>NC_060075.1:40480000-41105000 GCF_922984935.1 Meles meles | reverse complement strand
TCTGTCAAATAAATAAATAAAATCTTAAAAAAAAAAGTAGTAGTACATTGAACAGAGACAGAGCAAAAACATACTCTTCTCTGTAGAGAACAGATGGTTACCAGAGGAGAGGTGGGTGGGGGGATGGGTGAAATTGGTGAAGGGGTTTAAGAGGACACTTACTTTGATGAGCACTGAGTAATATATGGAACTATTGAATCACTCAGTTGTACACCTGAAACTAATATAACACTGTATGTTAACTACACTGGAATTAAATTTTAAAAAAAGAGAGACTCATTGAATACAGGTAGTTTGGGGGAGAAATGACATCCTCACAATACTGAATCTTTTTATTTGAATGTAATATGTAGTCTTCCATTCATTGAGGTCTTTTTAAATTTATCTCAATATTATACAGTGCCCCACATAAAAGATTTACCGATCTTCTGAAAGATCATTTTAATGTTCTTTGATGCTAATTTAAATGGACTTTAAAAATTATATTCTCTGCTTGTGTGTTGCAAGTGTGATATGCAAGTGATTTTTGCAAATTAACAGGTAACGATTTGGTTTGTTAAATTAATAAATTTATTCTATTAGTTGCCTGTACTCTTTGGAATTTTTATGTATAAAATCATGTCACTTGCAAATAGAGACAGTTTCCTTCCTTCCTTCCTAATACTTATACCTTTTTGAGGATTTTGTTTTTGTAAGTAGTCTCTACACCCAGTGTGGGATTTGAACTTACAGCAAGATCAAGAATCACATGCTCTACCTACCCACTGAGCCAACCAGCTGCCGCTCCAGTATTTATATCTTTTATTGATTCTCTGGCCTCATCACACTGGGTTATGATAGATGCTAGATTAGAATACCATATTGAATTGAAGTAGTGACAGAAGACATCCTTTACTTAAACCTGGTATCAAGAGGACAGCCTTCAACATTTCCAAATGAAACATGCATGATGTTTGGGGTAGAATTTTGTAAATATCCTTCTATTCTTAGTTTGTTGGCTTTCTTTTTTAAACTCGTGGATGGGGGTGCTTGGGTGACTTAGTTGGTTAAACATCCAACTCTAGATTTTGGCTCAGGTCATGATCTCATTGTCGTTAGATGGAGCCTCTCACGGGGCTGGGTGTGGAGTCTGCTTAAGATTCTCCCTCCCCATCAACAGATGAATGGATAAAGAAGATGTGGTATATATACACAATGGAATACTATGCAGCCATCAAAAGAAATGAAATCTTGCCATTTGCGACGACGTGGATGGAACTAGAGGGTATCATGCTTAGTGAAATAAGTCAATCAGAGAAAGACAACTATCATATGATCTCCCTGATATGAGGAAGTAGAGATGCAACATGGGGGGTTAGAGGGGTAGGAGAAGAATAAATGAAACAAGATGGGATCGGGAGGGAGACAAACCATAAGTGACTCTTAATCTCACAAAACAAACTGGGGGTTGCTGGGGGGAGGGGGGTTGGTAGAGGGGGGTGGGGTTATGGATATTGGGGAGGGTATGTGCTATGGTGAGTGCTATGAAGTGTGTAAACCTGGCGATTCACAGACCTGTACCCCTGGGGATAAAAATACGTTGTATGTTTGTAAAAAAATAATAAATAAATAAATAATTAAAAAAAAAAGGTTCTCCCTCCCTCAGTCCCTCCCCCACCTGCTCAAGTGTGTGCACTTTCTCTCTTTAAAAAAATATGAATAAATAAATAAAAGTATGGATTGATGTTGAATTTTTTTTAATATGTATTTATTTATTTGACAGAGGTCACAAGGCGGCAGAGAAGCAGGCAGAGAGAGAGGGGGAAGCAGGCTCCCCACTGAGCAGAGAGCTGATGTGGGGCTCGATCCCAGGACTCTGGGATCATGACCTGAGCCGAAGGCAGAGGCTTTAACCCACTGAGCCACCCAGGCACCCCAATGTTGAATTTCATTGAGGAATTTTTTTTGTGTCTATTTGAGATGATCATATGATTGTTCTCCTTTATTCTGTTTATGTTTGTTAATTGCATTCAATTTTCACATGTTACACTATCTTGCTTTCCTGGAATAATTGTCACCTGGCCATAATAGATTATCATTTTAAAAAAGATTTTATCTATTTATTTGAGAGAGACAGAAAGAGAGAACACACATGAATGGGGGGAGGGGTAGACAGGGAGAGAGAGAATGTCAAGTGGACTCCCCGCTGAACACGGTGTCTGAGGCAGGGCTCCATCTCACCACCCTGAGATCATGACCTGAGCTGAAATCAAGAGTCAGATGGTTAACTGACTGAGCCATCCAGGCAGCTCTATTATGATTTTTTTTAAATCACTGCATTTTCTTTGTTAATATTTTGTGTAGAAGTTTTGTGTCTATATAAATGAGAGCTGGCCTCTCTTAGGTCCTTTATTAAGCCATTATTTGCTATCAAAGTTATGATGACCTCAAAAAATAACTTGGAAAATTTTTCCTTGTTTTCTTAGCTCTAGAATATATTAAACATAAGGTTGATTTTATTTCTAAATGTTTGGAGGAATTGAGTAATAAAACTGACAGGCATGGGAATTTCTCTTAAAGGGTTTTACAGATTCAGTTTATTTGCTAGATATTGATTAAACTATTTGCATTTTGTATTTCTCCTTGTGCTATTTTGGCAATTTTGGTAAATTATGGCTTTTTAAATCATTTCAACATTTTATTGAAATTACAACCCCCAAAACTGTTATGATATCCTTTTGTTTCCATTTTCTTTCTTTTTTTTTTTAAGATTATTTATTTATTATTTGTCAGAGAGAGAGAAAGAGCAAATGAGCACAAGCAGGGAGAGCAGCAGGCAGAGGGAGAAGCTGGCTCGCTGCTGAGCTGGGAGCCTGTTGTGGGACTCAATCCCAGGACCCTGGGATCATGACCTGAGCCAAAGGCAGCTGCTTGACCAACTGAGCCATCCAGGTGTCCCTGTTTTCATTTTCTTAACTATGGGAACTACAGTTAAGCCCCTTCTTTATAAAAATCATTCTTGATATTGGTATTTTATGCATTTTCTTTTTTATTGATCTCTCTTCCCAGGGATTTACGAAATTTATTAGTCTTTTAAAATCCATTTTTAGATTTATTTTCTCTAGCACACATTTGTTTTATGTTTTATTGAGATCTGCTTTTATTTTTATTATTTGTTTCTTTTTGCTATCCCTCAGCTTAATTTTTTTAACTAGTGGAAATGGATACTTGGATGATTTATTTTCAGCTTTTTTTTGGGGGGGTATGAATACAGAGGGGGCAATGCTGGGGTTTTCATGAATGCAGAGCCTGCCATTTGTCCATGGAGCCACAATTCCGGATGTATTTGACCCCACAGCCATTTGGGATAAGACGCTTTTTAGCCACCATGTCTTCAAATTCATCTGCACTAAACTTAGTAAAGCCCCAGTTCTTGGAAATGTGAATCTTCTGTTAGCTGGGGAACTTGAACTTGACCCTGCATAGAGCTCCTTGTCACATGCTCCTTGTTTTGCACCTTGGTACAGATGGACATGATGACTTGGCCAATGTGGATCCTAGTCACTGTGCCCTGGGGCTTTCCAAAGGCCTTTACACACTTTTTAGAGCCTGTGAGCTCCAGCGCAGGACAACATCTTGTGGGTAATGATGCTGTGGAAAGGGTGGAACTGCAACTCTGATGGGAAAACCATCTTTGCAGCAGTTTTTCACCACGGACATTTGGCACAAATACATGCAGCCTCCAGGGCTTCAGAGAGCGGCTCACATTCATCCGACACCACAGAGCCATATAGTGAGAGCTCATCGACTTTTGCCTTCTTCTGCCCCAGGTCAAAATGCAGATCTTGATGTCAGAGACATTTCTGAAGAAGCGAGGCTTCTAGAAGAATTACATGTTTTACAGCACCAGTAACATCCAGCGAGGTGTTAACCCATGGTGAAACCAGGATCTTCAGTGGTGAAGTGAAGGAGAAGAGGTTACTTTCAGCTTTTTACTCCTAAAAAAAGCATTCAAGTACGGCTTCAGCTGTGTTCTGAAAGTTTCGTTAAGTTGAATTTTCATTATAATTCAAAGAAAAATATTTCCTGATTTCCATTTGTATTCATTTTTTAAATGTTTGAATTATTATTAAGATTGTATTTATTTATTTGAGAGCAAGAGAGCACAAGCCAGGGGTGGGGGACAGGGGGAGGGAGAAGCAGACTTTCCCTACTTGGGGCTCGATCCCAGAACCCTGAGGTCATGACCTGAGCTGAAGTCAGATGCTTAACTGACTGAGTCACCCAGGCATCCCTAGTGTTTGAATTATTTAGAAGTATATTAAGAGTTTTTCAAATATAAAGTTTTTTTATTATTATCTTGTTTCATTATTGATTTCTAGCCTAACTGTACTGTTGGCAGAAATGTACATTGTATAATTTCACTTTCTTGATGTTTTTTAAGATTTCTTTTAGAGTCATCATTTGGTTAATTGACTTAGCATTTGATGTGCATTTTGCATTTTCTGAGTATAAATTATGTAAATCAGGTAAAGTTTATTGATTCCATTGTTCAAATCTACTATAACCAGGTTGAATTTTTGTCTGCCTCGTATATTAGATACTAAGAGACATCTGTTAAAATTTTACAATGATAATGGATTTGTCCATTTTCCTTTTAGTTGCATCATTATTTTGCTTTATATAGTTGGAAACTCATTATTAACTGCAACAAATTTACAACTCTAATGTTTTGGAAAGATTAACTCTTTTATCATAATAAAATGTCCTTTGTTCATTGCCAACAAAGTGTCTTGCCTTACAGTCTATTTTATCTGATAAATATATAAAATACAGCTAAACTGGCCTCAAATTCTTTTTTCATTCATTTATTTCAGGGTTTTTGTGTTGTTGTATTTTAGGTGTGTCTCTTAATCAACATTGAGTCACATGTATTTTTTTTTTCATCTAGTATAAAAAACTTTGTTTTTGACTACTCACACATTCATATATTATTATATTGGGGGGATGCTATAATTCTTTTATTTCCTCTTTAAATACTGCTTCTCGAAATAAGTCAATCAGTGAAACACAATTATCATATGACCTCACTCACACGTGGAATTTAAGAAACAAAACAGAAGATCATAGAGGATGGAAGGGAAAAATAAAACAAGATGAAATCAGAGATGGAGACAAACTACAAGAGACTCTTAATTGTGGGAAACAAATTGAAGGTTGCTGGAGGGGACTGGGGTGGAAGAATGAGGTAATTGGATGACAGACATTAAGGAGGGCACGTGATGTGACACCAATGGGTGTTACATAAGACTGATGAATCAATGACCTCCAACTCTGAAAGCAATAATACATTAGATGTTAATTAATTGAATTTAGATTTAAAAAAAAAAAAGAACAAACTGATGGTTACCAGAAGGGAAGTGGGTGAAAGTATAGGGATTAAAGAGTACACTTACAATGATGAACACTGAGTGATGTATAGAAAAATAACTAAGTAAGTAAGTAAATAAATAAATATTGTTTCTGCCTAGTTCTTTCTCTTCTCTCTTTCTAGGACATCAATTCTGAACATGTTAGAACTTTTCCCTGTGTCTTCCTTGTGATTTCATGGAACTTTTATCCTTTCTTCTCTCCTTTATTCTTCAATCTAATATTTTTTTCTGACTTATTCTAGTTCCATCTTCTGTGTCTCATTGTCTGTTAGCCCCTATCAATAATTTAATTTCATTATTTTATTTTTGTTTCAGAACTTCCATTTGCATTTTTAAAATATAGATTCCAGAATAAAATAAAAAATTCTCTATATTTCACCTTATTTCTTCAAACTATTAATCACAGTTACTTTAAAGTCCCTCAATTTGGATCTCCTTATACATTTGTTGCTATTCTATATTTATTTTCATGATCTTGGTTATTAGGTCTTATCTTTTTTTTTTTTTAAGATTTTATGTATTTATTTGTCAGAGAGAGTGAGAGAACAAGCACAAGCAGGGAGAGCAGCAGGCAGAGGGAGAAGCTCAGCAGGGAGCCTGATGAAGGACTCAATCCCAGGACCCTGGGTCATAACCTAAGCTGAAGGCAAACACTTAACAGACTGAGCCACCCAGGTGCCCCTAGGTCTTATCTTCTGACATGCCTATAAATAGTAACTGAAACTTCAGAAACTCCCTTCCATTTGTTATAAATAGTAACTGAAACTTGAGGAACTCCCTTCCATTTGTTAGGTGGGATACTGCCTGATTTGTGGGTCTCTTAAATCCAACTATACCTTCAAAATAAAAATATATATATTTACTGGAACTTGAACATTATGTATAAAATTTTTCAGGGCCAATTTACTGATCTAGATAGTTTTATCATTCTCCACAGATTACTTTTGCTTGGGGTACGAGGGAGACTGTTACGATGATGGTGATTCTCCTAATCTATTCAGTGATTATCTTTTTACCCAAGTAATTTAGTTGCTTAGAAACTGGGCTTTAACCTTGTCATGGCACAGCATTTCTAGTTCATGTCTTCTCCAAAGGTGTAGTCCTACAAATGTTCCTGTCAAAAGCCTAACTATAAGGGCACCACTTTCTCGGTGGTCCCTGAACTTTAATTTTGTCCAGAAACCAGTTCACTGCTGCACCTGGGTGGCTCAGTCAGTTAAGCGTCTGTCTTTGGCTCAGGCTATGACCTCATGATCCTGGGATCGAGCCCCGAGTTGGGCTCCCTGCTCAGCAGGAAGTCTGCTTCTCCCTTTCCCCCAGACTCTCTCTCTCTCTCACTGTCTCTCAAGCAAATAGATAAAATCTTAAAAAAAAAAAAAAAGAGAAAAAAAAAGAATCAGGTTCATCATTTGTACTTCCCTTCCCCTGGGGATTTTGTTTTCTTTCAGGTTCTCACAGCCTAGCCAGCTTTCTATAGCCTTCAAACCAACAGATTTTATATTCTATCCAATTTTCTTCATTGTTCTCAGGCGGGTTTGTCTGGAAGTCTTCTCTACCATTACTAAAAACTAAAATTCCTCCAGCATGAGTTATTTTGAAACATGTAACATTTTTACTCCTATAACACAAGGAATGCACACCTGCTGAAACTGAAGACTTTCCAGACAAAGAGGCCTTCCCTTGAAACTAAGAAACAAAAGTCAGGTGCACTAATAACATTATGCTCAAAATGAGAAATGTGAACACTAGGAAACAGGAATTGCAGAATGTTTGCCTAGAATATTCTTCAGCATCAGAGACCAGAAATCATCACAAATTACCACAATTCTCATTCTAACTCTCTAACTTTTAAAGTAGAGAGAACCAGGGACGATGTGTTTGATGTCTGCGTATTTTTTTTTAAATGCAGAAATGTCAAATTAGAGCTAAAAATTGGAGTACATTTAAAATGTTGATTTTTAAAATTAGCATTTTAAACCCACAGATTTCTATACATTACCATATGATTGACAAAGTAATTATAATACTTATAGAATACTATAGTGTTATATAATATGATAGATAAATTACAGAAGTTTGAGGAACTTTTTCTTTTGTTCTTTTTAAGATTTATTTATATGTTTTAAAGAGAGTGAGCAAGTGGGGGGAGGGGCCCAAGGAGAGAGAATCTCAAGCCAACTCCTTGCTGAACCCAGAGCCTGACACAGGGCTTGATCTTATGACCCTGAGATCCTGACCTGAGCCAAAATCAAGAGTCAACTCAGGGCCATCCAGGGGCCCCAAGGAACTTATTTTTTTCTTTCAATACTTCCCATTTATCTCTGTGACTGTGTGCATAACTTCTTCTGGAGATAATGTTAAGAGTCTAAAAAGTGAGGCTGCAGATAGCCATACTAATCTCACAGTCAATATTATATATCAATGACGGAGCTAATCACCAAAATTTATTATCAGAATAGTAGTTCTAGGTCCCTAAGGGGCTATAGAACAACTCCATAAATGTTCTAAAGGAAATATTATATATGTATAATCTTTCATCCCAAACACAACACACAGTTTATCTCTCCTTTTCTGTTGTGTTTTTATTTATCTGACAGAGAGGGAACACAAGCAGGGGAGTGGGAGAGGGAAAAGCAGGCTTTCTGCCCAGCAGGGAGCCTGATGTGGGGCTGGATCCCAGAACCCTGGCTGGGATCATGACCTGAGCCAAAGGCAGAAGCTTAACGACTGACCACCCAGGCACCCCTCTCCTCTTCATTTTTGATAATATCACTTTTTCCCCTATTATCTACAAAATTCAGTTTGAATGAATATTTTTAAAAATGCATTCTTACAGTAGTCATAAAACCCTTGTATTTCTTAACAATTGGCCTTGCTGTCATTTTGCAACCTAGACTTTTTATTTTAAGAGGTTGGCTTTTCAGTGCTAGTGTGTTTGACATAGTTTTGAGGTTTTGTGGTTGCTGTTGACACTCTGCGGAACTTAGAACACTTTGGTTTCCTTTCGCTTTAGCGAACTGGTCAGGCCTTTTAAGTGCATGCAGATCTTGGGAGTGCCCAAGCAGGCTTACTGTTAGAAAAAAAATCCTATATGGAATTCAGACAGGTGGCCCATCTCTGCACCTCCCTGAGACATCTAGCTTTTCCAGGTAAGTGCAGAAGACCTGGGGTGGGGGGCTCAGGAATGAAGGTTACACATAAAGAGAGTATGCAACTTGAGAAAAAAAAGAGAGAGAGAGAGCATGCAAAACTTGCCAATGAAGCTCTAATTCAGAATTTTTCAGTTTTGCTGTAAAAATCAAGTTTATTTACTCTGACCACAATTCCTCCTTTATAGGAAAAACTGTCTAGTTCTTTCTGTGTAGTATGTACTGTTCTGAAGTTGACACCTAGTTTTTCTAAGTGGTTAAATATGAACAGAAGTGGTTTCAGAATCTGACAAAAGAAAAAGGGAGTCTGGCTTAAACCACCATAGAGGTCTTCAGGGCGTCTCATATTGCATTAACACATTATTGAAATGTTTCGTGTTCTTTTTTTTTTTTTTCATTATGAAAATCTTTAAACTCTATTATTGTAATATTCTCACATATGATTTAAAACTCTTCTGGCAGCCCTAATCCATAGAAGGAAACAATCAATAGTAATCAGGTACTTTGAAATTTCTAAAAGAAGTACATTCAAAATAACATGTAATAATGGTTATTGCTATTCTTTTTATTCTATTTATGTAGTAGTACATGACAGGAGAAATATGAAAATAACTTCAAAATCACACAATTAAAAGAATAACATCTGTTCAAATAATTTTACATTAAGCTCTGTTTATACCTTTATTCCTTTTTACAAGAAGTATTACACTTCAAATATGTGAAATAGAATATAAGCTTAAAACAGTAAGTAATGTACAGCTTGAGTTTGAGAGCTTAATATTGCTTCTTTAATAAATTTATAATATAATTTTGGATGGGTCACTTAGTTCCTGGATTTTAACTGCCTGCATAAATGGATAATTATTTATCTAAGGAATTTTATTAAGGACCAAAATTACAACTCCTTGTTTTCAATTTAATCAGGCTTAAATCAATCAATTAGTCAATATTTTAGCTGATCAAAAGGGGTAATGAGAAGACCAATAGCTGAGGAATCAGATAGTATGAATCCTAGTCTTTATTTTCTAGTGATTTGATGAGTGATTTAGAAAACGCTTTTTAACCATTCTAGGCCAGGGGTTGGCAAATTTTTTTCTATAAAGGACTTGGTAGTAAATAGTTAGGGTCACACAGGCCAAAAGCAAAATTGAAGATAATATGAAGGTAATATGAAATCATTTAAAAATGTAAAAGCCATTCTTAGCTCACAGGCAGAACAAAAATGAGAGATGAGTTATATTTGGCCTCAGGGTCATAATTTTCCAGCCCCTGTTCTAGGCAATGATCTTCATCAATTATAAAATGGAAGATGTAGGAATTCATGGATGATACACAGGGTGATTCACCAATCCCCTAAAATTGTATACAAAAATGTGAATGTATGTAAATATGTTATTTCTTTTTTTTTAAAATATGTTATTTCTTAATGGGAAAAAAGGTCCACATATTTCATCAGATTTTAAAAGGGCCCAAAACCCATTTAAGGTCAAGGAGTATAGGGCTAGCTGATTCCTAAAGATGTTTCCCAAATCTAAAATTTAATGAAATTTTTATTGGGTGTCTACTCTGTCTAAGCCACTGTGCTAACACAAAGGTAGATGTTAACACATTATGACCAAAGTAATATGCCAAAAATATATTAGATTGTAATATGTAGAAATTGGTGATACCTTTCAAAGTAATAACTTTGAGAAAAATTCTATAATTAGTCAGAAATTTCTGAGATATTACTTAGCAAAATGGCTTCAAATCTAGTACGAAATATGTCAAAATATTAATCAAATATTCATACTGTCTCATCTTGTTTTTGATGACAGTGGTATCAGTCATGACAATCATAATCAAATGTAACCCAAGCAGAATCTCTTTCCTAAAAATATGATTTCCTTAAGAGCAGGAGCTATGCTTTCTCATCTTCGTATTTGGATACAATGTTTGTCACATACTAAGTATGTGACTTAGTATGTGACTAAGTAAGTGTTCAACATCTCTGGAATGGATATATGAATGAATGAATGAGTGAGTGAATGAATGAATGAAAAGATGAAGACACCATCATGCAGAGTATGTGCCATATATACTGAAGGCTTAGAACTCAAAATGCTCTAAGAATAGTTGCCAAGGCCAAAAATTGCTTCTCTTTTCAACTTTGGACATAACTGTGATTTCAAAATGCTTGGTCAACTAAAGATTGCAGTTCCTGGGGATTAAGCCATCTTTTTAAAAAAGATTGTTGAATATAATGCACATGTTACAGATGTTCTAGTAACCTAGTCTATGGGATGGGGTGATAGGAGAATGATGTTTTGCTTAAGGAACAGCAGCATGCTCAGCATCTGAGCCCTTTCTGCTGAGACCAGGTAAGAGGTTGTACCAGCTGGAGAATTACACATAAATGGTAGGCTCCCTTGGGCAATCCAAAAGTCAAATCTAATAGAATTTAGGGTATCATGATGCTCCCTAATAAAGAAGTTCAGCCTGATTCCCATTGCCTGGCCAGTTGATGGTGGCAAATTCTGAGCACCACTCACTGATGATTCCCCACAGCTACATGGGGTAGAGAATGACCTGTGATCCAAATGTACCTCTCTTCTCTACCCAGGAATAATTTCATTTTCTGAAAGAGAAATTCAGGCTACAATAGCTGGTTTGTAATTCATTCACTTCTTTAGGGAAATTTAAATCTTAAGACTTAAAAAATTTAAGAAGTGTTAAGGAAAAGCCTGCACAATCCTGTATGTTTCTAGAGTTATGCCTGAAATGTCCTTATTCAAAAAAGTGCAACCCACCTCCATCCCTGCCTTTACTCCCCCCCTGCCCAAAAGCTGTTAGGACTAGAATAAACATCTTAGGCTTCAGAGGCCATACAATTTCTGTCACAACTACTCAGCTCCACAGGTGTCATGCCAAAGCAGCCACAGATAGTACATAAACAAATATCTGTGATTAGTTAAAAATGTTATTTACAAAAACAAGTGCCTGGCCCACAGGCTGTAGGGCTGGCCTGTGAACTATATTGAAGGCTTTATGACCACTGAAAAAATTAGTGTTTTAGAGGTAAGTGAGAGCCTCAAAATTTGCTAGAGGATCTCACAGAACTCAAAGAAATACTTCCTTAAGGTTTACCAGTTTATGAAAGGGTATGATAAAGGAGCAAATGAACAGCCAGATGAAGAGATACATAAGGCAAGTTCTGAGTGGGGGCCCAGAGCACAGGAGCTCTTGTCCCTGTTGAGTTAGAGTACATGTCCTCTCCTCTGCCAGAAGGGATATGTTCACCAACCTGAAAGCTATCCAAAGCCCCTGCTCCCCTACTCTTGGAGTATTATGGAGACTTCCTCATCTGGCATGATCAGTTATTAACTCCATTTCCAGCCCCTCCCCCTTCTCTGGAGGATGGGGGATGGGACTGAAAATTCCAAGTTTCTAACTGGAATTTGGTCTTTTTGGTGACCAGCCCCCATCCAGAAGCTATCTTGGGAGCCCACCCAGAATCACCACCATGAAACAAAAGATGCTCCTAGTGCTCTTATCACTTAGAGATTTGCAAGGGGTTAAAAGTCTGGTGTTAGGGACTGGGGTGGGGGGGGGCGGGCAGAGACAATATATGGATTTCTTATGATTTCACACCTGTACAACAGCATTCGTGTAATTTATTACACACTGTCTAAGATTATTTTAATGCAGGTCTTATCTTTCCCCTAGGTTGTAATCTCCATGTAAAGAGTGACCTATATCTAGCACAGACTTTATCTATGCAGGTGCCTAATTTAGAGAAGTTTAGATGGGATTTGGACAGGATATATAAGAATTAAAATAATTTGGCAGTTTCTCTCTTCATATACCATTTTACATACAATATATCCTAAAAACATCTCTACCTAGAGCAAAATTATTAAATTAGCTTGTTTCAGATCTCTTCTCATGAGACAAATACCATGTAAAACTTTTTAGGTTCGGACACCTGGATGACTCAGTTGGTTAAGTGTCTGCCTTTGGCTCAGGTCATGATTCCAGGGTCTGGGGATCAAGTCCCATGTTGGGCTCCCTGCTCCACAGGGAGTCTGCTTCTCCCTCTGCCTCTTACCCCCTTCATTTTCTCAATCTCTCTTGCTCTTGTGCTCTCTCTCAAATAAATAAAATCTCAAAAAAAATTTTTTTTAGGTTCTCTTAATTGTTTTCAGGAAAAAAAAATTTAATTTTAAGTAGGTATTGTTATACCTACTTCATTCTTTATTATATTATAGGTAGAGAGACATGTAGAAATACTCAAAAGATGTTTATGACCTCTTCTGTCTAGGAGACATTAATAATTTATCCATGTAAAACAAATGCAAAGTTCATGTCATTATGAGACTCTATATTTGTCCAACTTTTTAATGGCTTATAAGCAGAAGTAGGTATAATAATCTTTATTTTACTATTAATTTTTTTCAGAAAATTTAATTAAAAGAATTTGAAAGTTTAGTGCCAAATTATCTTCACAGAAAAAGATCTGAAACAGGCCAATACTAAGATGTTGCTCTTGGCAGAAATTTACAGAAAAAAAATGGTTAGATAATTTTTATTAGATTGAATAAAAGAAAAAGAATGTCGAATAAAAAATCATTAGCCAAATGAAGTATAGGTAGCTAGTTTTCTGTACCAGGTCTTAATACCATTAAGACTTATTAGAAAAAAGTCTTTTATCAAGAATACTAATCGCCTCCCAGAAGAGCAGACTGAGTGGATTACACAAAAAGCTCCATTCCAGGCTAGGATTAGATCATTCCTCCTTTACACTGCTAATGACAGAATCAAAGATTAAGGTCACCTGGATAGTGCTGTTGGTCAGGAAAGTGAATTTTGTCTTCAGGTTCCAAGTTTTCCCTAGCAGCCTCCATACTCGGGCATGCATTGAATCCTGTGGACTCTGAGTGCTGGGGTAATTTAATGAGTAAGGTCAGTGAAGACGGAGAGGTCAGGAGGTTGGGACTCTCAACTGAGACTTGGTGTTGTGAAATTTGGAGGACTAATAAGGATTGTGATAGTCAGTTACATTAAGGCAGTGATTCTCAAAGAGGGTCTGTAACAGAATTACCTGATCAACTTGTTAAGACCACCAATTTCAACGTCTCCCCATAAATTCTGATCCATTAGTCTGAGAGGGTGCAGCAGTGTTTGAATGAGTTCCCTTAGTGGTTAGGTGCTGTTTTTTTCTCATCCCATGTTTCTAACTTTCTATTTTTTAAAAAGATTTATTTATTTATGTGAGAGAGAGAGCGCATGCATGCGCACAAGTTGGGGGAGGGGCAGAAGGAGAGAATGTCAAGCAGACTCCCTGCTGAGCATGGAGCCCAGCAGGTCTCGATCTCACAGCCCATGAGATTATGACCTGAGCCAATATCATGAGTGAGACACTTAACCCATGGAAACATCCAGGCGCCCCCTAACCTTCTATTTCAAGTGTGAATAGCATGGGCACAACTAACAGCTGCTCCAAGAGCTTGTGCCTCCAAGGAGGAGGAATAGAGAAATTTCTAAAATATTCAGAGAGACAATCTCTGCATCCTGGCCCAGGTGCCCGGCACTCTTAGATACATACAAGAGAGGCTATTGCAGGGGGAGTCATAGCTTTATTCCTTTTAGCTAGGCTTTCCATAAGAAGTCATGAGCCTCTCAGCCTTTCTATGCTTCTGCATGACAAACATATCTGCCATGCCCCACTCCTTGGTCTACTCCAAGTAGTCTCATCTCATCTTTTGAGTCGGTAAAAGAGATCACATCTAACTCAAATGAAAATCGTAAGGATCAGAAGTATTAACAAATGAAAAATATCCAGGACACAGTATTACTCAATAATTATCACCCTTCTTCCCTCTTCCTGCCACTGTAGCATTTATAGTTCTTATCATAAAACAAACTATTCCCATCTCACTGTCCCATCTGTCAATGACATCCAGTCAAAGACCACCGGAACACCTGTAGCTGAATGACTCTGGTTTATTACTCATTGCAGGGAAGGAGAACACACACCATGGGGATCCATGGGGTAACTCGGTAAGATGGTATTAGAAACAATCAATTAATAGGTTTTGGATTTTGGTAGAGTGATTTGGTGGTGGTCGGAGGGGCGGTGTCTAGGAAAGTAGAGGTTTGTTCCATACTGGATGTTGTCAGAAAGCAGAGGCAATTTCATATTTTAGTGAAGAAATAGCAGTCATTAATTTTAACTGAGAAAAAGGGATGTTTGGTACTTCATGTGTGGCCCAGTGACCTTGTTTTTGTCTGTCCTTAGACAAAATCACAAAGGGGCCTTTTATTGTCTCGATTTATCAGGGTGACCATACCTGACTGCCCCCCTTTACTCTTTCTCACTTCTGAAATGAAAGAGTATGGGGGAAAAACCAATACTTATTTTAGTATTTGTTTAGATAAAGAGATTGAACAACTATAGCACTTACTATGTCCAACATCACGCTAAGCTTTAACCCTCTCAGTCTCACAGTATGTTATATAGATAAATATGTATATCATATAATATCTACATAAGGTGGGGCTAGAAGCCAGATCTAACTGACTTCTAACACAAAAGCTTCCAGTCTGGTATGCTGTTGCCATGTTGACACCACTGGAACCTATGAATGAATTTTTACCCATCACTCTAAATAAAATTGCTTTTGGGGTGCCTGGCTGGGTCAGTGGGTGGAGTGTGTGACTCTTGATCCTGGGGTTGTGGGTTTGAGCCCCATCCTGGGTGGAGATATTGCTTAAAAAAATTAAATATAAATAAATAAATAAATAAACAGACAGGTAAATTGCTTTCAACTCTACTTACAACAGAAAAAAATCCTTTGATCTATAATCAGAGACTGGCAAAAAAAATTTTTGTAAAAATACCAAAAACCGAATATTTTTGGTTTTCAGGTTATATAGTCCCTTCCATGATCACGCGGCTGTCCTTGTCGTGGGAAAGAAGCCTTAGATCACGTATGAACAAATGCACGTAGCCATGTTCTAATAAAACTTTACTTACAAAATCAGCTGGGAGGTAGGATTTGGCTGTTCATCTGTAGCTTGTAAACCCTTGATCTAGGTTATAAGCAGCCAGAAATCCCAAATCAACTTGGATTTTTAAAAAATATATTTTATGGCTTAACTAATTAAGGATGTATAAATTGTAGGGGGTGCCTGAGTGGCTCACTTGGTTAAGTAACCCATTTGAGATTTGGGCTCAGGTCATGGTCTCATGAGTCATGGGATGGAGCCACACTGTGGGGCTCTGCACTCGGTGGGGCGTCTGCTTGAGATTCTCTCCCTTTCCCTATGTCCCTTTCCCTACTCGTGCATGTGTGCAGGTTTCTCTCTCTCTCTGTGTCACATAAATCTTTAAAAATACATGTAAATTGTTAATTAAAAAACTATAAATACATATAATAGTTAAATATACATAAATACAAATTTGTGGGGTTTTTTAAATAAAACTGCCAAACATAGTCTATTTTATTTTATTTCATTTTTTTAAATGAACAACATAAATTTATTTCTCACAGTTCTGGAGCCTAGAAAAACTGCCAAAAATACTTTAAATAAACTACCAACTTCTGAGCATGACAGAATCAGGGTAGTGCCTCAGGTCATTTGCTTCTGTGATCCTTTATAGTGGGAACTAGATCTCAAGAGGCCAAGGCGCCTACCTCACAATTATTCTGGGCTTCTATTCCTTGTTCCTTACTGGAAAACTCTTGTTAGCTAAACTGAAGCTGAGAGGTTGAGTACTTATCCTCGGTTATCCAGACTATGGTAGAGCTGGTGTTAAGCTTTACATTTGTTTCATTATACCCTATGCCTCAATTGTTTTTTTCTTTTGCCAGGAGGGGCCCTATGTCTCAGTTTTAATAAACTATTGAATTGGTGGCCTGAGAGCATAAAAAAAAACTTTGGGTTACCCTCTGAATCTTCAAAGAAAGAGCATATGATCAGAATAAACTTAGGTCAAGGGGCTTTTTGTTACAGTTTGACTTTTTGAAAAGTGAGGGCTTGGGAGTAAATGTGGAAACTGGAATTCAGTACCAAATCACCGGAAGAGCATTGTGTTATCCAGCCTCAGCACCCAATTCCCTTTTATAGTTTCCTCTTTTAGCAATGTGTAACATCATGTGCCAGCTGCAAGCAAAGCTCACCTATCACCACGGAATCAGACTGTGGCCATCTGTGACTGAGGTTCGAAGGATGGCCTGGGCATATTGCAGGAGATGTTCTACTCTGAACCTCTCCAACTACGGGCTATGCCGCTGCTCTTGGTTAAAAGGAATTTTCAACTAGAATCTCCCATTCCCCAAATGCGCAGAAATAATACGAGTGTGTATGGGTAACTGGCACATGAGTATTTGCATGATTTTGTATTTAAAACTGAATATCACACAATGATATATTTCATGCAAATTAATACATGATATGTATATATTAAGTTATACCCATTTCCTACATATTTCTATGGATATAGCCCACCAGGTTAATAGTCTTTCATTTAGAAGAATCCAGGCTATGTTCTTCCTCACCCACAAGCTCAGTTTAAAACTCCCCTTAAATAACAATTAAGAAAATAGTAGTCCATAAATATTTTTTCATACATTTAAGTGGGTTGTCACAGGAGGCCAGAAGAGGAGTCTTGTTTCGTGACACAAGGGGGACTTTGTTAAGCACTATTATATCTCAGCACACCTCTGTCCCTTCCTTTCATTTCACCTCTGCCTAGAGTTGCCAGATTTAGAAAACAAAAACAGAGGGCTTCCAATTAAACTTGAATTTTGGACAAGTGGTAAATACTTTTTTTAAGTATAAGTATGTCCCAAATATTGCATGGGATACTTGTACAAAAATAATTATTTGTTGTTTATCAGGATTTCAAATCAACTGGGTATCTTCCCATTTTATCTGTCAACTCTACACATGAATATTTTATGGCTCAGTTTTCACATGGTGACTTTTCTGGTTTGATAGAATTGAATTCAATTTCCTAGTCACACACGATGAGCCCTGCTAGGCGACCTACTTGACCTGGAGGTAATAATTCTTACTGTAGAGAGCTGTCAAAGGACTACAAGGAGGGAATGCAAATAAATCCCCTGGATTACGGCAAGGAACAGGCAGCTGCTCAACAAACATTGGCCAAATGTTTTTTTTTTTCCTTTTCTTCATTTAAATTCTCTCCCTCCCTCTCCATTTCTTCTCAAAGAAATAAATAAAATCTTTTTTTTTAAGATTTTATTTATTTATTTGACAGACAGAGATCACAGGTAGACAGAGAGGCAGGCAGAGAGATAGGAGGAAGCAGGCTCCCCAGGGAGCAGAGAGCCCGATGCAGGGCTCCATCCCAGGATCCCGGGATTATGACCTGAGCCGAAGGCAGAGGCTTTAACCCCCTGAGCCACCCAGGAGCCCCAAGAAATAAATAAAATCTTAAAAAAAGAAAAAGAAAAGAAAAGGGAGGCCCCTGGGTGTCTCAGTCAGTTAAGCAGCTGCCTTCAGCCCAGGTCATGATCTTAGGGTTCTGGGATGGAGTCCCATGTCAGGTCCCCCGCTCTGCAAGAAGTCTGCCTGTCCCTCTCTCCATGACTCATGTTATTCTCTCTCTCTTCTCTCAAATAAATCAGTAAGAACTTTAAAAAAATTCTTTCAATTCTTCCCCTAACTTCCCTGAGAAGAGTTAGATGCTGCTCCCTTTTCTCTCACAACAGACTATACCTATTTCTCTTCTTGTTGTTCCTTTTTTTTTAAAAAGTAGGCTCCACACCTAGTGAGGCTTGAACTTACCACCCCAAGATCAAGACCTGACCTGAAATCAAGAGTCAGACACTTAACTGACTGAGCCACCCAGGCACCCCTAAACTGTACCTATTTCTACTATAACATTCATTATATAGAACTTCAGGCCTATTTTGTAATCATGACAGTATAGACTTATCAATTCCTTACTTTCTTTTCTCTTCCACCCCCCCCGCCCCCCCCCCCCCCCCCCCCGCCATTGGTGCTTGCTTGGTGTAGCTTTTGACTACTTCTTTTCTTTCAAACTTTCTAGGTTGTTTTATTTAAGGTGTGTCTTAAATAATGGGATTCTAATGGATTTTTAGACAGAAAGTCTGATAATCTTTTTTAACTATAGAGTTTGGTCCACTTAAATAATTACTGAAATGGGCATATGTTCCTAACCTTCCATTTGTTGCTATTTGTGTAACTTTTGTAGGTTTCATTTTCTCTTTGGAAGGGAAAATTCCCTTGTTCTCTTTTTGTTTTATTCAATTGACCTTGCCTTTTCTTCAATTAATTTTCCTCTTTCCTAGTTTAGAAGAGATATATATATATATATAAAATTATTTATATATAAATGTATATAATTAATTAATTATATATATTTAATTATATATATATTTAATTTTATTTATTTATTTGATAGAGAGTGAGAGCAAGTACAAGTAGGCAGAGCAGTAGGCAGAGGGAGAGGAGAAGCAGGCTCCCGGCTGAGCAGGGAGCCTGATGGCTGGATCCCAGGACTCTGGGATTATAACCTGAGCCAAAAACAGACGCTTAACTGACTAAGCCATCCAGGCACCACTCTCATTCTCTCTCTCTCTATTTTTTAAGATTTTATTTATTTATTTTATAGAGAGTGAGGGAAGATATACATTCTACTTTTATTGTGTTAGTGCTTTCAAAGAAATATGAACTTCCATATTAGTTCAAGAGCCCTAAAGTTAAAGAGTGTCTTACTTTCCTCTCAAACAACATACAGATCCTAGAACAAATTGACAAAAAAATCCCCTCCCAAGTTATATGATATTTTGCCCAGTATTTTAGTTTTGTCTTGTATTTTAACTCAACAAATTTGATATTATTATTGTTGTTTTATACAAACGAGGTTTAGATTTATTCATATATTTACAGTTCCTTTGATTAGCATTTGTTTTCCTTTGTAACTTAGACTGTCCTTGTATAACTTTCCTTCTTCCTTAAATGTGTCTTCTATATGTTCTTTTAGTAAAGATAAGTTGGTGTTACACATTTCAATTTTTATTTGTATAAAAGTCTTCATTTTGCCCACATTCTTGCAAGATAATTTTGCTGGGGGGCGCCTGGGTGGCTCAGTGGGTTAAAGCCTCTGCCTTCGGCTCAGGTCATGATCCAGGGTCCTGGGATCGAGCCCAACATCGGGCTCTCTGTTCCTCAGAGAGCCTGCTTCTTCCTCTCTCTCTGCATGCCTCTCTGTCTACTTGTGATCTCTCTCTGTCAAATAAATAAATAAAATCTTAAAAAAAAAAAAGAGATAATTTTGCTGGGTAAACTTTGCACATCCATAGTTATCTTTACTCAGTGTTTTTAAGATAATGTCTTACTGTATTCCGGCCTCCACTACTGTTGATAAGGAGCCAGTGGTTTGTGTAAAGTATTTTCTTTTTAGGTGATCTGTCTTCTCAAATGGGCTGCCTTTAACACTAGCAGCTCTTTTTCTTTAATATTCTGCTGTTTCACTTTATTGTATCTAAGTATGGGTTTCTTTTTCTTCATCCTGCTTAAGGTCTTTTGAACTTACCAAACCTGATGATTTTCATCAGTTCTGGAAAATTTTCAGCCATTATCTCTCAAAAACTGCTTTTACTTTGCTCTATCTTCTGTTCTAGAACAAATTTAGACTCCACGTCACTTCTTTTTTGTGATTTCAATGTTCTTGATAAGAACATAACAGAGTTGCTGAGTAACAAAACTGAAGCCTGGCTCTCTGGCTTGAATACAATGGCTCTCTTATTAGGTATGTAAATTTGTGCAAGTTACTTAACCTTCCTATGCCTCAATTTCCTCATCTCTAAAACAGAGAAGTAATAGTATCTGCTTTACTATAAGGATTATAAGAGAAATGATATGTAAAGTCTAATAAAGGTATACAGTGTGTTCACTCCTAGTATTTTTCTTTCTGTGTTACACTCTGAGGAGTTTTTTCATATCTATTATACAGCTCACCAATTTTTATTCTCTTTGTCTAATAGGTCCTTTGAGATGCTGGTTCTATGGGGATTTTTTTCATTTTCAAAAGCACAATCTCAGTTATTTTTCAATTGCCTGGTCGTCTTTTATTCATTTACTTTTTAAAATTTCTTTATATTTTTATATTTGCATTGACCGTTGCTTCTGGCAGTTACCTTCTGTAAGACGCCAAGAAACCCTAGGCCACTTTGAAAATTGCTTATACTGGCTTCTCGTTAATGTGTTGGGAAAACATGTTGAGGGAAGGGATAGAGCGAGTTCTCTGACTTGATAAAGTTGACTTGAAATGACTAAGAAATGAGGGTCTGACAGAAAAGAAACCAAAGCCCGAGGTTGGGAATTCAACTTGAGAATGAGACAGTGGTTTTCAATCTTTGGATGCCCATTGGAGATATTTGGAGAGCATTTTAAAAACACGGATGCCGAGGCCCCTCTCCAGAGTGGGATCCATACATCAATGTTTTTCAAAAGCTTTCCAGGCAATTCAATTATGTAGCTGGCATCAGTAAGAGCATCGTGAAACAAAACCTGAAAACCTGAAACCGCTCCAGGTGTTCCAAACAGAGAAGGACTGGAGGCAGAGAATCAGATGCTGCAACACCATTGGGAGGGCGAGAGAAGGAAGATTAGGGGCAGCTGCTGTATTTTTCCCCCCTCAGAATCTTCAGGAAATATAGCATAGGAACAGGCATCTCAGAAAACTGCCATTAAAAAATACAACTGCTTATGCTCCAAGGAAGGTGACTCAGTGGAAGCCTGAGACCCTCCTCCAGAATGGCTTATCTGCTCTCTCCAGAAGCCCCTGGGCCTGCATGCTTTTTACAAAGGAAAGGTCATGGCTTCTCTTTAGTCTCACCTTCCAAAATGTCACAGGGACACCCCTTATTACTAGGAGCAACTAACTCTAAACTCTGGCCAGGAAGTCTAGAGGATATAGAGAAGGGGGGGGGGGGGAATGGTGCAAATTTCTCAACAGATTGAGAATCACTGGACTAGGAAAGGTAAACTTCCAAAACTCAGAGTACAGGGGGACTCAGACCTATCAGTGACTCTGAACATCTAAATGCTTCTTAAAGCATTTGTTCAGATTGAAGAAGGCTCGAGGTTTGACTCTCCCAGTAGAGACAATTTTTCTTGATCCTCCAGATTCCTGTAGGTACCAAGAGAAAGTGGGAATATCTTCATCCTCCTATAGTTAGCCCTAACTTTTCTGGCAGGGCTAAAGAGTTCAAAAATGAAGGACAAAAGAAGAATATAAGTCAATGTATTAAGGGCAACACTTCAAATCTGATATTCAAATGGAAGGTTTAATGATGAGTACCATGAAAATGGTATTATTTTTTAAAAAAAGGAAAATGCTTCTGATACAGAAGCTCATGTTCTTTATTTATTTATTTTTTTAAATTTTTTAAAGATTTTGTTTATTTATTTGACAGAGAGAGCTCACAAGTAGACAGAGAGGCAGGCAGAGAGAGAGAGGAGGGAAGCAGGCTCCCTGCTGAGCAGAGAGCCTGATGTGGGGCTCAATTCCAGGAACCTGGGATCATGACCTGAGCCAAAAGCAGAGGCTTTAACCCACTGAGCCACCCAGGCGCCCCTCTTTATTTTTTTTTTAAAAGATTTTATTTATTTATTTATTTGACAGAGATCGCAAGCAGGCAGAGAGGCAGGCAGAGAGAGAGGGAAGCAGGCTCCTTGCTGAGCAGAGAGCCCGACACAGGGCTCGATCCCAGGACCCCGAGATCATGACCTGAGGCTTTAACCCACTGAGCCACCCAGGTGCCCCTTATTCTTATTTTTTAATAGCAAGTGATGGTTTGGATTGTGTAGGGGTTCTTTTTAAACTTTTCACATGAATCATAGTGATTGACCATAAACTCTTGCAAAGAAACGGGGCATGGATGAAGGAAAATAAGAGATGCTTCTTCTTGTGTTAGTGGCTCTTCTGTTCCTTCTTTCTGAGAGCAACCACCCACCTGGTGTGTTCCTTACTTCTCTCTAACTCCCACGGTCTCTCCCTCTTCCTCTTTCTCCCCATGCTTCCCCAAGCTTCTTCTCTTTTTCTTCCCTTTATCTCCTTCCTGTTAAAGTATCTGGCAGTGGAGCTGGGCAGAACTGTGGTTAGATATGTGTGGGTTTCTCAGGGGTGGGGTAACCTCGGACTCTGTGCCCAGGGCAAAAATACCACCCTAGGGGCAGACAGTGACTCTCTGAACCTCCCAGATCTTCTCCTGTCATATCGAATGTTTACTGCGTGCCAAGATGATCATACTGTGTTTAAAAATAGTCCTTAGAACCATGATTTGCACATATTTAGTAACTTAGTAAACTGTCATTCCTAAATTTTCACAAAAAACTTGCAAAGCAGATAATCTTATCATTCCTATATTACAGATGAGGAAATAAAAGAGAATAAAGTAACTTGCTCAGTTTCAAATAGCTAATATCCAGATCAAGTGGTACGTGTCCCACCAATTCTGAGTTTTCCTGACTATACAAGCTTCCTCCTCCAGTTGTGGCATTATAACTTAAGAAGGACATAACCAGAGTGTCCCAATAGTCTGGCCATATGAGGAAGTAAACCATACCGTCTTTGTTCACCCTCATTCCTGATGAACGTTTAGAGACTGCCATCTCTATACCAAGTCCTTTGATGGGCTTTATATAGATTATCTGCATGCAAGTAAAACAGTACTGCATTATGAAATATGGAACATTATAATAATCCAATTTACAGATGAAGAAAATGCAGTATGGAGATATTAATTAAATAACTTGCCCAAGATGGTCCAGCTAGTAAATGATAAAGGCGGGACTCCAGTACCAAAGCTTATAATTCTACACTGTGCTTGTGACCTTACTCACTTGTCTGAAGTAAGTACAGAAGGGTACAGACAGAAGTTGACAGAAAAGAGCAAAGACAGGAATATCGAGGTAATGAAAAAATATCATTAAGAAAGGGGAAAAAATTGACATTGTAAAGCTCCCAAGAACAGACCTATAACTATGGTGGGTTGTTATAGGGAAGTAAACTTCTGTATAATATAATAAAGAACTTTCCAGCAATTATTTTTATGTAACAGTGTTACAGACTGCCTTGCAAGATAAGAGTATGAACTCTACGGTGATGGAAGTGTCTGGATATGAAAGAAATTTCCTAAAGTGAAAAGAACATTGGAGTGTGTATGACCTCTTAGGTAATATGCAACCTCTAAGAGGTTTTGGATCTGGGAGTTAGCTTATTTAAACCCTCACAGCAGCCCAGCAGGTTCACGGATATAATTTTAGAAGTGGCCATAGTAAAGCATGATGAGGAAAAATGGTTGAATCTGAATCTAGTCTCCGATCCTTTCATAACTTAGAGGCTTATAAAGATTCTTTTTATAGCATATCTCATTTATCATCCAAATGACCTTGAGATAGAGTTCTTCTTAAACAATATTTTTAACTGAGCCAAGGAAAACTACATTAGCTACACAGGCGGTAACACCAATCCGGAGTGTATCTATGGCTGCTGTTTTGTTTCTATCATCAGTCATTAACATCAGGCAATGAAGAAGCACAGGGCAATTTTGCATGGTGAAGAAATATTAACACTAGTGTTTAACAATATTTATGATTATGAAAATAGTATTATTATTACAAAATTTTTTACAAAAACCACTGAAAAACTATACAGAAAGAAATTAAAATCATTTGTAATTCAACCACCCAAACTACTCTTAAATATTTGATATAGTCATTCTCAGTAAATACATATATTCAGATTATGTGGAGAAGAGTATATAAACAGGCTTATCTTCTTTATCACATTTTTAAAATTTTACTTAAGCATCATTTCAGAGGCTTAATACATCATATGCGTGTAGCATAATTAAGCAATTAAACTGTAAGCATAACTTACAGTTAACAGTCTCTGTGCGTCTAGTCTGGCATTTTGCTGATATTGCTGTTAATTCCTAGAAGACGAATTACTGCCTCAAAGAGCATAACTACTATTTGTGACCTAGTCTTCGATTGCCAAATTGACTTCTGGAAATGTGGGGCTGATTTCAACTCTAACGAACAGTGGCACCTCATCTTTGCCATCCTGACTGATGATGGTCACGATATTTTACTCCACTAATTTTATAGACGCAAAAGATCTTTCCATTTTAATTTTCACTTATTTGAAAACCATTGATGGCAGGTCACTTTACCTTGTCAACACAGTTCATTAATGGCACAGATAAAAGAAGCATCTGTAAAGGACAGTCTTAAACTAGGTGTTTCTGCCAATGCCAAGGTAAAGATCAGAAGGCTACAAGTAACTCCCAGTGGGCGTGGTAGATGGCTCAGGGCTAAAGGAGAGGGAGGCCCAGGAATTGAATGTGGGAGAAGGGAGCAGAGCAGCAGGGACTCAAATGTGTCTGTTATTTGTCAACTGGCCTCTCTTTCTTCTACTTGAGATATTTGTTACCGAGTGAACATGTTGAGAGCCTGTTGTGTGCATGAACATTCGCTCAGCACTTGTTGCACAGCAGGGATTCTCTGTTCACAAAGCCCTCTCTGCAGAGGGGAAAACAAGGATGGGTTCCCAGTACAGAAAGTGAGAGCACTTGGTGATCTGGAGGGACCCCCACTGGCAATGTTTTCTTTGGAGGCATTGAATTTAACCACATTCACTCTTTATAATAGAAAATGGAAGTATATCTATCCTTCATTGTTTACCTGGGAGGAGGGATGTTTTCTGCCCTTATTCTTTTCTTTTCAGATTACCGATTAAAAATGCCATTATAGAAAAATTGAAATACAAAGCACAACAGGGAGCAATGAAACCCCATGTACCCATTATCCAGCTATACTCAGCTACCAACTTTACTCACAGCTGCTCTGGTTTGATTTCTTCCTCTCCCCAACCCAACAACTGTATCATTTTGAAGAAAACCCCAGATGTAATATCCATAAATACTTTGCTATGTATCTCTAAAAGGTAAGGACTCCTTTCTTAAAGAATAATAATAATACTATTATCTTGCCCCAGATAATTCCTCAGTATTGTTAAAGTTATTGTTCAAATTTTCTTGATCACCTCATACTGTTTTCAGTTTCAGTTGGTTTCTTTCTTTCTTTTTTTTTTTTTTAAGATTTTACTTATTTATTTGAGAGAAAGAGAGATAAGAGAGCATGAGAGGAGGGAGGGCCAGAGGGAGAAGCAGACTCCCTACTGAGCAGGGAGCCCAATGCAGGACTCGATCCCAGGATTGTAGAATCATGACCCGAGCAGAAGGCAGTTGCTTAACCAACTGAGCCACTCAGGCGCCCCTTCAGCTGGTTTCTTGAGTTGTGTTCCAAACAGGGCCTCTACATTCACTTTGTTGCTCTGTTTATTACATCTTTTAAAACCTAGAAATCTTTCCTCTCCCTCATTTTTCTCCAGCAGGCAGCTCTGGCTCCTCCTAAGAGGAAATTATATTTAAAGTCCACAATCTGGATGCCAGGGATGCTTACTGTCATTGTGATGGTCATTATTTCTGGACAGAGCTAGGATGTAACAAGAAGGTATTTTTGTTTTGCTTACACATTTTAATTGCTGTTTACTAGGTATATAACTGGATAATTTTTTTTTTCTCCTCCTCAGTTTCAGAATTCCATATCTGCTTAATCAAATATTCCATGTGTTTATTGTAACTACTGGTGTCTTAGTTTCTTTAGGGGGAGAGTGGGGATAGCTTACCATATGATCTGGCTCTCAAAAATCTTCTTTTATACTGGGTCAGTCATGAATCAAAATGGGGAAAAAAATGAAGAACGGGGAGAGAATAATCCTGACAGAGCTCCAAAGGCTCTAGTGACATCATCCAAGTTGACCTCTTCATTTTGTGAATAGATACCTTAAGGACAGAGAGGTGACTTGCTCAAGGTGAATTAAGCCAGTGGTTCTCAAATATTAATATGGTCAAGGCTTCTCTGGAGGACTTGTTTAAAAATTGATCACTGAGCCTCAGTCCAGAGATTCTGATTTAGTCGGTCTGGATGGGTCCCTGGTGAAGTCAATGCTGCCAGTGAATGGACTAACCTTGAGGGGCAACAATCTAGAGCTTTCCGGATAAATGGCCAAAGTGAGCATCTTCTTGGCTACAGATCTGTTTAGAGCACAGAAGAACTCACTGTGAGCTCTCTGGAAAAGCACTGTGAACACGTGCTGCAAAAATCAAGTCATGGGATGCAGAGCAGGTAAATTGTGAGTTGGCTCAGTAGTTTTCCTCCCCCAGTCTACTTGGTGTCTTCAAATTTTCATGACAGATTAATTCCTCTTTGTTAACACCTCCTTTTAAAAATGAGATTCTTGGGACTCCTGGGTGGCTCAGTTGGTTAGGCCGCTGCCTTCGGCTCAGGTCGTGATCCTGGGGTCCTGGGATCGAGTCCCCTGTCGGGCTCCTTGCGTGGCAGGGGGCCTGCTTCTTCCTCTCTCTCTGCCTGTCTCTCTGCTTGCTTGTGTGTACTCTCTCTCTGACAAATAAATTCTTAAAAAAAAAAGTTATTAAAAAAATAAATAAATAATAAAAATCAGATTCTTTTTAAAAAAAAAATTCTACCTCTGCTGGCAAGTTAAGCCACTGATTTCAATTTAAGCCTGTTTTAAACACCACCAGAAATTTTATGTGAGTCTCTTATTGTAGGAAACATCCGAAATCTCACAGCTTCTGCCTGTATCCCTTATTTTGCCCTAAATACTTTCTGCAGGATATGTTTAGACATTCTTGAACAAGGAGTGATCTAGAAAACTAGGTGTCCTATAGATGCAAATTCCCAACTCCAGATAAATGATATAGGATTTACCTAAATAATAGGCTCAACGTTTGATTAAATGCACCCAGAAGTGTCAGCGGTTTGGAAATCTTGGCCCTCTGTGTGTGGTAAAAATGGATGACAGATAGCCCAAAAGGCAGGATAAATACTTTCACTTCATAACAACTCAGTGATTTCAGAATAACTGCCTTGTGTTATAATAAGTTCCCCTTATTCAAGTTTCCAGAAGTTTTGTGTCACAAGGGTCTAGAAGCTTTGGGACGTAAGAGAGGAATAACTGAGTTCCTGCTTATAGAGTCAAGATGGCGGGGAAGTAGGAGGAGGCACCGTTTCAACCTGTACCCTAAAGTGAGCTGATTACCTATCTGCTTATAGTCCCATTGATACCAGTGACTTATCTACCCCCACATTCACTAGGCTTGTGGTAATAGGTGCATATGCTGTTGTATGGAGGAGAAGGACCTAAGGGTTAGAACTGGTAATTTCAAGTCTCAGATTACTCACATGTTTTTACCTTGGGGAGTGGGTAAGATAGGTACTAAAAAGCATGGGAAAAACAAAAATGAAAAGGGTAATAGAGCGATCAATTTTGCACACTTGATACTATCTTTGTTGGACCATAAAAACTATACGCCATTCACTCTTCATACCACCTTTCTCTGCTTCTCTAGATAATGTATCAAGTCATAAATCAAAGGATTTAAAAAAAAACATATTTGATACCTGAAAGATGGCAAACCACTGTTTGCCATCCCTTCTGATGGCAATGAGTAAGCAGTTAGGGACACTGCCTTAAAAAACAAGATATCGCTGGGGCGCCTGGGTGGCTTAGTAGGTTGAGCTTCTGCCTTCGGCTCAGGTCATGATCCCAGGGTCTCGGGATTGAGCCCCGCATCGGGCTCTCTGCTCAGCAGGGAGCCTGCTTCCTCCTCTCTCTCTGCCTACTTGTGATCTCTGTCTGTCAAATGGGTGAATAAAATCTTAAAAAAAAAAACAAAAATACCCACAAGATACCTCTTAAGAATAGTGGATTCAGTTAGCTACGGCCAGCAGAATGCTGTGGAATAAGTCATTCCCAAGACTCAATAATATAAAAAAGCAATTGTTTATCTTGATGGACCTATGTGTTGGCTGAGAGTCAGCCAGTTGGTCTAGGCTTAGTGGGGTGGCTCTGCAGACCTCAGTTCAGCTTGCTCTTTCATCTGGTGTCTGTCGACTGAAGCTGGGCTCTGTTGGTTGGTTTAGTTCCACTCTATGTATCTTTCGTCCTCCTCCTGGGATGAGGGGCTAGCCCAGCACTCTTTTCACGATAATGGCAAAGGCACAGGGAATAGGCATAAATACTGCCTCTTCAGGTCTAAGGTCAAAACATAACCTACCTACCTACCCAAACATAAAGTCAGGGGGCCTGGAAATACAGGCTGTTCCTGCAGTGGGAAGGACTGCAAAGTCACATGTTGAGGGGTGTGCACATGGGATGGGAGAGTGAAGAATTGGGCAAATAATGCCCCTGCCACAAATACACACCCCCCCACACACACACACCCACACACACACATATATATATAGTGGGTGTGTTATCAGTTAGATATTACATATAAGAAAATTCAGATAAAATACCATTAGATTCTGATCCTAATCTATAATACTTTCCTATGGGTAAGCTGTTAAAAAATACTTCAGCTAATGTATCCAAGGAGTTCTTGTTTAGGTATCTCTCCTTTTTTGCTGTTAAATTCTCTAAATTTTTTCTGCTTTCCACATGTGCCAATGTTACACTTGTCTGTGTAGAGTCTTATTAGTCAATAAAAGTTCCCAGCACTATAGCCTCAAATGCTCCATCACTCTAAGTATATGCCATCTTTAAGACATGCTCTCTTGCTGCTAAATAACCTCCAATTCATGGCTCAAAGTATATATTTACATGACTGAAACTTTCAGTGTAAAGTAAACTTGCTGTGTAATTTCAGCAACCATTTATTAACAATTTCCTAATGCAAGACTCTGCAGGACCCTTTATATCTCTTTGTTGTCTCATTTAACAATTCTGTAATATTGACAGTGTAATTTCTATTATACAAATCAGGGAACTGAGCTTAGGGAGATTAAAAAAATAGCTTAAAGATGAAATTGGTAATAGTATCAGAATTCAAATATGGCTGTATTCAGCTCCAAACCCAATAGTTTTCCTATTATTTTCTGCATGGCTCTTGTTTCATTCCCCATCTCCACCCCCCACCCCACCACCTACCCCAGACATGGATTTCTAGATTTTCCTCTGAGATACAGTGAGGAATAGGTTTTATGCCAGTTGTTCTGGTGGCAAATGTTGGTGAGGACACTTTCTATTCTCTTGAGAGCCCACGAGTGTGGCAGGACATGTATTATTATCCTCTTTAATACTGAGAGGGCTAATACTTTGAACTAAAGAGATTTATACAGTTAATAAGCGGCAGAGCTGGGACTGAGGCTCAGGCTATTTTTCTCTTACATCACTTAAATGACTACACTTAATCACAGTAATTGAAAGAATGACAATGTGCATTTTTGGTAATAAAACTAGCCAGTTAACTTGACTCCAAAGGACTGTATTTTCCATAAGGCTCTAGGAGAATCTAAACAAGAGAATAGTAGTCCTTGAATTACAATAAAATAATCGAAAATATCTTGTTAGAAGAGAGTTACTATGCAGTCTTACAGTCAACTAAGTTCTAGAGTGTTAGATTTATAATAGAATTCTTCAATAACTTGGGATTCCTGGTAACTAATTGCTGATTACATAACTTCTTAAATATTCAAGTTATAGAATAATCCAAAAAGAAGCCAAGCAAATTTGAATTTACCCAAATAATCTTAAAGAAATCAATTTCCAATGAACATTTTTTAATGTACAGATCTGCTCCAAGGAATCAAGAATTTACTTTTGTGTTTTGATCTGCCAATTTTTAAAAAAGATTTATTTATTCGACAGACAGAGAACACAACTAGGCAGAGAGCCAGGCAGAGAGAGGAGGGTGGAAGTAGGCTCCCTGCTGAGCAGAGAGCCCAACGCAGGGCTTGATCCCAGGACCCTGAGACCATGACCTGAACGGAAGGCAGAGGCTTAACCCACTGAGCCACACAGGCACACTTTGATCTGCCATTTTTGTAGCAAGCACTGTTGCACCATGGTTGGTTCCTCTGATGTGTAGAAACAGGATGTAAGTTGTTACCTTATTTGCAGTGGCTTGCTATTTATCTCTGTCTCAAGCATTAGGAGTTTCGCAAAACTCAGTGAGTCCTGATTTGGGTTAGTTTTACCCTCATGAACGCTGAAAGATGAAGTTTCTTTCCTGAGCATTATTTATCTTACCCCAAGTTCTTCAAAACATGTTATTATAAGAATTTTTCATTATTGATGTATTTCAGTTTTTTTAATTTTTTTTTTTTTAAAGACTTCTAGATGTGGAGGAAAAGAATGAGAGATTGAGATTTATGGGGCAGCTGCACAGTGTCTAGCCCCATGCTGGGAGCTTTACATAATTTGTCTCTTTATTGTTCCCATATTACAGATGAGAAAATAATGGCATTTTTATTAATGCAAACTGAAGAGGACTCTAACTTTTGTGTTGTTGTTATCAGACACTGATAGGTTCAGAATTTGGGATATTTCCTCTGGTACTTTTCTATTAGAACATATTTCCTACATTAGATACTTAAACGTGTCTGTTGCCAAGCAGTATCAACATATACGTTGACTGCAGAACAACTAAGTTTCAAATATACACACTCCACTCTCTAAAACAAGAGAATTTGCTTTTGTCCAGCATTCCCAGAAAGAGTCCAGAAGTTCTTGGGTTGCCTATGTGGCTCAGGTGGTTAAGCAACCAACTCTTAATTTCGGCTCAGGTCATGATTTCAGGGCCTTGTCGGCCCTGTGCTCAGGTAGGAGACTGCTTCTCTTCCTCTCCCTTTGCCCCTCCACACGTTCTCTCTCTCTCAAATAAATAAATCTTTAAAAAAAACTAAATTATGTAAAAAATTTTAAATCTTTAAACAAATAAAAAAGTAAATAAAAAAAAGAGAAAGAGTCCTGAAATTCTTTCCAACTGGACTATCTTGGGTCATATATCCGTCTTGAACCAATAATTGTGATTAGGTTGAGTTAGGGAATGAAATGTTCTGCTTAGTTTACCTTAACCTAGGATTACAGAGTCCCATCTTTGGAGTTGGACATGGATTCAGCTTCTTCAGAATGACATAGATCCTGAAATGGAAAGGATAGGTTTTGAGGAAGGCAGAACTGGAGTCTCAGGAGGCAGGCAAATGCAACCATCCACATTATTCATTCTTTCAAAGAATCATGTAGACAACAAACTGTCTTCCTAAGGACTATGGGGAAAACTACAAAAAAAAAAAAAAATTAAACGTAATTCCCTCCCGAGGTATCTATATATTTATTATGGAGAGGGAAGAGCTAAATTAATAACTATAATAAAACTTGAAAGATAAGAAAAAAAAGCAGTACAACTATCAAGGTATAAAAGATAATTACTTTTCTGGAGGAATAATAGAAAATTCTTGAAAGAGTTGGAAGATGACTTAGAACATAAAGGACTAGTTTTCTTGGCCATGTGTGATATGTTGCTGGGATAAATCAGGACACAGGAAAAAATAAGCTTTTTTTAGGGAATGGATGGACAGAAAGATTAGAATAAATAATAGCCAGGGCTTTGGTAGAAATGTAGCACCCTGAAGAAAAAATATTACCCTATTTCACTGTTCTATTTGGGATTAGTTTCTTAATAAAGATGGTCAAAAAAATAAGCATGTGGATGAAAGTATAATTTCTTGTTGGCTAAAAAGTAATAAATTCTGTATTCCTTAGTGAATTAGTTCTGTTGCTCAGGAAGCCAATGTACTGAAAATTATATTTCTTTGTTTAAATGGTTCCCTTCTTAAGAATTTCTCTCCCCGCCCCGCCCCCCCCCCCCCCAACTAAGGAGAAAGCAAGCAAGTGAGCATGAGCAGTGGGTGGAGAGGGTCAGAGGGAGGAGAGAGAGAATCTTAAGTAGATTCCATGTCTAGTGCAGAGGCCAAAGCAAGGCTTGATCTCACAACCCTAATATCATGACCTGAGCCAAAATCAAGAGCTGGATGCTTGACTGACTGAACCACTCAGATGCCCCAAGAATTTCTATTTCTGAATGAAATCTCAATTTTACTTATTTGCTTGTATCTCATATGTTATAAAAGAGGATGTAAAGTTGTTGAACTCAAGCCATGTATCCAAACATTAAAGTGAAGGCCTTCCCTTATAGACTGGATGATAAAGTGTTCCCATAGGGCTCACAGTGTTATAAACATTTACTAGAGCCTAGCTCTATATAAGCTGCCCAGGAAGATTTGGGGAAGGCTCCCTAGCCAGTGAGCCTCCATTTTCCATGATGGATGTGATTCAAAGTGAATAAGGACATGTCCAAACCATGGGGGTGTCTGATTCTAGAGGGACCTTCCTAATTATGTGTCTGACTATGGTTAACATCTATGTCATTTCTTAAACACAGAATAACCCTGAGCAGGGAATGTGACCAGAAAATATAGATTGAGGCCTCATGAGAATGAGAAGCTGCTTTCAAATCTATGAAAGGGAAAAGCTATGTTTCTTTCCTCTAGTCTAGAGCATATGTTCTAAAATAGAACCAATAAAAAGAGAAATACAAATATATCTGTCACCTTCCTTCTCCCTTAATTAAGTAGACTGAGGACATCTCTGAACAACCAGGCCTAGATTATTAAAGCCTACATAGTTTGTACATTTGCTGATCGATGTGTTCAGGCTGTAATGAAGACGACAGTGCTGTTCATTAAAGAAATCTTTCCAACTTTGTTGTCTGTCTTTCGTGGCTCATATGAGTCCATCTCTGGACATTTCCTATTTTCTCCTTTTCTCCCTTACTCTGTCTACCAAATCTTTTCTATCCTTTAATTCCATTTCAACAGCAGCCTCTCCTATGAAGGCTTCCTGGATTTCTCCTTCTCCCAGTTTGGCTTATTCCCTCACTACTCTGCTCTCAAGACACTCTCTCACTCTACCTTCATGTACATCTACTACATATGTCTGCCTCCTTTATAGATGATAAGCTGCTTGAGGGCAGGATGATGTTCTATTTGTGCTGCTCATTCATTACTATATAATCTTTACACACCTCTTGGGAAAACATATACACCTCAAATAAAGTTGTTTAAAGGTAATACACCAGGAAATAGGTCTTTGCTCTCATAGCTTTGCAATGTATTGCTTCTCCTCTTTGAGATGAAATCGATCAATTACATTGAAAGTTGCCGTTAAAAAAAAAGTTGCCATCATTAAAAGGTTATGCCTAGTAAGGGAAATGAGAAGCCTTAAATTCAACAAATATTCAACAAAATATTTCATGTTTACTACAAACCTAGCGTCATTCTAGTAATAGACTAATAGTCATGATCACTGCCCTCATGGGAGATTCTTGTCCAGTGAGGGGAAAGATCAATCAATATACAAAATAACAGGCACATTTACAGTTAGACATTGTATTAAATGTTATGAAGAAAGGGAATGGTGATTCACGATAAAATAAAAGCTTTGGAGAAAATGAGGGTTAGAAATTCATTTCTGCTGATGAGCCTTGATGCGAAGTAAATGGAATGACAACATGCATTCATGGAACTTGACAAAGCCTCTCTTAGCAAAGGAAACATGACATTTGTCCTAAACAGGAATGAGAGAGGAATTGACACTGGAACCTCATCCACATAAGTGTGGATTCTTCTGAGATAATAAGGGTGACAGAGAATATGAAAATACTTCAAGGATTTTAAGTTTCAAATGCCCACCAAAAGCATGGAATTTGGAGATACAGTACCTCCACTCTTCTATTTTAGGTTTTCCTGATAGGTTTTGTGGGAGACATTACAGGGACATGAAGAATAAGCTTTACTATTTGTAAATAGAGACTCCTACTACTTCTCTCCCTCTGTCTTCACAAAGACTTTTCCTCTTCTCCAGCTTCTCCACTATATGTATTTTTTAAGGACAATAGTCATTGGATTTAGGGCCCACATGGATAATCCAGGATAATCTCATCTTGAGATCCCCAATTACATCTACAAAGATTCTTTTACCAAATAAAATTAAACTCTGGGCCCTTGGGTGACTCAGTCAGTTAAGTGTCTGCCTTTGGCTCAGGTCATAATTCCTGAGTCCCGGGATTGAGCCCCACATTGGGCTCCCTGCTTGGCAGGGAGTCTGCTTCTCCTCCTGCCCTTCACCCTACTTGTGCTCACTCGCTCTTTCTTGCTCTCTCTCTCTCATTCTTTCTCAAATAAATAAATAAAGTCTTTTTTTTAAAAGATTTTATTTATTTATTTGACAGAGATCACAAGTAGGGAGAGAGGCAGGCATAGAGAGAGAGAGAGAGAGAGGAGGAAGCAGGCTCCCTGCCAAGCAGAGAGCCCGATGCGGGGCTCTACCCAGGACCCTGGGATCATGACCTGAGCGAAAGGCAGAGGCTTTAACCCACTGAGCCACCCAGGTACCACAAATAAATAAAGTCTTAAAAAAACTGTTAAAAAACACACTCATAGGTTTGGAAGATTAAGATTTAGATATCTATCTTTGGGGGTTAGCCACCATTCAATTCCACTACACCATCCCACTCAGAAAATATGGGAAAGACAAGGCATTTCTGCTCTCATTGTACACAGCAGTTGTAGCTATAAATAAATAAATATGGAACATTAATAGCAATACTGGCATGTCATCTGAGATGAAAAAACATCATCCAGGGGAAGATATTTAAGCCAAGTCAATGACACCAGTTTGAGATCTCTAGTGAATGCCACCCTTCCCTCTCAGACAGTCTTGGAACTTTAATGTCTAAGTCCTTTTTGAATATTCTATTTTAAGGCCCTTCAAGACTGAAGTTAATTCTGTGGGTAGAATCCAGAGAAGCTGCTGATTTGGTATTGGGTAGCTTTAAGAAGATGAAATGTGAATCAGAAAGCCCAAAAGAAATGCCTTTGGCTGCTTGGCAACCAGGACTATTGTAGGTAATTCTGTTGTTTGAGCCTAAAGTGGAAGTGTGCAGGAGCAAAGAGACAGAGTAAGAGACGACAGCAAAACCCATGTCTTTGGTAAATCACAGAATCTCAAGATTGGTCATCTTAATTTGACCATCAGATTTAGTGATGAGTTTTCTGGACAACAGTCTGCCAAGAAGTTTTCCGATCCATATTTGGGTATCTGGTGCCTCTTCCTTCATCCAGCATTGTTAATAGTTTCTTCTTTAACATGGATTTTACCCTCTGTTTAATAGACAAACTGGTTCTCATCTTCCTCTGAAAAGGACCAAAATGCTTCTAATGGCTTAGTTCTTCTCTTCAAAAATATTGAAACTTACCCTTTGCCACATATATCAGAGAGTCATGAGTCACTGTTGTAAGAAGGGCATAAGCCATCTACTCTTTGAGCTTACCTTGGCCATGGTTAGAACGTGCAGTTCAGGGGCTGCTGGATAGCAAACCAAGAACAAAGTGGCTGAGGATTAGATGGGAAACTGAGGAAATTAGTGGCATTTCCTACTCTGGGGATTTCAGTAGGGTACTATTTCAGCCCCTGTAGAACAGGGCAGGGAATACACTTTGAAATAAACTTTGAATAAGGCAAATCCCTCCAGGGATTCCATTAGAAATAAGTCAAGGATGAAAAGAAGTAGGAACACCCCTTAGAAACAGGGACCAGCAGGAATAATTGAGGAAGTAGACCCTAGAGAACTTGAGAGTCAGGCTGGAACCAGTATCTGAGAGGCTGACTGGTCCTGGGAGGATCAATGATCAGAAAGCTACAACAAAATAAATAGAGGGCATTGAGTGAAAGAAAGGGGTGCCAAAATGAGAAGTAGATGGGGTACAGGGAGGCTCAAGATCTAGGGAGGCTGGGAGGTGAACCAGGAACTAGGCAAAAGAGCAGTCAGAGGCAAGATTGGCATGACTCGAGCCTCGCACTCCTAGTAGAGGGCTGTGCCCCAGCTGTTCAGCTCTTTATCCAGAGATTCCTGGGTAAAGGGCAGTAGACACTTGCAGATACCAGCCCCTTGTGCCTATCAATAGCTACAGGTGGTCTTTCCTGGGACAGATCTGTCTGGGGTTGAGCAGCTGGCCAAGTCCTACCATAACAATCTCTCAGTATGATTTTTCAATCTCAAAAAAGGTGGGGGGAGGTTGAGAACTTAATAGTTCAAAAAGTGAAAAGGAATTAAGAAAGGGGTTCAAGAATCTAACTTTAGGACAAATTAAATTTTGGTAGTTAAATTTTAATGCAATTTTTTTTCTATTATATTACAATCTGGTGAAATGATTCTCAATCATTTATTGACTTTAGAGAATATGGAGTGGACCTATTTTAATTACTTCTCTAAGTCTGCTGCTAGTATTCAATTAATTGTCTTTAAATATTCTGGTCACGAGACATACACAAGTGCACTGGAGAAACAAAGCAGAGACGGAACGTCCACTTTTTTGTCCAGGAGGACTTCTGTACTACTGCAACCCAGTGAAGTGACACTCCACATCTGGGTGTCCATGCTGCCACATGTTAGCTGAGTGACCTTAGGAAAGTTACTTAACTCTCCTGAGTCTCAATTTCTTTTATTTTCTTCCTTCCTTCCTTTCTTTTTTTCCTTTCCCTTTCTTTCTTTCTTTTTTCCTTTCCTTTCCTTTTCCTTCCATCCTTCCTTTATTTCCTTCCTTTCTTTCTTCCTTCCTTCCTCTTCTTTCTTTCTCTTCTCTCTTTCTTTCTTCCTAGATTTATTTGGGAGTGAGAGAAAGTGCATGCACAGGGGGAAGGGCAGGGGGAAAGGGAGAGAATGCTCAACTCGACTCCCTCCTGAGTGCAGAGCCCTGGGTAGGGCTTGATCCCAGGACCCTGAGATCATGACTTGAGCCAGAATCCAGAATCGGCTGCTTAGCCAACTGAGTCACCCCCTGAGGCTCAATTTCTTCATCTGATATTTGGGATAAAAAGTAGCCATGCCCGGGGCGCCTGGGTGGCTCAGTGGGTTAAAGCCTCTACCTTCGGCTCAGGTCATGATCCCAGGGTTCCGGGATCGAGCCCTGCATCGGGCTCTCTGCTCTGCGGATAGCCTGCTTCCTCGTGTCTCTCTCTCTGCCTGCCTCTCTGCCTACTTGTGATCTCTGTCTGTCAAATAAATAAATAAAATCTTTAAAGAAAAAAAAAAGTAGCCATGCCCTCGACTTCTTGGGAGGATTACAAGTAATGTATGTGAAATTTCCTTCATAGTGCCAAGAATGGAGGCAGGGCAGCTATCATTACCAACAAACTGTGTTGAACAGACATGTTCACTGTTGATAAGAAAGCATAAATTCAGAGGTACCTGGGACTAAAGAAGGGAGAAGGGTGAGCTATTTAGCTAATTTCTGGCTTCATTTCGGGGGGAAAGGATGCATATGAAACATAAGGAAAAACTGAGACAAGAGTGGTAAGTGCTATGAAGAAAATGACTGGGGTAGTGCTTGTTCTCTCACACTGAATGAATCTGCCCACAGTCTCATCTGTTCAGAGTGCAGCAGGAGGAGTGAATCAAGGAATGGAGTGGGAAGCAAAGAAGAATGACGTGTAAGGTCAAAGGGACCAGGCCTTTTATCATGCGCCTGGCCGGGTCCTCCACTGGCACTGCGGCCACTGAGCTATCTAACCAGGGACCTGTGAGTGACACTTCTTTCCTCTGCTCCCAACTGGAAAGCAGTCCATTGCTTAGCACCACTGACTCTTTCTTCATTCTTTGTTTTGTCAGTAATGATTCTCAGTTGATAATGAGGCTCAGTTCAGATAGTTTCTTTTTCTAATTAATGACTTTATTGAGATATGATCCCTAAACCACAAAATTCTCTATTTTAAATTGTACAATTCAGTTGATTTTAGTATATTCACAGAGATGCATGCAATTCCTCTTTTAAGTAATCTGAGAAAGGAACACTATAATATATATTGATTATGATTTTAGATATGTTGGACTTGTTTCCTTTTTAAACTTATCTATTTACCATGTTTCTTAGTTTGCTTTATTTTTTCCTTCCTTCTTTTGCTTAGATTTATTGGCTTTACTGAATTTCATTTTCCCTTCTTATAATTTATAACCCATATCAACTTCTACTCACTAAGTGACCATTTTTAATTTTCATCAACAGTTTAAATTCACATTTTTTGGTTTCTCCAAGTCCAGAGTCTTCAATTTTGTTTACTTTGGGGGCAAATTCCCTGAAGTGGTACCAACTTGCACCAATCTTTATGATATTTAAACTTAATCAGCACAATAGCCTGCTAATGGCATCACTCTTTTTACCTTGCCCTCCTCTAATCTTTTCTCCAGTAAAACCAAAAAACAGCTTTTGGAATTGAAATACTAAATGGCATTTTATATTTTAAAATTTGCATCTCTTATAATTTTCAGGATAAAATAAGAAATCCTCAGAATGGCAATGTGCTTTGTATTTGGCACGTTTCATCTACATCTACAGACATTCACCTGTGTTCTACTCATTTACCCAATGTTCAAGGTATATAAAACTATAGGTAATTCTCTTAATATGCATCCATGCTTTTTCTCAGACTCTTGTCTATACATGGAGTACTCTATCTCTCCTTCTCTGCATCTGGAACTTCAAAGCATCCTTTAAGTTCCAGCACCAGTTATGTGCCCAAGAATTACTCTAACGCCACTACATTCTGATGTGTTCACTCTCCACTGTCTGTTAATTATTCCCCTTTCTGAATTACTTTGGCATTTTTTATGTACCTATAGATGTTGTAAATAATTTATTTACCTCTTCCTCCCTTACCAGACAAAAAGAGATCTAAATGCAGGGATGTGTTTTGTTCATCTCAGAATCTTCACTATGTGCTATGCAAAAGACACAATGACATGACTTGTTTAATAACAAAATGAAAAATCCCAAGTTGATTGTAGATGCTTTTCCATTTAGAAATAAGGGACCTAAGGTATTATGAACTCATGAGGACATGGACTGCTTACTGCCATTTGGTAGGACTCTACAAATTTCTTAGGACTCTCACTTTGTAGACTGGTCTCTGATGTTGGCTCTACCATGGATTCCTTATAAACAACTACAAAAGCCACTTCCATGTCTCACATCTGATATTGAGGTAGTCCTAGGACCGGGAGTAATGACCACTGAGGCCCAAGCAAGTTTATGGGCAGAGCATTGGGAAGGGAACTGCCAAGACACAGAGAAAAAGTCCCCAGCCAAACCACAGGCTAAGCTGAGGAGCTCTGCAGTACATAGGCTGAGGTCAGAACAGAATAAAGAAATCATTCAGGCAGGATGGGGGAGTCTTGGTGGTCTGGTGGCAGAGAGGCTAGATAGAGAATTACAAAAGCCAGTAGGAAGGATCTAGCATGGCACACTAAGAAGTTTACACATCTCCAAGAGACATAAAATCATTTATCATAGAATTTGGACTTCAGCCTCAGTGTCTAGCTGTACATTTGGTGTCTACAGAGAGAAGAAACCCAGAGGTTTGAAAAATAATATTGTAGGAAAAGCATGAAGGTCTATAAATCCAGGGCAAAGGATGAGGGTGAGGAAATGGAGGTGGTGGTGGGCATTAACAGGAGGGATACCTTGAAACATAAGTTGGGGTCAGATTGCAAAGGGCTTATAAGACATGGTGGGTGCCAAAGGAACTAAAGAAGGATTTTAAGCAGGGCAATCAAAGAGGGCAGAGGGAAATTGAATTTGCATCCAGTTTGCGGAGCTTCAGGGGTTAGTCACAGACAAAGAAGAGAACCCTGCCAAGGCAAGGTGGTTCATGGAGAAACAGGAAGACAGTTCCGCTCCCTTAGGAGAGTTTGCTCTGGGTCTATAGTTTATTTCTGGGATCTTGACATCAGTTACTGGATTAGATCCAGATGGGGCTCTATCAAGAATAAGTTTAATAAAGTCAAGGTGGTTTTTCACCATTATTTCACCCTTTCCATTATTAAAAAATAATTGGGGCACCTGGTTGGCTCAGTTGGTTAAGCAACTATCTGACTCTTGATTTCAGCTCAGGTCATGATCTCAAGGCCATGATCTCGAGCCCCACATTGGCTCCATGCTGAGTGTGGAACCAGCTTAAGATTCTCTCTCTCCCTCTTCCCCAACTCTACATGTACACATGTACTCCCCCAAAACTCCCCCCCCAAAAACAACAAAAACCACCATGTTACTTCTGAACAGGTTGTTAATTGCAGGTTGTCTGCTTTAGCTGGTTTATGCGGAAGGTGTCTATATTCTGTAATACCTTACAAAGTATCTTGGAATGTCTGGAACCAGGCTTGGTTGTCACAGAGAGATCACGGCACTTTATAAGAAAGAAAGAGGATTTGAGACAGATGATATGCAACTGATTATACCTTTTTCTTTCAAAAGTCAGTCCAGATTCTAGTTCAATAGCTGGAGAAAATGATGGACAGAACTTATGATGGCACATTCACCCCTAATTCAGATACAAACACAATATAACTACATGTTTACTTAGAGGAACTACTTTTCAAAGGGGAAAATAATAGACAAATACAGAGATTACACATCACATAGAATAGATATAACATGAAGCAATCTTTTAAGTGGGTCATATGGAAATTCTATTCCATGCCCACAAAAGCAGGGCTTCCCCGGGGTCAGGTTATTATTTTTTTAAATTAGTTTTATTAAGAAGTAAGTTATATACAAGAAAATTCAACAATTTTAAGTGTGCAATTTGATAAGCTTTGACAAATAAGTAGAATTTATAGTCCATCTCTCTATAAATTCTCCCATATCCCTTTGAAGTCAATCCCGTCCCCTGCAATGTAGGCCCTGGGCTAGACTGATCTTCTGTCTCAGTAATTTTGATTTTCTAGAAAAATGAATTATACAATATGTAGTGTTTTGTGGCTAGCATCTTTTATTTAGCACAATGTTTCTTAACTTTTAAAATTATCTCCCTCATAAAGACTTTTTAAGCCATTTGTTCCCTGTTTTACCTCTCCTTATGAAATTTTAATACCACAGATATACTCTATGTCTGTTTATGTACTTATGTATATGTTTTATACATACAAAGTTAGGTGTTTTTTTTCACACCTCAAGAACACACTTTTGAGAATACGTGATTTACATGTCTGCAAGTATAATGCTTTTGTGATTCATCAGTGATTCATTTTTGTTGCTCGGTAATTTTGATTGTATGAAGAGACATTCATGAAGTCAGTAAAAATAATTGCAAATGTGTTACAAAGGTACTAAGAATATAATTCAACTACTGTTTGTCCTCAAAGTAGATCCTCAGTCTCCCTGTTGTCAGTAAGCAGATTTTTGATCACACAATTGTTGAAGTTAGAAATCTAGGAGTGACTGAGATACCTTCTTTTTCCCTTCATTTCCCCATATACACTCCATTGAATTCTGTCAATTTCACCTCTAGATGCTCTCTCTCTCTTTTTTTAAAGATTTTATTTATTAGAGAGAGGGAGGATGAGTTGGGGGAGGCAACTCCCCCACACTGAGCATGGAACCTGATTCTGGGCTCAATGTGGGGCTAGATGTGTTGTTTGATTCCCAGATGCTAAGACCATGATCCAGTCAAACAAAGTGAGATGCTCAACTGACTGAGCCACCCCGGTGCCCCACCTTTACAGTATTTCTTGAATCTGGTCTCAAGGGATCAGATTTTGTTATGATCCAGAACATTCTAGACATGGAAGGATTTTTTAATCATAAAAGAAATGGGAAGTCACTGAAGGGATTTAAATAAGAAAATGAAAGGACTTGATCAGTGTAATTAAAAGATTACTAAATCTTTCACTTAATAAATAATAAATTCGACTGTGGATAATAAGTTAGAAGGGACCAAGACTACTTAGGGAAAGGATATTTCCAGAGGAAAAATGATAGTGGTTCTTTTACGAATTTGAGGGTGTGGGAATAGAATTGGGAGATATGCTGCATTTTCAGTGGGACCCATGAAAACTTAGCCAAGGTCTCACTGCTAGATGAAAACAAAACTATGACAAGAAATTCAAATATACACTCCTATTGATTATAGTTGCTTTGACTTAGCTAATTTTCTTTGGCCAAAGTAATCAGTATTCTAAATGAGTTATGTATATTCTTAAATCATTTGCTGATGAGTTTAAAGGAATTAGAGAATTAGAATCATACTTAAAAATGTGTGTGTACTTAACACACACATCCAACTTTCCTTCTGTGTTGTAATCCACCCCCCACCCACTGGCTGTTGCAGTACTAGTATCCATGTATCAGCTTCATATGGTCTGCAATCGAGTTTCATGCAAACTGTTTTTTAAAAAGATTTTATTTATTTATTTGAGAGAGAGAGAGCACCCTGGGACCATGACCTGAACTGAGGGCAGTCCCACTGAGCCACCCAGGCATCCCTATGCAAACTATTTTGACTATGTATGTACAAACACACACACACACACACACACACATACACACGTGTCTCTGGGGGCTTCTCGATGAGGTCTTTAACTTATTAATGCTTCAGAATCAATAACTTACTATGTTTTCAGTCTTGATTACAGATATGCAGATGACATAGTCTTTATTCTTAAGATACATAAAGTTTACATCATGTAAATAGATTAAATGACAAAATCACATTGCTAGTGCTAAGGAGATAAGAACAAAGCTCTGGAAATTTGTCAGTTACACTGGTGTTTCGTCTCTTCTAGGTGACTTCTGAAGTATGGCTCACCACAACATTTCATCCTGCAGTCCTATACTGACACCCCATTTAACCAGGCTCTACTTCCTCGTTCTCATTGGAGGGCTGGCGGGCATCATCTCCATTCTGTTCCTGCTGGTGAATATGAACACCCGATCTGTAACTACCACAGCAGTTGTTAACCTGGTGGTGGTCCACAGCGTTTTTCTGCTGACAGTGCCTTTTCGCTTGACATATCTCATCAAGCAAACTTGGATATTTGGGTTGCCCTTCTGCAAATTTGTGAGTGCCATGCTACACATCCATATGTACCTCACATTCCTGTTCTACGTGGTGATCTTGGTCATTCGGTACCTCATCTTCTTCAAGCACAAGGACAAAGTAGAATTCTACAGAAAGCTGCATGCTGTGGCTGCCAGTACCGGGATGTGGCTGCTGGTGATTGTCATCGTGGTACCTGTGTTTGCGTCTCAGTATGGCACTCACCAGGTGTATGATGAGCAACACTGTTTTAAATTCCACAAAGAGCTTGATCGTGTATATGTGCGAGTCATCAACTATATGATAGTTACTGCTGTCATAGCCACTGCAGTGGTTCTCCTAGTCTTCCAGATCTTCATCATCATATCAATGGTGCGGAAGCTACGCCACTCCTTACTATCCCACCAGGAGTTCTGGGCCCAGCTGAAAAACCTATTTTTTATAGGAGTCATCTTTGTTTGCTTCCTTCCCTACCACTTCTTTAGGATCTATTATTTGTACACGGTGGCACACTCACGTGACTGTAACGACACTGCTGCATTTTATAATGAAATCTTCTTGAGTGTAACAGCAATTAGCTGCTTTGATTTGTTGCTCTTTGTTCTTGGAGGAAGCCACTGTAAGCAAAAGATAATTGACCTATGGAATTGCCTCTTGTGCCGTTAGCCACAAACTTCAGTATTCAGAACTCTTTTATATTGGGAGTAGAAATGGGCATAGAGAAGTAGGAAGGGTTATTTCATTATTGATTAAAGCCATGCCATAATGCGGCCGATCAAAAGGACTATAAAATGTCAGAGCATTCATTCCAGTCCTTATTTAATCCTACCACCTCTAAATGATGCATATAGAAAATCTAGTGATGTTCAGTCCACCTGGAGTTGCAATACTGCATTATTTTCCTATATAAAAAGTCTACCTGGCCCACCTGGGCACATGGGTCTAACGGTTTCTGAGCTTCACCAGCTTAGTTTAGTTTCATCAGTTTGAAACATACCTTATTTGGGCTTTGGATTGGATTCAGCCCTCTAGTTCTTTTCATTCCACTTAACCTGAGGTGAATGAACCCTGGCAACAAATCAGCCCCAAAGATACAAACTCCAGTTTGCTGATGAGATAAGATATCCATTCAACTCCCATCCTGACAAACCAGAGATAAAGCGGGAGAACAGGAAGAAACTTTTCTAGATTATCATAATTTTGGTGGGAAGTCACTTATCTAAAAATCAAGAGAAACACGTCCTTATGACCTTCTGCTATAACAAGGTTATCCAGATTAGTTCTTTGAGAGGTCAAGTTTAAGGACATGGGCTCAACATCCTCAGTAACTCTAAAAATCATTTAAATTTTACTAAACTAAACAATGTAACTAAAATGTAACTAAATCATCTGCAATGTAACTAAATTAACAATGTAACTAAATTAATAACAATGTAACTAAGACCATTTCAATCTTACTAAATAAGGGTGAAAGGGATAAGTTAAAGAATGTTCCTGACCAATATGCTGCCAGGCATGAACATGAGTTCCTGAGGGAAATGATTACATTTTTCCCTTTCTGCTTCTTGAAAAATCTGTACATGTCTTGGGCCAGTTAATTTTAGATTTACCTTGGAAACAGAATGTTACACTCTTTACAGTTTCCTCTCCCCTTAAGGTTATGAGTATTTAAATAAATGAAAACAACATTCTTAAAAAAAGAACTTGAGAAATATATAGAACAATTAATTTAGACTATGAGATTAATTAGTCCACTAAGTTGATACATAGGCTTGTGGGCTTTTTCCCTTCCTGACCGTATTTCTACAATTTCCCTCAAAGTTTCACAATTTTGAAACTTCACAAGGAACCGATCCAGTTTTATATCTAATGCTTCAGAACTAAAGCAATTTATGATAAGAATAGAACAGAATGAATTAGGGTAAAAAAAAAATTTCCCAGAAAAATGAAGGATCAGAATTTAAAGACTTTTTTTTTTTTAATTTGTTATAATCTATGGATCCATAAATTTACCAGATGGATAACAAATATCCCTGAGTTTCTCTAATCACTAAAATTGTTGAGTCATAGAAATTAATTTAGAGGAAGAAAGCAACAATATGCTGCACAGACTTGTTCCCAAAATTTTCCTGTTTTAAAATCTATGTCCTTTTTTCTTTTTTAAGTTATATTTCCCTAATTTCTTATTTGTCTTCTTTTCCCATTGTTTTAGTTTTTTTCTTCTCATTTTGACTTATAACATTTGTAAGAAAATTTCTAAGGCCTATAAAAATTTTAAGAAATTTGTAATACCCATAAATAAGAAAATAGTAAAATATAATAAAAGTAGTATAGAATGATGTAAATAGTAAAATATTAAAATTCTTAAACAATTATTTTTGGAAATTACATCAAATTTCTCTTCTTATATATGTGTCTTACTATCTGTTAGCTTGTAAGTTATATTATAATCTCTTCCAGATTCTAAATATGTTGAGCTCAGGCGATTATGCTTTCCCCTATATTATTATATATTATAATCAAGGGCTTATTTCTTCAGATCTATAAGAAATATTACCCAAAATACAGAGATACAGTATTCGAGTGTACTACTGGCATTTTGTTGCTGGGGCCAGAGACTAGGCATCTTGCCTTGCACACAGCTCTCTGCATAGTAAATAATTACCAGGTGTTGTTGTGTATTTGAATGTTCTTCCAAACATTTATGAAAGGAAACATATGTTCGTAATAATTAGTCAGGTTTTATTTCATTTTCATAAACACATAGTATTTTTGGTATGTTTTTAATTTTATGAATTTTCTGAAAATGTAGCTACTAGGGATATGGAGGAAAGTTTTTATTCTGTTTTCCTCAGAACTTTACCAAGAGTTGTTCATTCCTTTGGAAAAGCATATCATCAATGTCAATACCATCTGTGGCATTAAAATATACAACATACCTATAGGGGTGCCTGGGTGGCTCAGTGGATTAAGCCGCTGCCTTCGGCTCGGGTCATGATCTCAGGGTCCTGGGATCGAGCCCCGCGTCGGGCTCTCTGCTCTGCAGGGAGCCTGTTTCCTCCTCTCTCTCTGCCTGCCTCTCTGCCTACTTGTGATCTCTCTGTCAAATAAATAAAATAAAATCTTTAAAAAAACAAACAAACAAAAAAATATACAACATACCTGTAAACAATATTTGTAGCTGTGGTAATCAGGTAGATACTAGATATAGGTGCTAACATCAGCCTGCCTAATTTGTCTCCTTTTGTGAACATCTCTGAGCATTTATACATTAAAATATATATTACTTTATTATAAACAACTTTCTCCTTCATTATTCATTTATGTTACAGTTAGAACACTATATAATATTGTAGGAGGATTATATTATCTGTAAACTTTGTTTTAGAATAGTACAAGTGTTACCAAATATTTGGGATAAAAAGTAAGGTTTTGGGTCTCCAAGCATTGAGACCAACTGAGCTAGCACAGTCACTTTAAAAGAAAGATTTACCAATTATGACATTATGAATAGAAAAAAAATTCCTATACTTTGGGAGTACTTTTTTTTTTTTTTTTTTAGAGAGAGAGAGAGTGCATGCACACATGTGCAAGTATGCAAGCTGGTGGGGGAAGGAGGAGAGGGAGAAAGAGAATCTCATGCAGGCTCCACACTACACTTGATCTTAGTCAAAAGGCCAAGAAGTGATTAAACAGGCTCCACGCTAAGCATGGAGTCCCACACAGGGCTCAATGTCATGATCCTGAGATCACAGCCTCAGCCGAAAGCTTAACTGACTGCTACCCAGGCACCCCTATTTTGGGAATACTTACCCTTGACTCCATTCAATTCTAGATTATTCCTTTTGTTTCTGTAGTGATTAAAAGAGCAAATGCAACCTTTAAGAAAATTCATGTGGGTATTTTTGCTTTTGTTTTTGATAAGACAAAGGCATTTCCCTAAGCCTCACAACTCTCATATTGGCTCATGGTCAATATTTACCAGATTTTAATCCCAGGGATAATGACAATTTTTGAGGCACAAAAAGAAAGATTACTTCTGGCACCCATTAAAAAGCTTTCTAATCAGCCTTTGTTTGTTACTTAATTTTCCTCTGAAAGGTTCTTTGAGTTCCCTTCCTCCTTAACCTGACATAAATTAGGGGAAAAGAAACTATTTTACCTGTAGGTGAAATGAGCTTCATGTAGAATGATTCAAGAAGTGGTGAAAATCCCCAAATCCTCCTCTAATCCTTGTCAATGGGGCTGCCATTAAAACTGCATTCCTAGGTTAACAAAGCAGTTGTAAAGGAAGACACTGAGCTGAGATGTTCTTGGTCATGGATTCCTGAGTGGGAAATCAGTGAGGTGAAAGTGTGAATGCCATTTCTAAGATTATGTAGATTTTGCCCACTTAATCTCTAATAAGAGGAGGCATAGACCAAGGACTCTCACATTTACTGGGAGTGGGAAGAACAAGGAAACTCTCTTTGTGATGGGGCTAATTACAGCAAATCGGAAATAGTTGGTAACAAAACCCTATAGTAAAGGGACACAGGGACGGTGGATTTGCTTGGATAAGGCTGAGAAGGCTCAGGATATAAAAAGGCATCCACAGATATCCAAAACTAGGCATCAGCTGGACCCTGAGAAGAGCTTTGGCCATTGCATGGCTGAGCCTATTTCTGTGACAGATTGGGCAGGCCAGATATTTGAGAAGACAGAACTCAGAAAAATGAGCAAGTTCTATTACCTGAAGGAGTAAATGTATTGTCTGAAACTTCCAGAGATTAGGAGCTGGGCCCTAATATCAAAATGTACCAGATGGAGGCTTCAACCTGGGACACATTGTAAAAGCCCAGTGGTCAACACCAGGTACCACATTTTGGGTAGGATTAGCAGTGGTGGTCAGGATAGAAAAGGTGGGGACAGATGCTGAAACTGCTAAAAGCCTTATGCTTTTAGGCTCAGTCTCAGCCTTCAGATGGAAAGGAATCTGGACAACCTGCCTGCAGAAGCTATCAGGAACAGAAGACTGCATTGGATGATAAGTAGCTGAAAGCAAGAGGGGCGGAAGTAAGCCTTGGCTAGGAGTTCTGAGCAAGCAAGGGACAGCAGGAAGATGTTGAGCTCTTGGAAAACAGACAGAGCAACAAAGGTAGCCCTTAAGAAAGATAGTTTTGCATAGCTGATGAGAAGATCCTGGATACCATTGTTTTATTTGAATTTTGTCATAGTATTTTATGGTAGTATTTGTATTTTGTCATAGTATTCATCAACAATGAATGGTTTCTTGAAAAGCTGAAAGCTTTTCTTATAAGATCAAGAATAAGACAATGATGTCCACTCTTAGGACTTTTATTCAACATAGTATTAGAAGTCCTAGCCAGAAAAATTAGGTAAGACAAAAAAAAAAAAAAAGATGAAAGAAGTAAAATTGTCTCTATTTGCAGATGACATATTATATACAGGAAACCTTAAAGACCACCAAAATACTATTATAATAAAGGAATTTAATAAAGTTGTAAGATACAAAATCAATATTCTAAGAACAGTTTTCTATCTACTATCTAGATATCTGTCTACTATATACTTTCTAGGCATTTCTATCTACTAACAACAAGGTATCAGAAAAAAATTAAGAAAACAATCCCATTTACAATTGAAGAATAAAATACTTCAGAATGTATTTAACTAAGAGGTAAAAGAGCTGTACAATGATAATTCTAAGACCTTGATGAAAGAAATTGGAAAAGACGCATGGAAAGATATTCCAGGGGTGCCTGTGTGGCTCAGTTATTGGGCGTCTGCTTCGGCTCAGGTCATGGTCCCAGGGTCCTGGGATTGAGCCCTGCATCGGGCTCCCTGCTCAGTTGGGGGAAGCCTGCTTCTCCCTCTTCCTCTCTGCTCCCCTATTTGTGTTCCCTCTCCCACTGTGCCTCTCTCTGTCAAATAAATAAGTAAAATCTTAAAAAAAGAATAAAAGAAGGTATTTTATGCTCATGGATTGAAGAATTATCATTAAAATGTCCATACCACTAAAACCAATCTACTGATACAATGCAAAACCAAAATTCCAATGGCATTTTTCACAGAAATAGGAAAAAAACACCCCCCCCCCAATTTGTATAGAACTATAAGATATTCCGAACAGCCAAAGCAATCTTGAGAAAGAAGAACCAAGCTGGGAGCATCACACTTCCTGATTTCAAACTATCTTACAAAGCTATAGTAATTAAAACAGTATAATACAGGTGTAAAAACAGATCCATAGATCAATGGAAAGAATAAAGAGCCCAGAAATATACCAATGTATATAGAGTCAATTACTTTATGACAAAGGAGCCAAGAATATACAATAGGGAAAGGAGAGTCTCCTTAATAAAAGGTTAGGAAAAATGGACCGCCGTATGCAAAAGAAAGAAATGTGGCCCTTATCTTATGCCATGAGCAAAAATCAGCTTAAAATGGATTAAAGACCTAAATTTAAGATCCAAAACCATAAAACTCCTAGAAGAAAAACATAGGGAGTAAGCTCCTAACACTGTTCTTGGCAATGATTTTTTTTTTTTATTTGAAACTCAAAATAAAGGTAACAAACACAATAAAAACGTGGGATTATGGGGTGCCTGGGTAGCTCAGTGGGTTAAGCCTCTGCCTTTGGCTCAGATCATGATCTCGGGGTCCTGGGATCGAGCCCCACATTGGGCTCTCTGCTTGGAAGGGGGCCTGCTTCCCCCCCTCTCTCTGCCTGTCTCTCTGCCTACTTGTGATCTCTCTGTCAAATAAATAAATAAAATCTTAAAAAAAAAGTGGGATTACATCACTTTAAAAGGCATTTGCATAGTGAGGGAAACCATCAACAAAATGAAATGACAACCTACCAAATGAAAGACAGTATTTGCAATCATATAGCTGATAGGGGTTAATATCCAAAATATATAAAGAATATACTACTCAGTAGCAAAAAAACCCCAAGCAATCTAATTAAAAATGGGCAAAGGAACTGAGTAGACATTTTGCCAATTAGGACTTACAAATGGCCAAACAGTACATGAAAAGATGCTCAAAGTCACTAATCTTCAGAGAAATTTAAACCAAAACCATAAAATGAGGTATTACTTCACACTGTTAGAATGATTATTACCAAAAAGATAAGAGGTAACAAATGTTGATAATGATGTGGAAAAAAGAGAACCCATGTGCATGTTTGGTGGAATATAAATTAGTACAGCCACTATGGAAAACAGTACACAGGTTCCTCAAATAATTAAAAATAGAGCTATTATATGCTTCAGCAATACAATTTCTGGGTATATATCCAAAGAAATTGAAGACAAGATCTCGAAGAGATATTTGTACCACCATTTCCATTGCAGCATTATTCACAATAGACAAGATATGGAAACAACCTAAGTGTCCATCAATGGATAAATGGATAAAGAAGATATATACAGTTGACCCTTGAACAACACAGGTTTGGGTTGGGTAGGTTCACTTATACATGGATTTTTTCAATAAATACAGTACATTCTGTAAATGTATTTTTTCTTCCTTAGGATTTTCTTAACATTTTTTCCTCTAGCTTACTTTTTGTAAGCATACATATATAAAACACACAACATACAAAATATGTGTTAATTGACTTTTTATGTTATTGGTAAGGCTTCCAGGTCAATAATAGGATATTAGTATTAAGTTGGGGGGAATCCAAAGTTATACCTGCATTTTTTACTATGTGACGGGTTAGTACCCCAATCCCTGCATTGTTCGAGGGTCATGTGTGTGTGTGTGCATGTGTATTTATGTGTATATGTATGACACCATATATAGTATGTAGAATCTGACAAAAAAAAAAAGTCAGGGGCGCCTGGGTGGCTCGGTGGATTAAGCCGCTGCCTTCGGCTCAGGTCATGATCTCAGGGTCCTGAGATCGAGCCCCGCGTCGGGCTCTCTGCTCCGCGGGGAGCCTGCTTCCTCCTCTCTCTCTGCCTGCCTCTCTGCCTACTTGTGATCTCTCTCTCTGTCAAATAAATAAAATAAAATAAAATCTTAAAAAAAAAAAAGTCAAAGTTATAGAAGCAGAGAGTAGAATGGAGTTAGATGCTGAGATGGTAGGGAAATAGGGAGATGTTGGGTTAAAAGGTTCAACTGTGCAGCTTTGTAGGATGAATGTCTGGAAATCTAATGAACAGGCATGATGACTATATTTAATTTTTGGACACTGGAAATATGCTAAAAGAGTAGATTTCAAGTGCATTTCTCACAAATACGGTAACTACGTGACGAGATATGTTAATTAGCTCTACCGTAGTAATCATTCCACTATGAATGACATATGTATATGTATATGATCAAATCAACACTTTATATACTTTAAATGTATTTAATTTTTATTTTAAAAAATCTCTTAATGAGGGGCACCTGGGTGGCTCAGTGGGTTAAAGCCTCTGCCTTCAGCTCAGGTCAGGATCCCAGGGTCCTGGGATCAAGCCCACATCGGGGTCTGGGAGCCTGCTTCCCCCCACTTCTCTGCCTGCCTCTCTGCCTACTTGTGATCTCTGTCTGTCAAATAAATAAATAAAATCTTTAAAAAAAAAATCTCTTAATGAGAGAGTGGAACATGCCACTCTTGATCTTGGTGTTGTGGGTTGGGTGTAGTAACCACTTAAAAATAAAATCTTTGGGACACCTGGGTGGCTTAGTTAAGTGGCCAACTTCTGGTTTTAGCTCAGGTCATGATCTCAGTCAGGACTGTGACATTGAGCCCTGAGCTGGACTCTCCTGCTCAATGAGGAGTCTGCTTCATGATTCTCTCTCTTCCTCTGCCCCTCTCCCAGCTCTCTCTAAAATAAATAAATAAATCTTTTAAAAAAATCTTTACAAAATTTAAAATAAAAAATCTTTTGGGGCACCTGGGTGACTCAGTGGGTTAAAGCCTCTGCTTTTGGCTCAGGTCATGATCTCAGGGTCCTGGGATCGAGCCCTGCGTCGGGCTCTCTGCTCAGCGGGGAGCCTGCATCCTCCTCTCTCTCTGCCTACTTGTGATCTCCGTCTGTCAAATAAATTTCAAAAAAATTTAAAAAAAAAAGAGTCTCTTATGGTGTCACCCTCTCTGATTTCATTTTGTTTTATTTTTTTCCTCCCTTCTCCTATGATCCTGTTTTATTTCTTAAATTCCACATAAGAATGAGATCTATGATAATTGTCTTTCTCTGATTGACTTTTATTTCATTTAACATAATGCCTTCTAGTTTCATCCACATCGTTGCAAATGGCAAGATTTCATTTTTTGATGGCGGAGTAATATTCCATTTCGTATATATCTACCACATTTTCTTCACCCATTCATCTGTCAATGGACATCTATGCTCTCTCCATAGTTTGGATGATTTTAAGACAGGGTTTCAGGAAAGTTCCCTATATTTGAAATCTTAAAAAGGCTGGTGTTTATGAGGAACAAGCCTATACCTTATGTAAGTCTTTCCTTCCAATGACAGCCTCTGACTAGCTCTCAGAAACCTTTATCCTTCTGGCTTGTACATAGTGTGATGAGATATTTCTCTAACCACTAGGATGTCATTTATGACTGCTGAAACCTATATTAGCAGCAAAAAAAATCAATCACTCAATCCAGGGAAGAGTAAGCAAGTTAAGATTTATCCTTTCTGCCACAAGAATAAACATATGGTGCTCACTGGGTGCCAAGTAGAGAAGTATTCATGAGGAACATGTACTGTGATTTTTATTTTTTTTTAAATAGATTTTATTTATTTATTTCACAGACAGACATCACAAGTAGGCAGAGAGGCAGGCAGAGAGAGGAGGAAGCAGGTTCCTTGCTGAGCATAGAGCCCGATATGGGGCTCGATTCCAGGACCCTGAGATCATGACCTGAGCCAAAGGCAGAGGCTTTAACCCACTGAGCCACCCAGGCGCCCCTGTACTGTAATTTCTAATGTGAAAAAGTTGGTTGTTGTTGTTGTCGTTGATTGTTGTTGTTGTCGTTGGTTGTTGTTGTTGGGATTTTTCTGAAATCTCAAGCTTTCAGAAAAATTACAAATAGAATATAAATAACTTCTTTTTCTGAACCATTTCAGGATAAGTTGCTGACCTGTTGCCCCATCAATTCCTAATATTTTAATGAAATTTTCCCAGAAACAGGGACTGTTTCTCCTACAACCATTATACAAACTTAAAAATCAGGAAGTTAATATTGATTCATGACTACCATCTAATTCACTGATCTCATTTAACTGTCATGTTTCTTTTGTCTCCTTCACTCTGGAATAGTTCTTTGGTCATTTCTTATTCTCTATGACCTTGATACAAACTCTATGACCTTAAACTACAAACTTGTAGTTTATCTCTTAGTTTGGGTTTGCCTCATGATTAGATTCATATTATGTATCTTTGGTAGTAAGACCACAGAAATGACAATGTTTTCTTAATATATCTCATTACCACTAGGTGGTGCACAATTTTGATTTGTCCCATTACATTCACTTTGGTCACTTGATTTTTTCTTAGGATTTTATTTATTTATTTGAGAGAGGGAGGGCATGAAAGCATCCAAGCAGGAGGAGGGGCACAGGGAAGGGGGAGAGACCGGGGAGAGAAGCGGACTGAGCACAGAGCCCAACATAGTGCTCAATCTCTCAACACTGAGATCGTGACCTGAGCCGATTCTAGAGTCAAGTGCTTAACCAACTAAGCTATCCAGGTACCCTGGTCACTTGATTAAGGTAATGTTTGCCAGAGTTCACCACTGTGAAGGTCTTTATTTCTCTTTCTAATTCAGTATTCTGTGGGAGCTATTTTGAATATGTGTAATCATATTCCTCATCAAACACTGGCCAACTATCATGGAGAGATGTTCAATATCACTAGCATTCAAAGAAAAGCAAATGAGATAATGAAACATTTTTATCATAAGATCTTTTAAAGCTTGATAATACCTCTTGATTGTGAGAGTAAAAGTCGCTGTTGTTCAAAAGTATATTAGTACTGCTTTTTGGAGAGCAATTTAGAAATATCTATAGGAGTTTTAAAGGTACTATCTATCTCTTAGTATAGCAATTTACTTTCATATACCTGTCCTTAAGAAATCCACGCATGCACAAATATACAGGATGTGCACTGCAAAGGTATTTGCACTGGGGACACACTACAGCATTATTTATATTAGCAAAAAGTCATAAAGGAACTAAATGTCTTTAAGTAGGGTGATAACTTAATAAGTTATGGTGTATCCATGTTTTGCAATTTTATGAATTAAATGAGAATAGAGGTATATATTTCGACTTGGAAGAAAACCTCCCTATTGTTAAGGGAAAAAGCAAGTTGTATCCCTTCTCTATATCTCATGTTATATGCACACAACCAGTCTTTAAGCAGATCCTGTCAAAATATATCCCAAATCCAACCACTTCTTATCATCATTATCACTTTCTGCCACCAAGGCCCACAAAACAGGTGGCTCATTAAAGCTTGGTAATTTGAGAGTATATTGAAGGGACTATATAAAGGTGTAAGTAGAGTTAGGAAACTCACAAGAGATAGAGCCCTCAATAGCAAAGGTCTGGTGGGAAGAATGATAGATGTCATAGAACCTGGAAAGAATAAACATCTGAAGAAGGCTGCCTGGGAGGAACTAAGGATAGAGGAACAAACCAATTCCTGTGACTCTGCAGGAAGTGAGCCAGGACAAGAGACACTCTCCTTACTCTCTACCTGCCCTCCAATTTCTGCCAGCATCCCCCACTGGCTGAATCAAACCACCTCCTGGGGCACAAAACACCATGAAGAAAGATGGAAAGTTCATCTGGAGAAGCAAACAGAAAAAGCTAGGACATATGCTAATCCAGGGTCCTATCTTTTCTTGCCATAGCCTCCTAAATGCTCTTAATTGCTCTTAGGGCTTCTTATTTCCATGGTTTTCTCCTCCATTTTATTTACATTTTGTCTAAAGTGCCCATCCTGGGGTGCCTGGATGGCTCAGTTGGTAGAGCACAAGAGTCCTGATGTTGGGGTTGTGAGTTCAAACTTTTGTTTAAGTAAGCAGAAATCTTACTTAAAAAAAAAAAAATCTAAAAAAAAAATGAACAAAAGTATCATGTCTCCAGAAAGACCTTCACCAATCATCCCACCAAAAATGTACTCCTATTACACTGCATTCCATACCTTGCTTTACTTTTCTTCATACTACTTCCTACTCTCAGGCATTATATAATACATTTATTTAAAATTTTAAAACCATTTTCCCTCTTCAAAATGAATGTAAGCCTCAAGAAAACAGGGATGTTTTTTTCTGGTTTGTTTATTGTTGCAAACTCAGGATAAAGAACAGGTTTTAGCAATGTAGGCTCATAAAATGTTGATAAAGGAATGAATTAAAGAATCTTTCAGGATGTGGGAGGGAGCAATAACTTCCATAATGCATAGGAATAATCCATTGTGTATCTTTAAAAAAAAAGATTTTATTTACTTATTCATGACAGATAGAGAGAGAGAGGCAGAGGGAGAAGCAGACTCCCCGCTGAGCAGGGAGACAAGTGTGGGACTCTATCCCACGACCCTGGGATCACGACCTGTGCTGAAACAACTGAGCCACGAAGGTGCCCTTAATTCATAATGTATCTTTTGATATATACATAAATAACCAGAAATAAAAGTTTTATTATGGCTTTTATGGCATTACAATATAATCATAAGCCATGAAACAATTTGGTCTGTTCAGTGAGTCAAATATCTCTATAATTTATTAGTCTGAAGTGATAAGACAGCTTCTCTACTCATTTGCTCATAATGGTTATCAAATACAAGCCACTCTGCTACTGATATAGGCCTTTGTGTATCCTGAGAAATGAACACTTCCTAAAATGGTGATTATTATGAACTTATGTAACCGCTGAGCTTTAGGAAAGGTATGATTTACTGTTTATAAGCCATTTTCTTTAAAAAGTCTGGCCTGTATTTACTTTTGTTAAGGCAACAGAAAAATACTTTAACAATTGCCCTTTCGAGCTAAAAACAAGGCTGGAAGTTTGTCATTCAACTGTTCCCTTCCAGTGGGCATGTGAGACAGTTCACCTTCTCTTATTTTCCTCAGTGAGCTGAACAATTTTGATAGTTATCACTTTCAAGCTAAATACAAAGAGCTAACTTTATAGAAACATGACATTCATTGAAGGCTTATAATGATTTTTAATATGTCCCAAGGAGATTATTCTTAAATGATAACTATTTCTCTACATTTTTTTTTGTTTAATGAGAATGATTCTTATGTGAGAAGAAATCAATGACTTTATAATACTGACTGCGTTTTCTGTTGCTATACAATTATTCTTCATTAAAGAATAAAAAGGAAGATTAAAAACTCACAACAGACATATTCAGTTACTTTATATACACTTTCCAATTAAGTTCTCACCAAGCCAAATTAGGTTTTAGGCTTTTACTAAAAGTAGTTTATGATCCCGGGTGTTGTTTAAAAAGTGTTAGAGATTTGAAGGCGCCTGGGTGGCTCAGTGGGTTAAGTCTCTGCCTTGGGCTCAGGTGATATCTCAGGGTCCTGGGATCAAGCCCCACATCGGCCTCTCTGCTCAGAGGGGAGCCTGCTTCCCCCTCTCTCTCTGCCTACTTGCGATCTCACTCTCTCTCTCTGTCAAATGAATAAAATCTTTAAAAAAAAAAGTATTAGAGATTTGGTTAAATTTAACAGTCCTTTTATTTTCCATACATCCACCTTTGTTATATTGTTTATGATCTTATTGGCTAACACAGCTGCAAGGCAAAGACTAAACTTAAGTTGCATAAGGCTCTATGGGCTTCCAACAGAAAGCTTTTTAACACTCCAGTAAGAGATAATTCTCTCAGGAAGCAAATCCTCTATTACAGTTTCATTCAATCAGAGATTTGTTTTAAAGCATCCTGAAATCTGAGCTAGCCCAGTATATTTACCGGCCAAAGCCTCAAAGCTCAGCTCTTGCATTACAACTCAAATATTTCATTATACATAAAGATGTTTTTATTTTCTCTTCAAGATGACAACCAGTATTCAGAAAGTCCTATTCATTATAGTATCTTAAACATAAAATCAAGTCTTCACTGGCTGAAGACCAGAAATAGTTAATAACATTAAATTGAAATAACTGTGTTAGCAAGAATTTTTATATATTTTAGAAACTGAATTTTCCCACCTTAGCACTGTGGAAGAGAACAAAGTTGCTTGGGATATACCACTTAGCATGGCAGATTTAATGGTGGCATTTTTCCAGGTTCTTTTTCAACTAATCAGGAATATCACATTATATCTTTATAAAGCTAGGTGGCAGGGATATAGGCCACCATTTACATAATAGTCATTGTTCTGGTTATCTTCTGTGTAACAATTCTAACACTTAGTGGTTTAAAACAATAAACATTTTATTATATTTCAAAACTTCACTGGTCAGGCATTTGGGCATGTCTTCTGTTCCACATGACATTTACTAAAGTCACTTAGTGGCATTCAGCTGGCAGACTGGCTGGTCTGGAGTGTTCAAGATGGCTTTACTTAAATGCCTGGCACTTTGGTGGATATGGCTAGAATGCTACTATTGACTGAAACACCATCATATGGCTTCTAGAACACGGTGAGCTTCCTATATTATAACTGGTTTCCCAAAGATAGAGTAAAAGGCCCATGCAGAAGTTGCAAGGCTTTTTATGATCTAGCTTTGTTACTCCCAGAACATCACTTTTGTCACACTTTATTCTTTTTTTTAATTAATTAATTTATTTTTTTTCAGCATAACAGTATTCATTGTTTTTGCACAACACCCAGTGCTCCATGCAATACGTGCCCTCCGTATTACCCACCACCTGGTTCCCCCAACCTCCCACCCTGTCACACTTTATTCTTTAAGCAAGTCACTAAGGCCAGCCCAGATTCAAGGTGAGGAGTAGGTTCTCTCTGCTACCTATTGATGGGATTATAGCAGGCTTGAACAAGGAGGAGAAAAAATTGATCATAGCCGTCTACCATCATAATAGTACTAGAATCATGATGACTAGGGACCAATGCTAAGCAGTGCATCAGCAAATGATTACTTTCTAAAAGAAAAGTTGTCTTTAGGGGTGCCTGGGTAGCTCAGTGGGTTAAAACCCCTGCCTTCAGCTCAGGTCATGATTCCAGAGTCCTGGGATCAAGCCCCACATCTGGCTCTCTGCTCAGCAGGGAGCCTGCTTTCTCCTCTCTCTCTCTCTGCCTACCTCTTTGCCTGCTTGTGATCTCTATCTGCTAAATAAATAAATAAAATTAAAAAAAAAAAGTTGTCTTTAAAAATGCTGCAATTTGTAGCAACTGTGATCTTTAATTTTTCAATTATAGGTCTGAAATATTTCCAATTATTTTTAATACCTATATTGAATTATTCCAGCCAAGGGTATCTAAGACCTACATGATCTGAATCTTCCTTCATATTATTTTTCATCCTGTTTCCATAGTGTAGTGGTTATCACGTTCGCCTGACATATTATTTTTCATCCCCGTTATTGTTTTGACTGCTTGCTGAATAAAATTTTGTGAGATGTTTCAGGTAAATACACACACGGAAAAACACAGTGCACAGCAAATCAGAGGTTAGTAGCAAATCATGCCATCTTGAGCCAGCAAGTTATACAAGTTACCACTGGTGCCTTAATTTCCCACATGTGAAGGAAGTTAAAGATGATACTTAACTCAGGGGTCAGTCAATAATAGGAATAAAAGAAGGAACAGACATCATTACAGGTCCCACAAACATCAAAAAAAAAAAAAAATGAAAGGGTATCACGAATAGCTATGTGTCAAAAATTTGATAACTTAGATGCAACAAAGAAAGTCTTTGAAAAACACAACTTCAAGATCACAAGATCAAACACAAGATCAAAAAGGTGGCTCAGTGGGTTGAGCCACTGCCTTCGGCTCGGGTCATGATCTCAGGGTCCTGGGATCGAGTCCCGCGTCGGGCTCTCTGCTCGGCGGGGAGCCTGCTTCCCTCTCTCTCTCTCTCTGCCTGCCTCTCTGTCTGCTTGTGATCTCTCTCTGTCAAATAAATAAAATATTTAAAAAAAAACGTTTAAAAAAAAAAAAAAAAAAGAAAATCTGAATAGCCTTGTTTCTATTTGAAAAATTGAATTTGTTCTCAGAAACCTCTTTACACACACACACACAAAACCTCCAGGCTCAGTTGATTTTGCTACTAAGAATTTAAGGAAGAAAATGAGATAAATCATGGTCAAAACTTTCAATCTTCTAAATAAAAAAGGACATTGACAAAGGCTAAAAAAAAAAAAAAAAAAGACAAAAACAAGAGACCAAAAAAAACGGGGAGGGGGTTGTAAAAATGAGTGTGAAACAAACTTTCTACAGGTTCTCTTTAAATCCCACATAGGAAATGCAGTAAAACAAGGTTAGGAGGAAGAAATAATCAAATTTGCTAGACACATGTCCCAGGAAAGATAATTCCAAATTATATTTTGTTTCATTTTGTCTTAGTCAGAGAAATGTAACTTGCCATAGTTTATGTGGAATTTGATGTCATATTTTAAAAAATAGACACATTTCTAAGAAGACAAAACAGTTGAATTGCTTTATAAAATGAACTGATACAAGGTTCAAGAAGATCAGTAAATGAAGCATAGCATTATTCACATTAAGATGTAACATTCAGGGGGCGCCTGGGTGGCTCAGTGGATTAAGCCGCTGCCTTCGGCTCAGGTCATGATCTCAGGGTTCTGGGATCAAGTCCCGCATCGGGCTCTCTGCTCTTCAGGGAGCCTGCTTCCTCCTCTCTCTCTGCCTGCCTCTCTGCCTACTTGTGATCTCTCTCTCTGTCAAATAAATAAATAAAATCTTAAAAAAAAAAAAAAGATGTAACATTCAGAAAATCTGAACTGTGTTCAAGTGCAGGAAAGTGACTTTCCAAGTCTAAATAGTTAAGTGTAATTCCCAGAACAATAATTAAACAGTAAATATGTGTCACTTTAAGGGAGTTAGCAGGAAACATTCCATGGCAATAAGGCCAAGTGGCAGGTTCTCTATAAAGTTCAAGTATACTTAGATGCTCTCAGTTCAACTGTGAAACTCATAACTGACTGAATCAAAGACTTCTAGAAATAATATGTCTTTGAAGTTCTTTGAGTTTAAACTTCATAAAATAAAATCCAAATTAAGAGATAAATTCCTCAAGATGAAGATAACTATCTGGTATAGAATTAAAGGCTTGAGTTAAATTTCAGTTTAGAATTCAGGTAAATCCAACATAAGGAAGACAGTAATGGCCAATAAGTTACTTTTAGCACTACTGGATTTTTAGATTTTTTTTTTTTAAGATTTTATTTATTTGACACACAGAGAGAGATCACAAGTAGGCAGAGAAGCAGGCAGAGAGAGAGAGGGGAGGAAGCAGGCTTCCTGCTGAGCAGAGAGCCCAATGCGGGGCTCGATCCCAGGACCCCGAGATCATGACCTGAGCCGAAGGCAGCGGCTTAACCCACTGAGCCACCCAGGCGCCCCGGATTTTTAGATTTTTGAGTTTTATTTATTTTTAAATCATTCTACACATTGCATTTGAAAAGAGAAACTTTGGATTAAATATTTTGTGACGGGGTGCCTGGGTGGCTCAGTGGGTTAAGCCGCTGCCTTCAGCTCAGGTCATGATTTCAAGGTCCTGGGATCGAGTCCCGCATCGGGCTCTCTGCTCAGCAGGGGGCCTGCTTCCCTCTCTCTCTGCCTGCCTCTCTGCCTACTTGTGATCTCTTTCTGTCAAGTAAATAAATAAAATCTTAAAAAATAAATAAATAAATAAATATTTTGTGACTTTCTGGGTGGGGCCTCAAATTGAAAACAGTGATATCCATATTTTTGACTATCTTAAGCTTCTTCTATTTGCTGTTAACAGTTAAATGTGAGATGTTACACATTAGGGCAAAAAGCCAGCACAAAATTAGAACAGGCTTTGAGACTGAACAATTTAAAATTCTTTTTAAGTTAGTTCTATAGCATTTAAAAGTAACTATATCTAAGCATAAGCCAATATAATTTATCCACCATCCATCATTCAAATATAGCCATAAGAGTTAGCATATTATTATCACATTTTTCCAAAACTATCTGAGGACCTACTAGGTTCAAAAGGGTTCATGCTAAAACATACCACTTTGACATAAGGACTGTTTTCAGATGAAGACAACTGAGAAGAAGCAGACAAAAAACTTCCATGCCCTCTCTTACACTAGGAAGAGCAGGATAATTCCAAATCATCAGAGACAACTCTAGTCTCTTATCAGCATGATAGTAAGCTACATACAAAATCTTACTAAAACAACTCTTATCTTCCCCCATATTTTTACCTTCTTACAGCTTTCCATCCCTAGGGACCTCAACTCCTTTTCCTTTGTCTTATCACTTTTCTTTGTTAAGATGCTATATAAGCAGGGCACCCGGGTAACTCAGTTGGTTGAGATCCGAGTGTTGATTTTGGCTGTGATCAAAATCTCAAGGTTGTAAGATTGAGCCCTGTATCGGGCTCTGCACTCAGCACGGAGTCTGCTTAGGATTCTCTCCCTCTCCCCCTCTGCTGACCCTACCCCACCCCGACCCTGCCCCTGCCCTGCTCACATGGGTAAATACGCTCTCTCCCTCTCTCTTAAAAAAGATGCTATATAAGCCCCAGGTTCTGACCAGCCCCCTTTGAATTCACCACTGAGTTATCCCAAGTATATGTACCATGCATGTGTTAATGTGCTAATAAATGTTTTTCTCTGGTTAATCTAGCTTTTATCAAGTTTGTTTTGCAGGCCCAGACACTGAATCTAAAAGGCAGAGAACTTTTTTCCTTCTCTATAGTGCCAAAGATGAGTAAGTGTTGATCTCCACCTCTCAGTAACTTGCAATGTAATCAGAGACTGATTAAGTAAGGCAGAATTATGACAAATAATGATCTAGGTATAATGACACAGAGTTTGTGAAGACAGAGGAGTGAACAACTAACTGGTGTGTGTGACCACATAGAAAAGGTGACATCTGGGGCGCCTGGGTGGCTCAGTGGGTTAAAGCCTTCAGCTCAGGTCATGATCTCGGGGTCCTGGGACCGAGCCCCACATCAGGCTCTCTGCTGGGGGGGGGGCTGCTTTCTCCTCTCTCTCTGCCTGCCTCTCTGCCTACTTGTGATCTCTGTCAAATAAATAAATAAATAAAATCTTAAAAAAAAAAAAGTGACATCTCACTGGTTCTTCAGTGATTCATAGAAGCCACCCCTTCCCCCGACACCCCCCATCTGCCGCCATCAAGTTCTTATTTCAGTTTTGCCCAGATTAGCAAAAGAAGACAGAAAGGAGAGATTTGTGGGACCACTTTATCTAGGCTTGGAGTAATTTCTCCCTTACCAAACATTACTTGTTAAAACTAGGTGCTTCACTCTCTATTCTGAATAGAGGTGTCTCTTCATCCTCAGTATTTCACTATTGCTAAGGAAGGAGCAGCTTACCTCAGTGTGACTCAGACTGGTTTGGCTGTCTTTTTTTCTCGTTAAAAGGCTTTGATTACAGTACTTTTCTTCAGAAATGCTTTTCTGTGATGATACCCAGTAATGTGCTTCTGCCTACTGACAAAGGAGACTAGATTATATTACAGCGGCAAGACAGATTTTTCAGTCGTGAGTCTCAGCTCTACGTCCCTGCCATATGCTACACATATTTTCCCTTCACATTTTCTCATTTCCCAAGTTAATAAAACTAAAGTTGCAGGTGGACTGCAAGTTGATATGCCAAAAAATGTTTTCAGACCTCCAAAACACCAAATTTAACAAAGCAAACCAAATCTCTCTTTAACATACCATTTAATATTCCAAAGAGTAAGAGATGAATGCTTTCCTATTTAGTGACTGGGGATTGTTTGGAAAATCTGAATGAGGGACTTTGCTCCTCCACCTCATTCCGTCAAAAACTCCTTCTCATATTTTAATATTCTATCATTGAACAGATTGACTTCTTTTTCATTCATAGTTCAGATATGTTCTAGTCTCATGTCAGTAAATTCATTTTCACCTAGACTAAGCAAGTTAGCAAGTTCAATAAAATTAACCTCATTTCACACTTACGATATGCTAGCCTGTTGTGCATATTAAAGCACTACACATTTTTATTAATGAAAATCTGAACCATGCGCTGAAAGAAAGATTAGGCTTCCTCTGAAATTGGCTCCTGCTCCATTGCTTCTCATTTGAATTATATTTCAGTAACCAAGATACAAGTGAACTGAGCTTAAATAGTATTTTCCAATAATCAAAATAGTACTTACATAATCTTTGGATTTATTTTTCTGACAGTCTATATAGTAATTTAAACATTAAAATTTATTTTTCAGAAAATATGAAATAACACTAGTCTGAAACTCTTAAGAATTCTGTGCAGAATTTACCCAGCCCAATTTTGGATATGGGCTGATTTTCCTTTTAATCCCAGTTCTACTCCACATAGCTAAATTGGTGCTTTTTTTGTGTGTATTCAAATCTAGAACAGAAGCTTCCCCATTTTTTTTTTCAGAGTGCTTAGGGAATCAAGTATGTAAAAAGCTTCTGATTTAGGGCACCTGGGTGGCTCAGTGGTTTAAGCCGCTGCCTTCGGCTCAGGTCATGATCTCAGGGTCCTGGGATCGAGTCCCGCATCAGGCTCTCTGCTTGGCAGGGAGCCTGCTTCCCTCTCACTCTCTCTGCCTGCCTCTCTGCCTACTTGTGATCTCTCTCTGTCAAATAAATAAATAAAATCTTAAAAAAAAAGCTTCTGATTTATGATTTATGGCACAATGTAAAATATACGGTATAATTGCATTGCTTAAATTTTTTGGAGTCATTTATCCCTTTCCTAAAATGATAGAAATTATGGTTTCTCTTTCCAGAAAAATGTCTATACATGTAATATTTTGCATTAAATTTTAGGGGATCTAGTGACCCTTCTGGAGACTTCCTGTAGTTCAGACTCCAAGTTACAAAACTCAAGTCTGGAAGGAATGCTACTTCACCCTGACTAAGTACTATTTACAGCATGCCAATCAAAGATTTAAAGTAGCATTACCACATGTCAAAGCTTAGTTCTCAAGTTTTGTGAAATTGATAGAAAATGTCTGTATAGATTACAAACTGCAGGCACTAGATGTTGTAACATCTCCAAACATAAAAAAAATTAAAAAATAAAAGTAGCATTATTTACATTATAATGAATTTAACAGTGCCTGCCAGAATAATGGGGCCATAATGAATCATGGAGCTGCAAATTGGTTATCTGGTGACTATCTCAATGTGGAGACAGAATTAGATCCAACAAAATAGTTCCTGAAGTATGGTTTAGTACGTGACAAGTTGTTCACATGACAAATATTTATGGAGCTCCCATTCTGTATTAGAAATTGTACTAGGAGCACCCAGGTGGCTCAGCCGATTAAGCATCTGCCTACAGCTCAGGTCATGATCCCTGAGTCCTGGAACTGAGCCTTGCAAAAGGCTCCCTGCTCAGTGGAGAGTCTGTTTCTCCCTGTCCCTCTGCCTCTCCATGCTCATGCTGTCCCCAACAAATAAAATCTTAAAAAAAAAATTGTGCTACACAATGCAGCTTAAAAGCTTATAAAAAGCTTACAACTTGAAGGCATGAAAATTTATACTGGGGGTATAAAAACAAGTAAAGAAGCAATAATGATACTGGAAGATAGGTATTATGACAAGGGTAAGTAAAGGTAGCTAATAGACTGAATACAAAGGGCATTTGGAAAGGCAAATGAAGACTTTCTAGATAAAATAATGAATAGGTCAGTCCTAAAGGATGAATAGAAAAAAAACCATTAGTCTTAAAAATATGCTTAAAAAGTCAGCATCCTTTAAGTCTTGTTACAAAAAACTGCAGTCCTCCATTTCTTCAGTCAAATCTTTCCAAAGATATATCTGGATTATTTTTTTTAAGATTTTATTTATTTATTTGACAGAGATAACAAGTAGGCAGAGAGGCAGGCAGAGAGAGAGAGCAGAGGAAGCAGACTCCCCGCTGAGCAGAGAGCCCGACGCGGGGCTCGATCCCAGGACCGGGAGATCATGACCCCAGCTGAAGGCAGAGGCTTTAAACCACTAAGTCACCCAGGAGCCCTGACTTATCTGGATTCTTTATGTATTTACCTATTTATCTCAACATGTTTAATTTGCTATCTTTAAAGTTTTTGCCTTTAGGCATTATCTTTTGATATTCCATCACGGTTGTTGAGAACTTGGCTTTCTTTAATTACATCATCCTACTCCTTGCTCCTGGCCCCAGCACAAACATGAAGGCACACACACACCCTTTCTTCCTAATGTATTGGTGTTTGTATTTCATTTGCATTATTTCCACTATGTAAATACAGTTTGTACTAAGATATGATGGCTTGACCTTTCTACATATTTTGTATTAACATTTGTTCTGATTTGTTTGTATAGATTTCTTTGTAATTATTATTAATTCAACCCTCGATTCTACCCCAGATATGTGAGAGTCCTCTGAAGGTGTTAGCACATTACTTATTCCATCAGTATTCATCTTCTTGAAGAACTCTGTCTTTGAGCCTTTTGACCTCAAGTTCGACTGAGTCTGACTGCAGTTTGGACTGGTGGCTCTGTAGGCCTGTAATCAGGCTGTTATGTTGGGACCTCCCCTAACCAGGAACTTGTAATTCCCTCTGCTTCTTTCTTGATATGGATTTCCTTTTTCTTATTTCTAATCTCTAGAGCAATTGAATGATAAATTACCATCTAGGAAATAACTTTAGAAGCCATTCTCTTGATTTTCTTTAATGGCCTTACTTCTGTAGGATGCATTTTCCAAAAGCTGCTTTAGAGGATACAGAGGCGGCAATATTTTGAGACTTTGGATATAGAATTCTACCTTGGCAATCTTTTTTCCTCAGAATTTTCAGATCATTGATCTCCTGTCTTCTTGCTTCCAGTGTAGCCATTCAGAAATTTGTAGCTGGTCTATTCTTGACCCTTTATGGTTTTTTCCCTTGCTGAAAGTCTGTAAGATCCTCCTTTTGTGTCTGAAGTTCTGATTTTTTAAAAATAATGTGCCTCGGGGCACCTGCATGTCTCAAAGGGTTAAGCCTCTGCCTTCAGCTCAGGTCATCATCTCAGGGTCCTGGAATCAAGCCCCACATCAGGCTCCCTGCTCAGTGGGAAGCCTGCTTCTCCCTCTCTGCCTGCTTCTCTGTCTACTTGTGATCTGTCAGATAAAGAAATAAAATCTTAAAAAAACAAAAACAAAAAAAAAAACAAAACAAAAAAAACTGCCTCAGCGTCCCTAATACCACATTTTAAATTACTAGAGCTCTTTTTATTTTCATTAATATTCGTCTTTTAAAAAAAAAGTACTGCTTTTGTTTTCTAGCATGCAACATACTTCTCAGTAAATGTTTGCTATAGTTGGATTCTTTCCCCTAACGTTTCTTCTACTTAGTGTTTTATCTAAATTGCAGCTTTATTTTATTTGCTATCTTTTTTTAAAAATTTAATTTCTTTTCAGTGTAACAGAATTCATTGTTTATGCACCACACCCAGTGCTCCATGCAATACCTGCCCTTCATAATACCCACCACCAGGTTAGCCCAACCTCCTACCCCCTGCCCCTTCAAAACCCTCAGATTGTTTTTCAGAGTCCATAGTCTCTCATGGTTCATCTCCCCTCCAATTTCCCTCAACTCCCTTCTCCTCTCCATCTCCCAATGTCCTCCATATTTGTTATGCTCCACAAGTAAGTGAAACCATATGAGAATTGACTCTCTTTGCTTGACTTATTTCACTCAGCATAATCTCTTCCAGTCCCATTCATGTTGATACAAAAGTTGGGTATTCATCTTTTCTGATGTAGGCATAATACTCCATAGTGTATATAGACCACATCTTCCTTATCCATTCGTCCATTGAAGGGCATCTTGGTTCTTTCCACAGTTTGGCAACCATGGCCACTGCTGCTATGAACATTGGGGTACTGATGGCCCTTCTTTTCACTACATCTGTATCTTTGGGGTAAATACCCAGTAGTGCAATTGCAGGGTCATAGGGAAGATCAATTTTTAATTTCTCAAGGAATCTCCACACTGTTCTCCGAATTGGCTGCACAACTTGCATTCCCACCAACAGTGTAAGAGGGTTCCCCTTTCTCCACATCCTTTCCAACACACATTGTTTCCTGTCTTGCTAATTTTGGCCATTCTAACTGGTGTAAGGTGATATCTCAATGTGGTTTGAATTTGAATCTCCCTGATGGCTAGTGATGATGAACATTTTTTCATGTGTCTGATGCTATCTTTACTATTAACTTTCAGTTGACTATTGACTGTCAGTTTGCAGGACAATGATGAAAATCTCTGTACTCAGGGATAAATCATTTCCATAAGCTTTACTATAAAGCAATGATTCTCACCTTTTGCTGTATACGAGAAAGATCAGAGAGAAATTTTTAAATCACAGGTACTCAGGTTTTATACCAGAATGATTTAGCTAGTTTGGGTAAGGAAAAAAATTTAAAACTTCTTAAGTGATTTTGCTGCAATAAAGGTGAATTATCATTGCTGCAGTGGCTTAGCTGGACTCAGAATCTCCGATGTGAAATCTGGTTCTTTTCTCATGTGTGTGTCAAATTCCCAAGAGAAAACTAGAGGGTGTAAGTTTGGTTGCCATAGTTCTGGAAACCAAGTACGTGAAAGAGGCTGGGTTGGAGCTCATAATTCAGCTTACAAACTGACATTTAATACCTGTTTTCAGTATGGCATCTCTGCCCATTATCTTTTCTGAAGAACTTCTGTTTCATCCTCTCTAGAGAATAAAATCTTTTTTGACAGTTTAGAAAAGGCCAAGCTCTGTGGGATGACTTGTTAATATTAATTGCATTTTTTTTAACATGTCTTCACACCCTCTCCTCAAATTCCAGGATTTGTTGACTTCAATTACTGTCTTTCACGATTCTGTAATAGAAACTGAGTTGCTTCTTGGCTTCTTCACTAATGTGTCTGATGTATCATTTTCTAGAGCCTCTCCATGTGGCTTTGGCTTTTCCAGCATGGTCTCAGGGTTATCACACATTTTGTAGGGCACGTGGCATTCCAAGATACTGTTCCAAAGAGGAAGTGAAAGCTGCCAGGCCAGTTAAGGTCTAAGATTGGCTGGCTGTATCACTTTCACTGTATTTTATTGGTCAAAGGATTCACATAGCCCACCAGATTAAAATAGGTAGAGAAATAAATTCCACCTCTTGTTAAGGGAATAGAATACACAAGAGAATGTAGAATAAGACACATTCTATAGCCATATTTGGACTTACTTCCTTTTTAATTATATAGGATAGAAAGCAGAAAATATTTTGGAGTGGCAATAGCCTTCCACAAGAAAATCAATTCATAGATGGCATAGCAGATACTTGGTAAATTATACTGTCCACTGAAGACATGGAATTTTCAAAGATTATGTGAAGATCTATGTCCTTCCCTAAACATTCTAAAGGTATCAAGGACCCATCTTGTAAAAAGGTTCTTGATTTTAAGTGACAAGAAACAAGTAGGCAAATTCAAAATATTCATCCAAACATTTATTGAGTAAATTATATTGTCAAAGAAACTAGTGATTAATGAAAACCCTGCTTTAAAAAGCTTACAATCTAGTAGAACAGGCATAGATATCTGATACAAGAAAGTGTAAAGGCAAACACTGTTACAATGTTATAAAACAAAGCCCTGGAGGAGCAGAAAGAAAACAATTTTGACTGGAAAAAAAAGAAACAAAAAAAAATTTTTTTTAAATATTTTATTTATTTGACAGAGAGAAATCACAACTAGGCAGAGAGGCAGGCAGAGAGAGAGGAGGAAGCAGGTTCCCTGGGGGGCTCGATCCCAGGACCCTGGGATCATGACCTGAGCCGAAGGCAGAGGCTTTAACTCACTGAGCCACCCAGGCGCCCCAGAAAAAGAAACAAAATTTAACCAAAGCTGCAATTTTGACTGGCTGAATTTAGGGAATAAAATAAGCATGAAGAAAGTCACCTGCATGGCATGTTTGGAAAATGCTACATAAAATGCTAAGTAGTCCACTGTGGCTAGTACACAGGATGAAGCACATCACAGAGGACCATATATGGTAACAAGTTTGGTTTTATTCTGTAGGTATTCAAGGGTAATTTCAGATTTCTGAGTTGGGAAAGTTAAGTAATGAGTGGATGATATAGTTAGATCTACAGCTGAAGTAAAAAGCTGACAGCAGAATACAGAATGATATGGAAGGGACTGAAAATATTGGCAAGATTAGTTAAGAGACCCTATAATAATCCAACTAAGAAAAAAAGTTGGGCAGAACCCCCAAATATATTTAGAAATTAACAGGTTGGAAACATCCTGAACTGAATATAGGCAAGCCAAGTAAATATCTTAAATATTTATAATTTATTAAGATTAAAGAAACACAACTAGTTTAAATTATTCCTGAGTAAACTACAATCTTAAAGAGAAAACACAATCTACACAATTAAAAACAGAATTGGAACATATTTTATAGTGACTTATTCAGGTTATTTTCATCTGTACTATTTATTTTAAAGAAGTACTGTAAAATACAACATGGGAATACTTAAAAACATCTTATTAACTCTACCAATTATCTGCACATAATTTATGCAAAAATTTAAGGGTCTGTTTTCCTCCCATGGTCACATAACAAAAGATATCTTTAAATCAACATTTGTATTTAGCACTTATTTAAATAATAACAATTAATTTTATTAGCTTGAAAAAACTAAAGTGTGGCTAAAAATAATCACCATAAATTTACAAAATAATCAGTATACTATTTGCTACACAGTCAACTTATATTTATTGAGCACCTCCTATTTTCCAGAACCAAAAACATGTTACTCACAGAATTCTCAAAAACCTCCGAGACAGTTAGTAGTATTTTTTATAAAACAATATGATAAAAGTATGAATCAGGCTGATAGGAACTTGCTCAATAATATAACCAGTAACATTTAATTGTATTAACTGCCAATTTTAAAGATTTTTTTTTTTTTATTTATTTATTTGACAGCGAGAGACAGGAGATCACAAGTAGGCAGAGAGGCAGGCAGAGAGAGAGAGAGGGAAGCAGGCTCCCCGCCGAGCAGAGAGCCCGATGTGGGACTCGATCCCAGGACCCTGAGATCATGACCTGAGCCGAAGGCAGCGGCTTAACCCACTGAGCCACCCAGGCGCCCTAACTGCCAATTTTAGAAGATCATTATTTTTCACATTTCTGTTGTTCCCACTAAGTCTGCTTTCACATTTAAAAAAATTCATACGGAGAGAGCAGTATTTTTATTTATATCACCATCATTCCTTTCTACGTGTCTAAGAACATTACCACTTATCTATAGTTTCTTGCTTATAAATTTTAATAAAATATACATAAGTGGGCATGTATAATATCAAGTACTACTCTATCATTCTGTAATTTTAAAAATAAAGCACACATTTTAAAAAGCTACACATTAAATAGATAAAAGCTGATTTCTGAAATACAGTAATATATAGATTTTTAAAAAATTAACTTCATTAAAACTTTTGGTTTATAAATTATACCCTTAAATACAGAATGTTAAGATTAAGTGACTATGTATTATGATGGTCGGCTACATATAAAGTACTGAAATAACATACTGTTTTAAGCTTTAAGTACCTCTCCTACGAACTGGGCTAATGGATGGTTATTTTAGTTAAACTGGAATAAATAATAAAAGGAGTACTTTCCTTTATTATTACAAATAACTATAGTCAACAATCAAACATCACGGAATTCAATTTTGAGGATAATCCAACAGTAAATAACATCAAATACTAGCCAACATATAGTATTATGTATGTATATATTACCTTATAAAAAAGTTGTTCTATTAAGAAAGTTATCTTAATAGAAAGAAAAGAAACTAAACAGACTAGATTAATAAGTACCCTTATTTTACAGATTACAGACTGAGGCTCAATAGTAATTTGCCCATGTGATATGCCAATGGTAGAACCAGGACGGCTACCTGGGCCTAATTTCTTTTCTGGGCTCCCTTCAACATATTCATGTTCTCTCATTTTATGAATCATATTATTTATTCACTCTACTTCAATTTGGAAGATTACCAAGTACAGAAATTTGTTCTCTACAGCCCAATAACTCTCTAGTTTTTCTTAAAAATGAACATTACAAGAACAGGATGCAGTTTTTAACATTAGAACACTTTCTTAGCTTAAGATGAGAACTTACACAGGAAAAAGTTCACTTTACATGTAATTTGGTTTGGCTGCAAAAGCTCATATAAGTCATAGCGTTAAAACTTCTTTACACTCTATATCATAGTAACCTCATATGTTGTGAAATGGTTTTCTGTAATCTTGACATTTTCTTCAGATAGCCAGTTTTCCTGTTTTAACTGCCGTATAAGAGCTTCCAAAGACTTCAATCTTCCAAGAGTTTGTTGTTCCTGTAGCTCAAGAAGAGTTATTTTTGAGTGTAGCTTAGAGACTTTCCGCCAGAGATGTTCCTTATTGATATCTTGTCTGCAGTAAGAATGTTCAATTTGTAAGACTTCTGTCTCATAGTCTACATCCTTATATAAGTAGCCTTCAAGGTCTAGATCTCCCATTTCCACGGTTTCTTTTTCAGTAGATACAAAAGAATTAATTGGTTTGGAATTTTCTGTGGGTACAAAAATGGCAATAACAGATTCTTTATTTGCATTTAATTCTTCAACTGTGTTAGTAATTGTGCTGAATAAGAGTGGACTTTCCTGTGCTGACTTAATTTCCATGGAATTATTTGTAAAGTTTTGGGTAGCAAGATGATTTGTAGTTATTTCAAACACTTCTTGGGTTTCCAAAGATGGCTGAATATCTTCTGAATTTGAAGTTGTCAAAGTGATAGTTGTAGAATTTAGATTCTCAAAAGATGTGTGAAAACCACCTATATCTATGTCTTGGGTAACTGATGTTTCCAAGGTAGATACTGGTTTTTTAATATCTTGTTTAACCAGATTAAGAGTTAATATGTTATTTTGTATACCTTCTGGTTTTGGAGCTGGTAGCTTCACCCAGGTAGATGAATTAAGTAATTCTGTGTGTTCAGGGAGAATATCTGTATTAACTGTATTTTCCTTTAGCTCATTTGGTGCAAATGATTCTTGTGACTTGGGTTTTAGGCACACTTCTTTCTCATCATCTAATTTTTTCTTCTGAGATTTTTTTTTGGAAGAGTCTTTTTCCTAGAAAATAACATTTTCAAATTCTAAAGATGTCCTCACTAACCTCATTCTCTTATTAGTCAGTTCTGAATATTTAATTATAACTTTGAGCAGTATATTGGTCAATTTACACAGTTAAAAAATGTTCTAAGCATATAACAAACCATACATACTTTAAAGTGTTTTTTAAAAAGTATTAAGCATATTTAATACATGATGGAAATATTTCAGATCACTCAAAGACTGGTAACAAAATCTTAGATCATTAACTTATGTTAATAACTTAAATGATTTATGTATGTTATCTTTTGTTCTTCAGTTTAAATTTTTTTAATGGTTTAAAATTTTTAAAATTACCATACTTTTAGTGAAAGTGTAAATTTATTTTCCTTATGTTTTCCCAGCAGTCACCTTTCCCGCTCCCTCCCTTAAACTCATTACCTGCCACCCTGCAACCTATCACCCTGCTCAGCATTATCCCCCACTCCCCTATGTACTTCCTCCAATACCTGATTGTCTTCAGGCAAAGAAAATATTGTTGGAATTGCAGTTTGTTTCAAATATCGAATACCCCATCTGACGTCAAGAGAGTCAGGAGTAAAATGGTCACTACACAGGAACTGGTATTTACTGGGTACCCATGAATCTCGTTTCATATTCTTTAACCATTTTTCAAGTCTTTCTTTGTCATGTAGAGGAAACCTGAAATTAAAAAAGGAAAACTTTGCTGTATTTTTTGCAAATTCCAGGACTGCATATATAGGTAATCTATGCATTGAGTGCTGCAAAAAAGCAGGGCAACCATCCACACCAGGTAAAAGCATCTTCATGGCATCACTACATCATCTCTACAGTAAAGATGACTAAGCTCTAAGACAAAGCTTTTCAGAAGAATGGCTGGTAAGGGCACCTGGGTGGCTCAGTCAGTCGAGCATCTGACTCTTGATTTCTGTATAGGTCATGATCTTGGGGTTATGGATCAAGCCCCACATTAGGCTCTGCACTGAGCCTGGAGCCTGCTTGAGATTCTCTTTCTCTCCCTCTATCCCTCCCCCTGCTCCTGCACACTTCATGCACATGTGTGCTCTCTCCTTCTAAATAAACATCTTAAAAAAAAAAAAAAAAGGCTGGTAAAACATAACGAGTCCCTTTGAGTAAAATATGTGTTCCAACAAAGGATAAAATCTACTCATATTTTCTGTGGATTATATTTTATTTTTATTTTGTTGTGTATTTTGCCTGGAACTATATAAATTACAAAGTCCCATTCAAATGTAATCTATACTGACACAATAAATGAAATGGTGTCCTGTCTATAATTCAAGGAAGTACTGAACTTTAGGCTCTTACTAACATTTAAAAAATAAGAAGTTAGTTCAAACAAGTGATTTAATTGACAATCACTACTACATCTTATAAAACCACTAATATTCTATTCCCTTTACTACAGTCAGCCTCAATTCTACCCCCATGTAATTTAGTCTAGTATTTCTAAACTGAGAACCCTAAAATTCACGTTTTGAAAGAAAACTGACACAAGAACTAAACATGTTATAAAGAACACTCAGATATTCTATAACATGAAATAAATGAAGGAGAAAATAGAGAGAAAGGTAAGACAGTTCTTTATATGTGTTGTTCCTGTGCCGACAATAACCTTTATTTAGAGTTGGTGCTAACACACTGAAATGTATTTTATAGGCAACACTGGGCTAATGAAAAAAATCTGAGAGAAAACTTTTTCCTACCAGTCTAAAGAGGTTTCAGTTAAAACTGTATTAAACAGTTAACACTATTTGTTTCTTTCAATGATTTTATGAGACAGTCTAATACACTATTTAAAAAAAAATGGTAACTTAAGGTTTCTCATACAAAAAGCAGCAATTACACATTCCCTTCAATCCCGGCCATTTAGTTTATGGTTTATAATAGCATGTCTTCCCCCATCCCAGCAAATATTGATAACTTTGTAAGATGCTAAGGAAAAGGGAGTATGGGTTCTTTATAGGAAATAATTTTTAACCCCGATACCCTTATATGGAAAAATCAATGATCTATCTTTGAAGTTCTCACCACAGATACAACATTCATACATGTTTGAAAATTCCTTAACCTTGCACACATCAAGAATTCAGGTTATAAGAGACATAACCAGAAAAGGCATTTAAAGACAAAGAGTTTTTTCAGAGGACCTGAACTCTGTTAGCCATAGAAAAGTACATACTTTTACTGCTATATCTAAACTGAGAATATGCCCTTTACAATATTTTTACATGTAATCTCAAGTACAAGGATGCTGTCTGTAAATTATTTCTATTGTTCCTGTATACTATATTACCAAACAATTTTTAAAAATCACTCTATGAGGGGCGCCTGGGTGGCTCAGCGGGTTAAAGCCTCTGCATTCGGCTCAGGTCCTGATCCCAGGGTCCTGGGATCAAGCCCCGCATCGGGCTCTCTGCTTGGCTGGGAGCCTGCTTCCTCCTCTCTCTCTCTCTCTGCCTGCCTCTCTGCCTACTTGTAATCTCTATCTGTCAAAAAAATAAATCTTTAAAAAAAAAAATCACTCTATGAATATCCTTGTTTGTAACTGGAATGCAATGCTTTCTCAGCACGTAAACCTCTAAGCAATCTTCTGGAATAGGTTTCCTAAACAACTTAGTATCTTTGCAGTAGTTCGTTTTGTTCAGTAATTTTGTTTCACCAGCTTATTAATTCCCCCAAAGGCACAAAATAATCACAGTATAAACTCAACACTATATGCACACATAAGCTGAATTCTCAAATTTATATACAGTACAGCTTGCTACAGTGTTAGCATTAACAAATTCAATTCTTCAAGTCTGGTGCTATTAGGGGACTAAAACTGATACAACTTTTACTTTGCAGATTACACATGGAAATAAAAAAATTCATAAAAAATCCACTTTCAGTAAATTTACATTTTGAGGGAAAAAAATCTTTATAATTGACTTCCTCTGACATTATTATTTTTCCCTCCTTAAAAACGGTAACTATGGAAAGATTTAAAGAAGCTGAGAGTCAGGGTTTGGTCATCCCCCCACCCCCGCCCCAAATGAAGGCTGAATAAATCTGGGAAATGGGGTTAAATCAAGTTCCACATGATTTTTTTGTTACAAACCTTTAGGAGCCATAGCTTTCGAGATACTAGCATTTCTCCCAAAACCCCTCTCTGCATCTTGTGGGCTTCAACTGGGAAACAATCCTGGAAATACTGCCACATGTGAATTATCTCAGGTTATCAGCTTTTTCCCCACTAGTTAAGATAATGAGAAGCAGGGGCGCCTGGGTGGCTCAGTGGGTTAAAGCCTCTGCCTTAAACTCAGGTCATGGTCTCAGGGTCCTGGGATCGAGCCCCGCATTGGGCTCTCTGCTCAGCAGGGAGTCGGCTTCCCTTCCTCTCTCTGCCTGCCTCTATGCCTACTTGTGATCTCCGTCAAATAAATAAATAAAATCTTAAAAAAAAAAAAAGATAATGGAAAGCAACCATGTCCATCAACAGAGAGCTTCTGGTCTAAAGATAAACGGGCTTCACAAAATAGCTGGAAAAAATCTGAGAGAGTAAAAGACGACCAGGTAAATGAATTATTACTAAATGAATTATTTTCACAAACAAGAAAAAAAGGAAATAGAGTGTTGTAAATATGTTGATTCTCATGTATATTAAGCACGTACTGAATGTCAAGTGCTCCTTTACCTATTTACACATTAAATGAAGTAGGTACGATTAACATCTCCACTTTACAGGTGAAAGATCTTAGGCATAGAGAGTTCAAATAATTTGCAGAAAGACAGTCAGCTACAGACTAATGGAGCCAGGTTTTGAACCTACTGAGTCTGGCTCTGGAGCCTGGACTCTAAATTCCTACACAATACTGTTTCCCTGTTCTTCTAAATAAAAATGAGTACTTCTGTGGTTTCACGGAACTATTTCCTGGCAGTAGGAATTTGGCACAACAGTTACCCTGTTCTCTGTACGAATGAAGGGTATATAGAGAGCCCTGAGCAGGAGATAGATTGTAATTCTGGCTCTCTCACAAAACTTTCGATAACCTTTCTGAAAGCCCTTAGTTTCCTCGGAAGAAAAATGTAATTAAGAAACATCTATGTAACCTCACAGAAGGAGCAGGTTAGCTGTTTGGATGCACCTTGCCGCTTGGCAGGTTTGAGGTGTACCTTAGGTGGTGGTTAACGCCCTTTATGACATAGGACATCAGCTGAGGTGGCGGAAACACTCCGAAAACCACGGAGCACCGCCCAAACTGCACATTTTTAAGGGCTTCTTTAATACCCTCAAAAGGCTCCTACACCTCGCCAACAGCCCCGTGACCTTGCTCGGTTAGGACCCATTTCTAGGTAAACTAAATTCGAGCCTTCACGTCCTCCTCCGGCGCAGTGAAGGACCACGCTGGGAGAACAGAGAACGAATTCCAGACACCTCAAACCCTAGCCCCAGACGCCACAGAACCGTGGTCCAAAGGTAAGGCTGAGGCTTCTGCTCCAAGGACAACTTACGGATAAAAACTCAGCTTCCGGTCTTTACTGTTTCGTCCCCGACGGTTCTTACAGCAAATCGCTGCGCAATACCTAGGCATCGCTCGGGTGGAGCCCCCAAAATCAGGGCCTACGACAGGGCCCAGGAACCCCCTCGCCAAGATGCATGGGCAAATCCAGGCCTCACGAAGCACTGCGCCTGCGCTAGAATCTGCCGAGCGGAAAGGCGTCGCAATCGTTGACTCACTTCCGCTTCTGCTGGCTTCAGCACCACCCTTTCTGGAGGTTGGGGCCGGAAGTGATGCACAGGCTGAGCGGCAACAACAGTTTTCCACGTGCGCGTAGGGCGCCAGGGTCAGGTGGGGTAGCAGGAGCCAATCGGGAAGCGTTTCGTGTAGGTCTTCTCGGGAGGTGGCGGCAGCGGCGGCCGCCGGCCAGTGGGAAGCGGGTTGAGAGGGGACGCGGCAGCGACTGGAGGAGTGCTAGGTCTGTGTACGAGCGGGATTGGGGCGCGCGCCGGCTGCGGGAGGCCTCGGAGACCGGGGCGAGGGGCCGGGCCGTGTGGAGCCGCTCGTCAGTCTCCTGGCGCCTCTTCTGCGGAGGATCAGCAGCAGCCGGAGGGTGCGGATGAGGGATGAGGCCGGGGTCGCGCGGAGGGTGTTTAGAGCGTCCTGGAGGCCTGGGCAGGTCTTTGCGGCCTGACTTGGCCCCGGCGTCCGCCACGGTCGTCGCAAGGGCTTCAGGCTGCCTGGTGTTGTTGAGGGTTTAGGAAAAAGGAGAGGACCAAACCACAGAAAAGGGCGTTTTGTGTTTTGGGTTGGCAGCCGGCTTTTTCGGGCGTCGGACAGCTCCCCCTAGGGCTGGCCTCCGGGCGGAGAATAGCGGTGAGGGCGGTGCCTGGACGGAAGGGACGAGTATCGGTTGTCTTGGGGTGAAGGCTGGGCGGCGCAACCCAGCCGGCGGTCGGCTCTGGGAGTAAGGCCCAGGCCGCCGTCCCGTGGGTCCCTCTTGGGGAGAAGTCAGTATAATACAAAAGTGGGCCTACTAAAAAATTGTCAGATAATAAACTTGAGCAGTTGAGTAAGCTTTATTAAAACCAGCAGTGTGCCTCTCTGTCAGTGTTAGACTCGTCCTTTGACTACAGAAGTACCTGCAGTCTTGGTGGCGGCCACAGTACTCCCTCGGTTTGCGTTCTTTAAACGAGGAGGTTGTACTTGATCTTTAGTACCCGTGAGTATGAGTTACTCTTTGGAAAGGAGGAATCCATCTGCTAATTACGCTCAGAAGAGGCCACAGGAGAGGGAGGCAGGCAGTTTCCACAAACCATAGTGTCTTTCGTCAGCCTTGTTATGTCATCATAGGTTGTTAACTCCTCGTACAGAGTTCAAAAAACAGGATCACATTCGTTTTGCATCCTAAGTCATTAAATCTATACTATCCAGAATTCTAAGTTGAATTCTTAGGTAAAACTTATTTAAGGTTAGGGAAATATTTAAATGACTTCGGGGAAGTTTGAACATAAGTATTTAACTTATCTAAAGTACAGACTATGAAAGTTTATTTTTCTGGTAGCCGTAGCAGAAATAATTCCATTGCGAGTTTTTGGGGTTTTTGTCTTTGTTTGTTTGTTTGTTTTTAAGATTTTATTTATGTATTTGACAAGAGGAGCGAGATCACAAGTAGACAGAGGCAGGGCGGGTGGGGGGAGGCAGGCTCCCTGCGAGCAGAGAGCCCTATGTGGAGTTGGATCCTAGGATCCTGACATCACGACCTGAGCTGAAGGCAGAGGCTTTAACCCACTGAGCGACCCAGGCACCGCGCCATTACGAGTTTTTAACAAAACCCATTAATACATGTTTTTGGTTAAATATTTGGGATCTTACAATGAAAAAATCATTACATTCTGTCATATTGTCAATATTAACATGATACTGAGATTCTCTGTTTGCAATCCTTGCTGACCTTGCTGAAATGAAAGCTGAAGTTGGTGCTTTCTTAGGGAGGGAGGATTACCAATTCACACATACTGGGCTGTTTATCTTGGTAATGTAATTTTTTTTCCCCCTGAAGTTAAATACTTTTATTTTTAACTCTTTTAGAATATGGATTCTTGAAAGGAAAATTGACATCCTTCTTAAAATTATTCGGATTTTCCACCCTTTTTACATTGTTTACAAATGATGAGTCTTCACAGTGTCTATTGGTAAAAAACAGTCATTGAATATTTTTGTTACTGTTCTGTGTATGACCACAGAGTATTAGTGAAAAGGTAAAGTGAAGAAAGATTTTTTTCTCAATTTGGTTGAATTAACATTTGCATTTAAGAAGGTTACAACCAGGGGCGCCTGGGTGGCTCAGTCTTAAGCTTCTGCCATCTGCTCAGGTCATGATCCCAGAGTCCGGGGAGTCCTGGGATGGAGCACCACCTCCGGCTCCCTGCTTGGTGGGAAGCCTGCTTCTCCCTCTCCCTCTCTTGCTCCCCTGCTTGTGTTCTCTCTCTTGCTGTTTCTGTGTCAAAAAAAAAAAAAAAAAGTTACAACCAACATACAGATAATAAAACCTGTGAAATGAAATAACATGGGAACAAGCACAGGATATTTATTATATGCTTAACATGTTAATACTGCATTAAGTATACCTTGTATCCTAAACGTTTACTGGGTTTCTTTTTTTTTTTTTTTAAGAGTTTATTTATTTATTTGATAGAAAGAGACACAGTGAGAGAGAACACAAGCAGGGGGAATGGGAGAGGGAGAAGCAGGCTTTCCGCTGAGCAGGCAGCCAGATGCTGCTGGGTTCAACCCAGGACCCTGGGATCATGACCTGAGCTGAAGGCAGATGCTTAAGGACTGAGCCATCCAGGCGCCCCACTGGGTTTCTTTCTTTCTTTCTTTTTTTTTTTTAAGATTTTTATTTATTTGTCAGAGAGAGAGAGAGAGAGAGTGAGTGAGCACAAGCGCACAAGCAGGCAGAGGCAGAGAGAGAAGCAGGGTTCCCGCCAAGCCAGGAGTCTGATGCAGGACTCGATCCCAGGACCCTGGGATCATGACCTGAGCCGAAGGCAGTGGCTTAACCGACTGAGCCACTCAGGCGTCCCCCCACTGGGTTTCTTTTAAAAGAAAAAGTCTTAAGATTAGCTTCATGGATAATTTTTTTTTTCTTTTTTAGGATTTTAGAAATGGCTACTCCCCAGTCAGTTTTCGTCTTTGCAATCTGCATTTTAATGATAACGGAATTAATTTTGGCGTCAAAAAGTTACTATGATATCTTAGGTGTGCCAAAATCAGCATCAGAGCGCCAAATCAAGAAAGCTTTTCACAAGTTGGCCATGAAGTACCATCCCGACAAAAATAAGAGCCCTGATGCTGAAGCAAAATTCAGAGAGATTGCAGAAGGTAAGTAAATGGCTATCTCTGAGGTCTCACAGATACTAACTAGTAAGGGAGAATGATAGCTAAGAAGTGTATATATTTGGAGATACTGCGATGATGGGTGGCAGAACAGGGTCTGCATTTAAATAAAGTGAGATTCTTGAGACTATCTTCCTACCACAATTACTTTGATTCCAGGATGGATGGCTGAGTGGTAGAATAAATTTTTATTGTCATATAGATCTTAAATTGTTAAAAATGTATCACTTTATTCTTCTGTTGTGTATGAAATTGCTTATTGTTTCCAAGTTAAAAGGAATTTTAGATACCCAAAACTTAGAAGCTAATTTATGGAATAGTTTTTACCAAGTATGGAGATTAAATACAAAAACACTAAGGTAAAAAACTTAAATAGACTTTGAAATGTTTTGGTTTTTTTCTTCACTTGATCTATATTTAAAAGCTACATTTATCTTTGAAGGAAAAATATGAAACAAATTTTGATTTAAGACTAGTTTTAAAACAAACTGGACCACCTGAGAATTCAGTAACTAATGGTGGTGGAGGTAATTGAGTAGAGAGTTGGAGATAAACTTTAACACTTCAACTAGTAAGGAAGTGAAAAATCTGAATTCTTGATTGGTTATATTGGACCATTATTTAATACAAGTAATGTTTTTACCCAAATAATATGAGAAATAACTGCATAATTGCTGTCCACATGCTTATTTGTAAGTGATGGTAGCATTCATTTAACAAATATTTACTAGGATATTTACTAGGGGCAGGCATTATTCTGACAGTTGATACTATACAGTAAATAGGACAAAAGCCCTGCCTTATGTAACTTTCATTTTAACTTTTTTTCCTATGTTTGTAATGTCTTGGTTTTATCGGTGGTATGAAATCCTTCCCTAAAATAGAGAGTTGAATTCACTTATTTTGAAGAGGTTTGGGTATATGCATAAGTTACTAAAGTATTTTTATTTTCTTCAGCATATGAAACACTCTCAGATGCTAATAGGCGAAAAGAGTATGATACACTTGGACACAGTGCTTTTACTAATGGTAAAGGACAAAGAGGTAACGGAAGTCCTTTTGAGCAATCATTTAACTTCAATTTTGATGACTTATTTAAAGACTTTGGGTTTTTTGGTCAAAACCAAAACACTCGGTCCAAGAAGCATTTTGAGAATCATTTCCAGACACGCCAGGATGGTTCCAGTAGACAAAGACATCATTTCCAGGAGTTTTCTTTTGGAGGTGGACTGTTTGATGACATGTTTGAAGATATGGAGAAAATGTTTTCTTTTAGTGGTTTTGACACCACCAGTCGGCATACGGTACAGACTGAAAATAGATTCCACGGATCTAGCAAGCACTGCAGGACTGTCACTCAACGAAGAGGAAATATGGTTACTACATACACTGACTGTTCAGGACAGTAGTTCACTATTTTTCTGTTCTCACTAAAGCCAACTAGTTGACTTTTCTTCAATATCCTTTGATGCAAAACAATTTTCTGTGAACTATTTTGACAAGTGCATGATTTCACTTAACTTGATATAGATATTAAATGTATTTAAATGTTTTTGACAAATTCAGCAACACTCAGTTAGTAGAAAATAGCTAATTATTAATTTCCCTGATTAGGAAAGATTCTTTAGAAAAAGATACTATAATTCTGCCTGGTCTTTTTTCTCTACCTGCCCTTGGGCTTACTTGCGAGGCCAGTTTTATTACCAAGAAAAGATTTGAGTTTGCCTGATATATATTTAAAGGTTAAACTTTGAAACTTATTGTAGATTTAAATTGTGTGAACTTGAATGGTTTTTGCAGTGAAACCTTTGCTAATTTAAAATTGCATGCTCTGCAGCATCTCTGATTTGGGTTGCTAAATGTACACAAAACTGTAATTGAGTCATTCAGCAAAGGATAGCAGTATCTTTCCACTGAAAACTTTAGAAAGGCATGATTTAATATTTACCACGGAACCATACCTTTCTGCAGTAAAATTGGAGTAAATGAAATGATCGTATTGCTCATAGCCATTTGGCTGAAAGAAAGTTGAAAACTTTTGAAATATTACCAAGAGATTGTTACATGCTTGGTCCCTGGCTAATGATTTTGTAGTGTTGAAATCATAGCTAATTTATATATCATTTCACATTTCTTTCTTTGTTGTTGGCGCTCCAAGTCTTACATGGATTTATGTATTTTTTATGTGTGTGTGATTCCTCCTCTTTGCACTCATCTTTATCTAGAGATTGACTAATACCTCATTCTGTTTGTAAAAACAGCCAGTAATTTCTGTGCAACCTTATTATGTGCAATATTTTTAAATCCTAAGAAATGTGTGCTTTTGTTTTCATATAGACTTCTTTAGTTTGGCACTTTTTGCATTATACTCCATACGAGTATTAATCCTATGGATACATATTAAAACTAGTAAATGTCTCATACAACATTGTGTGTGAGTGAGAGAAATATAATATTTACAATATGATGTTCTTGGTTCTTATTTTATTCTTAAAAGTTTATTCTGTAATTCTAGAGCTATGGAGGATGTATAAACAATGGGACTGCTTATGCTGACCATAGACCATATTCCAGAAGTTACTTTTGAATAACCTGAAAACCCTGAATTAGGCTTGTTTGGTTGATATTTGGTAATTTCTGTTACTTTCTTATCATCCTCCTTCCCTCACAAATTTTTTGGTAGCTTAAAGATTTTGTTAATTATAATTTTGTTGTATTTGCTTGCTAGGAGCAAGTATTCTTTCCTCTTTTAGGCCTCATTGGGGAAAAGGTGATACATTGCATAAAGCTATATTTGTTGATTATAATCTTCAATTTGAAAACTCTGAAGATGAAATTATTCTATTAAATCTATGTATCTTAATTATTTTCTGGAAGGTATACTTACTGCTTTTGTTTGATAATCAGAAAATAGCCATACCTTGAATTTTGGTCTAAGGATCGTTTATATCCTATCAATAGAACACATGAGGCAAGAAAAAATATTTTTCAAGTCAGGATTAACTTTATATTATTAGCATCTGTCCCTTTTTTCTTTAGGGCCTGATTATTCCTTGTTTTCCCCATTCTGAACATGTATTTGAATCCCCTCTTTCTCTTCCTCTTTCTCTTTCTCTTTCTCTTTTTCTCTCTCTTTTTAAAAAAATCTCCCTTTTGAGTCTTTGGCATAATTTTTGCAAGGAAAAAATGGACCCTGAGTCATTACGCATTTAAGGTACAAACTAAATATCAAAAAGATACGTAATCTAAGGGTGTATGTGGTGTGTGTGCTTGTGTGGCTTGATAGATAAGGTATTGGAAATTAGACCAGTAATCAACATAGAAGTTTCCTCCATAACTTATACTTCTGTACTTAAAAAATGACCAATGCAATAGCTTAATCTATACTCCCTACACAAATCAACATATGAAATCTGTCTCTTTTTTTGCTTCTAGGCAAAACAATATATATATATAAATATATATATTTATATATATTAAGCATGACTTTTAGTCTTTATCTTGAACACATTTCTGTAATTCAAGTTTTTTAGATTGAATATATCTTGAATTGGGTGCTATAGGGCATATAGTAAGTAGACATGAGATTTTTTTTGGTCCTCTAGAATGGTATAATTAACTCCTGATCTGATGGTTGATCTTAGGCAATTTTTGTGCTGTGAATTTCAGTTTCAATTCTGAGATTAGTTCTGTGAAAATTCAGGTTGCCCAAGGACAACTAAAAATTTATATATTCCTGGAGTTGTTAACTTTAGTTTTCTGAAATGGCAATTTGTTTAGCAATTAAAAGAACACACTGGGGGAAAAAGACCATTGCCAAACAGAATAAAGAAGATACTGGTACCACTAGTAGGTTTCTAAAGTTTTATATATTCATGTTAATGCTGGTCCCTTCAATTCCAGATGATAGGTTGAATATAATCAGCCAGCCATGATTGTTTCCCCTCTCTCTTGGTTCCAATGGCAGATGATATAAGAGTGAAGTCATAAAAATGCTTGGAAAACAAAAGGAGTTTTGAGATACTCCAGGAAGGTATAAAGCAGAAGGAATTGGATTGAGAGAAAAATCAAATAATCACAGCCAAGGTATCCTGGAGAAGTTTTAAGGCTCAGATTTGGGTGGGTGGGGATGGGAGGAGATAAAGAGAAGGAATGGGCCAATCCTCAATCAAGCTAATTCATTAAGAATTGCATTGGGTCAAACCCCGCCCCCCCTTCTTTCTTCCTGCTAAACTGTTACTGAGATAGCTTTTAGGCTTTACCCTTAGGACTTACCTTTACCTAAGGGTAAAGCCTAAAAGAATAACTCTTCAAAGATACAAATTATCTTATTCCTAGGGTGGCTCCCTAGGGAGGATATTGAGGTGCCATAGGAAGAATGAAGGTAAAGTGAATTTTTACTTGGGGAGGGTGAGTAATGGCAGCATTCCAATCCTAGAGTAAGCCTCCTTACTTGAGCATGTGTAGGAAACAATGACTTCTGCATGCCTCCCGCATACTCAACTTGTAGGTGCCTGCTGGTTGAAATGTCCTAACAACTTACACAGAACCATACCTTCTGTTCAAAATGGATGTCTAATGCAGGCATAGGTAATTGCTGTGGAAATTTGCTTTTCACAGCATCTCGATTTTGATGTAGTCCTTCATAAAAGATGTCCAAGGAATATCAGATATTTAAAGAAAACTAATAGCAGAGAAGAGGAACCCCAACATCCAATCCTGATGAAGAAATATAATTCAGGAGACAATTGCAATACTAGGAGGTAATTTAAAATTTTATCATTACCAGATTTTTGATGAAATATTGCATCAGTGAATCAGGCATAGGTCCTTGTTTTACCTAATCTGCTTCTCCAAGATTTCTTTCCATCTGACGATGGTGTCAGAAAGGGTGGATGAAGCAATTTACGTGTACATCAACTACAACCAAAGTCACTGGAAGATAACAGTAGATACGGGGTACATAAGTTTCCTGCCCTGTGGCCTCTGACCCTTCTACAAAATTCAGATTCTTCTCTTATCTCAACTTTGCAACTCAAACTCCTCCCCAACTTTTCTCCAGACCTTGATCTATGGTGGAACTATCTAGTGAAGAGCAGAATTTGCCACCTCAAAACATGCCTTTTAGGCATAAGAATTATCTTAGGTGGGTGCCTGTGTGGCTCAGTTGCTTAAGCAACTGCTTTCAGCTCAGGTCATGATCCTGGAGTCCCAGGGTTGAGTCCAGCATCGGGCTCCCTGCTCAGCAGGGAGTCTGCTTCTCCCTCTGACCCTCTCCCCTCTTGTGCTCTCTCTCTCTCTCTCTCTCTCTCAAGTAAATTTAAAAAATCTTAAAAAAAAAAAAGAATTAGAATTATCTTAGGCTGATTAATGTTCTAAAAAAAAAAAACTGGACTAGGGAGAAGCTCTGAAAACCAAGGTTGCCTTTTGTAGGAGACATTTACATTTGTAAGGAAAATCTCCATTTGTAAGAGTGTCTGCCTCTGCACTAGGAGGGGGAGGATGACTAAATCTCTAGAAACTGACCAATGGAGAAGTCATGGACTTGAACCAACCCTGTTACAACCTTTACTGTGTGTTACCCAAAAACCTTTCATAACTGGCTCCCTCAACCCCAACATCTTTTGTTTTTCTCTGGAGATGGTATTTGAGGTGATAGCTTGAGCTATTTTGGAGAATTACTTGTGTTTTCCTGAGTATCTCCAATGTATACAGGAGGTATACATGTTATTAAACATCTGTTTGTTTTTCTCCTGTTAACCTGTCTTTTTTTACAGGATGGCCGGGTGGAGGAGGAGGTATCTCAGTCAACAACCTGGAAGGGAAGAGGGAAAATTATTTTTACTTCTTTACAGTAGATAATTTGTCGTGTTGTCCTATTTATTGTTATTCATTATAATGTCACAGGGTGCCAGTGCTTACATTCCAGTAGAAGGGGACAGGCAATAAACATAATAAGTAAATTACTATGTTGGATGATAAACTCTACAGAAAAAAATGTAGCACAAAGGAGGATCATAATACTGGGAGGGCAGGAAGGCCAAGCACATGTTGCAATTATCAACAGGATGGTCAGTGTAGGCCTCACTGAGAAGGTGAATTTGTATAGGTTTGAATTGTTTGCATGGAAGATGGAAGCATGTATGACAAGTTCTAAGAACAGCAAAAAAGCCAGTGTAGCTAGAGGCCTGTGAACAAGGAAGAGTAGTTGGGAGTGAGTTCATAAAGGTAGTAAGGGTAGGGGGCAGGACAGATTATGTAGGGCTTTTTGGCTTTTGTATAGAATTTGGCCTTGCAATGTGATGTGATAGCTGAATTATGAGCAAATCAATGACTTCACCTTCTGTACATTTAAAAAAGATCATTGTAGCAGCTGTGTTGATAATGGACCGTGGAGAGACCACAGGAGAATAGGAACGCCAGTTAGGCTATTTCAGTATTCCAGAATGAGAAATTGTGGCAGCTCACACAGTACACCAGGATGATAGCAGTGGAGGTGGTGGAAAGTGTTTGGATGCCACACATAATCTGCAAGTAGAGACAGGAAGATTTGCTTATGGTTTGGATGTATATGCCTTGGACTCAGGTCATGATGATCCCAGAGTCCTTGGGATCAAGTCCCACACTGGGCTCCTTGCCCCGCAGGGAGCTTGCTTCTCCCTCTGCCTGCCACTTACCCCTACTTGTGTGCTTGAGGGTGTTCTCTTTCTCACTCTCGGTGACAAATAAAAATTACACACGTGCGCACACACACACACACACACACGCACACACAAGTAATGTGCTGGGCTTGCATTTGGCGTCTGAAGTGGGGGCAGACTAGTAGGACTGAGCCCTTAATCCATGGGATCTGATGATGTCTCCAGGTAGCTAGTGTCAGGGTGTCCAGAGCATGGCTTTGTGGTGTGGGGAGAAAACATGCCCCCATGCATTGGAAATTTTGTGTCCCAGAACATACCCTGTTAGTGGCTTCTCAGAGCTTTCAATATGCTAGTTGGTATCATGAATTTCTAGCAGATTTACCAATTATTTACCAATTATTGTGTGCCATATTTACTAGACCATGGGACCATTTAACTATATCCAAGAGCGAGTACCTTTAATTATATCCATGTATGCCACCAACAAATTTTGGTAAATACTGACCTACCAAAACTGAGTAAAAAATCATAATGAATCTTTTGGACATGTGCATGAACACATATTAAATAGTAATACTCTAAGTAAAGCAAAAATGATACGCTTGTGTTCCCATTCTTTCTCATCTATTTGAATTTTATGACTGAAAAAGATCCTGGCAGACCCATTATGATTTTATTTAGTCTCACCTACATTTCATCACCGTGCTTTTCTTTTGATCACTGCTATAGCTATTTAAATTTAAATAATGTTGGTTGTTTTGTGGGGACTATACACCTATAAAAGTCATCACTAAACAAAATAGGCCAGTACGATTTAATTAAATGAAAGACTCCTTTATTATTCTCCCAAGAAAATGAAAACTAGTCATTGTTTCTAAATTATATTTTTAAAATAGGATAGTATTTGAGAACAGAAGAATGAAAATGTGACTATTAGGATAAAGAGCAAATGATTCTTACAGTGTCATCCTTTACTAATTGGACCAGTATTAGCAGCTAGTGTATCAAACAGGTTCTGACAGTGGAGTAGTGAATTATTCCTCACTAATCAGTGAGAAATAGAATAATCACACCCACTCCTATAGGTATACATACATTTTCTTGGTGAAATAGCCTTTGGTTGTGTCTGCAAAATAATGGGGTAAATGGAAACAGATCAAAATGCTAATATAGTAAATAATTTATCAGTCTTTTGAGAATTAGTTCCTTTTTCTCTGTATATATGCATGAGTAAAAAATTACTGACCTTATTCCTAGTGCCAGCTTTCATAATAGTTTCAAGCAAATGCTGGCAAAATGGTCTCATCTTGTAAGAGAATATAAGAGTGAGTTTCTCTCTCAACCCCAACCACACCAAAGAAATTATTACAAAATGGTGAGAGAGAGAGAGGATGTAAGACACCAAGTCTAGAAAATCAGTGTACAGAATGTTGGGAAGAGCTGCTGAGACATTGGTTGGCTAAGTGGGGTTAAAAAGTTTCCCTACAGGGGCGCCTGGGTGGCTCCGTGGGTTAAGCCGCAGCCTTCGGCTCAGGTCATGTTCTCAGGGTCCTGGGATCGAGTCCTACATCGGGCTCTCTGCTCAGCAAGGAGTCTGCTTCCCTTCCTCTCTCTCTGCATGCCTCTCTTGTGATTTCTCTCTGTCAAATAAATAAATAAAATCTTTAGGAAAAAAAAAAAAGTTTCCCTACAGAGTAGCAAGAACTAGTTTAACAGACATCTGAAAAATAATACCAGGTGATTAAGTGGAATGGAGCAATGTCTTCAAAGATCTTAGGGAAAAAATGCTTTTGAACTTAGAACTTGGTAACCAGATAAATTATTAACAGCAGATGAGACTAAAACAAAGCCATTTTAAAAATGAAAGAACTCAAAAGATTATTACCCACATATCCTTTATGGAGAAATACTAATTTTTACTTTAAATTACAATGTGCAAGAAAGGGTACAGTATGGGAAATAAGGCAGCGACAGCTGAGTGTTTATCTTCATGAAGAAATAAAGCTAGAAAGAAATCAAGAACATACATTAGAATTTGACAGTTGGGAATTTCTCACTTGGAAAAGAATTTTGCTTCTTTCATGGACCTAAGTACTCAATTTACAATTACGTTGTTTATATAATTATAAATGTTTTCATTCTATAAATAATACACAGAATATTTAATTATTTTTGTAGGATTTATGTAAAATGTATCTCACATAATTGGAAAATGGAAAAAGGAGAGAAGGCAAGGTGGAAGAAAAGATTAGAGTATTAATTCTATCTTTCATGGTAGGTAATCATTTGATTCTGTTGAAAGTTGATAAAGACCAGTGATTTAAGCATATATCACTTGCAGTTTTAATGACCAACATGAGAAGAGCTGCTAACATCATTTCTGAGGCATAGCACTGAGAGGCCAGGGAAAACTTACTTGCATTTTACATGAATCTGTGATGTTTGAATTTCTGGTTGTGAATATATTTTTTTCCCTACATTCTTATATACTTAGAAAAAAAGAGAAAAAAAACCTGGTCTATCTGTTGGGATGCCTACAGCTAATAGAAAACTCCTATATTTACCCAAGCAATAAAATGCTTTTTCTCTTGTCTAACAGAGTCTGGAGGTCAGGCAGCTTGCTCTAGGAGTTTGCCAGAAATCTGGCTTTGCTTCTTTGTAGCTAGCTGTCTTCCTCTGATGTCTGTGTTGGCTTCATTCTGATGGCTAGTTATGAGCAATGAAACCTTCTTTTGGAAGGCCTTAAAAGAACTTTCCCTCCCATGTTATTGTCCAGAAAGGTTTCATGTGGTTACATGTCCACAGATAGACCAGTCACTAACAAGAGGAATGTGACAACCATGATTGGTTTTGGCCAGTTAAGACCAAATGCCCTGGGGCTCTCCTCCCCCACAACTTAAGGTCTCCTGGCAAAGTATTCACATCCAGAGAAAAAAGTAGTGCTCTATTAGAGAAGAATTGGAAGGATGGAGGGGAAGGATATTTTACTTTAGTATTTTCTATATTGCCTATTTCATAATTAAAACCAGAATGAACCAGTGTTTGCTAATGCACATTATTTGTTATTTGTATTCATTCTTGTCATTTAGGTAATACTGATTCTCATCCTCTGACACATAGATCAGGAATATAGGCCTAGATAGATATGGGATATAAGGTAGAGAGAAATACATTTTTCTTTGCTTTTCAGGGAAAGTTATGATCCATTCGTCTCTGTTTCTTTTCCTGTATAGGTAGAGGTGTATGTTAGTTGTCTTGGGCTAGTCTATGCTGCTGTAATGTATTAGTCACATTCACGTTCTTAAATATTAGCAAAATAAGTGTAGTGATTTTAATAGGAATACAATATATCCGTAAAAGGTACTAAAAAGTACTAGTTTTTTTGCAAAGTGCATTATTTGTGTGTTTAACAAAAGTAAGAATTCTATAGTCAAGTATGGAAAACACTGGATCATGAAAGTTTCCTGATTATCCTAAGACTTCTCAAAGTCATTAATATGCTAATTTATGTTGGATATCTCCAAGGAGCAGATGCAGTTTGAGGCATTTCTAAAATCTATGACCAAAAAACCCCCCCTTTTCAAGGAGTAGCTTTCTGGACCCATCAAGGAAAAGAATTCTGTGTGATACTCTTTGGAAACTGTGGACTAGATATATCTTTAGGTCTAATTAAAGAACAAATATTTATAGAAAAGTCAAACTTCTAAAAACTTTAAAAGCTTTCCATGAACAAGTACTAGGATTTATGTCCCCAGAGAGCTACTGCAGGAAGTAGAGGAAATTTATTAGAAGAGTGATTTCAGGAGATTTATATTAAAAGTGCAAAGTACAGGGGTGCCTGGGTGGCTCAGTCCTTAAGCGTCTGCCTTCTGCTCAGGGTCCTAGGATCAAGCCCTGCATCTGGCATCCTGCTCTGCGGGAAGCCTGATTCTCCCTTTCCCACTCCCCCTGCTTGTGTTCCCTTTCTCACTGTGTCTCTCTCTGTCAAATAAATAAATAAAATCTTTTAAAAAAATGCAAAGTACACATGTAATGTTACCTTGCTTTTTTGTTGTTGTAAATATTAGGAAGCTCCAGATTAAAGTTGGATGTCAGTCATAAAGGTAGAATACCTGTGATTATGGTGATACATCTCAAAAGGAGTAAGAACCCCAAAGTCGTCCTTTTCTTATTCCCAGAGTGCTCTTTGACTTCTCTGTGTTTGTTTGCCATCTGGAAAAGGACATAAAAATTATGACTATAGAAAGCCAGTATTGGGGAAATTAGGAACTTCACCTCAATGGGAAAAAATGTAAAGGCAAACACATCCATATCCATTCATTGCTGGCAATCTTCATTCTTCACTGAGAAAACTAAAGCAATCCAAAAAGAACTTCCCAAGTCTCCCACCATCCTAAAGCACAAAGTTGACTTTCTGAGCCTTTGCATGAGCCCATTACCATCAAGAAACTCTTCATGTTTCCACTGAAAGCCAACCCTTACACTGTGCCTTGGATCATGTCACTCAGGGCATTCAATACATTGCTCTAGAAATTCTTCCCTTCTTATCAAGATTTGCTTTCCATTCAGTTATTCCCACACACAAACTTATTGCTATTTCTCCCACATTAGAAACAAATTCTTCTCTCGACTCCGCTTTGTGAACCAATTGCTGTCTCATATGTCTACTTCTTACGGAGTTCTGCTACACCACTCCACCCACACATTCTTGTCCGTGTTCTCTTGTCGATGAGCTCCACTTTGCAAAACTGATGTGAAAAATAAATTGATCAGGGACACCTGGGTGGCTCAGTCGGTTAAGCCACTGCCTTTGGCTCAGGTCATGATCCCAGGGTCCTGGGATCAAGTCCCACATGGGGCTCCTTGCTCAGCAGAGAAGAAGAAGCAGGCTCCTTCTCTCTCTGCCACTCTGCCAGCTTGTGCTCTCTCTCTCTCTCTGACAAATAAATAAATAAAATCTTAAAAATAAATTGATGATTTCTCAGGCCTTGCCCAACACACACAAGTTCAACACTCTCCTCGATATTCTTTCCTCACTTAGCTCTCAGAACACAAACTTTCGGTCTTTCTTGTACACCATTGGTTGCTCCTTTGCAGTCTGTCTGGTTGATTTTTCTTGTCCTTTGCATCTTCTTAGTTCTGATTCTTCTTTCCACTTCTTTCTTTTTCTCTTCTCTTTCCTCTTCGTCCTTTTCCTTCCCATTTCTTTTCTTCTATTATTATACTTCTTACTTATGTGTCCTCTTTTCATGGTTTCAAGACTGTCAATATACCTACCATTTCCAAATTTCTGCCTCCAACCCAGGTCTATCCTAAACTCTATATATTCAACGATCTAAAGTACAGCTCCTGTCAACACATCCAAAATACAGTTTGACATATTCCAGGTGAAATCTGTTCCATCTCAGCTGATTGCAAATCCATCCTTCCAGCTGCTTACATTGAAACCTCGGAGTGACTTGATTCTTTTTATGCTCTTGCATTCACACCCCATAGTCAGTCCTACTGGCTGTACCTTCAAACTAGTTCCAGAATCTCACAACTTCCTATCACCCCCAATGCCGATATCATTATCATCTCATATGGATCATTGAGTAAAGGTAAATCCCATCCTTTACCCCTTACAGTCTGTTATCAAACCAGCAATTAGTATTATTCTCATAAGGTAAATCAGAGATTATTATTTCTCTACCAAAGCTTTTTATTTACCCCCTTCTCATTCACAATAAAAGCTAAGTCCTTGATAAAAGTCTACAAAGTCCTATATAATTACCCCACCCCTCCCCCTTAACTCACAAATTTTATCCCCTTGTTTACTCTGTTCCTGCCAGAATGGACTCCTCACTTCTCCAGGAACATGCCAACCATGCTGCTTCTTTAGGGCTTTTGCACTACTCGTTTCCTCTCTTTCGGGCCCTCTTCTACCCTAGGGCCAACCCTTTCACCTTCTTCCAGTCTTAGTTCAAATGTTATTTTTTCAATGGAATTCCTGGACATCCTATTTAATACCACACCGTGTCCATCCTATACACTCCTTACCTCTTTCAACTCCATTTTTTTCCCCACAGCACTTATTTACTTACTTAGTATGTTATTATCTGTTTCCTCTTGACAGAATAGAAGTTCCATTAGGATAAGAATCTCTGCTTTGTTCACTGGGTGTCTTAAGTGCCTATATCTATGACTGCCATAGAGTGAATACTCAATAAAGAGTCAATGAAAGAATGAATTTGACATCCTACCCAATTCACATATCTCAGCAATTTGATTTTCTGAAGCATTACAGAATCCTTCATCTCATAAAAGATTAATCTGAATAGAGTTATTCTGACTATACTAAATAAGAGTGACATCTGTTGATAAAGATACTGAGAATCTGACAGTCATCCAACAATTTTTTAATCCCAAGTAACATCTCTTTTGTTATTTTTTTCTCATTATTTTTTTGTCAGACATTTTAGTGTTAGAAAATAATTTCCTGTTCATATGCCATATCCAAACTGTCAGAGATACTGTCTCATGAGAAATTTTTCTTGAAAGGAGAGAAAAATCAGTTTATATATGGATACTGGTGGCTCTTTAGATACTCAGAAAACTAGGATACTGCCCCTCCATTATAAGAAGACCAAAAGAGAACTTTGGAAAAACTACTGAGTTAAGAAGTTAAAGTCAAGTGCTAACTCTTTTTAGATAGACATTCTTTCCTGAGTGGGGTTGTGAGGTCTAACCTTTTAAAAACCTTTGAAGAATCCTCCTTCTCCCAAACCCTTTGAGCTCTGTGTCTTGGCATAGGCACCTTAACATATAATTTAAATTTCATTTTAAAGCCATAGTAAGTGGTATACTGATAATTTCCTCTATTTGATAATTATAAACAAAAGAATATTGTCTTTCCCAATACTTCTAGAATATTTTCAAATTGAGCATGAAGTAGGCCAAAAGAAATCTCAATGAATTCATGTTTAGATTATAAAGTGTTTTTTCTTCTTGGATAGCTAATGGAAAGACTGACATGAACCTGATTCTGCCAAGAGCTCCTTCATGGAAGCTGAAAAAGAGTTTCCACAGAGGATTTCAGGACCTTTTAGCTCTGGATCCAGGTATGCCTGAAGCTAGCACTCCTCTTGGTATCTTCAGTTGTAGAAGTCCAAATATGACTTCTTTTTGCTTAAGACAATCTGAGTTGAATTCCAGCACTCGTCCCTCAAATAAACCCTTCATCAGGTGTCAGGAGCAGCAAGGAATCACACTGAGTGTCCCATGGAAGAAAAGGGGAAGATAGGACACAGGGAAGGTAATGCTTAGATAGAAGACAAATATATGCTGGCCTGGTGGAGAATGATTCCCTGAGAATGGGAGGAAGTAGAGGTGGCAAGTTAAATGGCAGAGCTTCCCCTCTCAGCTTCCCTGGAAGATTCTATGGAGACAGAACATAAGGTGTATGAGTGCCTCAGCCTTACCAGCAGGAGTGTGAGACCCTATGGTCAATCCTGTGGTTAGGGTAGACTGCAAGGGTACCCCAAAATTGTGCTGGGGCATGACAGGGTTATCCAGTTCCTTAAAATAGCCTCAATATGCTACAAAATATTTTCATTTCCACTGTGTTCCCTGATATAAAAAGAGATGGGGAAGCACGAGAAGAGGATCGCCACGTGGTGCTTCTATCATAGTGTCCGTAGTAGGTGGGATAACGGCCCTCCCAAGTTGTCCATGTTCATCCCAGAATCTGTGCATATGTTCAGGTCCAGGGCAAGGGGGAATTAAATTTGCAAATGGAATTAAGATTGCTAATCAACTGACTTAAACATAACACGATTGTCCTGGGCTTTCCAGATCAGCCAGATGTACTCACAAGGGTCTTTAAATGGGAAAGAGAATATGGAAGAGTTGGATCTGAGAAATGGTATCTGGAGGAAGACTTGAGTTACTTTTGCTGGCTTTGAAGATGGCAGGGGGAGCCATTGACCAAGGAATGATGGCAGCCTCTAGGAGCCAGATGGGGCAAGAAAACAGGTTTTCCCTTAGAGCTTCCACAAAGGAATACAGGTCTGCCAGACTGTGATTTTAGCTGAGTGAGACTCATTTCAGACTTCGACCTTTAAAACTATAATAAATTTGTGTTGTTTTTAAGCTACTGAGTTTATGGTAATTTGTTACAGCTGCAATAGGAAATGAACACAGAGGATGATGACAGATGTGTACTAAAGGCCAGGCCTGCCCCAGGGTGCTGTCACTTGTTAGCCCAGGATTCCTGTGCATTTCTCAGAGGGTAGCAGAATACATTGATAATGACGACATTGACCATCCCACCAGCAGGTAGGTATGAGATCCAAACCAGATTTAATTTTATCTAGAAAATTAGGTGCTTGCCTTAGAGTATCATGAAACAAATTTGTACCCTAAAATATTCCTTACCAATTACATAACATCAATTTTGAATTTTGTTCACTTATATTCTTTTGAAGTCACTTTTTCAAGTCTTCACAACCGTGTCCATAAAACCACTCACTGTCCTTTTCCTGGAGGATTTCTATTGTTTGAAGTTTATGCCGGTCTCCCTTTTGACACTATTCTCACCAGCAATAGCACAACACCCTCTTTGTTGACAGTCACCACTAAGCTTTCCTAATGTCTTTTTCACTTTGCATCTACTTTCAGCAATATCCAGCTAACTGTAGTCTCATGTCTTCTGTCCTTAACCATGTCTCCTACCTCAGTGAGTCCTTAGGCCCTTCTCACTCCTTCTGTTCTCATTTCTGAAGACAGCTGTTGTCCTGTTATCTTGAAGGCACTGATTATCATGAATGAGCATGAACTTATCCTCTCTTGGGGTTCTTACTAGTTTTGGGTTTTTTTTTCCCATAAACTCTGCTGGTTGCAGTTTGTTGAAAGCATTCTTTTAATTCCATTATCTGATTTTTCTTCTGACTGCCAATCCCCTGAATTCTAAACCCATTTTTAAAAATTATCATTTGTCTGTCAGCCGCCCAAAGCTTTTAATTAGAAGTTGAGTTGTAATGGTTACCGCAGGTTCTGCTATAATAAAAACATGGAAAAACTCAATTCAGTTTCATTTCGTATGGAAGCATACCACTAATTGGACTAATAAGTCCTTTTTTTTTTTTTTAAAGATTTTATTTATTTATTTGACAGAGAGAGATCACAAGTAGATAGAGAGGCATGCAGAGAGAGAGAGAGGGAAGCAGGCTCCCTGCTGAGCAGAGAGCGCTATGTGGGACTCGATCCCAGGACCCCGAGATCATGACCTGAGCCGAAGGCAGCGGCTTAACCCACTGAGCCACCCAGGCGTCCCAGGACTAATAAGTTCTTACATTGGTGGTACTTGGTCACATTTTTGCCACTTTTTTCCCCCCTAACTACTCTGAGTAGTGATAGGAAGGTATAGACTATACTCTCAGACCTTTAATTTTACTTGTTGACTGTGTCTTGCATAGTCAGATGCTAATTTTCAGATATATTGAAGAATTTTCCACATTAAACTACAACATACAGAGTGACTTTGCCATTATTTCTTATAAAAATCACTTGGTATATATTGGTTGAATTGTGATTTCAGATGTATTGTTTGTTTTAATTAGATTAAAAGACATATTACCCTAAGGTGAAAAGACTTTTTTCAAAATGGCCAGATTGTTCACTTTTTCCATTATTACTGGTAAAGAAGAAAAAATTAACCTTTATTCTATTTAGCCTACTCCCTGAGGGACAGGTTTTTTTTCACTGAGTTTCACTGATGCATTAGCATCTGTGACACAGCAGAAGCTGGAACATTACAAATGTCTGTAATTGTTTGCATTGCTGTAGGGAATATAATGTTAATATCTATTACTGGACTAAATGAATGAATTAAGTAGCCAGAAACAAATACGATTGTCAAGCATGATTTAGTTGGCATATAGCTTTAGAACAGCTGCCAAATTTAATATGGAGGGTGGAGGAGGGTTTCGTAAATTTGCCGCTAACATTTGCAACAGTTGGATACCCTGCTTCCCCACTAGATGGAGGCCTTGCTTTGCTTTAAAGCTGAGGACAGCATGGGCCCTGCAGAGAGCTGTAAAATGAATAGCTTTCTACAGAGTTTTTCCTTTTCTTTCTGTGTTCCATTGCTCTTTCTATTGTTAGCCATCAATTGTGCATTGTGCATGCTTTTGTCCTCTGGAGAGGGCCATAAAGAAAGAAAGGATCAAGTCAGAAGCAGGGACAGTAGGAAAATCAGAGGGCAGAACTGCCACTAGCACAAGCTCCACTGTGAGGAAGGCTGGGGTTTTCCTTCAGTCTCTCCATTTTCCCCATCACGTCACCACCCCCAGCTGCCCCCTGCTCCTGGACACAAAGGGTACTTGCATGGCATTCTTGATCTATATCAAGACATACCTTTTCAGGGGCGTCTGGGTGGCTCAGAGGGTTAAAAGCCTCTGCCTTCCGCTCAGGTCATGATCCCAGGGTCCTGGGATTGAGCCCAGCATCAGGTTCTCTGCTCAGCAGGGAGCCTGTTTCCCCTCTCTCTCTGCGGACCTCTCTGCCTACTTGTGATCTCTGTCAAATAAATAAATAAAAATCTTAAAAAAAAAAAAAAAGACATACCTTTTCAGTGTCCCGTTTTCTCATTTGGATCCATAGGCATAGTTGGTTCATCTAATACTCTGCTCGTTGAACAGCTTTTATGCTTTGGGCTTCCCCACTGCAAGTTTTCTGGCCTCAAGGGCGGGTCCTGCAGATGGAGAAAGGGACGGGGGTAAAACTGGTTAAAGACTAAAGTTTTGATATTTAATTTGGTCAGATATTCTATGGCCCAAAATACTTAGAGGACTTAAATTTTTATGATAAAATATATGTAATAGAAAGTTTTCCATTTTATCCATTCTTTGGTGTATAGTTCAGTGGCATTAAGTATATCCACATTGTCATGCAACCATCACCATGTCCATTTCCAGAATTTTTCTTCATCTAGAATTTTTCTTCATCTAAACTAAAACTCTGTACCCAACAGACAATAACTCCCCATTCTCTCCTCCATCTTCAATGCCTTTTGTAACCACTATTCTACTTACTGTCTCTGTGAATTTGACTAATCTAGGTACACTTCATATAAGTGGAATCATACAAAATTTTCCTTTTGCAATTGACTTATTTCACTTAGCATCGTGTATTCAAGGATCATCCATGTTGTAGCATGTGCAGGAATTTTCTTCCCTTTTTCAGGCTAAATAATATTCCATTGCATGTCTGTACCATCTTTTGTGTTTTTGTTTGTTTGTTTGTTCTAAGATATTTATTTATTTGACAGACAGAGATCACAAGCAGGCAGAAAGGCAGGCAGAGGGAGAGGAGGAAGCAGGCTCCCTGCCGAGCAGAGAACCTGATGTGGGGCTCAATCCCAGGACCCTGGGATCATGACCTGAGTGGAAGGCAGAGGCTTTAACCCTCTGAGCCACCCAGGCGCCCCATGTACCACCTTTTGTTTATCCCTTTAAATGCTGATGGACACGTGGGTTGCTTTTGCCTTTTGGCTGTTGTGAATAATGCTATGAACATTGGCCTACAAGTATTTGAGTTCCTATTTTTTAACTCTTTTGGATATACACCTAGGAGTGGAATTGCTGGTTATATTGATTCTGTTTGGTGTAACTGTCAAACTGTTTTTTGTAGCAGCTGCACCATTTTGCATTCCCACCAGCAAAGCAGAAGGGTTCCACTTTTTCCACATCCTCACCAACACTCTGGAGGACTTCCTATTACCTGTACGGATCTGAATTACCTACAGACATGTCCAGGATTTCCTTCAAGGGCACAGAAGAGCCAGCTGTGAGAGCCAGTGTGGAGAGTTGAGGGGAGAACCGACAGCCATTCTCTGCATGCACTCCATGCCCTGTGGGGTTTCCTTTGTCCAACAAACTGGAAGCAGTCAGACGGTCAGATGGCAATGACTGTTAGGAAGTGGCTGAGGCCGGTCCCATTTCCTCGGCCAACCAGATCCTAAAGTAGCAGGTTTTCCTTCTTAAGAATGAAGTTTGGTGGCCCAAGAGCTCTGGGTCTTACTCTACCTCTTTTATCTTCCATGCCTACAGGTAAACAAAGTGAGTAGAGCCAAGGCCTGCAAATATGTTCTTTATTTTGTAAAGATTTGTCTTTTAAAAAAAACCTTTTAAAAAATTTGAGGTTAAAAGGTTCTAAACTATAGAGATAGACTCTGGCAAATCAGAATTTCTCAACCCTCTTTTTCAATTACAGCGCTTATCTCCACCCCCACTCCCCACCACAACGCCCTTTCATCACATGGCTTGTTTTCAGGTCAGAACGAAGACCACTAAAATCGACAACTTAAATAGTCATGGTTTCTTTCCTTCTGATTGATCAAATCTGTCATTCTTAGAGTTTTCTATAGAGCCCGTGGTGGTATCTAGGTGCCATCTCCTATGTCCCCAGCTTCCTCAGTGGTAGAAATTAGTTCTAATTTCATACCTTTTATGAACTTCCTAATTTGTTCATAAAATGTGTTCATAACCTTGTACAGTCATGGTCCACAGTTAAGTAATTAAATATAGATAAAATGAGCATTTTTGGGCTGGTAATGACTGAATGAAGTAGCTAAGGGCCTGAGGTGAAACTGAGGCTCCCCCACCCAGGATTAACCAGCAATATTAATTGATAATTATTAACAGTTATCCTCAGCATTTTATGAACATTAATTAAACCTCACAACACTCTGTGTGAGGCAGATATTGTTATCTCTGTTTTTACAGATGAGGAAACTATCTTAAAAAGACTGAGAAACAAATTGCTGAAAAAGTATCTGCCTAAGCCTTTGACTTTTCACAGTCCTGTAAGTGGGGAAAAATGGGGACAAATAAGTTCTCTTCCTCCACCTTCCTTCCCTCAACTGAAAGGCCACTTGGAATTACAAGGACGTTTTGAAACAACATTACTTTTATTTTACCTTTTTCCCCGTTTTGCCCAGGTCTTTGAAGAATTTAGAAATCAAGAAAAATCTATTCCTGTAATTAAAATGTGAAAGCAAAAGCTATTTGTAGCAGAAAAACATCCCATTAATGTGATTTCCTTGTGGTGGATTGACAAGTTCAAAGCAGGAATGTATGTTGCCATGGGCACCAGATTCTATTTGCTCTGCTGGTTCATTTTACTTAGCTGCTGAAGGAGGAGGGTAGCATTCAGCTAGAAATCACTGAGCATTGTTAGAATAGATTTGTAATTTTTAGGTAACACCTTCTCTGTATAGATCCATAGAGACAGCAGCAGCAAACTGTTTACAGTCACTTTAGGGCCAGAGTTCTCTGAATCTTTTAGGAACATAAAGCATGGAAGCGTGGTGGTAGGGGTGCCTTTTCTCCCTTCTCAAACATCTCATCCATAAGAGGCTGTAAATAACTATTTGTCAAGGATGGGGGGACGGACCAATGAATGGAGGACTCATTATCCTGCACTAGCTGCCTGAGTTAGACTTTGGGTTTTTGGGGAGGGAGGCTGTGAAGAAAGGGAAGGGGGAATGGGGGAATGTCAGGAGAAGGAAGCTAGCAGACATTCTGGATGGCCTGTAATCACTCAGACACAGGAAGGCAGAGTCAAAGCTGTCCTGCAGGGAGGGAACAACGAGTGAGGGAGAGATTGGTGCTACTTTCCTAAGGCTACTGAGGTCAAACACACAAAAAGCCATTAATTTTTATTAGCCTGATGATGTTCCCAATGTCCTCTCTCTTCCTTCACTAGGCTTATAAGGTCTCACAGCAAGTGAGAAGGGGTGGGGGCTGGGCTGGAGGCATCTCTCCCTCTCTAGAGGGACAGGAGTTGTTCCCTGGCACTGAACCAGAGAATGAAGTTTTGCTTCATTTGTTTCAAGTTATCAGGGCCAGGTGACTTTCCTTTTGAATTAGACATTTTCTTGCCCTGACAAATGAAGCCCCCGCCAATGCCTTTGAGTCAGGAAAGGCTCTGCAGCAGCAAGCGTTTCACAATTCAGAATGATGGTTCCAGAATTGCAATGGAAGTGGCAATATTTCATGGTGATTTTTCTCCCTTCCTTCTCACTCTTACCCCATGTTCAGTGTTGTCTAAGCAAATGCTGGCGGTGTCTTTTGTATCTGCAGGATGCCTAAGTAAGCAAAAGGCCGGATAAAGCAAATGTCTTCCAAATCTCCATTTATCATGAACACAGATTGTGGTTTCAGCTCTTTTGCTCGATGCAAATCAGCTGACAGATGTATATCAGCAGCACAGATCTTATGACTGAGAGCGCGCTGTCTGCTGCTGAATTTATATCTGTATTTTTTCCAGGAAGGGATAAATTGTGGAATAAAATTATTTGGTGTTCATGCTCCCTGACCTCTCTGCTCCACTGCTGCTCTCTAGCCCCCAACATTCACCCCTTCACAGCTCTAGTCCCCCGAGAGATGAAAGCTTGGTTGCCCCCAGGGTTCAGGGTATCCCCTCACAGTTGCCCTTCCAGTTCCAGATTATTCTTTCTCTCCTTCGTGCCTTTCCTCCTCAACTCCCCCAACCACTAACTGCCCCCAATTACATCCTTTTCTCACTTATTCCTTGGTCCTTCTAGGTAATTGCTTCATCATATTTTCTGATAATTTGATACACTAATTCACAACAAGTATTAATGCATAATAGTAACAAAGGGCCCAACTTCTCAAATGTTCCCACTAAAATCACGGGACTGGGGAAGGGTTATAGGGGTAGGGAAAGGAAGGCTAGGGGAAACTGCTTAAAAATCTATTTTAAGTTGCTTACCATTTAGGTTGCTTAATGCTATATCCCATCTGAAATTCCTAGCAAAATTCACCCTTTTTAGGGCTTGTTTATTCTGGGCTTTTCCAAATCCCCAGGACATTGCTGTGTACTTCTGAAGGCAAGCAGAGGTCAATCCCCATTTCTAAATAAATCCCAATGATCATGTATCCCATCCTTTAAAAAAATTTCACTAGTATAAATATATATTACAAAAGTAATATTTGCTTAAACTCTTCAAATAATACAGAAGAGTGTAAAACAAACTGTCCCTTCTTCCTAATTCCATTCTTTTTAGAGAATACCACTAATAATAACTTGCTGGTTGTTCTTCAGATTCTTTTTGGTGAATGCATATAATTATATGCTCTATAACATATTATAAATTACTTACATATGCATGTTAGCTTTAATCAGTACCTTAGAGCTGATTAGCTTGCCTTCGACATGCACTGATCAAGGTAAACATTCAAGGGATGGTCAGTTACCATTGAAACACTAATCAGAAGACCACACTCTGGAAGAACTACTATAAGCTCTCCAATCATTTATTTTTTAGCACATAATGGATATTAGAAATCATTTTTCCTTTGTAAAATCATTAGTATTCAAGATGTGTGAATTGGCTAAAATTACTATAAAAGCATACCTGCACCTGATGAACAGGGAGTAAGAATTTATTAAGTCCTGTCCTCTACCCTAGCCTGGCACACTAGGTCGAGGATTCCATTCTGTGCTGTGTGCACTTTGAGCTAAGAGAAGTGATCATGCTTGTCTTTGTACATGCCGGCTAGTAAATCTTTGTCTCCTATGCAAAAGTCCTTCTGAGACCTGTGTTCATTGTATCAGATGGACCCTGATGGGGCAGCTGTGGGGGAAGAGACCATTACTATCACCTACTTCTAACCTTTGGAGCCCACAGCCATCTATCAAAAAGAATCTGATGTTTGTGAACCAGTTGGGCTGGGTCAGTTCGAGACCCACTTATAATAATACAAATAAGTAAAAATAAATTGATATTAGAATAGATACTTATTTAAAAAGACAAAAAGAAGTAGGATCATACAATATATATTGTTTGCTTAAAATATGTTGTGGAGTGAATTTCTAACTATAGGAATTTGGGGTACCTGCAGGATACTGGCAGAAGAGATTTGGGTTAAGATGGACTTTTATTTTTCTTATTTTTGTTTAAGATTTTATTTATTTGACAGAGAGAGCATGCAAGTGCAAGTGAGGGAAGATGAGAGTCAGAGGGGGAGGAAGAGGGAGAGAGAATCTCAAGGAGACTCTGCACTGAGCATAGAGACCCCCCAATGCAGGGCTCAATCTCAAGACCCTGAGGGCATGACCTGAGCCAAAACCAAGCTTCGGACCCTTAACTGACTGAGCTGCCCAGGGGCTCCAAGATGGACTTCTAATAATCTTAAATTTGTATCACATGAGTGAATGTCCTACTGGTGAGATGAGTTATCTCTTCAGAGCAGGCTAGGCATTTACAAACATTGATTTATTTATTTTTGACTTTCATACTAAGATACGTTAATCACGGAAAGACTGAGAAAAAACAAGAAGGAAATAAAATCATCCCTAATGTTCCCATTTGGATACAACAGTGTTATTGACAATTGGATGTGTTTCCTTTCTGTTGTGAGTGTGTGTGTGTGTGTGTAGACATGTGTACATACTCTCATAAATAAATAATACTAAAGGTATAATTTTGTTATTATGCTTCTTTCACTTAGCATGATACAGTGAGCATTTCCCTGATCATTAAAATGACTTGAAAGCATAATGCTATGGTTATCTAATAATTTACCATATAGATATAGCATAATTAAACCATTTCCCTGTCATTGGACATCCACATATCTGGATTTTTGTTTTGTTTTAGTATTATATTTTGACATATTTTAGAACTTAAAGCTTTGCTCTCATCTCTGATGCTAGAATCCTGCATATTGTTTGGAAAGCACAGTTTATGTATAACCTATTTCAACCTTCTCATTCATCTGTCATCCTCCAAAAACAAATAGAAAACTCTCTGACCTTGTGCTCTGTCATTTAGAAACATTTGAAAGGTTTTTAGGGAAAAAAAAGACTGCTGTAACAGAATTGTTAGTGTTACAAGCTATGTTTTGTCTTGAAAAAAAGAAAAACCTCATCGTTCTCTTTCATTCGGCTAGTTCTGGGAAGCATGGGTTCAGGATTGCAGTCTGACTTAACCATCCAAATCCTCCTTCTCTGGGTTCTGTTCCAACTCCATTCTTTCCCAGTGGATCTCACTTGTCCTGCCATTAAAACCCACCCACTGAGGCACTGTTCAGTCACTGAGTTCAGATGATTCCTTCCTTCTCTCTTCCTGTTTTCTTGGGGGTGGGGGTGGGGAACAAACATTTAAAGCTTTTGTGTTGCACCCAACAGACGCCAGTGACATCCGTGGAGCATCCCAGCCCCACACTCTAAAAAGTAAGAATGAGGAGGCACTAGCCGTCTTGTTCCACAGTGAAGCAGAGAGAATTCACAGCTGTTCTCTGCCAGCCTCTCATCTCCCGAGTCTGTGAAGTGACAGTTTCCATGGGCTCCACATAGATGTTAGGAAGCTTTTTAGAGTCCTCTGACCCTGGAAGCTGCTAATTAAAGTGCCACCAAGATGCTTTCATTGGCTCTGAGCTAGTTACACGTACATTTTAAAGAGCTGACCTCTCTCCTTTCTGTCTCTCGTACCCCGTTGTGAGTGCCATGGGTGGCCAGCAAATAATAACAGATAATAACCCTCTCCTATTCCTTCAGACCTCGACAGAAATGCAAATCACTGCCTTCAGAAGGAAGCACACAGGCATATGAATTTTATATCAGCAGGGATTACCAATGAGTCATGCTTGATGCTGTTGTAAAAACTATTCAGGTGGGAAGGCTAGCACTGCAGTAGGAGAATACGATGGGGAGTGCCTCTCTCTCCTGAATGTGCAATTATCACAGAGCACACAACACATACACAGCCACGCACTAGTCCCATCCTACAAAAACAGACCATTATAAAACTATATACCCAAATCTCCACAGGACGGGAAGCTAAACTCTCCAAAATCAAATGGCTGTTACAGTGCAGAAGAGAATAAATCCAGAAGATGGTGAGCAGAGTTAATACCTGAGTGAGTACCAGAACTCATGCACATGTGTGTTATTTATGCCCTTAATTGTTATTTCTAGTAGATGTCTGGCTGCCAGTGCACATGATTTAAGTACTGTAAAATAACAGATGTCCCATATCACAAGAACAACAGGGAGTCAACAAAAGTGGTAGCATAAATCTGATTATTTTAGATACAAGGGAAAAGATGAGAAAGTACAGAAAAGCAGATGAGCCTGTGGCTGTAATTTATAAAACAAATTATCTCATTCAAATATATTCTATACTAATTATGTATCTGCACTGAGCTCACTAAGGGAGAAAAGCCATCGTGGAATAACAGCCTATTTGGGCAACAAAGTTTCCCTTCATTCGTAAACGGACAAAGAAGAGAAAACGAATGACCGAGAACAAAGGGAGAGAACCAGCCAGCCAGCCAGTGACATTTTCTAGAGAAAGGCATGTGGATGCAAGAAAAGGACTGAAAAAGTCTTGGATGTAAATTTTAAAAGCATCATTAGTGATCTCGCAGAGAGAAGACATGCAATGAAGCTTACAATACGGCAGCAAATGAACGTGCTAACACCATAGACCAAGAGCGTTTACAAAGACATAAGGCAGCTTGGAGATTTGAGCAAAAACACAAGATTCAACTGAGGAATGTGAACACAAACACATCTGGGGAAAATAATCTTAAATAAAAATCCCCAGTTGGAGAAGAAAAGGTGTAAAGCCTGGACCTGGAGTGATAGCAGATAGCTAATTCTATCTGAATTGCAAGGTATTACAACAGCTCAGAAAGAGGAGAATTCCTTTGGGATTTTAAATGCAGAAGTGTCTCATTATGAGGCATTGACAAAGGAACTCATGTCCCTTATTACATATCGGAATACATGAACCTTGTTCACAATACAAGATACAGTTGGGGCCATGTAAATATGTACATATGGCCAAAACTGTTCTCTCATTTCTAGTTGAAAGATAGAAATTTGATTATACCAACCTGTAATTTTCAGAGCTTAAGGAAATATGCAATAATAATAACACTTACTACATTCCAGCCATGGGTGTAAGCACTTTACATATTTAACTAAATTCTCATAACACATCCCAAAATAGGTACAGTTGTTCTCTTCCTCAACAGATGAGGAACCAGGATGTAGAGAGCTTAATGAAACTTCCCAAGGCCATTTGTTTATTTAATCAATGGTGAGTCTGACACCACCAAGAAACAAACAATCCCATTGAAAAGATGGGCAGAGGGCCTGACTAGAACTTTTTCCAAAGATGGCCAACAGACACTTGAAAGGATATTCAACATCACTCATCATCAGAGAAATGCAAATCAAAACCACAGTGAGGTATTATCTTAAACCCATAAAAATAAAAAAGACAAGAAGTAACAAGTGTTGGTGAGGATGTAGAGAAAAGGGAATTGGTGGAAATGCAAATGGGTACAGCCACTGTGGAAAACAGTATGAAGTTTCCTCAAAAACTTAAAAATAGAAATGCCATGTGACCAGATAATTCCACGACTGGGTATTTATTTACCAAAAAAAGAAAGAAAGAAAAAAGAAACCCACACAAAAACAAAAAATATTAATTTGAAGAAGTATGCACCCCTGTGTTTATTGAAATATAATTTATAATAGCCAAGATATAGGAACCATATATATATATATATATATATATATATATATATATATGGAATATTATACAGTCATAAAAAGGATGAGATCTTTACCATTTGCAACAACATGGATGGACTTAGAGGATATTATACTAAGTGAAACAAGTCAGACTGAGAAAGATAAATATCATATGATCTCACTCATATGTGGAATTAAAAAAACAAATGAATAAATAAAAAAACAGAATCAGACCGATAAATACAGAAAAAAACTGACAGTTGCCAGAGGGAAGCAGGGGAGTAGAGGGATGGGCAAGATGGGTGCAGGGGAGTGGAAGATAGAAACTTCCAGTTATGGAATGACTAAGTCATGGAAATAAAAGGCAGAGAATAGGGAATACAGTCAGTGCTCTTGTAACAGTGGTGTATGGGGACAGTAGCTACACTTGTGGTGAACACAGCATTACATAGAGATAGAAATGTTGAATCACTATGTTGTACACCTGACACTAATGTAATCTTTTGTGTCAAGTATACTCATAATAAATAAATAAATGTGATTCTAGAATTTGGACTTAGACTATTTCCTAAGTCATGACCTTTTAGCACTACGTAAGGCTTCCTATCTATGGCAGAAAAGGAGGCTTACTTGATAATTATCTTCATTTTGTAGATAGACTTTATCTCTGAATAGGACTGGAAGGACTGACAACATATCTTTGGCCATTTATCCTGATGTATACCTTCTTGCCTCCTCAGGATATGGGGTTACAGGTTGAATTTTGTGATTCCAGCACCTGGATATCCCTCCTTTCTAACCCATTGAGCCGTAGTGGTCTCTAAGAGACCTAGACATGCTAGAAGATAGGAAGAGCCTATTTGGATCTAAGGATCCCACATGACTTTTGTTATTGAGTTGAGAAATTAGAACTGTAATGGAATGACTGGGCAGATCCATTGGTTGAGTGTCTGACTATTGATTTTTTGGCTTAGGTCATGATCTCAGGATTGTGAGATTGGGCCCTGCATCTGGTTCTGTGCTGGGAATGGAGCCTCCTTGAGATTCTCTCTCTCCTTCTCCCCAACTTCCATCTTTTTTTTTTTTTTTAAAGAGAATTCTCTTTCATTTTATGGAAAAATTTAAATCTACAGAAAAGTGGAGAAGATAATAAAATGAATCCTTAGGTATTCATGTCCCAGATCCAACAATGAGCATTCAGAACAAATCTTGTTCATCTATAACTTCGAGGATTATTTTTCCCTCTCCTGAGTTATTATTTTTTTATTATGTTCAGCTGGCCACTGTATAGTACATCAATAGTTTTTGATGTAATGTTCAGGGATTCATTAGTTATGTATAGCACCCAGTGCTCATCACAGCATGTGCCCTCCTTAATACCCATCACCCTGTTACACCCATCCCCTCCCCTCTGAAAACCTCAGTTTGTTTCCTGGGCTCCCTGCTCTCTCATGGTTCATCTTCCTCTCTGATTTCTCCCGCTTTGGATTTCCCTCCCTTACCTATGGTCCTCCATGCTATTGCTTATGTTCTAAATATGAAAGCAACCATATGATAGTTGTCTTTCTCTGTTTGACTTACTTCACTTAGCATAATCCCCTCCAGTTCCATCCTTGTTGATGCAAATGGTAGTATTCATCCTTTCTGATGGCTGAGTAATAGTCCATTGTACCACATCTTCATTACCCATTCATCTGTTGAATGACATCTCAGCTCCTTCCATAGTTTGGCTCTTGTGGCCATTGCTGCTATGAACATTGGGGTGCACATGCCCCTTCTTATCACTATATCTGCATCTTTGGGGTAAATATCTAGTAGTGCAATTGCTGGGTCATAGGGTAGCCCTATTCTTAACATCTTGAGGAACCTCCAAACTGTTTTCCAGAGTGGCTGTACCAACTTGCATTTCCACCAACAGTGTAAGAGGCTTCCCCTTTCCCCACATCCTCACCAACATTTTTTGTTTCCTGTTTTGTTAATTTTTGCCATTCTAACTGGTGTAAGGTGGTATCTCATTGTGGTTTTGATTTGTATTTCTCTGATGGCTAGTGATGTTGAGCAGTTTTTCATCTATCTGTTAACCATATGTATGTCTTCTTTGGAGAAGTGTCTCTTCTGCTCACTTGACCGGGTTATTTGTTTTCTGAGTGTTGAGTTTGAGAAATTGTTTATTGATTTTGGATATCAGTCCATTATCTATAATGTCATTTGCAAATATCTTCTCCCATTCTGTGGGCTGCCTCTTAGTTTTGTTGACTATTTCCTTTGCTGTGCAGAAGCTTTTTATCTTGATGAAGTCCTAAAAGTTCATTTTTACTTTTGTTTCCCTTGCCTTTGGAGATGTGTCTTGATAGAAGTTTCTGTGGCAGATGTTGAAAAGGCTACTGCCTATGCTCTCCTTTAGGATTTTGATGGATTCCTGTCTCACACTGAGGTCTTTCATCCATTTTTAGTTTATCTTTGTGTGTGGTGTAAGGGAAGGGTCTAGTTTCATTCTTCGACATGCAACTATCCAACTTTTCCTAGCACCACTTATTGAAGAGATTGTTTCTTTTTTCCATTGGATATTGTTTCTTGATTTGTCAAAGATTAGTTGACCATAGAGTTGAGGGTCCATTTCTGGAATTTCTATTCTGTTCCATAGGTCTATGTGTCTGTTTTAGTGCCAATACCATCTTGGTGTTGTGCCAATACTGTCTTGGTGATCACAGCTTTGTAATACAGCTTGAAGTCAGGCAACATGATGCCCCCAGCTTTGTTTATCTTTTTCATCATTCCCTTGGTATTTTGGGGTCTTTTCTGGCTCCATACAAATTTTAGGATTGTTTGTTCTAGCTCTTTGAAATATGCCAATGGTATTTTATTTTATTTTTATTTTTTTAAAGATTTTATTTATTTATTTGACAGAGAGAGATCACAAGTAGGCTGAGAGGCAGGCAGAGAGAGGAGGAAGCAGGCTCCCTGCTGAGCAGATAGCCTGATGCAGGGCTCTATCCCAGGACCCTGGGAACATGACCTGAGCCAAAGGCAGAGGCTTTAACCCACTGAGCCACCCAGGTGCTCCCCAATGGGTGCATTGAAAGTGTAAATTGCTCTGGGCAGGATACACATTATAGCAATGTTTATTCTTCTGATCTGTAAGCATGGAATGCTTTTCCATCTTTTTGTGTCTTCCACAATTTCATAAATATTCTGTAGTTTCCGGAGTATGAATCCTTTATCTCTTCAGTTAGGTTTATTCCTAGGTATCTTATGGTTTTTGTTGCTATTGTGAATGGAATTGATTCCCTAATTTCTCTTTCTACACTTATATTGTTAGCATATAGAAAAGCAACTGATTTCTGTGCATTGATTTTTTATCCTGCCACTTGAATTGCTGTATGAATTCTAATTTTGGGGTGGAGTCTGTTGGGTTTTCCACATAAAGTATCATGTCTTCTGCAAGAGGGAGAGTTTAACTTCTTCTTTGTCAATTTGGATGTCTTTTATTTCTTTTTGTTGTCTGACTGTTTAGGCTAGGACTTCTAGCACTATGTCGAACAACAGATGCCCCTGTTGTGTTCCTGATCTTAAGAGAAAAGCTCTCAGCTTTTCCCCCATTGATAATGATATTCACTGTGGTCTTTTCATAGGCGGTTTTTATGATATTGAGGAATGCTTCCTCTATCCCTACACTCTGAAGAGTTTTAAACAGCAACGGATGTTGTACTTGTCAAATGTTTTTTATGCATCAGTTGAGAGGATCATATGGTTCTTGTCTTATCTTTTATTGCTGTGCTCTGTCATGTTAACTGATTTGCGAATGTTGAACCACCCTTGCATACCAGGCATAAAACCTACTTGTTCATGAATAATCCTCTCCATGTACTGTTGGATCCTATTAGCTAGGATCTTGTTGAATATTTTGGTATCCATGTTCATCAGGGATATTGGTCTGTAATTCTCCTTTTTGATGAGGTCTTCACCTGGTTTTGGGATCAGGGTAATGCTGGCCCCAGAGGGAATTTGGAAGTTTTCCTTTTGTTTCTATTTTTTGGAACAGCTTCAATAGACTAGGTATTATTTCTTCTTTAAATGTGTGGTAGAATTCCCCTGGGAAGCCATTTGGCCCTGGACTTTTGTTTTTTGGGAGGTTTTTGATTACTGCTTCAATTTTGTTACTGGTTATTGGTCTATTCAGATTGTCTATTTCTTCTTTTTCAGTTTTGGTAGTTTGTAAGTTTCCAGAAATGCATCCATTTCTTTCAGGTTGCTTAATTTTTTGGCATATAGTTGCTGTAATAATTTCCAATACTTATTTCTATTTCCTTGGTGTTAGTCATGATTGTTCCCCTTTCATTCATGATTTTATTAATTTGGGTCCTTTCTCTTTTCTTTTGGATAAATTTGGCAAGTGGTTTGTTGATCTTACTAATTTTTTCAAAGAACAAGCTTCTAGATTCATTGATCTGTTCTACGGTTTTTCTGGTTTCTATTTCATTGATCTCTGCTCTAATCTTTATTATTTCTCTTCTTCTTGGTTTAGGTTTTATTTGCTGTTCTTTCTCCAGCTTCTTTAGGTGTAGGGTTAGCTTGTGCATTTGGTATTTTTCTAATTTTTTGAGAGATGATTGGATGGTTATGTACTTCCCCCTTAGGACCACCTTTGCAGTATCCCATAGGTTTTGGACCAATGTGTTTTCATTCTCATTGGTTTCCATGAATTGTTTAAGTTCTTTAATTTCCTGGTTGACCCATTCATTCTTTAGCAGGATGCTTTTTAACTTCCAAGTATTTGAATTCCTTCCTTTTTTTTTTTTCCCTTGTGATTGAGTTCCAGTTTCAAGGCATTGTGGTGTGATAGCATGCAGAGAATAATCTCAGTCTTTTGGCATTGGCTGAGACCTGATCTGTGACCCGGTATGTGGTCTGTTTTGGAGAAAGTTTTGGGTGCATTCAAGAAGAATGAGTATTCTGTTGTTTTAGGGTAGAATGTTTTATATATATCTACGAAGTCCATCTGGTCCAATATGTCATTCAAAGCTCTTGTTTCTTTGTTGATCTTTTGTTTACATGATCTGTCTAATGTGGAGAGTAGAGTGCTAAAATCTCCTACTATTAATGTACTATTGTTGATCTGATTCTTTATTGTGGCTAATAGCTGGCTTAGGTAGTTGGCTGCTCCCATGTTGAAAGCATAGATATTTACAGTAGTTTTTCTTGTTGGATAGACTCTTTAAGAATGATATAGTGTCCCTCTGGATCTTATTACAGTCTTTGGTTTAAATTCTAATTTGTGTGATATAATAATTGCTACTCCAGCTTTCTTTTGAGGTCTGTTGGCATGAAAAATGGTTCTCCATCCTCTCACTTTCAGTCTTGAAGTGTCTTTAGGTTCAAAATGAGTCTCTTATAGATAGCATATGGATGGGACCTGTTTTTGTATCCAATCTGCAACCCTGTGCCATTTCATGGGAGCATTTAGACCATTCATGTTGAGAGTTACTACTGAAAGATAAGTCTTTACTGTCATCATATTGCCTGTACAGTCCCTGTTTCTATGGATTGTCTCTGTAAATTTCTGCTCACTTTTATATTACTTTTGGGATCTTTCTTTTATAGAATTCCCTTCAGTATTTCTTGCAGGGATGGCTTGGTGGTCACATATTCTTTCAGTTTCCCCCAGTCCTGGAAGTGCTTTATCTCTCTATCTGTTCTGAATGACAGCCTTGCTGGATAAAGTATTCTTGGCTGCATGTTCTTCTCATTTACTACCCTGAATATATCTTGACAGCCCTTTTTGGCTTGTCAGGTTTCTATGGACAGGTCAGGCATTATTCTGATGTTCTTCCCTCTGTACATAAGGAATCTCTCTCCCCTAGCTGCTCTCAGGATGGCTTCCTTGGTTCTAAGATTTGCAAGTTTTACTGTTACATGCCAGGGCATTGACCTGTTGTCCTTGATCTTGGGAGGGGTCCTCTCTGTCTCTAGGACACAAATGCTTGTTTCATTCCCCAGATTAGGGAAATTCTCAGCCACGATTTTCTCAAATATATCTTCTAGTCCTCTCTCTCTCTCCACCTCCTCAGGGATCCCAATAATTCTGACTTTAGAACATTTAATGGAGTCATTGATTTCTTTAAGTCTGTTCTCATGGATTTTAAGCTCTTTGTCCCAGGCCTCCTCCTATTCCTTCCTTTCTATTCGTTTATCTTCTAGATCAGTAATTTGATCTTCTGCCTCATTTATCCTTGCTGTTAGAGTATCCAGTTTAGACTGCATCTCATTCATAGAGAATTTGCTTGAGATTCTTTTTCTCCCTCTCCTGCTGCCTGTCTTTCTAAGAACAAAACAAAACAAAAACTAGTTAATTTTAGGCAATTGTTTAAAATAACTGCAGTAGATAATTTTTTAAAATTACCCCAGGAAAACACATATAAGTATAGATTATTTATGAAACACTGGCCTCTTTGGGGGCATTCTTTTTGCCTCTAGAATCTTAAAATACAGATAGTTGCCCTGTGACCATATTTTAATGGAATTCCTAAGATTGTAACTACTGAAGAAAGCATTTCTCATTGAACTGTCACGGTGCTGTTCTTTTTTTCCTTCCTGGCTTGAGTCTCTTATCATTAGAGTCATGACTTTTTAATTAGACAACAAAACCACACAGCCTGTGGAAGAGCACCATTTAAATCCATGTGCAAAGCACAATGCGTGTCTTGTAACTGATCAGGGTCCTCTCTCTGTGTTAGCAGCTTTTAGCCTCAGGGGCAGGGTTTGGGCCCAGCTTTGATATATGTCTCATTTTTTATTCTCATCATCTTTCCTATTATCATTTGCCCAGTTTCTGGACTTACTTATTATTTTACTGTTATGGCCTAAAATTCATATGATATAGACCTAACTCCCAGTACTTCAGAATATAACTGTATTTGGAGACTGGGTCTTTAAAGAAGTAATTAAGTAAAAAAAAGTCATCAGGGTAAGCCTTCGTCCAGTATGATTGATGTCCCTATAAGAAGAGGAAATCTGAGCACAAACCTTATAGAAGGAAGACCATGTGAAGTCACGGAGAGAAGATGGCCATTTGCAAGCCAAGTAAAGAGGCCTCAGAAGAAACCTATCTGAACTGTGAGAAAATAAATTACTGTTATTTAAGCCTCCCAGTCTGTGTTTTTTTTTAAAGATTTTCTTTATTTATTTGACAAACAGAGATCACAAGTAGGCAGAGAAGCAGGCAGAGAGAGAGGAGGAAGCAGGCTCCCTGCCGAGCAGAGAGCCTGATGTTGGGCTTGATCCCAGGACCCTGGGGATCATGACCTGAGCCGAAGGCAGAGGCTTTAACCCACTGAGCCACTCAGGCATGCCAGTCTGTGGTATTTTGTTATGGCAGCTGGTTATGGGCTGAATTGTATATCTGCCCCCCATTCCCAGAGCCAGGAAGATAGGTCCTACCTGAAACCACCCCTGATAGTACCTTGATCTTGGACTTCTAGCCTCAAGAACTGTGAGAAAATAATTTTCTTCTTAAAATTATTAACCCCCCATTTCTCTGAGTGGTGCCTTGGGGTAAACAAGCCAACAACAATGAAACTCTGTCTTTGAGAAGGAGTGGGTAACATGGAACAGATAGATCAGAAAATGGAGCCTGAGGTCCAACCTGACACTACTGTGTCATAGGAACCTTTCTGTCATTCGGTGCAATGGACTGAATGTTTGTGTATCCCCAAATTCAAGTGTTGAAATTCCAACCTTCCATGTGGTGGTATTAGGTGGTGGGGCCTTTGGGAAGTATTTAGGTCATTAGCTCTCATAAATGGGATTAGTGTCCTTATGAAATAGATATCAAAGATTTCTCTTGCTCTTTTTCTACCATGTGAGGATACAATGAGAAGTCAGCTGTCCGCATTCTAGAAGAGGGTTCTCACCAGAACCCAGCCATGCTGGCACCCCGATCTAGGGTCTTTCAACCTCCAGAACTTTGGGAAGTAAATTTCTGTTGTTTATAGACCACTCAGTCTATGTACATTCTTATAGCACCCAAACTGACAAAGACACACAGGAACAGACTATACTTGGCCTCTTCAGCTCTTTCAGGGGAGCCTTAGTGGTGACCCAGCCCAGTGACGGTCCAAAAAGAATAATTTTAGTACAAATCTGCTGCCAGCCACGTCCTCCCTGGGGAAAAATGCCCTAATCACAAGTAAAATCTTCCTTGGGACTGAGAGAATCAAAGACTAGAGGTTTGGTACCACATATTGATTTCTTTACTTCATCTAAGAAATAACTTCTTTCCCCCTTTCAAGGGACTGAGATTGAATTCTCCATTCAATAGGTCCATGCCATGAAGTCAAGAAGATTATGCTCAACATTCTATCCTTGCTTCTGTTCTGACTTGCTCAGAGATCATCCAGAAAAAGAGGCTGGAAATAATTGATAAAATTAAAATGTAGTATGTGACATATCCACAGAAAAATAAGTTCTAAGACAGAATTATGTGCCCACTTACCTGATTTTGCCTTCTATGGGAATCTTCAATCACTCAGGTAAGATATGTGGCATAGGTATTCGAGAATAATAACTAGATTTATTATACAGTTATTATATATTTAGCTATGTGTTACAATGTATATTAGTCAGGACTCTTTAGTTATAAGTAATCTAACCACTTCTTGCTAACTCTAACAAAAAATGCATTTTTTGGAAGGATTCATCACAGAATGCATGCATCACATGCATCACAAAAATGTGATGACTTCCACACAATCACAGAATAAGAACAAAAACCAAGGCAGTCTGGCCAGTCTCTCAGCAGTGGAAAGTATCTGGCCATTTTTACAGGCTCTGCCCCAGAATGAACTTGCCCAAAGATTATTTTTTCAACAAAAATTACTCCTCTCCAAATTCAGTATTTGTAGCAGGTCTCTCAGTATATTCAGCATACAGGGAGAGAGTCCTAGTCCATGACTTTGCCCAGTCTCTGGTTAAGGTAAGGTAGAGTTCCACTAAGACTTCACAGAGAGTTGGAGAAGCAAGTCTCCTAAGGGGTACTAAAATAACTTCAGAAGGAAGGAAGAGGGGTGCCTGGGTGGCTCAGTGGGTTAAAGTCTCTGCCTTCAGCTCAGGTCGTGATCCCAGGGTCTGGAATCGAGCCTCGCATCGGGCTCTCTGCCAAGCAGAGAGCGTCTTTCTCTCTCTCTGCCTGCCTCTCTGCCTAGTTGTGATTTCTCTCTGTCAAATAAATAAATAAAATCTTTAAAAAAATAAGAAGGAAGGAAGAAATCTTGTTAGGTCCACCAGTAAATAATAGCAATGACAATAATGACTCCTTGCTTCAGATCTAGGGGTCTGTCCAGGGTGAGTCCTCTGCTGAGTGTTTCAGGCTGCTCTTGGCACCCTGTCTGCAAGAGCATTTCTCCCTCTTGCTTTAGGATTTATATTGCTAATCATAGAGACTTGTTAGCCTTCCGTTAAACTCTGGCCCAGAGTACAGTTTTGAAGGACTAAATTACCATCTAGTGATTTTGAGGGCAGAGTGTCTTTTCAGTGTCTTCTGGGAAATGCTGGATGCTGGCTTTGCTAGTTTATGGAGGAAGCGGGATCATGGGGAGCTGCCCCACCGCTCTTCGCCCTGGTTCTGTGTGCTGTTAGCTAAGGGCTTCCTCACCGGATACGCAGGCCACTCTGCCCCAAGGCTATGAGAGGAAAGCTTTCAAACCTTGGTAGGAATGGCATTTACTGTTTGGAAGCTAACCTGAGGCCGGTTTTGGTTTAATCACAGCCTGCCACATCCCATAAGCTAGCATATGTTACTTGGGAAGGAAGAGCATTCTGAGGGTTCACAGTATAAGGAATGATTTCTCTCTAATCAGCTGTCACTTTGAAGGGAAGGCATCCTAGTAATAAGCTGTGAGTGGATAGGTGATAACAGAAAATACACAGGAAGACCAGCTGCATGGGTCCCCAGGCAGCTCAAGAACGCAGGGCTCTAGAATGGTAGGGCTTCCTTGGTGGACTGTCAGAGCATTTATATTCTCACCCCTCAGCACTTCCCTTCCCTTTTTAAGTACCCAGCGTCCTCACGCTCTTTCTCAGTTCTTGTCAGAACAGATGGGGGAGGTAGTCTAATCACCATCAACATACACCAAGGTGCCAGGAACGGGGTGGGCTGCCCCTCCCAGGGGATATTTTAAACCATTTTAACCATTTTAAAATGGTTAGAGAAATTTATAACACAATGGAATTGTGGATTTGTAGTTCACATAGACCTTTGGGATCTTCTTTACATGCTTAAAAAAACAGGTTGGGACCACTTTCCACTTCTGCCCCTGGGCAGTCTTAGCTGAGAGCCCCACAGCTGTTGTGGAGAAAAGAACACTGATCAAGAAAAGGGGCCCAGTTTCACTTCGCTACACAGCAAGTTCTGTGTCTTCGAGAAAGGGTTAGTGGAAGAGCTGACTGAAAGGGCATTTAGCAAATAAAACACCCTCTCTTAGTTCTTTTTAACTGCAGAAGAGACCACACACTTTCTTACACTTCTTACAATCATACAAAAACCTTAGGAGTCAATATACACTTAGGGAACCTACACAGATAAACCATAAACTGAGGACAATGATTATACTTTCAACTCCTTTGTATCATACACTTCATGCTTTTCTATTCAGTTCATTTAGGAAAAACCTATTGAGCACCAACTATGTACTAGGCACTATGCTAGATGTTAGTAGTTCTACATGATTTCGATGCGGTTCCTCTCCTCAGGGAATTCAGAGCCTGGGTGAGGAAGACAAGTGGACACACAATAGTTACAAAATAATGTGTGAAGTACATTCCCAGTTGTAGGAATAAAGCACTATCTTAGCAGTAAAAAGGAAGAATTAATTCTGTCCAGCTTTAGAGATACACCGACATTTGAGCTGGTCCTTGAAGGACAAGATGGATTCTCATTATCTCATTAGCTCAGCATCCTGAGTATAGCTATTATTTAATAAATGTCATTGGTTGACAATCTTAGATATGAAGGAAACTAGAATTCTTTGAAGGTTGAGTCCATTGCTGTTTCTCCTAGTTTTGCCTGGACTGAGGTTGACTCTCCTAACTGGTTTACCTTCATTAATCAGACTCCTGTGTGGTTCATCATTTGGCCCATATAATCAAACCTCCTGAGATTGTCACACAGATACAATTTAGGAGTTGACAACTCGAACGCAACATGAATGCAAACATAGTTGTTGAAATTGTCATTTCTTCCTTTTTTTCTTTGACTTTTGAGGGCTTTATATTTTAAGTTGTCAGTCTTGACACCACTCTCATAACCCCAGTAATTCAACCCAAAATACAGTCTGATGAATGACTGGTATTTATTGCTGTGATGGAACTTAATCTGGCACCTTTGAGAAGTCAACTCTGTATCTAATAAATTTCAGATTGTATAGTGAAGTTTTGACTAAACCGGGCTTTTTTTTTTTTTAAATTCTAGTGTTAGTTATCCATTAACTAGTGCAATATTTACAAAATATTTGTTGAGAAGCAGACCAAAAATTCTCTGTATTTAACAGTAACAACTGCATTATTCCGATGTATTGATTTTCTATACTCAGGCACGCTAAAGAATTAACAATTTAAAGTTATTTGAAAAAAATATTGACTGGCCACTCCCATCAGTTGTTTTTGTCTGCATGGAGATAATTCCACATATCAGGATGAAAAGGAACAAATTCTGCCAACCATCAGGTATTTTAAAAAGTTCTGAATTTGGGTGTTATAGAGGAATCAATGAAATAATTGGCTGAATTTGTCAATTTGTATTTAAACTTGATGCTGGGCATAATTCAATCTTTGGTGTTCTCTCTCTGTCAGCCTTTAGGTTTCAGAAATAGTAAAAATCCTAATTTTCACCACAAGGGGGAAGTAGAACACCAAAATTGTCATCAAAGGAAGCCTAATGAAAAGGTGTAGTATTCCTGTTAAGGAAAATTGTACTCTAGCAAGAAATAAGAACTTTAAAAAACGTTGACTAGAATTTGCAATCTCTGTAACATCATGTTCACATTAATTTAGGCTCTTCATACTTTGTAAATTTCCTACAATGTCACCTTTGTGAACATACGGTTTACAAAATGGACAAAGAAAAGAAATAACAATTGTCAGTGAAGGAAATACTTCACATTTCATTTTGAATGACTACATCTGAAATCTCAAGTATTTGGGAGTGATTATCGGTTTTCTTAAGATAGCTGACTGGCTGCCTGGGGAATATATATTTTTGAGGCTGAGACATCCATGGAAAAACAGATCAGCCAAAGTAGTTGCAAGATATGGTTTAGTATTTAAACAGAACCTAAACTTATTTGAAAAGGTAAATATTTAGTTAGTTTGTTTGTTTGTTTGTTTTTGGTGTCTTCTGTTTTTGTTTGTTTGTTTTTGGTTTTTTTATTGGCCTGCTTGTAGAGCTTTGTAACAAGAGAATATCAGGCAAGCCTTCTATTTCCTCTCGAATCTGACTCAAGATTCTCCTCCTTCAAGAAACATTCCTGATCTCATTCCACCATAAGCAGCTGCCTCTTCTTTAGTGGGCTTCAGAATCCCTTGGGAAGTCATGAAAACACATTTTTGGGCTCCCCTCCCAGAGTTTCTGTTTGGGTGAGTCTGGGGAGGGGGCTGAGGACAAGTACTTCTAACAAGTTCCAGGTGCCACTGAAGTTTTGGGCTTGGAACCCCACTTTTACCCCATATCCGCTCAGTTTACGCTACCAAATACCATTACTTCAAAGTCTAAAGAATGTTCCTTGTTAATCTGGTATGCTGGGATTTGGTTTGGCTAAATATTGTTTGAAACCAGGCAGCTGTTGACTGTGGCTCAGGAAATTTCCTCTTAGCAGCTCTGCAGATGGATTTTATTCATTAAGATTTGACCTGAATATTTGGGTACACTGGTTTTTCAAGACATTTTATATATTGTGCCTTTTTGAGCACACTGTCACTTGAAGTGGGCCTGGGCCTTTTGTCTCTGTGCTTGCCCGCCCAGCCCTAGAAAGCTAGTGGAGTGCTTGGTGAGTAATACGTGTGCACTCAAATCTTAATAACCAAAGCAAATTAAAGTACCAGTACCGGGATGCCTCGCTGGTGCAGTCAGTGGAACATACAATTCTTGATCTCGGGGTTGTGAGTTGGAGCCCCACGTTGGGTTTAGAGATTACTTAAAAAATAAAATCTTAAAAATAAGTACCAGTACATATGCTATTTAGTAAGTAACTCCTTTTTTTTTTAAGATTTTATTTATTTATTTGACAGACAGAGATCACAAGTAGGCAGAGAGGCAGGCAGAGAGAGAGGGAGAGGCAGAGAGAGAGGGGGAGGCAGGCTCCCTGCTGAGCAGAGAACCCAATGCGGGGCTCGATCCCAGGACCCTGGCATCATGACCTGAGCCAAAGGCAGAGCCTTAACCCACTGAGCCACCCAGGCGCCCCTAGTAAGTAATTCTTTTTTTTTTTTTTTTTTTTTTAAGATTTTACTTATTTGACAGAGAGAGATCACAAGTAGGCAGAGAGGCAGACAGAGAGAGAGGGAAGCAGGGTTCCCTGCTGAGCAGGGAGCCCGATGTGGGGCTCGATCCCAGGATCCTGAGATCATGACCTGAGCCGAACGCCGAGGCTTGAACCCACTGAGCCACCCAGGCACCCCCTAGTAAGTAATTCTTGACAGAAATGCTCCTACTGATGTAAAATGATCAGGAAAGTGTTTGGTCCGAATCATTCAACCTGTGTATCTATAATGATTAAAGAGAAACTGTCTAAGTGTCCATATTTTTTACCTTTTGCCTAAGCGAAAGAAAAAAATGGGGCGAAACACTACGCTGGGTGTCAGCCTATGACTTCAGATCCATTGAAAAAGATGAACTGCAGCAGCAACAACAAAATCTTTTGTAAAGGTCAAGTGTTATATGTATATTCAGTAAAGATAATCAATTTCATACTATGGGTTTCACTGGTCAGATCTATTTCTCTACAAACCACGCTTGTAGAAACAGAAGGATTATAAACAGATGTATAGATCCGCTGAGGACCATAGAACATAATGGCAACCATTTAAAGGTACTGAAGATTAAAGCTGGCTCTTCACAAGCACAGTATAACGGATGTAAGACTTACATGGCACATGTTCTAATTGCTCAACAAATCCATGCAGGCAAAGCAGTTTATCTGGAAGGCCCCACAGATTCTGCTGCCGGTTCCTGGATTCACAATAAGCAACACACTCATCCTTCAGTGGTTCCACAAACGTGTGTAATTTCTACCCCGAAAATAAATAAATGAATAAAAGCCGTGGGATTCCAATTTATACATCACCATTGTTTTTCTCTCCACTCTAGGTAGAAGCACAGAATACCCCTCAGAGCTATAGAAATACATTGGATTCTTCTCTAATCTTCCAACCCTCCCTTCAGGGCACTGAATAACTGATCCTTTTACTAGGGTCACCGTGAGAGTGCTTGGGAAATGTTTGAGCATCTCAGATGGAGACATGCTCTTCCACATTAGTACCCTCCTCTCAAGCAAGGTTTACAAATGGGTTTTAAAATGATTGCTTTCCAAAAACGTGAGGAGACATGAAAGAATTCTATTTGACCTGCAGAATTTGCTCTTGAATTACCCATACTTGCCAATATAGCTATTTCTAGTTATTCCTGCCTGCAGGGGCTCGTAATCTCTGGTGATTAGAGGGAGAGCGGCCATAGCTGTTGGAGGAGGCCGGGAACAGGCTTCCAAAGCAGCCTCACACATGTACACGATAGGGCTCAGCCGCTTGAATGTGCGCCCTCTTGTCTTCTTTTACCCCTCCTTCCATGTTTGGCTGATTAATTCAGGTTCATGTTCATTTTGGCTATTTCCTCACTTCTGGCCAGTGCTCCCAAGAGATTCTAGCAGGAGTAAGAATGCTGATGTCAGATTGCCTGGATTAAACTTTGATTCCTCCACTGGCTTTCTGAGTCACAGTTTCCTTCTTCCTAAAATAGGGATAGAACTTAGCTCCAATGTTGTTGTCAAGTTTTACTGAGACAGGGGCGCCTGGGTGGCTCAGTGGGTTAAAGCCTCTGCCTTCCACTCAGGTCATGATCTCAGGGTTCTGGGATCGAGCCCCACATTGGGCTCTCTGCTCAGTGGGAAGCCTGCTTCCTCCCCTCTCTCTCTGCCTGCCTCTCCATCTACTTGTGATCTCTGTCAAATAAATAAATAAAATCTTAAAAAAAAAAAGATTTGCTGAGATAATTACAATTCCTGACACACATTTATGCTCAGTATGTGCCAGTTGTTGTTATTATTATGTGTTTTTGCTTTTAGCTTGATCCTCTGTCCCTGTGGCTCTGTGACCTGTTGCTGCTTTTTTCTGCTTCACTCTGTGGCACTAAGGTCTCCTCCCAACTTTTCTTGAGCTGGGTGCACCCTCTGCTTCTTCTAGGGTCCCCTTGCTTCTTCCTTTGGAGACAAGACTCCTGAGATTAGGAGAGCTCCTACTTTTCTGTTAGCACCCATATCTTTATGTTCTGATCTCAAGCAAGAGCAAGAAGTCTTTGGATCTGCCACTAATGGGCTGGGTGGGCTGTGGGACTGACTTGTTGGTTTTGTCATCTGAGTAAACACTACAGACCACTTCCTGAATGACTTGGGTTTAGAAATCGATATTCATTATCAGTGTGGCTAAAGTGACTGAATCATTGTTCCACTCATTAGTCACTGATTGATTGATGGTATGATCTCAGAAAAATCCCCATTTCATGAACAATTATTCCAACAAAGAGGACATTAAACTTCTTTTGTCTCTAGCCAAGTTTTAGGTTAAGCCATTGTGCGTTTTAATTTTCTATGTCCTCGCTTAGAGAAATCTCATTCAGTTATTAGGTTGAAATGTTTTCTGCTCCCCCAAAGCCAAGTATTTGTGCCGTTCAGTAGGTTAGAGAGGCCAACTCCTGGGTCCTAGAGGAGGAAGGCAATAAAGCTCGAATAATTTATTCCCTGCCCATACAAAAGTGGTGGATGGAGGATTTGCATCTTTGTGCGACTTCATAGGGCACATTTGACATTCTTTAGAATTGGTTGGGGAGAAGTGGGATTAAATAATGAAGAAAATTGCACACTGTGAGCAAAAAAGCTTAAAAAAGGATTTTTTCCTATAGCATAAGGTATAGAAAAATGGCTCTATTTTCAGATGAATCAATCTTAGCCTTTCCTTTAACAATAAGTAAATGAGAAACTTAAATCTCCATTAACTCTGAATACCCCTGCTACATCACTGTAACCAATGGTTTGTTCTTTTGTCCCACGAATGAGCTGAAGACAGGGCCTCACGTTAATATGAAATACGCTGATTTTGTTGGATTCTATTACATTCTCATGCTGTTAAGAAATCTTTTCACGTTCAAATTCCACTGTGTTTTCAATGTCAGGTTTTTTTCTTTGAAAAGGAAAAGGGTCCCCTGTGGAAGTTTATGAAAGCTGACACATTTTCTTGTAAAATATCCTTCTGAGACCATATGGTTTATCGGTAAGCACATATTTTTGGACCTTTTAAATGAGTATTATGAAATTAACGTGCGATGTTTTTAGAAAAGTGAATGCCATTGACTCTGTAGGGCAGAATGCCTGTCTCCTTTGTGGTTGTTCCTCTTTATAATTCCCTGCAAAAGGTGTTTTCAGATCATTAAAAAAAGGTATTTGGAGCAAAAATATTTATCAAAAGAGGTTATATAACAAATGCATGGCAGACAGTTGTCAAAGTTAAAAATACCCATTTCTTTCCCCCCAAAGCCATTAGATCTATTACCACCTAATTGCTTGGAAAATTCATTTTCTTTTTCTCAAATTGCAGCCTTAATTGAGGTCTGAAAGCTCACCAAGTGCCTCTTAAATCAGTAAACCTAACTTTTTTTTTAATTCTTCTATAATTTATCTTCGTGACTAAGAGCATGTATATATTTTTTTTCTTTAAGACAGTTACAGCAGCTGGTACTAGTAGAAAAACTTCTTTCTTGGAAAAAAGAGAACTGGAATCATGTTTCACTGTTTCTGATAATGCATATTGAGGGCAGGAGTTTACAGCAAAGTGAACAGATATTGATGCAAGCATATTATTTAATCACACTGAAACCAAAAGATTTTAACCATTTTATGTGGGTATTTTATCCTAAATGTCAAGATGAGAAACACAAATCTGCCCTTTAGGTAGCCATCAACAAGAGTAATGTGTGTAATATATACAACCTTATTCATTGTTATGCAAACCTGAAGAATGTATATAACAAGAAAAAAGTTTTCAACTTTGGTTAATGACATATCAAGGATCAGTGGTAATTAGAGCATCTAAACCAGTGTCTGAAATCAGAAATATGTTAATTATATGAAAGGGATGAGAAGAAACGCGGTTTAAAAAAAAAAAAAATGAACATTGATGGGGCGCCTGGGGTGGCTCAGTGGGTTAAAGCCTCTGCCTTCGGCTCAGGTCATGATCCCAGGATCCTGGGATCGAGCCCCGCATCGGGTTCTCTGCTCAGCAGGAGCCTGCCTCCCCACCTCTCTGCCTACTTGTGATCTCTGTCTGTCAAATAAATAAATAAAATCTTTAAGAAAAAAAAAATGAACACAGAAGCAATCATTCAGGTTACGTTGTTGTTGTAAGGAATCACCTTGGGAATCTAAATGAGTTTGAAAAATTCTATCTATCCTATTTTCAAAATGTTTTTGAAACTCCTCTATCAGAATTGTCTCAGAGTTTGTTTATGATCTACTTCTCCTTACTACTTTATTACTTTGTTTGTGTTAAGAGTTTATTTGAACAAAAATCAGTTGGAACCAGGAGCACCAAACCCAAAGTGACTAGGAAGGCTCCACTGTCAGGAGCTCAGGGAGAGACTTTTATCGAGAAAAGGCAGAAGTGAGGAAATTATTGATTGGCTATAATGTACAGCCTCGTGGGTGGTTTGTGATTACTCGTCCTTAGGCTTTGATTTCTCAACATTGAGGTACTTCAGGCTTTGGATTTTGGTTTGCTTATACAGGCTGCCATGAGATTAGAGCCACATCAGTCTAATGGTCTCCTTATTTAATTAATTTGCTAATTCCAACCTTTGGTCATCCTCTACGTGAGAGATTGTCCAAAGATTTGGTATTAATGCAACCCTCAGTCACTGTCAGAGTTAAGCTGATCTTACCTCATTATGAAACTCATAGGTTGTGCTGTCCGATCTGGGGAAGAATGGCCTTTACGGTTCATCTCATTTTTCATCTTATTTCTGTTTCTTCATGTATTGTGAGACCATCCATGTACTGCTGATATTTATGAACATGCATCTAAGACCTATAAGAACATAGTGCATCAGGGAGACTACAAAGATAACTATTAGGAAGATCATACCAAGCGAGTGACACCTGCTTCTGAGTCAGGAACCCCATCAACCATGCCACTTAGTATGAAATAAATCAAAATATATACCTAAAGGAAGATGAACTCATTTTAGCCAAGTGGCTCATTTGTAAATTTCCTGTATTTACTACAATGCCAGAGGCCTTGATCCAGCTACCGCTGAAGATGTTTGCCACAGCACTGACTTCTTGTTCAGCCAACAGGCTATCTAACACAACTCTATTATCTAAGCCTACCTTAGGAAGAAAATGGACTGTTGTGCAGCTCCAGTCTTACCAGTAGATTCAACAATAGTTGCCAAAGTTAAGGAGCAACGTCTTCCCATGTGTGAACAGAGAGGACAAGGAAGTAGCAAAAAGGCAGAGGGAATAAAAGTTTTATGTTAGAAATAAAGATCTTAATCTGTGATCTTGGGAGAGCTGTCCACTTGAAGAAGCTGTCTGGTTTTGAAGGGAGACCTCGCTAATCAATTTACATGTTATCTCCAGCTAGTGTGTAACTGAAGGAACCCTTTTTGAATGGGGTATGTGGACCCAGGGTTCAACTACCTGCAGTCTGGCTGCTGTTTGGGTAGTGAGGAAGACAGTATGGTTCCTTCTAAAGTGTTCAAGGGCAGGATTTGTTCTTACTGATTCCAAATCAGAGAGTGGAAGCTGAAAGTGTTAGTCTGGAGAGCTGTAGGATATTAGAGGAAAATAGAAGAATTACTGATCTGGTTTGGTTTATAGATATATAACCAAACCTCAGAGACAACGAACAGGACTAGGATCTGGTATCTGCAAAGTTGTGCTATAATTTTTTACAGAAACATATTCTTTCCTCTAAAATCGCTGTCATTCCTTTCAAAGATAATCACAGCAAGGCTAATTTGTTTATAAAATAAGTCTGTTCGCCTGATTATTTATATAAGTGCAGCAAGAATCGTGATCATTCAGTCAGGCTGTTTTTAAATCTGCTTTGCTGGAAATTTTCATGAGGAATCTTAGATTGGACTTTTAAAAAGCCTCTCTAGGCTTAGAAGCCAAGCCAAGAATTCACCATCAGACTTTTCCTGGAATACCTATAGATTTTGGTGAACTCCTGTCCTTGGGAAGTTGCCTAGGTTGCCTGAGGTTCCTGGGCCTGCCAAGAAGTGACTTTTCGTAGTCAGCTGGTAAGACCGTTGGGAACCCTATAAGCAAGGCACAAGACCAGTTTTTCCAAGTGGATTTTATTGGCTCCATAATGTCAACCCTAGTTCCTTAAAACTGTCTTGTTATGTCTGATTTCATGCATGTTCTCAAATACGACATCCTAGTCAAACCTTAGTAATAGAACCAATGTTTTCAGTTATATGTCCTGTTATAAGGACAACAGATTCTTACTGAACTTCTGCAAATAACTATGTTGCCATGAAAATAAGAATACGCAATAAGCTTCTGAATTCTAGAGAAATCAGGAAGGGAAAAAAAGTAAATTTTATCTTTTAGTAATCTCCACACCCAATGTGGGGCTTGAACTCACAACCCAGAGATCAAGAGTCACATGCTCTTCTGACTAAGCCACCCAGGCACCCTGTAAATGTTTTGATTCTGTTTACATAGATAGGATTTGTACAATTGCTGTAACTCACAGAGAACTTATGAGAAAAGAAAAATGTTTTCCTTAAATCTGCAGAAGAAAACATTAAGGAAGCAGTGATATTTCAAAGTAAAATTCATGCAAAATATAATGAGCCTCAAAAAAATATAATGAGCCTCATTAGTTCATTCAATACCATATTGTTAATTCTTGTTCTGCTTGAATTCAGTTTTTTCACTGGTTCTAGATATTCTTATCTAGTTCAGTTTCATGATCTTAAAGTTATCTGAAACCTATATTCTAGAGTACTTGTCAGAGTCTTTTTCATGAATCTCTCTGAAGATAAAGCATATTTGCAAAAGCATTAGGGTAAAACAATAAGTGTAAATGACAAAAAAACCTTTAAAAATGGCGATGAGTAAAGATCTGATGAGAATTCATTTGACAAGGAAATGTAGTTTATCTGTGGCAGACAATAACTCAGGACAAGAATTGGACAATAAGAGTATTGACAAGTTTCTGAAAACTTTAGATAATTTCTAGGATACCTGTGTTAATAACATATATCCATACACAGAAGGTTCATCATTCCTTCTTATTTGACAATGCTTTCCACATAATTTAACATACCAAATAAGCCACCAAATAAATCTAATTGGTTTAACATCTCTATTTTACAAGGTGAGACAAATCCTTTGAGATTTTTTCAGAGACCCTCCGGGAAGTCTCAAAGTTACTTTGAGGTCAAAAAGACTCCATTTGGAAAGTTATTTTAAGAAGATACCAAAATGTCAGAGGGTTTGAACACTTGAGTACAAAGAATCTCAGCTCATTATGAAATGATACTTACCTATTTAACTAAAGTGACAACAGAAGATTTTGAAGGCAAATACACAAGGTTACATAGTTGTGAATAAAACTTAGCTTTTAATATTGAGAAGATTGACTTTTCTTAGTAATCAAAGACCTGATACAGACAATATGAGATGCAGTAAATTATTTTGGTAAGACACAAATCTTGCTTTCCAGGTAGATTACACAAATCTCTTATCAAGAGCAGACCAAGTTACTGGCATCTTTTTAATTTTTAAAAATTTTTTAAAAGATTTTATTTATTTATTTGAGAGAGAGAGACAGAGTGAGAGAGAGCAAGAGAGGGGAGAAGGTCAGAGGGAGAAGCAGACTCCCTATGGAGCTGGGAACCCCATGCAGGCTCAATCCCAGGACTCTGGGATCATGACCAGGGCCAAAGGCAGTCGCTTAACCAACTGAGCCACCCAGGCGCCTGGAACCATCACCTTTTTAACAGAGAGAAAGCCAAATCTAATTTTGCACCAATATACTCTTGATATTAAAACTCATTCTTTAAAAACTTAAATGGGGCACCCGGATGGCTCAGTTGGTTAAGTGGCTGCCTTCAGCTCAGGTCATGATACCAGTTTCCTGGAACTGAGCCCCTGTTCAGGCTCTCTGCTCAGCAGGGAGCTTGCTTCTCCCTCTCCCTATGCCTGCTGCTCTGCCTGCTTGTGCTCTCTTTTTTTTTTCTCTCTCTCTCTCAAACAAATAAATAAAATCTTTTAAAAAAATAAAAAAATAAAAACGTAAATAAATTAATTCCAAGTTTAGTTACCTTGACCACACATAAAATTACTTTTCAAAGATTCCTTGTCCATGTACCTTCTGTAATTTTTTTTTTTTAATCCAGTCAGGTTTTATGTTATATATTTTTTCTTTCTCATTCTGGAACAACTAGTTGTTTGTTCTATTTTACTTACCTACTTTTCATACAGAGTTGTTTCCTTTCACCCTTATTATTTCTAAGTACTTTTAATCCCATATATTGATTAGAATTCTTAACCTTTAGAATCCTTTATTTCTAGGGAAAACTAAGAAGCAAGCAATTGTGGGCCGTTACACTAGCATTCTAATAGACTAATAACTAATTTACTAATAGACCTAAAAATTTCTAGTTCTTCTGTAAGAAAGGAAGCCAACAATAGATAAACCTATGTTCAGTAATTAATGTTTCATTATCATTTTGTAAGTTTTTTAGGTTTTTATCTTACTTGGAAATGCTCTGGGTAGTCAGTGAATATCTATCACTCAACTTATCTCAGTGTAAGCTTAAGGTTTCCAGTTACCAAGAAGATTTTGGAAATTATTGTTAAGTAGACATACCATAAAGCATAATAATTCCTAAAAAGTTTATTTATAAACTTTTATTTTACTTACACCTATTTAATTTACTTGTTCTTAACAATTATAATTAGAGAACTCATGAAAATTTCATGAGAATTAAATAATTAACCATTATCTTAAGTTATTTTCTTGCTAAAACAAATCCTGTAAGTAGCATTTATTTACTGAAGATTAGCCTAGATCATATAAATTTAAAACAAACATCAGGATGAGATTCTCTATTTCTGAGAGTATACTTGATTCATTTAAATGCTTGTCCTTAAGTCAATTTAATAGAGCTTTCACAAATTAACTTTGGCAATACCATCCAAAGCTAGAAAAATATCACACATCTATAACATATATATACAAAGATCTCTTAGTTTTCATTTAAGAATTATAGCCATGTTGGTCTCCTGGATGGCTCAGTCAGTTAAGCATCTGCCTTTGGCTCAGGTCATGATCCCAAAGTCCTGTGGGGGAGACCTGCACTGGGCTCCCTGCTCAGGAGTCTGCTTCTCCCTCTCCCTCTGCCCTTCCCCCCTGCTCATAGGCTCTCTCTCTCCCTTTCTCTCATTCTCGCTCTTGCTTGCACTCAAATAAATAAAATATTAAAAAAAAAAAGAAATTTTAGCCATGAGACATGTATGATGATGATGCAAAACTCCCTAGTTTATAAAAGAATGACTGGATGAGAACTGTATTTCTGGCAGATTGAATAAGTTAAAATTAACTGCTCAGATGGCTGAAATTTTTTTTAGAGTTACTCTTTTTTTTTTTTTTAATGCAAGTATAGTTGACATGATATACATTAGTTCCAGGTGTACAACATAGTGATTCTACAGGTCTGTACTTATGTTGTGCTGACCACAAGGGTAGCTACTACCGTCTATCACCATACAGCACTATTACAATGCCATTGACTCTATTCCCTATGCTGTACCTTTCATCCCTGTGACTCATTTGTTCCATAACTGGAATGAATTCTGTACCTCTTACACACCTTTTCACCAAGTTTTCCCATCTCCCTATGCCTTCCCTTCTGGCAATCACCAGTTTGTTCTCTGTATTTGTGGATCGGTTTCTGCTTCTTATTTTTTTTTTTTTTTTTTTTTTTTAGATTCTATGTATAAGTGAAATCATATGGTATTTGTTTTTCTCTGACTTATTTCACTTAGTACAATACTCTCTAAGTCCATTCATGTTGTCACAAGTGGCAAGAACTCTTTTTATGGCTGAGTAATATACTATTCTATATATATATAAAAGATACATATATTCTACTATATATACTTATTATAACATATTCTATCACATATATTCTAATATTCTAATAATATACTATTTATATATATATATATGTATAAATAATCTATTATTATATACCACATCTTCTTTACCCATTCATCTGTCTGTGGGCACTCAGGTTGTTTTATATCATGGCTATTGAAAATAATGCCACAATAAACATAGAGGTGCATAAATTTTCAATGATTAGTGTTTTCGTGGCTTTTTTGTGGGTGGAATACCTAGTAATATAATTACTGGATTGTATGGTGTTTCTATTTTTAATTTTTTGAGGAAACTCTATACCACTTTCCAGAGTGGCTGTACCAATTTGCATTCCCACCAACAGTGCACAAAGGTTCTTTTTTCCACAGCCTTGCCAAAACTTTTCTTTCTTTCTTTTTTTTTTTAAGATTTTATTTATTTATTGGACAGAGAGAGACACAGCAAGAGAGGGAACACAAGCAGGGGGAGTGGGAGCGGGAAAAGCAGGCTTCCTGCTGAGCAGAGAGCGGGATGCGGGGCTCTATCCCAGGACCCTGAGATCATGACTTGAGCCAAGGGCAGAGGCTTAACCCACTGAGTCACCCACGTGCCCCGAGTCTAACCATTCTGACAGGTATAGGTGATATTTCATTGTGGTATTGTTTCACATTTCCCCAATGACCCTGATTATCTTGATGACCCTGATTTCCCTGATGTTGAGCATGTTTTCATGTATCTGTTGGCCATCTGTATTTCTTCTTTGGGAAATACCTCTTTAGATCCTCTGCCCATTTGTAATCAATTACTTGGGGGTTTTTTTGGTGTTGAGTTTTATAAGTTCTTTATTTTGGATGTTAACTTCTTGTCAGGTATGTCATTTGCAAATATGGTTGCCCATTCGGTGGGTTGCCTTTCATTTTGTTGATGGTTTCTATCACTATGCAACAGCTTTTTGTTTTGGTGTAGTCCCAGTAGTTTATTTTAGCTTTTGTTTCCCTTGCCTGAGGAGACATATCTAGAAAAGTGTTGCTAAGACAGATGGCTAAAAATTTTACTAGTATTTGTGGGAAAGACTTTAATATTTTTCATTTGCTTAATTTCCAAAAAGCTTTTTCATTTTTCTTATAAGAATGATCTCTTAAAAGTTTGCTTTTCGAGAGATGGCTTTGAGTTCCTATATAAGATCTGGTAGAACATTCACACCTCAAAGGCACAGAGAAAAAAATGTGAATTTTCTCCAAGAAGGGCTTTTATTTCCTCAATTTAGAACTTTTACAATATCTGCAAGCTTTTTAAGACAAACAGAGGAGTTTGGAGGATTGGTAAAAAAGGACAGGTGGGGTTTGGATTCTTTCGAGAGCTGCACTTCTGTTCTCATAAAGACTCAATTATAAGACAAGTACAATTATTTTAAATTCTTGAAAGAGTTGGGTTGCAACCTGAATGATATCAAGACATAGACCTAACCATCCTACTACATTTTTTTTTTTTAAGATTTTATTTATGGGGCGCCTGGGTGGCTCAGTGGGTTAAAGCCTCAGCCTTCCGCTCAGGTCATGATCTCAAGGTCCTGGGATCAAGCCCCACATGGTGCTCTCTGCTCAGCAGGGAGCCTGCTTCCCTTCCTCTCTCTGCCTGCCTCTGCCTACTTGTGATCTCTTGTCTGTCAAATAAATAAATTAAAAAAAAAAAAAAAAAGATTTTATTTATTTATTTGACAGAGAGAGATCACAAGTAGACAGAGAGGCAGGCAGAGAGAGAGAGAAGGAAGCAGGCTCGCTGCTGAGCAGAGAGCCCGATGTGGGACTCGATCACAGGACCCTATGATCATGACCTGAGCCGAAGGCAGCGGCTTAACCCACTGAGCCACCCAGGCGCCCCCATCCTACTACATTTAATCCTCAATTTGCTTCTTCATATCAGGGAGAAGATTTTCAACTAAGATAGAAATCAGAAGATTTCTGTGTTCTAGATTTAAAGCTGTGTTTCTTTGACAAGTTTTAGTAAAGTCTTCCACAATGGCTTCAGAATTTTTTTTTTTTTTTCCTTCTGGGTACATAGTTTCATTTTAGCTTAGGGGAAACGTCCTTAAAAAAAAAAAAAAGTTCCTATCAGGCTCTGAATATTAGTTCCCAATGTGGGCAATCTCTGACCCTAGAGGTACTTAAAAAAAAAAAAAAATCCTTGTCAGGTTTTATCTGGGAGAAATGTAAATATTCCTGGCAGTATGAACAATCCCATGGACACAACAGGGTTCCCCAAAGAAGGTGTCAAAGATCCAGAGCCACTCCCACAGATAACCCAAAGAAAGACTTAGACACTTTCCCTAAGTGCTGGGAACAGTTGGTAAGACTGTAGTAGCAAATGAGGTGTGACCCACAGTCCTGTCTTGTCCTATTTTGGGAGCCCCCCAGCATGACAGTTGGCAAATCTCAGAACACAAAATGAGACAAGGAACTCAGCAGTTGTCCCTGGGAGAGAAAGAATCGATAACCAATGTTTTTTCCCTGCAATTTGAATTTGGAAAAGAACATGAAATGTTACTTTCATCTCTCAACCAAGCACCACAGAAAGAAAGCTTGGGAGGGCTGATTTTGGTAAGAATTCTTACCTTTAGCTGTCTTCTGCCAGTTTTTCAGGATGCTGTCTATAGTGAGTGAGGTGTCTCAGTGGGTCTTATCCTGGTTATCAGAAAGTATATAGACAAAAAAATATTTTTCCCCTCTACTCTTTTTAGGGAGTGCTTGGCCAAAACCCCTTTTTAGCTAGGATGCCTCATAAATGGATAAGCATACCTGAGATGGTTAAAACCAAGATTATCTTTGGTTAAGTTTAACCTCCTGTTTCAGCATTAAAACAAAATTTTTTTCACCTGAGGCCTCACACTAGCCTCAATCCAGTTTAGGTCAGACCTAGTCTGTTCTCAAACCAGTCCCGTTTCTAAGCGGGATCCAGCCCAGTTTCTAAGTCAAAACCGGTCTATCTCTGGACCCAGTCCTTGCTGGACCCCGTCCTTGCTGGACCCCATCTGGCTTCCAGGGTAGGACCCAGTCTGACCTTGGATCCAGTCCAGTTTTTAAGTCGGACCTTGGCCATTTCCAGACCCAATCTTTCCTGGACCCAATCCGGATTATAAATTGGACCCAGCCTGACCACAGATCCAGTCCAGTTTTTAAGGTAGACCCTATCGGTCCCTGGATCCAGTTCCTCCAGGTCCCAATCTGGTTCCTAAGTTTGGAGCCAGGCTAACCCTGAATCCAGTGTGGTTTTAAAGTCGCACCCAGCCTTATTTCGGTTCGGTAGGGTTTCTAAGTCGGATCCACTCAAACTCCAGACCCAGTCCGAGTGCAGCCAGTGCCTGGAACCAGTCGGGGGCAGGGCCGTGGGGGAAGCCCAAATAAAGTCCTAACACTCCTAATGCAAAAGCTCTGGAGCTAGGATCCAAAACCCGGAAGCGACTTTCCCGCCATCTCCAGAGGCGGCAAGAAAGCAGCGGAGGTCAAGGTACCTACATCATGTTGCTTTTTTTTTTTTTTTGCTCCTGGCGGCTATTGGGGGTCTCCTTTGGTCCCTTTTTCTGACACCAAAACTGGTGAAAGAGAAATTGAGGCGTCTTAAACATTTTAAGAATTTATTTGTCCGCAAATCGATACCCGTTGGGCGGTGCCAATCGGAAGTGGCTAGGAGCAGCCCTTAGTGCTTGGGAGTTGTATTTTTACTAGGGAGGGTGTTGCCCTGCCTGCGTCCTCTACTTTAGTCCTCCAACTGGAGTCAGGATGAATTTGTGTTTGTTTAGAAGTGTACAAGGCTGAGGTATAAGCAATTCCAAAATATTATGTGTCGCAGCATCATCTCTGGACTGGTCTCGTGCCTCTTCTGTGGAAGATAACTTGGATAACAGGCTAACTTGGATTTAAAAGGGAGAAGGCAGCTCAGTGATTAATACACATTGTTCCGATTTAATCTTCCCAGAAGCCCTATGATGCAAGTATTATCCCTGTCAGCCAGATAAGGAAACAATCAAAATGTTGGGGTGATTTAAGATCCCTTGGAACGAATGTGGAGTTGGGATTTATTTGGCACTAAAGTTCTATTCTTTTTATACTCGCTGTTGTTTCCTCCCAGTGTGACAACGTCATTTTGCAATGCTAAGTTCTCTTGTGTTTGTGAAAATTCACATTACTTTTTAATTATGTTACATGTAAACCTATCTGTGTAAGCTTGGGCCAGTGCATTAGAGCTATTTTAATATCGCTTGTGATTATGTAGCTTTGAGAGATGAGGAAAGGTGAAGAAATGCCATCTGTTTATGCATAGCAAGCACTATGATGCAAAGCCAAATAACACTGGGCACTGTTGACAGTAATAATATTTTACCTCCTAGTGTTACAAAAATTTGCTTCATTAAACAAGATCAAACAAATGAGCCAGCAACGAAGTAAGCCTATTTCTAATAAGCGGGCCTGAATAAACCAAGGAGAAATGAGTTGGTGATTTTAAGTAAAAACCTTGGGGAGGATGGAATGGAAATGATTCAGGCCTCTATTTTGGATACGTTTGAAGACCAAAGAATAAGCACACTGAGTAGGCCTCGTGTCTGGATGAGCAGTTCAGGTGGCATGCACCCTGCTCAAATGACTTGACTTTTGGGAAAGTAACAGAAATTAGAGATCTGTGACAATCTAGTTATGGTCCAACAAGAACCATCTTTCCGTGCATCATCAACTACATCAGCCAGAAAAAGCAACATGCTTTCTCCTGTTTACTATGTGCCAAGTAAGGTAACCAGCTTATCCTGGGGTTGGCTTGAGACTTTTTCACGTTTAACACTAAAAGTTCTGCGTCCTGGGAGCCCCCTTGGGCCTGGGCAAGCCAGGGCCATTGGTCATCAATGTCAGGTTCTGTACTAAACACTTCATAATTAGTAACACATTTATTATTTATTATTGTCATGTTTATTTATTATCTTATTTTACAGAGGAGGAAATGCTTGCATGGAAAGCCTAAGAAACTTGCCCAGGATCTCAGAGCCAGGTAGTGACAGGCAGGATTTGAAATCAGGCAGTATGATTCAGTGTCAGGCTGCCTCTAAGTGGGCTGCCTCTAAGGGTGTTCTGCTTTGGAATAGAGAGGCGAAGAGAAATGGTCGGAGATAGAATAATGGCAAAAACCCCAGTGTTACTCTCATGGTGCGTTATGTTGGGTATATCGGCAAGAAAACAGTCACGCATGGAGTCTGAAAGAGAAGTTCTTGTCAGAAAGTAAGTAGAGCGAGCTCTTTCAGCATGTGGGAAGTTTAATTAATCCAACCTATGTGGCCAGGGAAGGCATGATGAGTAACTATTTAGAGGACCCAGTCTTCTGCTCACATTATGGTTGGTTCATAAGCTTCTGATAGTGGGAGCTGTAGGAGAAGGAACACCCATGACAGTGGCTGCAGAAAAGTAGAAAATGTTGCAAAGGAAGAATATGAACCACTCAGGACCTCCAGGGCAACACAGGATAGGATGGGAGATTTGGGATAGAATTAATCACCTTGTGATTGTCTGCAAGGCTTTGGTAGGGTTGGTCTGCAGCTCTGTGTGGACCAAAGAAGCCTGGGTTAAATGAATACATAGCACTGAGGCCTTCCTGGCTGGGAGATTCTTAGACATATTCATGATGGGCTCCCCATATGTTAACAACAACAATCCCCCCTCCCCCAAAACAACAAACAGACCAATTTAGAATCATTTTTTTTTTCTGGAGGGTGCGAATGATCCTATTACACAGGAGTTAGGAAGTTTCAGAGCTTTCCCTGATTTGAAAAACTGTAAGCCCTGTCTTTTCCTGCTGTTTGTGTGTGATGCCTTGGATTGGTCATGCCCAACCTTGGGGGCATGTGACGTTCTTCCGAGAAGCTCTAAGAAATATCCATATCCAGTCCTTTCCTAGATTCTGGTTCTTTTGCTGGCGTTCTCCAGGTGATTTAAATGTGAAGCCCAGGGTTGGACCCTGAACCAGATCATTAACTTAATGAGGAACTATGACCTGGAGTTGCTGGATATCCTCTTTCTGTCTGTTGTAAGCAGGAGCCCAGGACACAGAGGGCTATGGGACATTGAGACAAGGAATAGTTGCTGCGGCTTAGCAGAGAGCAGCAGACCATTGTACCACACTTATTAGTGGTATTAGCTAACCCAGAACAAGCACTCAGTGGGGTCTAATATCATCTTTCTGGAAGAGTTAGTGGTATGGGTGCCAATTAAATGCTCGTAGAACTTAACACGTTACAGACGTATATACCATCAAGAAGATATTGTCTCCTTAAGAAAGGAAGGGAGCATGACTTGAGAGGCATACTGAAGGAAGTTGTCCACCTTCCCCAAATAGTTGTACTGATCTGTAAGCCCTGTGGACACAGCTCATTTTGGGAGGTGACATCTTGTGTCTCGTCTTTCCTTTGGCTTCACTTGCAATCGACCCTGGCTCTCTTATTATTGGATCAGCTATTGGTTATCTGTGATACACCGCCTTCTTCCAACTGACTTGCACAGCCTGAGGGATTTAATTCCTGCTTCTGTTTTTGTTGTGCTAATGAATGCCCTCTAGTGTTTGGATCTTCTGATCTGGAATCCTCGTGGCTACATGGAGTCCATGCTTGCTGAGCTTGGCGAGGACTGGCCAGGCCCTTCTCTTTGTTGCTTTGCCCGCTTGGAATGTTCTGTGTTTCAGCTCAGCTTGCCAGGTGATGCCCACCAGACCGAGTGTAGGCTGAATGAAGTCAGAATACCCTGCTTTCTGCAGCTTTTGTTGGCCTCCTTGTCCTTTGCTACCTATAAGCTCATTGAGAACTGCCTTATTCCGGGAGGAATGCTTTTCCTGACTTCTTACCTCTCTCCCCTTCTCTGAGGGTTTAAATTGATCGTGGGCAGAAGTTAATTGGAGATAAAAGTTTACAGTTAAGCAGGCAGGTCGTAGCAAAATATCCATATAATCTAAAGTAACTGGGGTTCTCTCAGGGTCATTGAAGTGTACAAAGGGATTATTCCAATGCATTTTTTAAAACCTAGATAAATTGTGTGTCATATAAAATGCATTGTTAAAGTTTCCAATTGAGTCATTGGATTAAATGAACCTTTCAACACCTTTCAGAGGAAAAGAGATGGTATTTGATGTGATGAAATAGTCAATGCTTGGCTTCATACTTATATGGTGCAGCAATCTTCATGGAAGACTTTACTTAAAATGAAAAATAAAAAGAAATAAACCAATGAACTCCTGACTCTGTATCACATATAATTTTTTTTTTTTAATGACAACTTCTGGGATATTCCCAGGAAGGAAAATGATATCTCAAGCTTTTGCCTTCCTTTGATCCACCATTAAAATGATTTCTAATCTTCCTTCCCCGACTCAACATCCACTACTACCTACTAAATGATTAATTACTCTAATGCTAAAAGCTGTCTGGATTTCTCTCTCTCCTTCAAAAGCAAGCGTTGCATTCTGCTAATGTCACAATTAGCAGGAAGCTGGAAGCCAATCTCTGACCTGTGAACTAATACAGAAGAGGAAGAGAAGGTGTGATTAGTGCATGAGAAAGGGATTAGTTTTCTTTTCTCTTTAATTTTCTTTATTCTGAACCTATGTTTTAGAGGACTGTTTGAAAGATTCTGTCGGTTTGAACTGCATTTGGATAGTCTCATATTTGGAGAAGAGCTTAAGGTCACTCTTAGAGATGCTTAACGTCCTTTGAATAATGTTGTCCTGTTACCTTTATGGAGAATAACTAATGACAGAAACTCCCTGATCCTACTTTGCCTACATTCCAAAGTTCACTTGTCTCAGGCCTTGGCTTCCCTCATCTCACTCTCAGACTGTTCCTGTGTCCTGACCTTCCTGCTGATTTAAAGGTTATATTTTGTTAAAGTATTCTTGTCTGCTTGTTCCTCATTTTCATCTATACTGTGATTATTTTTTTTAACATTTGAAGTCCCTGCAGGTAGGAGCCTTGCTTCTGCTACAATAGTGCTTTTGCTTATTCCTCATTCATATATCTCTATCATGATTATTTTTCTTAAAATTTAAAGTATCTAAGGGTCGGGGTCTGGTTACTGTAAAATGATGATCCTATAAAATGGATGACGATAAATTAAAACAACCAAGAAATCAAATTTCTATGTGTTGAAATGATTGTAAGAAACATTGATGTCTTTGGATAAAATTTGTATTTTCATTTAGTAAGACCTTCTTGAAAATAATATTGCAGGCACTGGTAACATTAAATGTGTAAAAATTTTCTTCTTAGAATTTATTTTAATTTTTAAAAAAGATTTTATTTATTTATTTGACAGAGAGAGACAGTGAGAGGGAACACAAGGAGGGGGAGTGGGAGAGGGGTAAACAGGCTTCCCACAGAGGAGGGAGCCTGATGCGGGGCTTGATGCCAGGTCTCTGGGATCATGACATGAATGAGAGCTCAATCCTAGGACCCTGGAATTATGATCTGAACTGAGGGCAGACACTTGACGACTGAGCTAGGCACGCCTTTTCTTAGAATTTTTATTGAGCATCTACTGACTTTAGCTTTCTCAAGCTCTTTTTGTTTCAGTCCTATTTGGATGGAGTCCCAGATTATCTTGCAGGCCCCGGATGGGGGATGTGGGAGAGAATAAATGAGGTGATATTCTGGGGTGCTAAGGGTTGCTGTGGCAGAGTGGAGGTGTCCTTATAGCTCAGAGTCATGGATAAAACACCTGGGCCAGGACCAACTCCTTCAATGAGAGAAGATGAGCTTAAATCAGACCCTAAAGGAGCACTTAAGGAAACAGAAAGAGGGCAGACCATGAATCCTGCTTTCTACTGCATTTAACAGACCGTGAATCCTGCTTCCTGCTGCCAAATTTAACAGCAGAATACCCAGAGACAGGCTCAGTGGTATGTCTATGATTGCCAGTCCAGAGAAAAGCATGAGGTTGAAGAATATAAATCCTAGACCTCCCCCTCTTGTCAGGAGGACACAGGAAACACACCTTATATGCCCAGATGTTCCTCTTGCAGGAGAGAAGGAAGAGAGGACCTGTGAAAGACTGGCCATTTATCCAGAAAAGACTGGGCTCTCTAGAAAAAAAGCAGATTAATTTACAAGACTGGAATAAACTCAGCTTTTATCACTACTTAGCAGGTGGGTACTAATGAGAAAGATTAGATCGGTTACAGACAAAATAAAGAAGCTGAAATTTCTCTGCGTGTTTGTGTGAATTGAGCGATATTTTGGTAGTCTTTGCTCTGTGTGTGTATGTGTGTGTGTGTGTGTGTGTGTGTGTGTAGATGAGGTAGGGTACTCACTGGGCGAAGGAAGAGGAAGCAGTGATAGAGAAGGAAAAATTTGGAACTGGTCCTTGGGTGGTTCTGGCAAGCGGTCACCAGCATCCCCCACCCCCCAACTTTCTCCCATTGCACATGAGCACTGCCATCTGTTAGACAAAATAGAATGAAATATGGGCTGGCCAAAAATAAAAGCAACACACACAGGGAGTGTTATTAACATGATTTTAGGGGATCATGAAAGACTTGATTGAAGAAGTAGTCTTTGAGCTGTATCCTGAAAATGAAGTGGAATTTCAAAAGGAGACCATTCAAGAGCTCAGAAGCGAGGGAATTGAAAACATGCTCAGGGGAGAAGGATATGTCCAGTTTGTCCAGGGTTGGAGAACACGGAGGGAGTTGAGAGTGTGGAAGAAGAGGTGGTATGTGGCCGAGCTGGGAGGGCAGGGCTAGGCGTTTGCACTTTATTCTACAGATCACTGGGATCTGTGCCTGGAGTTTGTTCACCTTCCTCTCCTGCTGAGACTCCTTATTGGCTTTTCCTAGACAACAGCCTCAGATCCTAGAATGGGTTGAAGGACATATCCTGTGAGGAGCCTGGAAAAAGAGGTTCTGGACCAGATAAGTTTGGAAAATGCCCCACATCAAATTCTCCTCTTGGAGGTGTACAGTATACATTTGCATGTTAAAAGTGCTAAAACATCCTGTGGTTAAGAAAGCTCTTCGTCACTGTTTATTTTTATTTTTTTAAAGATTTTATTTATTTGACAGAGATCACAAGTAGGCAGAGAGGCAGGCAGAGAGAGAGGGGGAAGCAGGCTCCCTGCAGAGCAGAGAACCTAATGCGGTGCTCAATCCCAGGACCCTAGGACTATGAACCGAGCGAAAGGCAGAGGCTTTAACCCACTGAGCCACCAGGCACCCCAATCACTGTTTATGTTTTTAAACCCAGCACGTGCTGGCCGATTAGATTATGGAATACTTTTCTTTCTTTCTTTTTTTTAAACGTCAATGCTTATTAGCAAGCCCTGAAAATAGTGCTTTGCTTCTTTGACTTATATCACTCCAGTTCCTCACATGAAAATTGCAAATTCTTTAAAATCTGGTCTTTTGTTCAGTGCATTTCTTTTCTTTGAGTGGTTTCTGAGCTGCAGTATTTTTGAAGACTTACCTGTTACTTCCTCTTTTGTTTGCTGACCAGGGAAGAATTTATTTGGTGAGGGGGGGTGTGGAGGGGGCCTCCACTGTGCCTTTTATGGTGTATTTTTTTTGCAATCATTGGTTTTCTCCACTGTTCTTTTTGTCCCTGGGGGTTGGAACACATACCTTATTGATTTCTGTATTTCTGTCACCTAAGGATGTGTCTGGCACATAGTTTAGATTCAGTATAATAAAGTTTACATCCTATGTGCTTTTTTAAAAAGATTTTTTAAAAACTATTTTACATATTTAGTTGAGAGAGAGATGGAGAGCATGTGTGAGTGGGGGAGGGGCAGACAAAGAGGGAGAAGTAGACTCCCCGCTGAGCAGGGAGTCTGATTTTTGGGGGGGGGGGGGGCTCCATCCCAGGACTCTGACATCATGACCTGAGCCAAAGGCAGATGCTTAACTGACTGAGCCACCCTGTCACCCTTAACAATTTTATTTTTAAGTAATCTCTACACCTAAGATGGGGCTTGAACTCCTCAACCCCAAGATCCAGAATCACATGGTCCACCAACTGAGCCAGCCAGGAACCCCTACATCGAATGTTTTAATAAGAAAGTTTGATGCAGCCAATATGCTTTGCAAAATTTTTAAGCCTAACAACTCATTACCTGGGGATGCTTTCTTTCTCCAGGGGCCTGATCTTGTAGCTTGCCATCTCTTGCTTTTCACTCTGTGTCCCTTAGGCTCTCAGAATAGTCAGAGTGAGCTCTCTATGTTTTGGCATGAAAAATAACTTCTAACTCGGGCCCAACCTTATAGGATTTATTTTGGGCAGAACATGGAAATGATGAAATCTTACTTTGTGCCAGGCGTCCTTCTACATGCTCTACATGTATGATTACATGTAACTGTCCTAACACCAAAGGTACATATTTATTTCCTCCATTTTACAGATTAAAAAGGCTGAATGAAGCTCAGTGAGGACAAATGTCACCCAACCAGAGCTGGGGTCAGGATTTTCCTCGAGGTCTCTTTGCCTCCAAAGTGTTATGTCTTAACTCCTTCTGGTTGTATGCATTACTTGTTCTTTTTTCAAGTTGACTACTTTTTAGAGTAGTTTTAGGTTCACAGCAACATTGAATGGAAAATAGCACATATCCCCTGCCCCCCCAAGTGTATCTTTCCCTCCTGTTAAAAGTCTGCCCGAAAGGGGTACAATTGTTGCCATCAATGAACCTACACTGGCACATCATTATCACCCAGGGACCATAGTTTACGTTAGGGTTCAGTCTTGTTGTGTTACATCCTATGGCTTTTGACAAATGTATGATGACATGCCCCACATGTTGGTTTTGAACCATTTCGCACATTTGCTCAAGCAGGGTTCTTTTGTGGACTGATAGGAAAGCCCAGTGGGTCCCAAATCCAGTTTCAAGAAACTTATGCTCTCAGTTCACTTAGGAATAATGAGCTTCTGGGTACTGACTTCAGGCTAACAGGTCTCATGGTTTTATTTATGAACAAGTGCTAACTTACGAGCCAGTGGGGTTTTGCCTTTCTTGTCACTAGAAAACCCTCACTGAAGGCAGCCCTTCCTGTTATCGAACTTCCCAGGAATCCAAATTGCTCATGAAGGCACTATGAGGCAAACATGAACCTGTGAGATGATGGTACAAATTGAGTAGCCTTGAAGGATATTTCTTGGGGTTGTGGCAGAAACTAGAGAATTACTCCTGTTTTATTTACCACTGAGTATATATTTCTAATGACCTGTCCTGCAGGTCTTTCTGAATAAATCCCAACAAATTCTTCTTCTTCAACTTTACATTTTCTAGACTTCATGCACAGTGCCACATCACTATGTCTGCATTTATTATGAGCATGGAGTCATCTAGGTTATCCAAAGTCGAAGCCCAGGCTGTAGTGATTTATATGTGAACTGGGGACCTAAGGAGATTTAGAGATGCTCTGATCTTTTGCACAACTCATTTCAGAATGCCTCTCGATGGTCACTCCTGCAGAAGGCTAATCACATTCATTTCACATTAATTAATATAAATTTGACTTGTAGAAGATGACTTTTCTAGTTCTGTTCCCATTTTTTATGGGTGACTTTTACTTAGGCCTCACAGTTTATTATGCACTGATTATTCAAAAAGTCAGGGGGACCAAAAAAATCATCTTGTCATTCCTTTAGCAGGGTTCCTCTGGGACTGGGAAGGTGGTGATCACATGGCATACATGTGGGACAGTGAGTATGTGTTTCAGGTTCATTTATGTTTATTTAGAGTCTGGAATGAATGTCTCATATAATAAAGTAATAAAAAAAATCACCTGGAAAAACCACAAGTGTTAGAAAAATTAAAATAGCGAGAAATAGAAACATCAATCCTGTCATTTTCCTCAAAATCCCTCTTACCCTGGCTTCACCCTGGCTTCTGACTTAGGCTGCGTATGACATTTTGACGAAGTGAATTCCACCCTGGCCCAACCTCGGTTGTGTGCCTCCTGTTATCAGGGCAGTATTATTCTCTCGGGTTTCTAAAACCGGGATCTGCCAAATTAAATGTCACTTTCTATTGAATATGGGATGTGAGCCACTACCTTAAAAGGGACATTGTGAGAAGAACTCATTTCCCCAGGCTTCCAGGTGATGAGGCTTTTGTTTGTCAGCTTTCAATTAGCACATGCAAGGTCTGAACATAAATAAAAGAATGAAAGTCTGTCACCAGTGACTGTGGATTTGTTCCAAACATTAGTGGTTTTCTCTCAGGCTATTCTTTAATTATGACGTACAGCAATTGAGACTTTTTTCCAACAGACATCAAAACTCTCACCTTTACCTTCTGGTTAAACTTCTTTAGTTTAATACTATAAAACCTGTGCTTGATTCATGTCCCCATGATGTAAATCTTCTTGAGGGCTCTTACTTTTAAAAAATATATTGCTATCTAATGGGGAGAGGGGAATCCAAGTTGGTTATCTATTTTCTAGTGAAAATTCTTTCTGATTTTGAGCAGTGCAATATAGTCACGCCAGTTGGAAAATTGGTCTGTCCTACTTTCCAAGCACAAAGGTATAGGTTTCCTTAAATACGTCCCTTTTGAAATTAGTGGCAAAATTGATATCTCCCTTTCTTAATCACTAAGCCAGACCGGTATAGATAAAACAGGGCTCCTTCATTGTATACCTCTTCTCTTTTCCTTAAGATGCAGGGTCAAATTAAAACTGTAAAAATGATGATCAAGAAAATAATTGCCTGGGTTGCCCAGGTGGCTCAGTTGGTTAAGCACCTGACTCTTGATTTTGGCTCAGGTCATGATCTCAGGACTGTGAGATGGAGCCCCATGTCAGGCTCTGGGCTCCCTGCTTGGTGTAAAGCCTGCTTAAGATTCTCTCTCCCTCTTCTCCTCCCACTCCCACCTCTCTAAAATAAATACATACATACGTGCATACACACACCCTGCTCATTGTTCTTGCGGGAGGAGGGATTTTAAGTAAACAAAAGAGAGCCCAGTTCCTTCCTATGATAGGGTTTCTTGTGTGTGTTTTCCCTCTTCGTGCAGACATTAGTTGAGGTAAATCCCATTTCACTCAATAACTACTTGGATTAAGGAAGTTTTCGGAAAAGACTAATTTACATAGAGTAAACTGATTTGAATAATTGGTTCTAGTTTAGATACTGAAAACAAAACACACACCTGCAATTTTGTAAAAGATTTTGGTATGATTGGCATGCTTCAGGAGTTTCTTCCTATATGAATGAGGTTAAGCTTTACATATGATATTTATGCATCAGGAGAGAGAGCTGTAGAGAAATTTCCATACAAATAAATTCTTTGGCAGCTAGTTAGGAGGCATGTTGCCTAAAAGTCTATGCTTCCTTAAATTAGAGAAATATGAAGCCAAAGATAGAAGGAAAAATTAAATCTTCTGAAACTAAAGATTTAATGTTTATCTTTATAAAATCCTATACAATGGCTAACAATATTTAGTTTCATAAAAATGGGTCAATATTAAGAATTTCTTTATATTTGGAAGTTAAATACTTTTTGTGATAGTCAAATAAAATTTTATGAAAATTATTTCATTCAGTTTTATCAAAGAGCCAAGATGCAGTGATAATATATAGTTTATGCCTAGAGTTTCATAGCATTTAGGCGGAAGTGCCCACATTGTCTCTGTAAATATCAAGTACCATCGTGTCTGGTAACTTTTTTCACCTTGTCCCTCGGCCAAAAGAAATACTTAGCATACCTGTTTCTTACGTATTTAGGCCCAAGTAACTTAATAAGTATTTATGTCCTAACGTCATGAAGCCATTTGGAAAAATAATACACATAGAGTGAAAAGAAAAATAGTATTTTATTTTATTCTTAACTACCTACAGTTATTTCCTGAGAGTATGTGTCTGACTTTTGGACCCTGCATGCCTTCTCAAACTGTAAAGTCAGATGGAACTACCACCCTCCTTTCTGGTTTTGCTCTGATTCTTGTTTAGTTCTTGCTGTTTATCACAGACATGTCTGAAAATGTTTCACAAGGATACGATGGTATCGCAATATGTCCATATGTGAGAGCTTCATGAAGTACACTTAAAACTAATGCAGTTTTATACGCCGATCATATCTTAATCGAACTGGGAAAAAAGACATAACATCGTCAGGAGGAATATAAGCAGATCTGACGTTGAAAGTGACTTATCTCGGGGCTGCAGTTTGTATGGTGTCCGCCAGTTGTCCCTGTGTTTCCTCTGACAATTAAAATGTGCTTTGGCACCCTCACGGATTCACTTTGGCTCCCCTGGCTGGCTCTGTGCAGTTTGGGAAGGGCAGCACTTCGGACAATGTATTTTTAAAAGTTTTATGATACATAGCAATGTAGTTTAACTATCTAAAGCTACATTTCTTACAGTGTTCTCAGTTCTTGCCTTGGTATTAGTCATTACCTGCTAAAGAAGGTATTGGCTATGTTCATACACTTGCTAAGCATCCTTCTGCTATAATTACTTCAGCGTATTGCAGGAATAATGGTAATGTTTCACAAGATAAATATTTTTTTTTCTATTATGTTCAGTTAGCCAGCATATAAGTATGTCATTAATTTTTGGACGTAGTGTTCAACGATTCATTTGTTGTGTGTAACACCCAGTGCTCATCACAACACGTGTCCTCCTTAATGCCCATCACCCAGATACCCCTCCCCTCCTCCCCACATAAATATTTTCAGAAAGGCTGATTTTAACTTTCCAGAAAACCAGTAGATAAACAGCCCTTAAAAGGGTTAGAGACCGGGGTGCCTGGGTGGCTCAGTGGGTTAAGCTGCTGCCTTCGGCTCAGGTCATGATCTCAGGGTCCTGGGATCAAGCCCACATCGGGCTCTCTGCTCGGCAGGGAGCCTGCTTCCCCCTCTCTCTCTCTCTGCCTGCCTCTCTGCCTACGTGTGATCTCTCTCTCTCGCTGTCAAATAAATAAATAAAATCTTTAAAAAAAAAAAAAGGGTTAGAGACCAAGATGGACCCAGTTGGAGAGGAATAAATGACCAGATGGAAGGGTGATCCCAGAAAGCCCCATTTCCTAAAGTATTTACCTGACACACTGCCATGGCATTCCTGTTTTCTGTTTTATTTGGAATGCTCATGCTTGGAATTACACCTTTGTGAGCATAGGAAATTGCATGGAGTTCAGGAGATTAGTACTATAAAGTAAACATCTCGTCTTGGAGAAGAAGAGAGAGTGTACAGTGGTTCTGGTCCTCTGCCTGTATTGCTTCATGCACTTGGATATCAGATTAACTGTCTCTTATCTTGAGAAGACCAGAGTTGTGAGGACCGGCTGAAGGACAGAGGTGACCTTGAAAGTGCAGCATAGTCTTGGGGACGGCAGGATTGGTCAAACATGGAACAGGCAACTTGAAGGCAAGAATAAGATCAGGGGAAGATGCCAGAGATGAAAAAGGGCAGAGTCTGCAGGTGGAATATGACCATTTGAATGGGGGAGATGGGCTCCGAGGGATTGGCTCCTTCCAGTTGCTTCCTAAACAATCCCATTCTTCACTCAGCACTTACTGGTGGGCTAATATTATCACATGTAAATCTTTGTGTACCTCTCCGGTAATTTCCTTAGGACAAATTTCTGGATAGAGAATTGCTAGATCATAGGATATAAGTGTGTTAAGACTTTTGATACACTTTGTCAAAGTTTTCCTTACAGAGGTCCTAACAACTGAAAGTCCTTCATTAATGTATGAATCCCAGAGTCTTTGGGCAAGTCCCCAACAGGACAGTTGTTATCTGGATGTAGCAAGAATAAGAGGGATTCTGCCACCTCTTAAAAGGCCTCTTAAAATTGGTTCACTGAGAAATAATAGACTTACACTAAAAAGAAAACAATAAATAAGGTTAATAATAATAATTTATGGACACTTCGGAGCATTTGTGAATACAGGGAGATTCTGGCTACAAGTTGTACTTCCTTCCAAAGAATAGGATTACCAAACCAGAGTGGCTGAAGGCCTGGCCTGTCTTTGATGTGGTCAGGATACTTCTACCTTGCTTAGGAAGTGTCAAAACTGACCCATTATTTTACTCAAAAGTCTGCTCTTCTTTCTGTTCCCATTTTTGCAAATGGAACTACTATCCTCACATTTGGCCTTCCCACACTGGGAAATTATACAAAAATACCACTTTAGGCCCCCACACAGACCCAGCAGCCAATTTTTACCAATTCCAATCCGTTGTATTCCCTATCGTTCAAATACGCCCAATTCTAGTGCCCTCATTTGGCACCTTTGTCATTGCTTGTTTCTTTTTTTTTTTTTAATTTTTTATTCATTTCTTATTTTTTTAATAAACATATAATGTATTTTTATCCCCAGGGGTACAGGTTTGTGAATCACCAGTTTACACACTTCACAGCACTCACCATAGCACATACCCTCCCCAATGTCCATAACCCCACTCCCCCTCTCCCAACCCCCACCCCCCAGCAACCCTTAGTTTGTTTTGTGAGATTAAGAGTCACTTATGGTTTGTCTCCCTCCCAATCCCATCTCATTTCATTTATTCTTCTCCTATCCCACCAACCCCCCATGTTGCATCTCCACGTCCTCATATCAGGGAAATCCTATGATAGTTGTCTTTCTCCGATTGACTTATTTCACGAAGCATGATACCCTCTAGTTCCATCCACGTCATTGCAAATGGCAAGATTTCATTTCTTTTGATGGCTGCATAGTATTCCATTGTGTATATATACCAATTCTTCTTTATACAGTCATCTGTTGATGGACATCTAGGTTCTTTCCATAGTTTGACTATTGTAGACATTGCTGCTATAAACATTCGGGTGCCCTTTGAATCACTACGTTTGTATCTTTAGGGTAAATACCCAGTAGTGCAATTGCTGGGTCATAGGGTAGTTCTATTTTCAACTTTTTGAGGAACCTCCATGCTGTTTTCCAGAGTGGTTGCACCAGCTTGCATTCCCACCAACAGTGTAGGAGGGTTCCCCTTTCTCCGCATCCTTGCCAGCATCTGTCATTTCCTGACTTGTGAATTTTAGCCATTCTGACTGGTGTGAGGTGATATCTCATTGTGGTTTTGATTTGTATTTCCCTGATGCCGAGTGATGTGGAGCACTTTTTCATGCGTCTGTTGGCCATCTGGATGTCTTCTTTGCAGAAATGTCTGTTCATGTCCTCTGCCCATTTCTTGATTGGATTTCTTGTTCTTCGGGTGTTGAGTTTGCCAAGTTCCTTATAGATTTTGGACACTAGCCCTTTATCGATATGTCGTTTGCAAATATCTTCTCCCATTCTGTTAGTTATCTTTTGGCTTTGTTAACTGTTTCCTTTGCTGTGCAAACGCTTTTGATCTTGATGAAATCCCAATAGTTCATTTTTGCCCTTGCTTCCCTTGCCTTTGGCGATGTTCCTAGGAAAATGTTGCTGTGGCTGAGGTCGAAGAGGTTGCTGCCTGCGTTCTGCTCAAGGATTTTGATGGATTCCTTTCTCACATTGAGGTCCTTCATCCATTTTGAGTCTATTTTCATGTGTGGTATAAGGAAGTGGTCCAACTTCATTTTTCTGCATGTGGCTGTCCAATTTTCCCAGCACCATTTATTGAAGAGGCTGTCTTTTTTCCATTGGACATTCTCTCCTGCTTTGTCGAAGATGAGTTGACCATAGAGTTGAGGGTCTATTTCTGGGCTCTCTATTCTGTTCCATTGGTCTATGTGTCTGTTTTTGTGCCAGTACCATGCTGTCTTGATGATGACAGCTTTGTAATAGAGCTTAAAGTCCGGAATTGTGATGCCACCAACTTTGGCTTTCTTTTTCAATATTCCTTTGGCTATTCGAGGTCTTTTCTGGTTCCATATAAATTTTAGGATTATTTGTTCCATTTCTTTGAAAAAAATGGATGGTATTTTGATAGGGATTGCATTAAATGTGTAGATTGCTTTAGGTAGCATAGACATTTTCAAAATATTTTTTCTTCCAATCCAGGAGCATGGAACATTTTTCCATTTCTTTGTGTCTTCCTCAATTTCTTTCATGAGTACTTTATAGTTTTATGCATATAGATTCTTAGCCTCTTTGTTTAGGTTTATTCCTAGGTATCTTATAGTTTTGGGTGCAATTGTAAATGGGATTGACTCCTTAATTTCTCTTTCTTCTGTCTTGTTGTTGGTGTAGAGAAATGCAACTGATTTCTGTGCATTGATTTTATATCCTGACATTACTGAATCCTGACACTTACTGAATTCCTGGACAAGTTCTAGCAGTTTTGGAGTGGAGTCTTTTGGTTTTTCCACATATAGTATCATATCATCTGCGAAGAGTGATAGTTTGACTTCTTCTTTGCCGATTTGGATGCCTATAATTTCATTTTGTTGTCTGATTGCTGAGGCTAGGACTTCTAGTACTATGTTGAATAGCAGAGGTGATAATGGACATCCCTGCAGTGTTCCTGACCTTAACGGAAAAGCTTTCAGTTTTTCTCCATTGAGAATGATATTTGTGGTGGGATTTTCATAGATGGCTTTGATAATATTGAGGTATGTGCCCTCTATCCCTACACTTTGAAGAGTTTTGATCAGGAAGGGATGCTGTACTTTGTCAAATGCTTTTTCAGCATCTATTGAGAGTATCATCTGCTTCTTGTTCTTTCTTTTATTAATGTGTTGTATCACATTGATTGATTTTTGGATGTTGAACCAACCCTGCAGCCCTGGAATAAATCCACTTGGTCGTGGTGAATAATCCTTTTAATGTACTGTTGAATCCTATTGGCTATTATTTTGGCGAGAATTTTTGCATCTGTGTTCATCAAGGATATTGGTCTGTAGTTCTCTTTTATGGTGGGATCCTTGTCTGGTTTTGGGATCAAGGTGATGCTGGCCTCATAAAATGAGTTTGGAAGTTTTGCTTCCATTTCTATTTTTTGGAACAGTTTCAGGAAAATAGGAATTAGTTCTTCTTTAAATGTTTGGTAGAATTCCCCGGGGAAGCCGTCTGGCCCTGGGCTTTTGTTTGTTTGGAGATTTTTGATGACTATTTCAATCTCCTTACTGGTTATGGGCCTGTTCAGGTTTTCTATTTCTTCCTGGTTCAGTTGTGGTAGTTTATATGTCTCTAGGAATGCATCCATTTCTTCCAGATTGTCCAATTTGTTGGCGTAGAGTTGCTCATCGTATGTTCTTATACTTGTCTGTATGGACAGACCCTTTGAGTATGATATAATGTCCTTCCTCATCTCTTATTATAGTCTTTGGCTTAAAATCTAATTGATCTGATATAAGGATTGCCACCCCAGCTTTCTTCTGATGCCTATTAGCATGGTAAATTGTTTTCCACCCCCTCACTTTAAATCTGGAGGTGTCTTCGGGTCTAAAATGAGTTTCTTGTAGGCAACATATAGATGGGTTTTGGTTTTTTATCCATTCTGATACCCTGTGTCTTTTGATTGGGGCATTTAGTCCATTAACATTCAGGGTAACTATTGAGAGATATGAATTTAGTGCCATTATATTGCCTGTAAGGTGACTGTTACTGTATATTGTCTTTGTACCTTTATGATCTACCACTTTTAGGATCTCTCTTTGCTTAGAGGACCCCTTTCAATATTTCCTGTAGAGCTGGTTTGGTGTTTGAAAATTCTTTCAGTTTTTGTTTGTACTGGAAGCTTTTTAACTCTCCTTCTATTTTCAATGATAGCCTAGCTGGATATAGTATTCTTGGCTGCATGTTTTTCTCGTTGAGTGCTCTGAATATATCATTCCAGCTCTTTCTGGCCTGCCAGGTCTCTGTGGATAAGTCTGCTGCCAATCTAATATTTTTACCATTGTATGTTACAGACTTCTTTTCCCGGGCTGCTTTCAGGATTTTCTCTTTGTCACTAAGACTTGTAAATTTTACTATTAGGTGACGGGGTGTGGACCCATTCCTGTTGATTTTGAGGGGGGTTCTCTGCACCTCCTGGATTTTGATGCTTGTTCTCTTTGCCATATTAGGGAAATTCTCTGCAATAATTCTCTCCAATATACCTTCTGCTCCCCTCTCTCTCTTCTTCTTCTGGAATCTCAATTATTCTAATGTTGTTTCGTCTTATGGTGTCACTTATCTCTCGAATTCTCCCCTCGTGGTCTAGTAGCTGTTTGTCCCTCTTTTGCTCAGCTTCTTTATTCTCTGTCATTTGGTCTTCTACATCACTATTTCTTTCTTCTGCCTCATTTTTCCTGGCAGTGAGAGCCTCCATTTTTGATTGCACCTCATTCATAGGTTTTTTGATTTCAACTTGGTTAGATTTTTAGTTCTTTTATTTCTCCAGAAAGGGCTTTTATATCTCCAGAGAGGGGGTCTCTAATATCTTCCATGCCTTTTTCGAGCCCGGCTAGAACCTTCAGATTCATCATTCTGAACTCTCGATCTGACATATTACCAGTGTCTGTATTGATTAGGTCCCTAGCCTTCAGTACTGCCTCTTGTTTTTTTTTTTTTTTGTGGTGAATTTTTCCGCCTTGTCATTTTGTCCAGATAAGAGTATATGAAGGAGCAAGTAAAATACTAAAAGGGTGGCAAAGACACCAGAAAAATGTGCTTTAACCAAATCAGAAGAGACCCCAAATCATGGGGGGGGGGGGGGAAGAAAAGGGATAAAAAGAGGTTCAGGAAAAAAAAAGAAAAAATTAAAGAAAACAAATTAAGAAAAATATATAAAAAAAGAAGAAATATATATATTAGATAAACTAGTTTAAAAACGTTAAGAAAGAAAAAGGTAAAAGTTTAAAAAAATTTAGCAGAAGAAGAAAAAAAAATTGAAAAAAAAATTGGATTAACCTCAAGACTAAAGAATCATGGGGAGAAAGCCATGAGTTCTGTGCTTTGCTTTCTCCTCCTCTGGAATTCCGCTGCTGTCCTTGGTATTGGACCTGCTTTCCTTGGTAGATGAACTTCGTCGGGCTGGATATTTTGTTGATCTTCTGGGGGAGGGGCCTGTTGTAGTGACTCTCAAGTGTCTTTGCCCGAGGCGGGATTGCACCGCCCTTACCAGGGGCCGGACTAAGTAATCCGCTGGCGTTCGCTTTCGGGAGCTTTTGTTCCCTGAATGCTTTCCGTAGAGTTCCGGAGGAAGGGAATGAAAATGGTGGCCTTCCAGTCTCCAGCTCAGAGGAGCTGAGAGCCCGGGGCCCCACTCCACAGTGCGCCCCCAGAGCACAGCGCCCAATCACTCCTATATCCCCGGCCTCCGGCCACGCTCTGAGCTCACCCAGCCTGTGACCGGTTCAAGGTAACCCCGAGCTGTGAGCTCAGTCCTCGGTTCTGTCTCTGTAGCCGGCTTCCCCGTTCTAACACCTGCGAGCTCTGCGACACTCCGACACCCCCAATCCTTCTGTGACCCTGCGGGACCTGGTGCCACGCTGACCCCGCGTGGGCTTCACCCCGGTTTAGCCTCTGGAGCAATGTCCCTCAGTGGAACAGACTTTTAAAAGTCCTGATTTTGTGCTCTGTTGCTCTGCCGCTTGCTGGGAGCTGGCCCCTCCCCCCGCGGTCTATCTTCCCGTTGTTTTGGATTCGCTCCTCCGCCAGTCCTACCTTTCAGAAAGTGGTTGATTTTCTGTTTCTAGAATTGCTGTTCTTCTCTTCGGTCTCCTGTTGGATTTGTAGGTGTTTGCAATGTTTAGATAAGCTATCTAGTTGATCTCCCGCTACCTGATGTAGTCTCAGCCTGCTACTTCTCCACCATCTTGACTCCTCTCCTGTCATTGCTTGTTTCTTAATGTCCTTGCTACCTTCAGCTAACATGACCTCTTCTCCAATCTATTATATAAAGTCTAGAGTGAAATCTCTAAAACGCATATCAGATTGTGCCATGTTCCTGCTCCGGAGTCTGAATGACACTAGTGCCCACAGAATAGAAACTAACACTTCTGTGCTCCTGTTAGCTATAAAGCCCTTTGCCGTGCCATAGAGCTTGGATCACAGAACACCCATGCACTGGTCCTAGTTTTCATCCTGAAGTGCTTGCCTGCTTCCCTTTGAGGTGTCAAACCCTGACATGTACCTTATCTCTCACACTTTTAATGTCTGATTTATTTTCCTAGGCACAGCCTCTCTTTCACCTTCCCACCTGATGCTCAGCACCATGTCTCTAGCTTTGACTTATTATACCCTGCCCTGCCTGTTATCGACAATCTCCCTCTGTTCTTGTTGTTCTCAGCTATTGGGGAGAAAATTAACAAGAGTTCTACTAGAATCGGTGCAGCAGTTTTGAGTTAAACTCTGTTCCAAGGGGAGGGGAGGGGAGAGCTGGGGGGGGGGTAGGTGGGCAAAAACTTTCCAGAAGTGGTTCAGTTGCCTGAGCATTGGGATTCAGGGCATCTAGCACCAGAATCAAGACTCTTGGGGACAAAGTTCCATCTCAGAGTTTTGTCTTGTTTGCAGTTTTTTTTTTTTTTTTCTTTTTCCCCGAGAATGTTATCAGACTAGTGCTGGAGAGACGATCAGCTTTTAAAAACAGAATTGCTTCTGTGGATTTAGAAAGAATGGTTTCTATTTACTAAATTATTTGCAATGGAGAAATAGTTTAGGATTTGAAAAAGCAGGAATTCACCATTTCCTGACTGATATCTTAGCCTATTAATAAATAATCAGGCAACAGCTGAAGTAAACTGGCTATACTAATTTTAATGTTTTTCATGCTGAAATGCAATTGAATAATGAAAGGAAACAAGAACATTCCTTAGGATAAATAAAACAGACACATTTTTTTGTGGAAATACTTTTTTTTTTTTAAAGATTTTATTTATTTATTTGACAGAGAGAGATCACAAGTAGACAGAGAGGCAGGCAGAGAGAGAGGGGAAAGCAGGCTCCCTGCCGAGCAGAGAGCCCGATGTGGGACTCGATCCCAGGACCCTGAGATCATGACCTGAGCCGAAGGCAGCGCCTTTAACTACTGAGCCACCCAGGCGCCCCTGTGGAAATACTTTTTAATCATTATGGGTAAAGAAAAATACTCAGTTTAAATGCATTTTAAGCAAATAAAGAATTGACACTAATGTTATTTACCTTAGTAATATGACTAAAATATTTATAATTCACCTGTTGAGTCTGAAGTGTTTTGCTGCCAATTCCTTTACAAGACCTTATTTTTGATTAGCTTTTCCATGAAAATTATGACCTTTAAATTTTCTTACATTCGTAGAAAATAAATACAAATATTGAAATAAAGCTGTGCTATAAAATGTGTAAATAGATCTTCAAAAATCAAACTTGTATTTATATCTTTGCTATATTTTTAAAAATTATCACATATACAATACGTTTATGTTTGGGAGGTTTTCTTGGCTTTCAGTCGTACTGTGTCTGAATGAATGAGGATGACTTAATTGGGAAAGTATCTGGAGTTCCAAATAGGTCATGGGGTCCATTTTTGTCAGAGAAGCGTGGGAGGCCACAGAAGGGGATCACAGAATGGAGAGAGAAGGCAATATTCATGAGGAGCCAAATCCCAGAGAAGCCACACTGAAGAGTTGCTCTCAAATTCATGTAAATATATTATCTATATTTTCACTGAATATCAAATAAATATTCACCAGATTAATAGCTAATAAACTGTCAAAGAGTAAAAGATTGGAAGGTACGAGACTACATTTTTTTAATGGGAAAATAGAGAAAATATTTATGTTTAGGCAAATGTTGATTATCAAACATATTGTGAACTTTTCCCACATCAAAATAATTACCTCTCACTAAGAAAAGCATTCATTGACACCCCATCTAGAGTAATAAACATATTGTAAAACCCATTCAACTGATTGATAGTTTTTGGCTTTTAGGAGAGTTTTCAATAAGATAAAGAGACTGAAGTGTAATGAAAGGAGACCATCTGTTTCAGTGTTGAATGTAATTTTCTATTATTACTATAACAATTAGCAATTGGTAATTATTCCAGATAAGGGCTGTGTTCATAAATATTTAAAACAAGGCAAGTGAGTGGGTTGATTGGATAAGCTGAAGGGGATTTGGATCAATGAAACCAGAATTTAGTGGTTATATAGTTTGTGTTTCTTGTTAAATTCTGAGTGGTATTGAGATCTAGAACAGCATTAAATTAATTTCTTCTTTTTACTCTCGTTTTCATGCAATTTCCCACATCATACCCTTTGCTATAAAACATGCCATGTTCAATTAAGGTATGCTAGCATGTTGAAGTATTTTTCAACAACTCTGTTGAAATCTCATGAATGAGGTCAGCTCATGGGGTCAAACTAATACATGCTAAATGCTTGTATGTAATTTTTTAGCTTGAGACAGGCTCAGAGGCATTTATTTGACGAACTCCTAAGAATAATTGGTTTTCCAACAACCTTGACAGAACAGACTGTTCAAGAATAAAATGGTCCTCTTTCATTCCTTTTCTGTAGCTCATTTTAAGTAGCATCTTAAAACAATCCCAATTTTAAGTTACTTCTAGTCACCTAATGAAGGTGGCTTGTTTCTTATGATCCTTTTGGTCCCTGCGTCTCTAAATTGCTTAGAGCTGTTCTCTTAAACTGTCACTGATAATTGTGCACATTTGTTTTCCCTTATGCTTTTACTAGGTTGGAATTTACTAACTTCTTTGGATGATCCTGTTGTACTGATACACTTAACATCTGCCATAAATGATTTATTAAGATTTAGTCAAAATTATATTTCAACATATTTAGGGAGTAAACTTCACTGAAAACATTAACGGTTTACTCACATTTCAGTACTCTCCAAATCTAATTATAATTCAGATACCATCTCATTTCATTCTTATTTTGGAGCCCAAAGTTGTCACAACTTTTCTTTCCTCTTATGCAGCGTTTTCCCCTTAAACACATTCAGAAAACTTCCATTTTATCCAGGTAAGTATAGGCCTTTTGTTGCAATTTCTTTTTAGATCAGAGGCATGTTTTAGGATATGGGAGATTTTGTGATTTTCAGAGTAATATGAAGGCCTAGGCTAGGAATTTAACCCAACAGATGGAACACACACACACACACACACACACACAGACAGAGTGGAATTTGATGCTCATTTTTTTTTTTTTTTTTTATTATGTTGTTCACACCAAAGGTTATTTTATTCAAATGGGTAAAATCACTTGGGTCACTGAAGCTAATGTAGTAAGTCTTGCCTTTTATGTTAAAGCATTAGCTTAATGGATTAATATGTCTCTTCTGAATAAACAGCCCTCTTGAGATTGTTTCAGCTTGTGAGTTCAATAAATTTACCATCCCCCAAAAGCATTGGGCTAAAATAGAGTTCTACTCCCTTGGGACATCAGCCTCCCCAACTCAAAATCAGACTTTACAAGGGCCACCCATTGCATTTCCTTGTCCATGTTTCCTTTCCTTCCTTGCTTGTGTTCTCACTTGTTTTCGGAGGCCTTGCAATAAAGGAGAATCAGTTGTATGGGTTTAGAGCTGTAACAATTTTAACTCTATGATTAGTGACTAGAATATGCTGCTTTGTTAAAGGCAAAAAGCACCATTTAACTTTGGGCAACTCAGTCGTTTGGAACCTGAATGACTTTATCCTTACCATAAGGGAAGGACTCATATGTTTTTGTGGGTAAAATGGTTATAAGGATATCTCCAGAGCTGCTGTGGGAGGTGGATAATGGGGAAAAAAAGCCTTTTTTTTAGCGAAGGCAGCCAGTTGACCTGAATCCAGTAAATATTATCTAGTGTTGTTATTATTGTTGTTAAAATAAATTTGCAACAACTTTCCACTTCATGGGTCTGGAGACCACAAATTGCTGCAACAAGGCAGAACACAGACAACACAAGATATAGGCTCATTAGAAAGAAACCCCATTTCAGTATTAGTAAATAAGATGTTACAGGTTGGGTCTTCCTTTTGAAGAATGCATTGAAGCAAACATCCCTAAAAATCTTTAAATAAATGTTCGTTGCTCAAAGCATACTTTGATCAATCATTAATCAGAGACTGAGAATTATCTACAATAGTAAAAAACAAAAAATAAGACAAAACAACAAAAACAGCTGCAATCTGGAGGTCCATGAGTGAAAATTTCCCCTTAATGTGTTTTGCCTATCAGGGTGATTTAAAAATGAATTTGAAATTAAAGTGAAAACACAACTTTTCCAGATTTGTAGGCAGCTGCAGAGCAGTCCTTAGAGAATTTTATAGCTTTGAATGCATATATTAGAAAAGAAAAAAAAATCTAAAATTAATAATTTGTTTCCACTTTTAGAATATTAGAAAAACAAGAGAAAATTCCTTCCAAAGTAAGCAGGAGAAGAGAAATTATAAGATTATAGCAGAAATCAGTGTAACCAAAAACAGGAAATCAGTAGAGAAAATTCAATGAAACCAAAAGCTGGTTCTTAGAAAAAAGAGCAATAAAATCGATGAATCTCTAGCCAGTCTAACCTTGAAAAAAAGAGGAATTAGAAGAAAAATGTTGGGGGACTGATGCTGTCCAACTTCAAGACTTACTATAAACACAGTAACCAAGATAGCATGGCATTGGTGAAAGAATAGAAAAATAAATCAATGCAGGAGACTAGAGAGCCCAGAAATAGACCACATAATGTAGTGAACTGATCTTTGACAAAGGAGCAGATGTAATACTATGGAACAAGGGCAGTCTCTTCAACATAAATTACTGGAGCCAAATGATGTGCATGTGCAAAACAGTGAGTCTAGACACGAATCTTACACTATTTACAAAAATTAAAATGGATCATAGACCTAAATGTAAAGTGCAAAAGTATAAAACTCCTAGAAGATAACCATAGAAAACCTAGATGACCTTGGGTACAGTGATGCCTTTTTATATATAGCACCATGATCCATGAAAGAAACAATTGATAAGCTGGGCTTCATTAAAATTAAAAACTTCTCTATGAAAGACAATGTCAAGAGAAGTAAAAGACAAGCCATAGACTGACGGGAAGTATTTACAAAAAACACATCTGATAAAGGACTGTTATCTAAAATATAGAAAGAACCCTTCAAACTCAACAATAATAAGAAAAAAAGCTGATTTAAAAATGGGCCGAAGACCTCAGACAGCTCACCAAAGAAGACATATAGATGACAAATAAACATATGGGAGCTGATCCACATGATACATCATCAGGGAAATGTAAGTTAAAACAACAGGGTTGTTTTATTACACACCTATTAGAATGGCCAAATCTGGAATCCTGACACCACCAAATGCTGGTGGTGGTGTGGAGCAACACGAACTCTTACACATTGCTTGTGGGAACTTAGAATAGTACTGCCAATTTAGAAGATAGGTTGGTGGTTTCTTATAAGACTAAGCATACTCTTAGCATATAACCTAGCAATTGTGCTCCTAGTGTTTACCAAAGGAGTTGAAAACTTATGTCTACACAAAAATCAGTGCGGGGATATTTATAGGAGCCTTATTCATAATGGTCAAAGGTTGGAAGCAACCACGATATGCTACTAAGTGAAAGAAGTCGGTCTGAAAAGGCTATACACTGGTCTGATTCCAGCTATATGACCTATTGGAAAAGGCAACACTATGGACACAATAAAACAATCAGTGATTATTAGAGAAGGGGCAGGGGAGATGAATAGGCAGAGCACAGAGGATTTTTAGGACAGGGAAAATACTCTATATAATATTATAATGATGGATATACATCATTGTACATTTTTCCAAAGCCGTAGAATGTTGCTCACCAAGAGTGAATCCTAAAGTAAACCATTAACTTTATAGAGATTATAATGTGTCAGTGTCGGTTCATCCTTGGTTAAAAAAGAAAAAGTACTAATCTAGTGAGTGATATGAATAATGAGAGAGGTCATACGTGTGTTTGGACAGGGATCTATAGTAAATCTTGTACCTTCCTTTCAATTTTGTTGTAAACCTAAACCTGCTCTAAAAAAATAATTTAAAAAAAGGTGCCTCTGTAATATAATTTGTCTTTTGTGATTAAAAAAAAAAACACCACACTTGAATTAAAGTACTTTATTCCAGGTTGCTATAGACTCCACTACTTCCATTGTTTTCCTATTGGCAAAGTTTGTATCTTTATATCCCTGTATCTTTATATCCCTTTATATCCCTTAAACCCCAAAGTTTGTATCTTTATATCTTTATAGGTGATTGAGTTTATGGTCTCTGATAATCCGGCATTTGTAGTGAGGGCCCTTTTATCCTGTCACAAGGATGTATAAGAAAAGACTGATGCTGAGCACTAATAGGAGTCTATCTTATTTTATTTTCTTAAAGATCCTTTGTTTTAAAAATTTTTTTGTTTTAAAAAAGATCTACACCCAATTATGAAGCTTGCTTCACTAACTGAGCCAGCCAGGTGCCCAGTAGGGAGCTCTTTTAAACCAGTAAAAAGTTTCCAGAACAAACCAAAGAGAAAACTTCTTTAGCTCTGGCTCAGTATTCTCATTTTTTTTTTTTTCAATATTCTCAATTTTGAGGAGGAGCTGGAGCTTGCTGCTATAATTTTTCTATGGAGTTATCTATAAATGCTTAGAAATAATTATACAGGGGCGCCTGGGTGGCTCAGTGGTTTAAGCCTCTGCCTTCGGCTTGGGTCATGATCTCAAGGTTCTGGAATCAAGCCACGCATCGGGCTCTCTGCTCAGCGGTGAGCCTGCTTCTTCCCTCTCTCTCTGCCTGCCTCTCTGCCTACTTGTGATCTCTCTCTGTGTCAAATAAATAAATAAAATCTTTTAAAATTTTTTTTTAAAAAAGGATTAATTATACATTAACACTCTTAGTAAATCTAACTTAGTTCTTAATTTTTCATGTAGGGGCGCCTGGGTGGCTCAGTGGGTTAAAGCCTCTGCCTCCAGCTCAGGTCATGATCCCAGGGTCCTGGGATCGAGCCCCACATCGGGCTCTCTGCTCAGCATGGACCCTTCCTCCTCTCTCTCTGTCTGCCTCTCTGTCTACTTGTGATTTCTCTCTATCAAATGGATAAATAAAATCTTTAAAAAAAAAAAAGAATTTAATTTTTCATGTAAACCTAAAATTTCTCAGTGATCCAATTTCTGACTTTTAAGAGGTAGCAGAATTCCCCTGGTTATTGCTATGTGCAGATAGAACTGTCCTGGATGGATCTCATTCCAGGATTCCAGTGCCATTTCTGGTGTTCATACCCAGTACCTCATGGTGGACTTTTAATTATTACTACCTTTCTGAGGGGTACTTTGGCAAAGTATATCAAGATTCTTAATACATTTAAATCTGTGATCTAGCATTTGTCCTTCTCGGAATTTGTTCTGTGGAAATTATGTATCTTGTGTATAAAGATATATGTTTAAGGATGTCCACTTCCCTATTAATTGTAAGAGGGGGAATCACAATCCAAGTGTGCCAAAATAGGTATTTATTAAATTTCCAGTGTAGTAAATTGGAATTTACTGCAGGGATTTAAAATCTTTATTCTTATATTTAGTAATATGTAGAGATATTTACAACAAAGTATTCAGTGGAAAAAGTACATTATATGTATGCTCATGAACTCATTTGAATCCTTAACAGGTCAATATGGGGTCACAGGATAATTTTAGAACTGTCCCAAAATGTTAACAGTGTCTCTCTAGATGCTAGGTGTACAGTTGCTTTTTATTTCTTCACTGTGCTTTTCTGTGTGTTGTAAATTGTATTGTTTTTATAATGAGAAAAATATCAAAAATAACTTTTAAAGAGGCATTCTGGTGACCTGATGGCTAGTACTAGGCAAGCAGCACCCTAAAGACCCTTCAACAAGGCTAGTTTTTGGCTACGCTCCTTGCCTAAGCCAGAGACTTGGGCATCAGATCTCTGGAGAGTCTTTTCAGCTACATGGCCTAATTCTCTGATTTAAAGATAATCATGATTTGTAGATCTCTTGTTGTCTCGAGCAACTTTTCAATTGTAGAGGAATTTAGAAGCTTTTCACTGTCAGAGCTAATGGTCCATACCAGTACTGCTACTCTGTAGAATAATTATGTTTTTAAGGGGAACATTCTCTGTTACCCCGTGATGGTTAAGTGCAGGGTTGTTCTCTTCATTTCAAGAGGAGTGGCTCTAATTTAATGCTTCTGCATGATATTGAAGGGAAAACGTGTTTGTTCTCAGAGGGATCTTTTTAATAGGATCACTGACTTGAAGCAGTGTTCCCTTGGAAACTGCCTGATGTATGTCTGTGAAGCAGGGGTATTAGACTTTTAGAAGGTGGGTACATGTGTATGTATGTGAATTTATATTGAAAGGAGTGAAGAAAAGTATGAAAAAAGAAATGCATTCATATCCTAAAATTTCAAATTAAATTAAAATTATATAATCATTATTTTTCAGAATAGAGAGATAATGAAATGAAGAAAACATTCAATTATTATAATGCTTTCAAATGTTTATGTCATGAGAAAAATTTATACCTAAAGTACTCAACTACCAGACTCACACTAGTTTTCAAATTCTCCTTAGCCTCCATACTGTAGGTTATATGAAGAAATTAATATATGTCACTGCAAAGTTGTTGGCTTGACATAAGAGCACGTGCATATACAGTATTTTGAGGGTGTGGAAGGGTAAGTTAATATGAAGAGTATTAACATCTAGTGCTTTGATGGATATTCTAAAAGGAAAAAACCAAAATCTTATATTCAAGCAGCATACACGGTTGCTTTAGAGATACAACACAGTATTTCAGTTAATATGTTCAAATAACAATCTATAGGACTTAAACATACCTACTAAGTATTTAAAGGGATGTTGGAGAATATCTGCCTCAGTGGTCCTGAATGTCCAGTGTGCATGTTTGTCAGGGCTGTGCAACAGGGCTTGAAAAGATAAGAAATCAGTTGCTGAGCATTTCAGATTGCCAAAGCCCTCCTCTATCCTAAGGGGTTCTTTCAGAGTTGGATGGAGGAGTAGGAGGGACATTGGTTCTGAATTCTGAAAGATTCTCAGAAGTTTCTGCTTAAAAACCATGCGCTTTATCTTTCTAAACTTATGAATCCAGAGAACTGAAACCGGAATCCAGAGAACTGAAGTGTCATTGCATAAAATTACCAAGTCAGTTTTTGAGAAAACTGAGACTGATTCCTCTTCCAGCAGATAAACTATTTTAATTTTTAATGCACAAATTGAAAGAGAGGTAGGATTAAATAGTAGGTTTAAAATTTAGTGCTTCTCAAGTTACTTCATATTTCTTTCCACAATTCAGTGTGACACTTTTCTTGTCACTTATTGATTGGCTTAGTTGTCATGACTCCTACTGCTCCAGCTCTGTGTCATATCTGCTCCTTTGGTAAAGGAATGAATGATTTGAGAAAATGGTCTCAATGATGTCAATATGTAAATCTGATTGGGGAGTGAGTAAAAGGAGACAAATATATATAGACCATTGCTTCAAGAAGTTAGCACTGAAGAAGAAAGAGTGATAGTGGTATCTGGGTGCTAGAGAAAGGATAAAACTCTTTGTGAGATGTTGTAGGGAAAAAAAATGGAGCAAGTGTTGTAGCAACCTTTCTACATGGTATTGATGCTGTGTATGAAAATACCTTCCAGCTTTTGTTGCAGTTATGCTGCCTAACAAACCATCCCCCAGGGGTGCCTGGGTGGCTCAGTGGGCTAAATGTCTGCCTTCAGCTCAGGTTATGATGTGGGGCTAGATCCCAGGACTGTGAGATCATGACCTGAGTTGAAATCAAGGGTTGGACCCTTAACTGACTGAGCCACCCATGTACCTCAATAGGACTTACCTTTAAAGACTCATTCTGGTTGTCACATTGAGAATACCCCATAGGAAGATGAGGGTGGAAATTTGGAGAATGGGTAGGGGGCTATTATTATACTCCTTAAAAGAGAAGCTGGTGACTTGACCCAAGGTAATTGCAATAGAGTTGATAAGGTCAGATTTTGGACATATTTGGAAGTAAAGGCAATAGGATTGGATGTGGTATGTGAGAGAAAGTCAGTGATGACTTCGAGGCTTTTGAAGCAACTGAAATGATGATACTCTCCTTTGTAGATGTGGGGGAAATTGTGAGAGAAGCAGGTTTAGGAGGTAAAATCAGCTTTGTCCATCTCAAGTTTGGAGATTTTTACTTGAGATGTTTATTGGAAGATGTTGAATAGAGAGTTGGTGCAATAGGTTACATTCTTTGTTCAAATTAGTTCTTTACCTCTCAGTCTTTATCATGGCTTCCCTGAGGTGGAGTATATTTCTCTGACTCATTGATGCTGGACTTGGCTATGTGACTTTCTTTCACCAGTTAAATGTGGGTCGAAATAACAGTGTGCCATTTGAGCTGAGGCTATAGGTGGTATGGCAAAAAGGTGATAATCCCCTTGAAGAAGTCTCTTTCTGCCATGCAGTGAGCATGACCTTGAGAAGCTGCTATTCTGAGAATAAGATACATGTGGAATAGACCAGAACTGGTCCTGTAGCCTGAAGCACAGATGCCTTGGGAGACCTCACATATATGGGCAAGAAATGCATCATCATAAGTCAATGAAATTTTGGGGGTTAATCTGTTACAAGGCCTTGTTAAAACAGAGCATGGCAAATGCAGTTAGATAATGCAGTTAAATAGGGACTTTATGGGAGAGGTCAGGCTAAAAATATAAATCTGAGAGTCATCAGCCTGTAGATTGATAAATCATAAAGAAAATAAGTATAGGGGTGCCTGGGTGGCTCAGTCGGTTAAGCAACTGCCTTTGGCTCAGGTCATGATCCTGGAGTGTCAGGATCGAATCCCACATTGGGTCTGCTTCTTTCTCTGACCTCTCTCTCCTCTCTTATGCTCTCTCTCGCGCTCTCTCAAATAAATAAATAAAATCTTAAAAAAAAAAAAAAAGAAGTATAGATAGAGAAGAGATCCAGAGGTGGAGCTTTAAGGCCCTTCAGTGCTATTGTCAAAAAGGGGAGGAGGAGCCAGCAAAGGAAATTGAGGAGTTTCCCATTGGTAGGAGAGAAATCAGGAGAGAGTGGTGTCTTGCAACGCGAGTGAATAAAGTCCTTCAAGGAGGAGGATGTGATCAACAAAGTCAGATATTGCAGACATGTCATTTAGTTTGAAGATTGAGACCTAATTTAGCAAAATGGAGGTAAACTTGACAATAGACGTATTGGTGAACTGGTGACTTTATGCTTAACATAATGACCTAGTAGAGATGAAGAAAATCATGAAAGAGGAGAATTTCTGTACCAATGGCAGTTTACTTGAGAAATTATGGGGTCCAGTGCTCATGCAGAGGAGTTGGCTCTGGATGAAAACACGGAAAATTCACCTGTAGTTACAGAAAAGGAAGTGGAGTACATGCAGTTGGGGTGGGTAAAGGTGACAGCAGTATTTTCTAGAACTGTTCTTTCCTTAGAGACATAGGAAGCAAAACAGAGTGAAGACGAGGAAATTCTGGAGTTTTTAGATGAAACAAGAGGTGTGAAAAAGTCAGGACAGTGAGAAAATGAGTAGAGTAGAGCAATATTGTTTAAAATTAAATACTAAAATTATCTGAGATTAATGATCATGATTTAAAGATCCAGTGAGATTGTTTTTCCTCAGCGACATTTAGATTCATGGGTGTCAGGACTGAGCAGGTGAGTGTCAGATTAACTGTGATTAGAGTTTTGCTAAGTTAGAACCATGGGGTAATTGGAGACAAAAAAGAGTTGACATTTTATGGAAAGGAGAGATGATGATCTGTGGATTCTAAACTACATAAAGAGGATGTTAAATATATGAAGAGAATGTAGGAGAAAGTGATAGGTCATGGTTGGGATTGGAATATTGGAGAACCAGAGGCAGTGGTAGGAGAGTGGGATGCTTGATACTGAGCTTACGAGCAAGTTGCTGTTTTGGTAATGACAAGGTGGCTGGCTTAGGTGGAAGACAAGATCGCTGGAGGAGGTGAGTTCAAATGGATCGAAGGATCATCAGGTGGGTGTTGAAATCACTCCGAATAATGACAAGCAGAGTGCTGAAAGAGAATAGTGAGTTAGGAGATTAATTCTTGAAGGAGTAGAGAAGGCCCCATGTCTGTAGATAATTGGGACAAGGAGGAGTAGTGGGTTGATAGTCTGAGGTGATGAATGAAAGTCATATTCTTGGTGGCTGTGGGTGGGGGGAGTCAGGTCAAGTTGATGATACTAAGATATAAGGGATTTTTCTGATGCTTGATGTTGGGTTTTAGAGGACACGTTGGAAGTGATTTAGGACTTGAGGATGGGTGGGAGATGAATTCATAAGAAGGTAAAGACACAGCCATCTGGTAAAGAGAGCCCAGGGATGAGGGCATATGTAGAGGGGGGTAGTATGAGCTTCTAGAGGTGATTAATGAATGAGGAATAAAGGGTTCAGTCTGAGTCTCAAGGCAGATAGGTGGTGAGAGTTAATATAGGAGGGCTTAATCTGTAGCTTGGAAAGTTAAGAGACCTTCCTCTTTGTGTCAAGGATACTTTGGAAATGGGGGAAGAGTGGTTTGTATTGGGTGCTTGTAGAGCTCCATGGCATGGAATAAAGGTGGAGTTGAGTGAGTGGTTGAGGTAATATGTAATGTTAGAATCACCAGTATAATCAATTAACCAGGGGTCGCTCTTTTCAGGGCCTTTTAGGTTTAGCACACGGGACTCTTCTTCCTCATCATAATGACTTTTTTCCTGAATATGTCATAAAAACTGTGGTTCAATAGCCAGGTGTTTGACATTTGAGTTAAAAAAAAAACGAAGCAACATGTATTGAGAGAACGTACACATGCTTTCTAGCATTAGAGGACTAGTTTATCAGCCTTTCCGCTTCTTTATTTGTTGTGTGGACATAAATTGGGGGTGACACTATCTACAAATAAATCACTGAGGGAAAACAATAAACCAGGCCCATGAATCCCCTTCCTTCTGTTTCTGACCATCTTGCAGCCCTGAGTCAACTTTAATAGTTTACAGGGGAGGAATATGTAATCTGGTAAATTGTCCATCTTTATTTTTAAGGTACTGTGCATTTTTAAAGATTTTATTTATTTATTTGACACAGAGAGATCACAAGTAGACAGAGAGGCAGGCAGAGAGAGAGGGGAAAGCAGGCTCCCTGCCGAGCAGAGAGCCCGATGTGGGACTCGATCCCAGGACCCTGAGATCATGACCTGAGCCAAAGGCAGCGGCTTAACCCACTGAGCCACCCAGGCGCCCGGTACTGTGCATTTAAAAAAAAAAAATGAGATTCTGCACAATAATACCCTTGGAGAAGATTAATTTCACATACATTATACTGCAAGATCTTCTTTCCCCCAATGGAAAGCTAGAAAAGATTGATGAGTTCATTTTGGCTGTTTCAGAATAAAAATTTCCTTTATTTTGCTTAGCAATTAGGACATAAATATACTTTATTTTTAAAAGGTACATTTTCACAACTACTTCACTTACAATGGTTAATTTTATGATAGAATTTGAACTTTTTGCCAACTTTAATTTATGGTGTTAAAGTGTTGCATTTGAGTACTTTACTTAATTGGCTTCCAGAGAGTGACAGACGGTCATGGCTTAAGTTAATCAGCTCTGAATCTCTAGAGCAAATTTTCGTTTACCTTCTTTATTAATTTTATACTTAAGGGTTGTCAGGAAATAGTATAAATTCCTTTGGGAATCCCATATTCCAGAGAAGCTAATGCATGAAAAGATAATAAACTGTGTGCTTTTTTTGTACTTGTGCTCCTCCAGGATGGGATTCTGGGATAGTTATGCCTTCATAGGTTGAGAAGTACCACTCTATTGTATTTAAAAATGAACTACATTTCAGTTCATCAAAGCATCCTTTATTTTGGAGTCTCGAGGTAGAAGCTGGAAATACCTCATTCATTTCTTCCTTTGTCTTTCCTGAGAAAACCACAGCAGATTGCTACTTCTTCTCCATATCAGATGGAGGCAAAATGACCACTAGAAAGAGAATAGAACACAACCATCGTAGTCCATTTAAGTCTCTATGACAAAACACCACAGACTGAGTAGCTTGTAGACAACAGAGATTGACTGCTCAAGGTTCTGGAAGCTGGAAGTCCCACAATAGGGTACCAGCGTTAGAGGGGCCTCTGTCAGTTTGTAGAATTCTTGATGTGTCCTCACATGGTGGAAGGGGCAAGGGAACTCTCTGGGATCTTTTTTTATGAGAGCATTAATTTCATTCATGAGGGTTCCATCCCCCGTAACCTAATTACCTCTCAAAGGCCCTACTTCCTAAAGCCTTCACCTTGGGCACTAAGATTCCAATACATGAATTTTGAGAGGACCCCAAATTCAGACCATAGCAATAACAAGTTGAATGTTGAGAGGGGTATCGGTTGTTTTGTTGAATTTTATTTTTCAGGTGAAAATGTTAGCTGATTATAGTACATGACATAGTTTCTATTAGATAGTAAAATTATGCCATGGCTTTATTTGATCTAAATCAGTTGTTTTCAAATGATCACTGAGCTCACACATATTTTTAAAAATTTGTAGCAAGTTAAAATGTACTTTCTCTGGTAATTTACATAGTTTACTTATATGCTTAACGGAATGAAGTTTAACATCACAAAATCTATAGGATTTTCTTCTTCTTTCTCTCTCTCTCTTTTTAAAAATACTTTATTTATTTATTTGAGAGAGAGAAGGAGTGTGAGCAAGTCATGGGAGGGGCAGGGAAAGAGAATCTTCAAGCAGACTCCCTGCTGATCACTGAGCTGGAAGCAGGGCTCAATCTGAGGACCCATGAGATCAAGAACTGAGCTGAAACCAAAGTCAGATGCTTAACTGACTGAGCCACCCAGGTGCCCCACAAAATCTATAGGATTTTCTAATTAACTATGCATATTGTGATTCCAGCCAAAAGATACCTAGTTGAATGAGATAGAAGAGTTATCCATGATGGGAAGGTTATCACTGAGATTATCTAGTTTTTCCTAAAGCTGTGTGTATTAGGGTTTCCAGGAAAACAGAATATATATGTTTGCATTTATTTATTTAATATGAGAAATTAGCTTGTGCCTTTATGCAAGCTGAGATGGGAATCCTTTCATAATATGTGTGTATGTCAAATTATCACATACACTTAAATATAATACAATTTTATGTGTCAGTTATACCTCAATAAAGCTGCAAAAGAACAAAAATACATTGATAATGGTGATACCTGTACCACTATCATTCAACTTAGTGGATATACTGACAACCTAGTTGTACACTGGGGTTTTATGGTATGAGTTGTATTTCAATTAAGACATTCATAGACAATAACTAAAAAAAAAATGGTATCTACTGTGTACCTGTTGTTAGTGCTGGGGGTTCATTAGCAAATGCATGAAACATAGTAGAGCTTAATTTGAATGGAATTAATTCTAGTGGACGTCATAGTTCAAGGAAGTGTCAGTGGAGAGGATTGAAAAGAACTAACCACAGTTGTAGGTAGCAGAAAAGCAGCCCCGCAGGGGAGTTTGAAGCTAAGAAAAGTGTGAAAGCATTACCCTTAAAAGGGAATGATGCTTTCCAGAAATGCATTGGAATGCAAGTTGGTGCAGCCACTTTGGAAAACAATATGGAGAGCCCTTAAGAAATTAAACATAGAGCTTCCCTATGACCTTGCAATTGTACTACTGGGTATTTACCCCAAAGGTACTGATGTAGTGAAAAGAAGGGCCATCTGTACCCCAATGTTTATAGCAGCAATGGCCATGGTTGCCAAACAGTGGAAAGAACCAAGATGCCCTTCAATGGACGAATGGTGGTCCATATACACGATGGAGTATTATGCCTCCATCAGAAAGGATGAATACCCAACTTTTCTATCAACATGGACAGGACTGGAGGAGATTATGCTGAGTGAGATAAGTCAAGCAGAGAGAGTCAATTATCATATGGTATCACTTGTGGAGCGTAAGGAATAACACAGAGGACATTGGGAGATGGAGAGGAGAAGTGAGTTGGGGGAAATTGGAGGGGGAGACAAACCATGAGAGACTGTGGACTCTGAGAAACAAACTGAGGATTTTGGAGGGGAGGGGATGGGGGGTTGGGTGAGCCTGGTGGTGGGTATTATGGAGGGCACGTATTGCATGGAGCACTGGGTGTGGTGCATAAACAATGAATTCTGGAACACTGAAAAGAAAAAAAAATGAAATGGGAGAAAATAAAGAAAAGGTAGGTCTAGATATTGGAAAAATTTAAGGTGGAAATACAGGAACTCAGTGTTGTTTCTGTCTGGAGGCATTATCTCTATACATAATGATGGAATTTCATTTCTATATTGACTGACTTTTAATGCGCATAAGGGAAATATCAGTTTCATCGTCATAGGACTTCAGCATACTTCACCCCAGACTTCGCATCGTTTGGAATCTAGGTGTTGGGCTCTTTTGGTCACAGGTGGGGATTTCCACCTGGGCAGCAGTCCTTGTCCAAGGTTGTTTTTTTTTTTTAAACCATCAGAGAACCTGACACACAGTTTTCAGCGGGCTGTTGGGTTCTTCTCTTTTAGGTTGTAAATTTTCGCTGCAACAAGCTCTATTTTCAAGTGCCCTGTGTCCATGCTTTTCATAATCGCTCAATAAATATTTGATACATGATCACAGTTTTTTTTAACGGCTACTTCATTCCAGAAGAATGAATGCGAGTTGCTAGGGCGTGTGTTCTGTTTAGTACTTCAGTTAGTAGGAGGTACAGTAGATATTTCACCTTTTATTTATGCTTATAGTGAACGCAGTACAACCTAGCGGTTAAGTCTGAGGAGTGACTTGGAAGGGTCTCTCCTGAGTGGAAATATCCCAGAAATCCACAAGAGGGAGATAGATTGCCACTGATGGAGAGAACGGAGCTAATGAGATACCAACTTCAAACTTTTCAGAGCAGAATATTGTAGTGTATTTCCCCAACTGAAAATGAGAAAAGGGTAGACTTTCTAAAGTTTGGTTGTACTGTTTTCTTTTGGGGATGAGAGATCAGATTCCTGGATGCTTGGTTATTTGCAGACTCTTGGAATAGGCATGATATGTCAAGGTTTATGACACTTTGCAGCTTCAATGAGCATATCCAAAGGCTTTAAGGATTTTTGTTTGTTTTTGATCTGATTGTGGCTCTTTCAAGGACAGATTGCAAAGCTGCCTTCTCTCTACCTCCTCTTTTCATTTCTGTGGCCGTGGCAATGGGGAGTTAGCACTGGCCATATTGGAGGTTTAATACTCTTGCTGGGAAATGCCCTCACTGATCTCAGTCTCCTTTGGGCACAATGTCCCAGCAGGATGAATCGTTTTGGTTTTCAGTGGTCCTTACCTACCAAAGGCAAGGCTGAAGTCCAGATAACTATACAGAAGTGGAACAGAAGGAAACTTTATTTTAAATAGCATACATTTGTACTTTGAAAGTCATGCTCATTGCCCCACCGCCTCGTGTTTATGTGGTCACTGGGGAGAGAAACCCTTTATAATTTCAACATGACTGTTTGTAATATTGTTACTGGATGGCTTCTAAGTTTTATTTGGTTTCTTTTTAGAGAATTTCTTTTCTCCTCCTGCATGTTTACAAATGATGGGGTAATGATATTTTCGGTGTTTGACATTCCCTACCCCTCCCTAATTCTTTTGTTTTTTAAGATTTATTTAATTTATTTGAGAGAGCGAGAGAGCTAGCCTCCATAGAGGGGCAGAGGGAGACAGAGAGAGAAACTCAAGCAAGATGCCACACTGAGGTCGGGACCCCTCTCGGGGCTCGATCTCAGGACCCTGAGATCACTACCTCACAGGTGCCCCTGACCCCTCCCAAATTCTTAAAACTATTTCTTCCCTTGGCCTTTCCATTCCCTTTTTTAGCTTCCCGTTCTCAATATTCTTCAAATGATCCTTTCTTCCTCTCCCATCCTTGCTCTCCAGGGTGCCACAGTCCCCGTCCTGTCTGAGGGAGATGGTGTCATTTAGAGATTTAAAAGTCCAGGCTGGAGACAGTCTGCCCCGGTTCACATCCCAGCTGGTACTGATGAGCGCCGTGTGACCTTGGGCAAGTTGCTTATATTAACTGTGCCACAGGCTCTGTGAACATATCAGTTAATACATGTGAAGGATTTAGACCAGGGCCTGGCACATAGGAAGCACTCTTTACACGTTGGGTATTATCACTGTCAGTCTCTTCCATCAGAGAGACTCTCCTTGTAGGAGCTCGTCTGCACCCAAAGTCTCAAGTATTCCCTATATATCTTTTCTGAGCTCCAAGCAGATTTCCTCGGGCTCTCTGCACATTTCCACAGGGACTGCCCACGGCTGCCTCAGACTCGGCGAGTTCAAACCTGAATTCACCGTCTATCACTCTGCTCTCCTGGCCAACCTGCTCCTTCTGTTCTCTCTCTCAGCCAGTGGTGCCATTTTCTGCCTGGTATCCGAAGCCAGGTAAGTGAGTTCTCCTCACCTTCCGTCATTGGCCTCCACTTCACTTGGTCACCAGATTAGGACAATGCGCCTTTTCAAACGTCATCCACACTCAAGCCCTTTGTTTACCACAGGGGCCCTGCACCCATCTCCTTGCCTCTGCACGTGCCTTCTTCTTTCCACCTTGGCTGGGATATCATTTACAAATGAAAATCTGATTCCCATACCTCATGAAATGAAACATATCTCTAGTTTTTATAGCTTTGGAGGTTATGTATGGTCTGACACCCAAGATCTTCTGCAGTCTGGCGTCTGCTTGCCTCCCTGTGCTGCTGTCTGGCTGCTGTCTGCCACACAGAAAGTGTCATCCCCATGTTAGCTTGGGGGCGGAAGGGGAAGCCTCATTATCTATGCAGCAGAGAGGGATGAATACCTAATACTTGTGTTTAACAAAGACCCGTGTTTAGGGCATCTGGGTGGCTCATTCCTTTAAGTCTCTGCCTTTGGCTCTGTCATGATCCCAGGGTCCTGCTCAGTGGGGAGCCTGCGTCTCCCTCTCCCCTGCTGCTCTCCCTGATTGTGCTCTCACCCCATCTCTCTCAAATAAATAAAATCTTTTTTAAAATGCCTGTGTTTAGTAAAGCACATGGTAGATGCTAAAGGCATGCTGATATCTTTACACATAAAGCCTTGACTCTGTATGAATGAGAATTCTTTCTTGCTCATGGACTTTAAAACTGTCCTCAATGTGTTGATTGGAATCAGCATGTTCCACAGCATAATTAAAATGTGAGAAATGTTTCTAGCACATCAGTAATAGAGACACTTTCAAATAATGTCTAAGGAAATGCAGGCTCAAACTTACAAATAGCCTTTTACATAAACAACACTCAGAGGTGCATTTTCCCCTTAATGCATGTACATAACTTCCATTAACAATCTTTGCCTCCGTGTTTAGCTTTTATTTTTATGTCTGTTGTATAAATCTGAGTCTTGACACTTTAATGGAGAGATCTTGGTTTGTGATGACATCATATCAAATGTAAAGGCGGTTGGACTGTTTAAGAAACTTTCACCTGAGAGTGTCTATCAGTAATTCTGAAGAAAAATTATTTTAAACCTCTGACATTCTGCTTCTCAGGGGACCTTCTCCAGATCACAGGACCCACATGCCTCCTTCACCCCTCCAAATTCTATTTCCTCTGTCATTTCTTGTGAACTACGGTAGGGAAAATGGCTTCTTGATGTGGCCCAAGCCCACTTAAAAGGCAGAGCTGAGGCTGGAGGGAAATGTTACAAGTTGTTTTGGCTTCTGTAGGGCGGGGCTTACACACGGGGTTAGGTGACATGGAATGGGTCATGGGAAGAGAACAACTGAGGCTTGCTCTTTATTTCTTTTCTTTCTTCCTTCTTCCCTTCCTCCCTCCCTCCTTCCCACCTTCCCTCCTCCCCTTCTTCTCTCCTTCCTTCCTTCCTTCCCTTGTTCCCTCATTCCCTCCTTCCCTTCCTTCCATCTTTCTATATTTCTTTTTTGGTGTTAAGGTAGTGGTTGGCACATAACTGGCATTCTAGACACCACTCTGGTGAGACTTTGTCCTACATCCTATAATCTAAACCTGTCCCACAAACTTTGGGGCAAGTTAAAGGTTTGATTGTACCAGAGTTTCCTGTTTTCTTACATTGTTCCAGGATCCTGAGAAATTGGAGGTGAACATCAATCTTTTCTTCTTCTCACAGTACTCTTTTAGGGCTTCCTGACTGAGGGTGTGGCCATTGGACCCCGCTCATCATAAATGGGGAAGTCTGAAGCCCAGCAGTTTCCCTAGGTTACCTTCACTCACTTCCCACCCCACCTACCCTTGCATAGAAACTGCCCTGATGAATGATGTGTGGCTTTGACTTTCATGCTGAATTGTGACCCTAGCTTTTTATTCTAGTACTTTGTTCACTGGATCAGACAGAAGATGAGGGTTTTTATCCCAGGGTAATACCTCTTCTCCAAATGTGAACCTGAATGGATATTTCAAGGATCATAGAATATAAAGTTGGAATCTAGGTCATTGTCCTCTTATTAGGAAGGAAGAAACTGAGACTCACAGAGCTGAAGTTACTTGCTCAAGACAGATGTAGTGGCTGAGCCAAAGGATAGAGCTCAGTTATCTGACTTCCCCACAGACCCCCCCCCCCCCATTCCATGTTTCTCTCATTCTCTCTCTTTATTCCTTCTTCTTCCCTTCTTCACTTCTATTTTATTTGTTATATGAGAACATCTTCCCAATGTGGAAGGCACAATAATTGCTGTATCATAAGAGCCCTGACAGCAGTCTCTTAAATGACCACAAGGGATTATTCAAAGCCGTGAAAAGATGGACTTTCTATTTTGAGGTTTTATTCACTATCAACTTTTTCTAAATCAGAGAGTTGAGTCCTGTTATTTTCGCTTTCAGTCTGCTCAGCCAGTGAGGTTGGTTTGTTCCCTTTCATGGCTCATTTTTTTTGTAGCTTGTAAGGGCAGCTCATTGTCTTGCTCTTAGCTCAGCCAGTTCTTTTGTGTCATTTAATATCACCATGACACTTTTCTCTGCTGACAGGCAGACACTGGCTGCAGTCATTATTTTTCATTTTCATTTAAAGGATATTTCAAGCGTACCAATAAGAACAAAAGAAGCCCACAGTTTTCACTCTCCAGACTTAATGCATATTAATATTTTGACATAACTTCTTCAGGTGCTTTGAATGAAATACAGCATGGCAGATAGGAAAGTCCTTTAACTTCATTGTTAGAAAGTCAATGTGCCAGTTTTTTTAGATGATGTCTCCAGCAGCCATGTGTTTTTAGTCAATAAAGTAAACACTGACGTAAAAGTACCACCCAGGGGTACCTGGGTGCTCAGTCGATTAAGTGTCTGACTCTAGATTTTGGCTCAGGTCATGGTCTCAGGGAGCCCCACATCCAGCACTCTGTGGGGAGCCTGCTTGAGATTCTCTCTCTCCCTCTTCCTCTGTCCCTCCCCTTCTCTCAAATAAATAAATAAATAAATAAGTAAATCTATCTTTAAACAGTTAATTGAAATAAGCAGAATCATTATGTAGGCACTCCCTTGTAACTTTCCTTTTTCATTCAAAATTACTTTCTATAGATGTATCCATACGGATAAAGTAATTTGTTTTCATTAATCCATGTGGTATTCATTTGGCTGCTGTGTATGATGTCATTTTCTTTAGAAATAATTTTTTCTACTCTACTCTTAATAGATACTGAAGGTGCATCCAGTTTTTTCTACTGTAAACTATGCTGCAGTGAACATCATTGTATATATTTTTTAGCGGACTTGTGTGGGAGATTCTGCAGGTCACCCACCTGAGGGTGGAAATTTTGATCTGTAGAGCATATGTAACAGTATGTGCTAAATGATTCCCCGAAGTGGTTTTCCAGCTTATGTGCTCCTCAGAAGTGGACGGGGGCTTACAATTCCCTCCATTCTCTCCACTGTAGTAACAAAGCGGAGTTCACGGGCAACTTCTAGCTCTCTGCCTTTTCGTCATGTGGTGGCTTGCATGCTCCCACCCCTTATGAAATTAGGCACAGTCACGAGATTTTTTTTTAAAGATTTTATTTATTTATTTGTCAGAGAGAGAGAGAGAGCGAGCACAGGCAGGCAGAGTGGCAGGCAGAGGCAGAGGGAGAAGCAGGCTCCCTGCTGAGCAAGGAGTCAGATGTGGGACTCGATCCCAGGATGCTGGGATCATGACCTGAGCCGAAGGCAGCTGCTTAACAAACTGAGCCACCCAGGCGCCCTTGTCATGAGATTTTTTGGGGCAATAAAATGTGAGCAGACTCTTAAGGGCCAGTGAGACATCTGTTACATTCACTGACTCTGCCTCAGCAACTTTTAATGATCTGTGTGGTGACTTCTTCACCATGTTGGGTCTCAGTGAAGATGACATGGAGTAATGCCCCCAGTTGACTTGCAATAAAGTGTGAGTTGTAAATAAATCAGTGATGTAAATAAATTACATCAGAGTTTTGAGAACCATGTCCTGTTGGCCAAATGTGGCCCACTTCCCATTATTGTAAAGTTTTATCAGAACAGAGCCATGCCCGTTTGTTGTATTTTGTCTAGGCAGAGTGGAGTAGTTGAAGTGGAAACCCTGTGTCCTGCAGAGTTGAGAATATTTACTATATGGTTTTTTTGCAGAAAAAGTTTGCTGACCTCTGTTTTAGACCAGAGATTCTGAGCTGGTTTGTTGCTGCTGTATAACATAGCACATCCTGACTGATCTGTTCACCAGCATGTGCTATTAAATGACTATAAGCTTTTTGCCAAATTTAATGGGTATCTTAAAATATTTCTTATCAGGGAATTAAAGAATTCTTTTTTGAAAGCTATAGATATAGTTTACTGACCAACAGGTACCTGATGGCTCTTTTTTTTTTACAAATCCACCCATACAATAAAGTTCATCCATAAAATGCCATGATTCTTAGTAAATTTACAAAGTTGTTGCAATCATCACTATCCAGTTTTAGAGCAATTTCATCATCCTCAAGGGTTTTCTTGTGCCCATTTGCAGTCAGTGCCTACTCCTACCCCTAATCCCAGACAACCAGTGATCTGCTTTCCACCTGTCTGTATCCATTTTCTGCTTCTGGACATTTCCTCTAAAGGGAGTCATACTTTTTAAAGAATGTAAATCTGAATTGAATCATGCAGTCTTGCATTTTTTTTCTCTTTTCACTTAATGTGCTTTTTAGATTCATCCAAGTTTCGGCACCGTTCCGTAGTTTGACCCTTTTTATTGCTTACTAGTATTCCATTATGTGGAAATTCCATTCACAGGCCGATGGAAATTTGATTTGTGTCTGCTTTGTGACTGCATGCAGAATGCTGCTGTAAGTGTTTGGGTACCCACCTTTACATAGACATATGTTTTCATTTCTCTTGGGGAGATGTCTGGGGAGAGAATTGCCACATCAAAGGGGAAGTTTACGTTTCTCTTTTTAACAGAACTTCCCAACTGTTCTCCAAAGCAGCTGTACCATTTTGCATTCCCAGCAGCAGTGTGTGTGAGAGCTCTGGTTTCTCCACATCCTCAGCAACTCTTACTGCTGTTTGTCTTTTTGGTTATAGCCGTTCTGGTGGGTGTCTGGCAGTATCTTAGTTTACTTTTGTTTTCATTTCACTCATTACTAACGCAGTTGAGCATGTTTCCCATATCTTATTTATGAAGTATCTTTTCAAATATCTGGCCCATTTTAAGATTGCATTGTGTTTCCTTATAATTAGCTGAAAGAATTCTTTATGTCTATTTGGGTCCAAGTCCTTTATTAGATAATATGATTTGCAACTACTTTCTCCTAGTGTGTAGTTTGTCCTTTCATTTCATTAATGGTGTCCTGTGAAAGCAAAAGATTTTAATTTTGATTAAACTCCAGTTTATCATTTTTTCTCTTTTATCATGTTTTTACTCTTGTTTCTAAGAACTCTTGCTCCACCTGAGGTCATGACAAATTTCTTCTGGGTTTTCTTCGAGAACGTGTATAGTGGTACCTCTTACAATTAGGCCTGTGATCCGTTTGGGTTGATACTTTTTTCGGTGACTGGTGGAGGGGAAGGGAGTATCAGTGATGGAAAAACCCGATGCTTTATAGAGTTAAAGAAGAGACTCAGTCAGAAGCCAGAGAACCCATTTTCCAACTTTCCAAATATGAAAATAGAAAACTTTTTAAGTATGACAGTGTGTTTCTTCTGTGGAGTATACATTTGAAAACATTATCAAATGTTTATAGTGCAAGCGAGTAATAACGAGAGCTTACTCTTTATGTGTATAAAGTTGTGGATATTTGAAAAGAAACTTTAATTGAAGCTTATGCAACTTTATCTTTCCTTCAGGTTTTACAGACTTCAAGAGAGTTAGGCGAGTCTAGAGAGACTTAAGTTTTCTTCAAAGATTCCAGGACATAACTCGACTCAGCAAGGAACACTTTCATAATTCTTTCATAAAACGGGGGGAACGTAGATGTCTTTGAGTAGGACTAACACTGCTCTCTGTAGAGATGTAATTGTGCACGTAGAGATAAGCCTTTTTTTTTCCGCCATTTCTGGATGCCACAACTTGAGAGCAGAGTGGGAAGTTACAGTGTGTGTATTGAGCTGCAAAATTACGCAGGGAGGGGGCAGTATTTCCCCTGCCCCATCACCCTAAAGGGGCAGGGCTTGGATCACAGCAACAGTAGCAAGATCGAGAAGGATCCTCATAATCTCTGTCCAGCAGGAAAATACCCTGTCTCCTGCTTTCTCCATGGTCCTGCCTGTCGGGACAGAATCCTGGGTGCTGTTTGAATGGTCCGTGCTGTGGCTCTGTCCAGGGCTGACGGATGTCCAACTCCGAGTGCTGTCTTCCAGGTTCTCCTGCTCTCTGTCCACAGCACCCACAGGCCTAAGACTCAAACAGGCTCCGTTTGAATCCTGAATCTGCTGATGGCTCTATGACCACAGGCAATCATTTGCCCCCACTGGGCCTCAGTTTCCTCATCTGTAAGCATGGGATAATAACACACAACTTTCAGGATTGCTGTGTGGATTAGACACAATAGAAGGTCCCTAGCACAGGGTCTACATGTTCCTGGAACTTCTCAGCATAGGAAATAATGTACTGAGCACATACTGTAAATTGCAGCCCAAACAAAACAGAACCAAACCAAACCAAACCAAACCAAAACAAAACAAAAAGCAAACTAGTTGTGGCAAGAGTAGGGCTGGGTCTTCTCTTTCTTCCTCTCTTCCCTCTCTTCCTCTTCTTTCTTCTTCCCTCTCCCCTTTACCATGTGACAGATGACATCAGTGCTGCAGATGTTTTGCTGAGCCCCTCTGTGCTCTGAAGCGGAGCCACATGCCATTGTCACAAATGTCCTGTCCTCTCTGGCTAGCTCTTACAGCCACAATGTCTGCCATCTCCCTGTGACCCTCCAGGTGGGACTGTACCCACCACGGCTGGCAATGCCTTTCATTTCCGTGTAGCCCTGAAATGTTGCTAGCGTTGTAGGGCTAAGGCTTTTCAAGCACTGTCTGGGAGCAGGGCACCTCTTCTGCAGCCTGAATTACGGATCTGCAATACGGAGTTTTGAGTGGCTGCTTTATCTGGGGGAAGCTCAGGCTTCTTTCCAGTGGCGTCCTCTGGCTATAGTTCTCTCCTCTCCCTCTTAGCCCCTGGAGCAGGAGACATTTTTTTTCTCTCTGCCTTGGGATGGCAGTTTCCTGTTTTTCATTAACTATGTTCCCCATGGATCATTCCCATGAGCATCAGACAATGTTTCAGTATTTACTATGATTAAGCCACTACTCTCGCTTAACGTCTTGCTCCGGCGTGTGCTCCAGTCTCTGTTCCCTTCCTGGAAATGACTGAGTGCAAGTGTCATTATCAGCCCACACTGTGTGTCTTCCCGGTTGCTGCTCTTCCCATCCCTGACTGCTTGGGCTCTGTCTCTTCCTCTCCACTGATCATTTTCTTCATTGAGCTCATCAGTAACCTCCCTGTTGCCAAATTCAACGGTGAGTTGCAGACAGAGCTGGAACCAGGGTGAGACTTTGGTGGGGTCTAAGGTTTGAACTTTTAGGAGGCACACACTCTCCAGGTCTGCCATTGCCAGGCAGGCCTGCATCTGCTCCACCGCACTGACCCCAGTCACTTCTCTGTCTTCGTCTGACTTGGCAGCAGTTGACACAGCTGAACTCTCCTTCTTTAAGCATTTTCTTCTCTTGACTTCCATGATTTTTCTTCTCAGTCTCCTTTGCTGGCTGCTTCTTGGCTCTCTGATCTATGCATGGTGGTGTGTGCCCCAGGGCCCCGTCCTAGATGACCTTCCACCCCATTTCTCTCATCTAGTCTCATGTCTTTGTGCGCCAATGAGTCCGAGATTTTTTCCATAATTCCAAGCTACCAAGTTCAAGAGTCATAAATCTAACATCTGTTTGTCTGCTCCTGCAATGAACTAAATGTTTGTGTGTCCCTCAAATTCAAATGTTGAAATTCTAACCTGCAGCATGATGGTATTAGAACAGGAGGCCCTTGGGAGGAGAGTGGAGCCCTCCTGAATGGGATTACTGTCCTTATGAAAGGGACCTCAGAGAAAGCTCTCTCAAACGCTTTTCCTTCATTATGTGAAGAGGCAAGAAATGGGCAGTCTCACCCAGAAAATGGTTCTCACCATAACCTACAGTGCTGGCACCCTGGTCTTTGACTTCTGGCTTTCATAGCTGTGGGAAATAAAGATCTGTGGCTTTTTAAGCCAGCCAGCCAGTGGCACTTTGTTACAGCAGTCTGGACTGACTGAGGATGTCTCTCCTTCTGTATCTAGAGGCATTTCAGAGTAGTAGATTCCAAGAAGAATCCTGAATCCAGGATTCCCCCAGACTAGTTCTTCCACTTCTCATGTCAGAAAATGGCCCTTCAGCCAGTGTGCTGGTGCCCCATTCAAAATACACGCCAGCTCACTTTATACAGGCCGCAGGCTTGATTCAGGCCAACATTGTGTCTTTCCTGGCCATGAGTCTCTTTACTGCTGTTTCTGCAGCCCCTTTTGAACCCTATAATGTATACTGCATTTCATAGCCAGCAAGATCTTAAAACATAAATCACACCATGCATTATCCTACCTAAAACCCTCTAATTGCTTTCCACTGCTGTTAGCATAAAATCTGAACACTTTATCATGCTTTTACACAGTTCTGTGTATCCTGGCCCCACTAATCTCTGCCATCATCCTCTACTTTGATCTGCTGCGTTCGAGCCCCACGGAACATCTTCCTGTTCTTTCGCCTTGCCCAGTGTGCAGACAGCTCAGGATTTTTACATGTGCCACTTCCTTTGCCCAGAATTCTCTTACCCTATATCCCCTTATGAGTGTCTCTGTTTCTTTATTTAGATTAAGCTCAAGTGTCTTAAGAGAAGCCTTTCCTGACTGCTCACTCTGAAGAGGTGCCTCCACTCCCTTACTCTGTTCTATTGCACTATCAGTGTTTCAGTTATGCATTTATGTATGTATTTATTTTTTATTTGTTTGATGTCTGTCCCCCCCGCCCCCAACTACTAAGGTAGCTTCATGAGAACAGACTTGTCTTGTTCATCCCTTTACCTCAGTGTATAGAACACTGCCTAGCCCATGACTCAATAAATATTTGTTCATGAGGTAAATGAGCAGATAGACATCCAGGACTGCTTCTCCCCCTTCAGACCACTTCCAACTGCTTAGATGTTTCGCTCCGTGATTTATCTCTCTTGCCTCTGAGGAATGTCCCATCACCTTCTTCTGGAGAGGAGCTGTTCATGAGGAGTAGGTCTGGCCGCTTATTCCTTCATTTTCTGAGTTAGGATTCCAGCTTGGGTGCCTCCTGTCCATAGTCCGAGCTCTTGCACATAGTGACAGTCTGGTTTTTGAAGAGTGTTGGTGTCAAAGACAGAAGATTGAGCTGTGAAAATCAGTTGGCTCAGTCAGGAAAACCTAGCTGAAGCTTGAAGCAAAGCTGCGCATTGGGATTGTGGTGGGTGGGAACCTGTGCTGAGGAGAGCAGTGTTGTGAGGCGTCCCAGTGGGAGAGTGGCCTGGATGAATTCCAGAGTTGGAGCATGGATTCCAGAGGCCATTCCTTAGGGAAGCAGAACATGTATTTAATGTTGCTAATTTAGGTTTGCTTAAGGAATTGTAATGCAAAAAACTTTCTGTGGAGTTACAGCCTCCCTTTGGGACCTGCCTTATGTGGGTTTTTCATGCTCCCTCTGCATCTTCCTCACTGAGGGAGATGTTCTACTGCTTTCCACAGTAATACCTGTTTATTTTCTTGAAAGCATTCTCCAAGTTTTCTGTCCTTGGAACAACAGAGAAATGTTGTTTCATAATCACATTTTCAAAAGTCACCCTTGGACTCAGTTTCCAGGTACACGTAATCTTTCTGACGGAACATCACTGGCTTGTGAGAGGAGATGTTAACCTGCCATCTATAAAATGTGTTTGTTCGAGGCCATACACAGAAATGTCCCTTAAGAAAACAGAACCTTTCAGAAAACAGAAATTTGAGCTCACTAATCCTAACACATATACCAGAGGTGATTGTGTTATAAAACAATAAATAGTGGCTATTACTGATGATTCAAAATAATTAACTTAAAGAAATGAGATAACCATATCACACTTATGCCCTAAAATACGAAAGTGTGCAAAAAAGCCATTACCACTCCTAAAGTAGAGTATTTATAGGCTTCTCTCAACTCTTCCTGCCAGAGATGATATGAATTCTGGTTGCATTCACCCATTGGCAAAATTATTGTTTGCTTAAGGCAACATTAGAAATGTCAGTTTCCCTCAATTGTTACCTAAAGAAGTATCACGGAGCAGTAGTAACTCCCAAACGCTTCCTTCCCTAGACCAGGCTTTATCCTTTGTGCTTACGATGACCATGGTGGGTGCTATTGTGCCTGTTTCACAGCTGGAGAGATGGACAGAGCAACCCAGCTCTTACAAATGTGGCTAAAGCTTCATGAAGTAAGTCTTGCTTTTTGAATAATGGCTGTACTTCTTATTTCTAATGGAAATCCCAGCAGGTTTTTGACTTCACCAATTTTCCCAATGAGAAGGGAGCTCAAACAATGATGTGTCTGTGAAAGTATGAACAAGAACTGTTACCCTATGGTTTTGTAGGAATGGAAAGATGTGAGAACACTGACTTGTAGTTTTTCTTAATGCGTTGGAAAAGTCTATGGAGAATTTTGGATATGAAAGAAGTTGACTAAGAAGTGTGAGTTTACTGTGTTGTTCTCAGAAACATGTTTGTATTTCATCATAACCTCTCCTCTCACATGCTCTCTCCCATTTTTTTTCATGAGTTTGTTTTCTGACTGTGAGCTGTCTGACTGAAATTGACCGGGTGCAACTATATTAAAACGATTAGATTAGAAACAACCACAACAACATTCAGAAAAGAAAAACAAAGACTAAAATATTTCGAATGTCCTTAGATACTATTAATGTATCTAATTAATACTGTTGGATACATTAATAGTATCTAATAGTGATTTGTATTCATTCAGATGAAAATTCCTATAGGGTTTGAAAATGACCGTTGAGAAGAAAATTTGTTTCTCTAACACAGAAGATATCCATAACCTCCCAAACTTCCTAAATATTTGATAGAATTTAACCATCTATTTTTCCTGAAGTGATAGCTTGAGAAAGTGTCTCAATAGATACATCTAATCCTACCTCACACAATTGAATTCTTTTTAAAAATGTTGAAGAATTCTGGAGAGTTTCTGAAACCATTAACATTTAGTATAGTTACAAGTTCAGAGAAAAAATAGATATTGACCTCTTCCTTGGAATTCACCTGCTGCAACTGTTGAAAAGCAATGAATCTATATATTCTGAGGAGAGAGAAATAGTAGGTAAAAGAGGGGGGTAAGTTTTAAGATTCTGTGTTTTTGATTTGAGGATCAGTTAGAGAAAATGTTGGAAGGGTGCTCTTACTAATTTATGGAATGTTTGGTAAACCAGAGTACTTGGAGCATGGAAAGCAAGCAAGCAGAACTTCAGGTGTATGGGTATTAGTCTGTTAAAGTGAGTTCCACAATGGAAAAAATACAAAGTGAGATAGATGATGAGGGGCCATGGAAACTCTTGGGTGAGTGTTAGAGATAACTGGGAAGAAGAATGCCTGGCAAGAGAGCTGATTGGTCAGATCATGACATAGGGGTAAATTCAGCCTCTAAGCATGATTTTATTGATTTATTATCTTTTTGAAAAAGATTTTATTTATTTATTGGACAGAGGGAGACACAGCAAAAGAGGGAATATAAGCAGGGGGAGTGGGAGAGGGAGAAATAGGCTTCCTGCCAAGCAGGGAGCCCAATGCAGGGCTTGATCCCAGGACCCTGGCATCATGACCTGAGCCAAAGACACATGCTTAATGACTGAGAACCCAGGCGCCCCTCTAAGCATGATTTTAATCCAGCCAATGGACTAAGAATCCAGAACATGTGTTCATGAACATAGCTCCTCTGAATCAATTTCTTGGTAACTGAAGTTTGTGTGAATTACACAGACCTTCCAGAAATGCTTTGAGATGTATCTCTCCTTAAATGTAGAATGACAATGAGTCAAGTATCACCTAAGAGCTAACCAATCCTAATGAAACCTAAATGTATTTGGTGTCTTAATCTCTGTTTTCTTCTTTTGTCAATAGACTAAGGTTTCAGTTCCACTCAAAGGAAGAACTAAAATGACTAACTAAATCCAGTGATTAGAAGTGGTATTTCCTTTCTTTTTATAATTCAGCAGCAACACTCATAGAGGCTTTCTGGGAGGTTATCATGGTACTTCCTTCTTATTCAAATTTTTCAAAATCAAGGTATTGATTTCTTCTTGTAACACTAATATCTTGTTGAAATGAAAAAAGGATTAATCTCATGAAATTGCCTAAGTACTGTGATTCAGAAGCCAATCTCATCTAAAGTCTGGGGATAGCACTATAGCGAGAAGAGTTCCTTTAGAAATAACAGTTGTGGGACGCCTGGGTGGCTCAGTTGGTTGAGCGGCTGCCTTTGGCTCAGGTCATGATCCCAGCGTCCTGGGATCGAGTCCCACATTGGGCTCCTTGCTCCCTGCGGAGCCTGCATCTCCCTCTACCTGTGCCTGTCACACTCTGCCTGCCTATACTCTGTCTTTCTGACAAATAAATAAAATCTTAAAAAAAAAAAAAAGAAATAACAGTTGCAAGAAGGAAAGAGGGAAGCCTTACTATCAGCTAACTTACTCTCTAAGAATAAACAAATACAAATAAATAAGTTCTTGGTGAGCTGAATTATATAATACATAAATTATAAATATATGTATATATGTATAAATATGTATATGTATGTATGTACATATATATGTATAAATATATTCATATGTAACATTCAAATAAGTAGCCTGTTTTATATTCAGAATTTTGATAGAGGCCTTGACGGGTATAAGTGAATAAGTACACCATATTTCAGGGTTCTTGTCCGCATCAGAGCTGTACAAGCTGATTTCTCATTACATCTGAAACTATTCCTCTGCTTCAGTTCACTGACTTTTATTCCCAATTCTTTTCTGTAGGTAACAAAATAAAGGTTTCTCTAGATCTCTGAGAATTAAAAAAAAATACAATCAATATGTAATTATAAGAGATAATATGCTTCCCAGATTCAAATCTAAAAGAATAAACCAAGCTTAAAGGTAATATTATCAATGGTATTAACATTGCTAAAGGAAGAATTTACCAACAGAAGCAGGCAAGAGCATGAAACCAAAGAAAAATGAGGAGTAAGAGCATCATCTTGGAGAAAAATTGCTTTGAAATTGCCTGGGGATCTGGTCGATGAATCACGTTTGCATATATAGATGAGATGGAAGCATCCAGCTCTCCATGCTTGCTGTATTAGGCTATGGAAATTGTACAATTAGTTATCCTTGTTCTGATTCTTTACACTAAATGCTTGACCACAATTTGTATTCCCATAAAGCTTTGCCCCAATGTCAGTGTGGTATCTGACACGCTAGGCTGATATGTCTTTTGTCAAAAAGGCATTCTTTGGCATCTGACCAATACTTTAATATTGCTTGGGTCCAGTTATTGAGAATTATTTGAGAATTGAGCAGCTGATAATTGATACTCTCTAATGTGTAAAATGGAAGGTCGTGGTCTGAGGTGTGGGGCGCTCACTAAGCAAATGCCCTCACAGGAAGCTCTGACTGGGATGCCAGGTGGCTGATGTTTTCGCCAGTAGTACTTTTTGCTTAGCTCACCTCTCCTTTCAAATTACAGTGCCTGACTTTGTGCTTCCCATTCCCCTCTTCATGGTGCCCTTCTATTCATCCTGACCTGATCATAGAGGCAGTTCAAGGTTTATACCTAATGGGGCAGTGGTTCTCAGCTGTGGCTGCTCGTTAGAATTACCTGGGAAGTGAAACAATTTTTTAATGCCTAGCCCACACTTCAGACCGATTAAAATAGAACCTAAATAGAGGGAAATCAAAATAATTCCAATGTGCAGCCAAGGTTCAGAACTACTGCTTTAGAGAGAGACTCTGTTAATTTCTAAAGCCCACCTGAATTTTCCCTCTCCCCAATTTCTTTTGCCCTTAATCTATTTTCACATGTCTTTGTATTCTTTTCTCTCATTTGATAATATATTCTTTGTGATTATGGAATCATTTCTTTCTTTTACTCTTCCTTTCCTTTCCTTTTCTTTCTTTTGTTCTCTTTCTTTCTTTCAATTTAATTTTTTTTTTTTATTAGAGAAAGAGAAAGCACACAAGCAGGGGGAAGGAACAGAAGTAGAGGGAGAAGCAGGCTCCCCACTAAGCAGAGAGCCCAACTTGGGGCTGGATCCCAGGATTCTGGGATCATGACCTGAGCTGAAGGCAGATGCTTAACTGACTGAGCCACCCAGGGACCCTATGGAATTTTTTCTTAAATGAATTTTATGTATAATTTGTTGAGTTACCTCTCATATACAGCAATACTTCGGATAAATACTGGACTTGTAGTCTATCTTACTTATAATAAATTATTCTTCTCCTTGCTTAAGGATATTCCAAAGTTGGTAGGATACAATCCACATTTCTTCTAATTTGGTAATCCCAGTCTGTCATTTTTGGCACAAGTTGTATGGGAGAATATGTGAATGGGTGTATGTGTGTGCATAAGTTGAAATCTGTTGAAATTCCAAAGCAGCATATTAAGTAGTAGACTGGAAATCTGATTTTATTCATTGATTTTATTATCTTGTGTTACTGACAGCCATTTTTCATGATCTTATTTTTTTTCCCCACTCAGTATAATCAGAAACTTCCATTTTTATTAGAATGTACTAATGTGCATCATCAGCATGTCACTTGAGTCCTAGGATGATGTCCTAGACAAGCTAGGCTGGCAATTTAACTACAGGGTAATATGTTCTTATATCCCACATATGAAAACCAAGATGATGACATTCTGAGTTCATGAGTAGACCAAATAAGACTGTAGACTTTTAATAAAAGTGTCTATCTCCAGATTTTAGCGGAGCTCAAATGAGTTCACATGGTAAAAGGAAAAGTTCAACAAACTCTTTTGGAACTGTTTCTCATGTTCATGTTTTGCTCTGAATACAGCATCAAGCTTTTAGGGGTATGACTAAAGGGTGACTTAAAAAAGCTTAATAAATAACCAAGGTGTTGAGTGAGTAAATGCAGCTCAACCTGGTGGGGTTTTTTCCCCCTTTGATTTCCTTTGTTCCCCCTGTTTACCATGATTCATGGTGAATCACAGTTGTTTGAGAAATACAGGGTTAACTATTTTTGATTAGCATGATATAAGCTGGAGGTATTTATCATTTCTCTAAGATGGGAACCCTAACAAAATATCCAGTTCAGACATTTAAAAATTAATTAGATTGGAAGATTCTTTATTTTTTTCCTTGTAGAGTTTTGTCAGGGAAGCTGGTTATTGATTCGTGTTCTCCTATGTACAATGAGCTTCTTAGTGGCTATAAAATAATGTTAGAGGCTGCTTTTAAGGAAAATATCCTTTCAAAATGGAGGGGTTGAAGAACTTTGAATTGCTCACATGTGACTGTGACAAATTGCTTTGACCTTTAGCTACTCTGTATCACTTCTAACTCACTAAAGAATTGCAAGCCAAGACTGAAGAAAGGGCTTCATTTTGTTCCTGAAAGAAGCAATTATATGTGAAATGCTTTTAAGCTTAACAGTTATGAATATTAGCATGTGATGTCAGGCAGTGCCTAGTACATCTGTATTTCCTTTATGATCAAGTGTGACATTTCATGCTAGAACTTGGAGTTTACGTTTCTTTAAAATCAAGTCTACCCATGTGTCCCTTTCTGGGCTCATTCCAAGAAGAGGCACCTTGAGGAACATTTTGTTCTTTTCGATTTGTGTACCTCATGCCATGGCACTCTTGTTGATTAAAGGTAATTTGACAAATGGATATTAAAAGAGGATTATTAAAACAGCTGGCAAATAATGCAGCCCCAGGAGTTCTGGAAACCTACAGAAATGACTTCTTAAATGTATTCTTTCATAATTTATATTTGACATTTTAGATTCTGAGCGGTTCCTGCGTGAGAAGAGAATTGGAACAGAGACAATACCTTGCCTAAGATCTGACTTAGCTGGATGCTTTTAGACAGCCTTGTTATAGTTAGAGTAAATTTTGGGGGTTCCATGACGATGAGGATCTCTAAGGACTAGAGACACTTACACTAGTAGGGATTGCACAGTAATCCTGTTCAAGTGTTGGTGCGCCTGGGTGGCTCAGTGGGTTAAAGCCTCTGCCTTCGGCTTGGGTCATGATCCCGGGGTCCTGGGATCAAGCCCCGCATCGGGCTCTCTGCTCAGCGGGGAGCCTGCTTCCCCCTCTCCCTCTGCCTGCCTCTCGCCTACTTGTGATCTCTCTCTGTCAAATAAATAAATTTAAAAAAAAATCCTGTTCAAGTGTTGAGCTCAGTTTGATTTAAAGCTACACATCGTTATTTATTATTGGTCAGGATTATATTGGTACCAAGAAGCAGAGACACTTGGTGTGCTGAGCACAAGTAGGCTTTCTCCTAACACAAGTTGTCAAAAGAGGCCTGGGTTTCACTAGTGTGGTGGTTTTAGATTCAAGGCTGCCCATGAACTTTAGTGGTGGGAGCTCATGCATTTTTTTCATTGTGCTTAACCATTCCTGGGATTGAGCGGCACTCTGAAAGTCTATGTCTTTCTGTCTTCAACTGGGGGTCGGGAGAATCAATGGCCTATTGTCCATTAAGCAGGGGCAATGGGTAGGAAGTGCTTCTATGATTATATGGCTGAGGTATCATCCCCAAACACATTATTATCAATAGCGTTACTGGGAACAAATGGGGAGTGAATCTGGAGATGAAGTATCCTGGGGGAGAAGGTGTCACATTGAGGTTTGTACTGAACAGGAGATGACTGTACATATCTAAGGGGGTATATGTAAAAAGGCACTTGGGTGCTTGAATCTGAAGTTCAGGGCAGAGGGCAGGGCTGGAGATCTGGCTTTTGCTGTCCTTAGCACATAAGTCAGAGTTCATATCATTAGCTCAAAGGAGACTATCTGAGGATAGCGTATGGTGAGAAAGGCAGTGCACAGAAAAAGTGAGGAGAGAGCAAAACCGTGTGGAACACTGACTTTTAAGAAACAGGCAGAGGAGAAGCAAAAATACCCATGTAGGAAATAGTCATAGAATAGTCAGAGAGGGGAGAAACCTAGGAGAAAATAATACCATGGAAACCGAGGATATATAGTTTTAGAAAGGTTTGGATCTCTATCATTCTCAAACGGGACAGACGGGACCTGTAGTATAAGAATAGACAATTGACAGTTTTGACACTATGAGGATTGTTGGTTGCCATTTCCAGAGAAGTTTTTGCAGAGTGGAGGCAAGTGTGGGGTGGGTAGGAGGTGAAAACCAGCTTTTCGTGGTTGGGAGAAAATGGGAATGGGAAGCGAGGATGTGGAGAGAGTTAGAATAGAATGTTTTTCAGACACGGCTGAACAGAAAGCAAGCACAGAGTTAGAGGTAGGCATCAAGCAAGGATACAGTTTTAGGATGAAAGAAATCTGGGTGTGTTTATTAGCCAGGGCCAGGAGACTGGAGGAGGCAAGGGGACTGAAGGGTTGGAAAAAAATTATGGTACTAATGAAGCTAAGAGAAAGTAATGTTGAACAAGATTCCACGTTATTGTGTTTTTCAGTGTAGGCAGTTTGTTTTGGCAGATGTAAAACAGAAACACATCCAGAAAGATGTGAAAGGAGAAGGGGTAAGTCTCCCCTCCACCAAGTGAGGATCCCGTAGCTAGACCAGCAGAGTGGGAACACTTGACTGCAGCCACTTTGAGCCCCTTGGGAGAACAAGCTCCCAAACAGGAGGGCTCCTGACATCATGGGGGAAGGGAGCAACTCCCAGAAGCTGGCACGGGCTGCGTCACATTCCGGGGCGCTTTGCTCCTGCTCAGCACACACCTCAACAGCTTAGAATGAGAGGGTGTTAGGGGTCTGTGAGTTGGATACCAGTGAGTAACTATGAAATATGTATATATAAGGCACATTGTCTAACTTTTAAATTGGTTTATTAGGTCATTGATCTCTGCCCCAAATCTGTCTCTGATCTCCTATTATTGTGATGGCATTTCCTTTCCTTTTCCTTTTTTCTTATCTTTAGTGTTTTTTCAAACAACCATGTTGTGGGTATAATGATGGCAGGAACAAATTGAATTCCCCAAATAGTTCATTAAAAACTATTTTTAAACTATTTTTTTAAACTACTTTTAACCATTTGGATCTGCCTCATATTTTAGTGAGATTCAAAATACAGTGTCATTGATTGGCTTATGTTTTTATCTTTCTTAACTTTCCATCTTACCCCCAGGAAAAAAATACTAATGAGAAAAAAAAATTTCCAACATCTCTTCCAGCAAAAAGATTTAACAAAATGCTCTCCACCTCCCCCAGCTCCAACCAAGTGATTGAAGTGGCCTACATAGTAAGAAAATTAAAGTATCTATGACAAGGAGCCTTCTACAACTTAACAAGTTGTAACCACTTCCTTTTAGTGTTGGAGATCTCAGACTGGCCCTTCCTAGTGGAGCGTAATCTCACCATGTCCGCAGAGTGTGAGAGCAGAGACGGGACTCTGGACGAGACAGCGTGGGACATTTATATAGAATGATTTAGGAGATGTAAGCATGTGCCATCTGGCCATAAAATAATTTACAGTCTCAACACAAATTCCTGATATGGCACCTTGGATTCCTTGAGACGTGAAGTCAGATATAACAGTTAATTATTTTTTGAAGTGTTTGTTATTAACAGCCTCACTCAGCTATGCATGTTGTGATCAAAGCTCTAAGGATATCTGTAGACTTGTAGCAGCCAACATCTCTCTTTTTCTGTTCAAGCAGAGAAAAAGAACTCTGTAGCTCAACCCGACATTCTGAATGTTTCACATCTACTTCATTTGGTGCTTCTGAATTGAAAAATGGATGACAGATAGTATATGCATTGTTTTCAGTGGGAAACAGTTACAGAGTTCTTCTTTTTTATATACGGATGACTCAGAATTAAAATTTTAAACTGGGGGAAGATATAAACCTCAAGTAATATTTGAGCAGAGCAAAACTATTTAGAGCAGGAGAGGCAAGTAATAAAGCCTTGAAAGTATTCTGCAATGTTGTGAAGAGAAGGGATTAAAAATAAGTCCTCGTACCAGACAAAGAGACTGGGATCAGGCAGTGAGGTTTGGCTCTAGGTTCAGGCAGTTGCTAGCTCTGTGACAATGGACGGATGGTACAGGTCTGGAAGCCCCAGTCAGTATACCCATCTGCAAATGGGTGGCTGTGAGTTTTCAATGAAATGTGAGGTGATAAGCATGGTGCTTGGCCCATGAGAGTTTCTTAATCAGTCACTGTAATTAAAAAGAGATCCTTAAGGGCTATGTGAATGTGAAAGAGGGTCTGGTGAATAGATGGAAAATTGTGTATGTTAGAACCAGGCTGAGAACTATGGGTGGACTGAAGGGAATGTGGGTGAGCTCTGAGTGGGGGGAGCTAATCACTGGCAGCATTAGCGGGGGGCAAGCAGGCTCTCTTCTCTTTCACAAGCAATGCACCTGTTTGGTTTAGCTCAGGGGGGAAGAGCAATGGCTACCTGGAAAGTTTAAAAAAATACACATATTCCCCAACTGCCTAACTCCCCCCTGCCACCCCAACTTAAATATCACTGAAGGAGGGCTGGGGTAGGGTCCTGGAATCTGTACATTCGACGTGCTCCTCAGTGGGTGTGGTTCCTTAGTTCACAAACCACTGGATTAGGGAATGAGGCCCAGAAGGACAAAATGAGTTTATACAATCTCTATGTGGCAATGATTTAAAAATATCTAGGGGGTCTTGAAGCTCTCTGAAAATCTGAATAAAGGCTATGGGGCCTTTTAAAAAAATGTAGCCTTACCCATTCATGAAAATTTGAATGTATTTCAAAATGTTCACTTACCTCTGAGGCTCAGCCACACCAGACTAAAGAAAACCCACTGTCAGTAATTATTTATGGAAACAGAACTCTTTGTGGCACAGATAACAACTGGTCAAGTAAAAGGATTGTTTCCACTGGTTCCTAGTGGGTTGTGGCTGTGAGAGCTAGCTCTTCATCAAAAACGTGTGTCCTTGCTGTTCTAGTGTAAAACTGTTGCTGGGAAACAACTTCATTTGTTCCAGCCTCCCTTCCATCTAGGTGTGACCATGCCGGTGGCCTTGCCAATGAGATGTGAGCAGAGCTGGCATGTGTCCCTTGCAGGAAGAGCGAGGCAAACATGAGACACACCTTCTCCATCCCCTCTTCTTCTCACTTGCTGGCTGGATGAACACCCCTGGGGTAACCTTGGAAATCATGTTGAAAATAGGAGAGCAGTGAATTGGATGGAGGTAGCTGACCAGGAACACTCATTTTGTTTTTCTGTGCAGGAGAAATACATTTCTGTGTTAAGCTGCTGAGATTTCAGGGTTTCTGCTTTGTAGAGTAGCTAGTGTTATCTTAACCCACCACAGGGAGGCTTTGAGACTACTGTAGAGGGTTTAGCCCTAGACCACTATTTGAGAAATAACCTACATGGGGTATAGTCTTCTGGCACAGGTCATCAGGTTCAGTTTCCCCTCTTGTGTGCAGCGGATTTTGCAGATGATATACCGTGAAGTAAGCAGGAAATGAAGCCAATGGTGACTCCTCTCCTCTAGTGTAAGCTGTGTTTTCAACTCACTGTGTTTCATTCTGGCAAGTTTGGAACACCGAACACTGAATAGCCTCAGGCCTGATGGCGAGGGAGGGGGAGATCCTTTTTTTTCTTTTTAATTGTGTTGTGTTAGTCACCATAAAGTACATCGTTAGTTTTTGATGTAGTGTTCCATGATTGATTGTTTGTATATAACATGCAGTGCCCCATGCCATCTGTGCCCTCCTTAATACCCATCACCAGCCTCACCCATCCCTCCATCCCCCTCCTTTCTAAAACCCTCAGTTTGTTTCTCAGAGTCCACAATCCCTTATGGTTCGTCTCCCCCTCTTATTTACCCCCCTTCATTTTTCCATTCCTTCTCCTAATATCCTCCATGTTATTCCTTATGCTCCACAAGTAAGTGAAACCGTATGATACTTGACTCTCCCTGCTTGACTTATTTCACTCAGCATAATCTCCTCCAGTCCCGACCATGTTGATGCAGAAGTTGGGTGTTCATCCTTTCTGATGGCTAAGTAATACTCCATTGTGTATATGGACCATATCTTCTTTATCCATTTGTCTGCTGAAGGGCTCTCCCATTTTTGCTTCTGTTATCAGCACACTGTCTATACTTTAGCTTTCCTGTTAAGAAAATGGGAGCGAGGGGCACCTGGGTGGCTCAGTGGGTTAAATCCTCTGCCTTCGGCTCAGGTCATGATCCCAGAGTCCTGGGATCGAGCCCCGCATTGGGCTCTCTGCTCAGCAGGGAGCCTGCTTCCCCCTCTCTCCCTGTCTGCCTCTCTGCCTACTTGTGATCTCTGTCTAATAAATAAATAAATAAAACCTTAAAAAAAAAAAAGAAAAAAGAAAACAGGAGCTATTCTCTTTCTTCTTGTTTCCTGGGTATATGTTTTAGGGGTTGAAAGAAAGGCTTAGTGCCCCTGTGGCAGAGACTTCTAGATGTTCCCCAGATCCCCGTTCCCCTTTTCTTCATGAGCAAACAGCAAGGCTCATTTCCCAGCCTCTCCTGCAGTTCAGGATAGCTGTATGACTGGGTTCTTGAGCTCATAGAATGTGAGGAGAAGTGACATATGCCACATTTTTTCCGGCCTTGAAAAATCCTCCAAGTGTGATCTTCCATGCTGTTTTCCCCTTTCTGGCTGGTTGCGAGGGAGATGGTCATGAGATCCCTGGAGGCTCCATATTGAAGATGGCAAAGCTTCTTGTCATTTTAGGTCCCTGAATGACTCTGAGGAGGACAACCCCACTGATCTGGTCACCTGCCCAGCAAGAAATAAAGTCTGTTGAGCTTGAAGCAATATACAATGTGGCATCTAGTATTACTCTGACCAGTATAACCAGTAACTAAACTTTGGACCATACTTTCCTCCTAAAGATTCTTGAAAAGTTTATACACAAATAAATATAGATATATGTGTATGTGTATATATGTAATGGTTGTATATTTTATGTATAGGAAATTTATACAGATACAGTACACAGACAATTAATCACAAACACATATGTAAAAGGAAAACATTGATGATATTTTAATCAGAATGACTGGAATATGTATAGTAAGACCAGTCGGGACAGAATTGTCTCTCTAGAGACCAATTTGAGGGGCAAGATATTTTACATTGGGAAAACCCTTTAACTTATCTTAGATAGGACCTCATTTTTAATGGGAAGTAGGGATGGCTTTGAGGTCGAAGTGACTTTTTCATATTTTTCTTTTTTTAGCAGTGACTTGTTTGTTCAAATTAAAATTTGGGGGTATTATCTTTAGAATTGCTTCTTTTGAAGGGAGTGTGGAGGGCTGCCTCCCATCAGATTAGATTAAGGACGGTTCTGTAAAAGCTTCCCAGTGGACCTCTCACAGCATATTCTGGAATATCTTCAGTTACATGAGCTCTAAAGTTTCTTTTGGATATAACATATTCTCGTCCTCCTGGAAAAACACGAGTTTCTTTTTTTTTTTTTTGGTTTCCAGCTGTGTTTAGTTGACAAATAACACTCCATTCTGCTTCCACTTTCCTTTCTGATTAATAGTAACCTAACTAGGCTGAACTGATGGGAATCCACTGATATTTTATCTTCTTTTCCAAGGGACCTGCATTTGAAAACAAGCTCCCAGGGGTCTGACCAAATTGCAGTTTAGAATCTGTGTCAACACACTTGTAATTGCTTTTGTAGAAGAATCTTTGGTGTCTGCTGTTAATGATAGAAATATTGTTACTATCCCTGCGAGCTCTGAGTTGAATTTTATTCCTAACTCTGAGTATATGCATTTGTACTGTGTGTACGTGTGTATGTGTTAAATGAGTAATGTGTATAGCAATGATCAATGACATCTTTGATTAGGGTCCTCTTTTAGCTCTATGGTGAGATATATCCATTTGTTAGCTTATGGTTTTAAGCCTTATTCTAAAATATTATTAAATGAAAATATTGACTGAATCTATCAGTCAGTGTCCCAGCAGGAAAGAGATAGGGTACTTACATGGAATAATAAATAATGGTGGGGTTTTTGGAGCAAGGCATGGCGCAGTAAATACCTGAGAGCTAGTAACTGGGGGATACCATCACTAACCGTAGGCCAGAAGAGGCAGAAGGGAGGCTAGTTACCAGAACCTAGAGATAGAAGGGCAGGCAGGTGCCTGAAAGCAGCTATGACTAGTGTTTGAGGGATATTGCTAGCCTATAGCTACCTTGCAGGAAGGGAGGGGTAAGTCAGCAAATTTCGCTCTGCTTCTTCCCTTCCATCTGCAGGAAAGTCCAAGTTATCAACCTCCAATGGAAGCCAGAGGGCAAAGGAGGCCATTTATATAATCCATAGGCATCAAACTAAGGGGCCAAAAGTGTTAAAGAGAAGGATAGAGGCTCGATTGGGAAGGGCAAACAAAATATCCAGCCCGGTGGCCATGGGGTTTTGTTATGAAATTTCAGAGTATTTATAAAAATTAGAGAGATTAGTTCTCATGGTTTAAGATCTCATCATTTATTTGAAGATGCTGTATCATATATATATAACCATTCTTAATACTAAAAATATAATAGCTCCAGTTCTTCTGTGTCCAGTCTGATAGGAAACAGTCACACATGGCCACTTAAATTAAGCTTAGTTGAAATGAAATAAAATTATAACTTCTGTTCCACTAGCCACATTCCTAGTACTGGTTAGCTTCTTGTAGCTAGGGACTATTGGATTGGACACCACAGATGCAGGATGTTAACAGAACCACAGAAAGTTTTCTTGGCTAGTGTTCCTCTAGTAATTTCATTGTTAAATTGCCCAGTTTCTTTTTGACTCAAAATGAAAGTAAAATGACTTTGGTGATTATTCATTTTTTCCTGGAATTCTAGACCCCCAAAATATTATATTAATATTAGAAATTATAGCATCTTATTGTGAATGAGTTGGAGTTATTTGGGTGCATGCAAAAAAAAAAAAAAATGTCAGCTTTGACCAGCTCAGTAAAAAATGAGATATATTGGAAAGATTTGGTGGAATCCTAGAAGTAGAGTGGGAAGTGAGGGGAGGCTGAAGAACTAGGAAAGCAGAAAAGCCAGGAGTTAAGGACATGAGGGCCCTGGGATGGTCTCCTTACATGCATGCTGAATGAAACCCCAACCCCTTTTTAAATTGCTCGCAGAGAAGGTCTACTTAAATCCAGATGCCTGCACCTTGACTACCAGAAAGTGAGCATGGGTCTGATGTATGGGTCTGTTAAGTTTGCACACAATGAAGAAAGGGCCACTCTCCAAAGGAAATCTGGTTTGCTAGTACCAAGAAAAGCGGGGAATGGATGGAAGCGCTCCCAAGGCCCAGAGCTATTCAGTATAGTTCATCCTTTGGCTACTTAGTACCCACGTGTATCCTTCCTTGTATAATATAGCATGCATTCTAGATGGGGGTGAAATTACTCTCAAAGGGACAAAATTGTTGCTTAGGGGGAAGAGATATTAGTTCTCTGTGGTAGGCTGAATATTCGTGGTCAGTGCACAAGGTGTGCATGTTCTGATCTCCAGAATATGTGACTGTGTGACCTCACCTGGTAAAAAGGGACTTTGCAGATGTTGACTAAGTTAAGGATTTTGAGATGGGGAGATGATTCTGCATTATCTGAGTGGGTCCAGTGTATTCATAGGGTCCTGCTAAGAGGGAGAAGCAGGAGGCTGAGTCTGTGATGTGATGACGTAAGCGAGAGATTGGTGGGAATTACGCTGCTGGATTTGAAGGTGGAGGAAGGAGCTAGAAGCCAGGGAATGCAGGTAGCCTTTGGAATCTGGAAAAGAAGAGGAGACACATTCTTCCCTAGAGCTTTCAGAAGGAACAGAGCTCTGCCAACACCTTGGTTTTCAACCCAGTAGAACTGATTTTGGACTTTGGAGCTCCAGAACTGTAAGAGAAAAAAATTGTGTGTTACACTGCTACATTGTAATACTTTGTTCACGATTAGGAACCAAACACAGTGTTGCAATGGCTTGTGTTTTGCCAAAGCTCAGCCCTACATCACAAATTCTTATTGCTTACTATTTAATTTCTCTCTTTAGGGAGGATTTAAATTAAATTTAATTTTTCTCCTTGGGAGTGATACTAATAAAAGGTTGAGAAACACTGGTAACAAAGTTTCAAAAAATGCTTCTACCTCTTAAGGTTATTTATGACCTAAACTATATTCATTCATTTCCCTGAAGGAGACAGCCTGAAGTTGTAGCCGGTTCCTGCATTTCAATGGGGGTGTGAGATGTCTAGGTGGTGTTTTATTCCTTGTGGTTTCCCTCTGATCTGTCCATCCTGATGTTACCCACATTACGGACTAAATGACAAGGTTAATCACCATCACTAAACACCATTTTGCAGTATTGGTGGAGGGCACTGTCAAAGAGAAGGGCAATTACTGAAAGACAGATGACCCAGCAATGAAGGGAATATGAGTGAGGGTTAGGGTTTCTAGTTCTTGCACTCAGGATTTCTGCTGCACTACCCATTTACAGTTCCCTTTGCCTGGGGTAGGGGTTTTTTGTCTGGTGATATGTTCCAGATATGCCTTCTTTAAATGTCTGAAACCCTGGCCATTGATTCTTCATGGCCATTGATTCTGTTACCAGCTTTATCAAGGTATAAACCAAAACAGGTAGAACCAAAAAAAATGGCACCTGCTTAATTTGTGTGACTTCAGACATAGGCACACACTTTGAAACCATCATCACAATATCACAGTGATGGTAATAAACATATCTGTCATGACGTAAAAAGTTACCTTCTGTCCCCGCTCCCCTCGCCCTTTTTTTTTTTCTTTTGTGGTAGGTAGGCTTAATGTAAGACCTACACTCCTAATAAATTTGTAAGTGCACAATACCCCGGTGTGGACTGTAGGCACGGTATTGTACAGATCTCTAGAATTTATTCTTCTTGCATAACTGAAATTCTGTGCCTGTTGAACAATAGTATCCCATTTCTCCCTCCCCCATCTCCTGGCAACCATCATTCTGTTCTCTGTTTTCATGAATTTGCCTATTTTAGATGCTTCTTTGAAGTGGAATCATACAGCATTTGTCCTTCTGAAACTGGCTTATTTCATGTAGTCTGATATCCTCCAAGTTCTTCTGTATTGTTGCAAATGATAGGATTTCCTTCTTTCCTTTTCTTTTTAAAATTTAAAGATTTTATTTATTGATTTGACAGAGAGAGAGAGAACATAAGCAGAGGGAGCAGCAGGCAGAGGGAGAGGGAGAAGCAGGCTCTTTGCTGAGCAGGGAGCCCAATGCTGGACTTGATCCAAGAACCCTGGGATCATGACTCTAGATGAAGGCAGATGTTTAACCTACTGATTCACCCAGTTGCCCCAATTTCCTTGTTTTCAGAAGTTGAATAATATTCCATTTAGGTATATACAGGTATTCCCTGCTTTTTGGAAGTTTGCTTTTTAACACTTTGCTTTTATGAAAGACTTACATTAGTAGCTGCTTTCACCAATGGAAAGAAATCCAGAAAGGATTTTCACTCTTAGGAAACAAGGTGAAAATAGTGTTCAGTGTTTGTTTTGCAAGGAGCCATTATAACGACAGCACACGTCCCGAGCCCCAAGAGTGGCCTCACAAGTTCCTTCCCCAAGAACTCAGCACCTGAGCATCGAGCCGTCATAGCTCTGAACTGTGTCTGTGAACATCAGGGCTTTGTCTTGATTTATTTTGTGTATCCATTAGCAAAATATGTCCTCAAGTCTCAGAAAATCCTAGGAGAGGTTATTTTGGGGGTCAGGGAATGTTAAAAATTTCCCCATGTAAATTAATAGCAATTGCTTCCTTAATTTATGAAAGGTTTCACAGGATTATTCTATTTATAATGAGGGAAACCTATAGCACATTTTTTTATTCATTCATCTGTCAATGGATCTTTGATTTGTTTCCATATCCTGGTTTCTGTCCATAATGCTGCAATGAATGTGGGGGTGAAGATCTCTTTTCAAGATCTTGATTTAAAAAAAAATCTTGATTTCAGTTTATCCAGAAGGGGGAATGCTGGATCATATGGTAGTTCCATTTTTAATTTTTTGAGAAGCATCCATATTGTTTTCCATAGCAACTGTACCACATTACATTCCCACCAATAGTGTTCAAGAGTTTCAATTTCCTCATGTCCTTGACAATACTTATCTTTTTGTTGTTGTTAATAATAGCCATCCTAATAGATGAGAGATGATATTGTGGTTTTTAGGTGCATTTCCCCAATCCTTAGTGCTCATGAGTAACTTTTCTATACCTGGTAGCCATTTATATGCCTTCCTGGAGAAATGTTTATCTAAGTCCATTACCCACTTAAAAAAGTCAAGTTATTAATTTTTGTTACCTAAGCAGGTTTGTAAAAAAATGTGCTCCAGGGAATTATCTGGGTTCCAGCCATTCTCCCTGAACCCATTTCATACTAGTAACTACTCTAGGATCTTGGTCAACAAGGTCTTTGGCTTATTTTTCCAATAGTGAGGATCCCAGCATGGTCAAAAGCTTCCATTTTCAGGGCATTGTTCTTGGTGCTCTGCAGTAGAAATTCTTCCCTTGGGTAGAAATTTGCTCCTTTGTGTGGTAAAAACTTTAAACAACTCTGATATTTGGGGCTAGGAGACAAAACACTTTGGGAGTGAATCATTATATATGTGACTGGGAGGAAACTGAACAGAGTTTGACTTTTAAAAGACAATGGCATTTTTAAAGCATAGGAGTAATCTGATTTGGAATTTAGGGCTGCATTTGGAAAATAGGGCTGCATTTAATTTACTGTCTGAATTATTCTTTAATTAGTTGATGGTCAATACACCTCAAAATAAGATTTGCAGTTATTTTGCCAGTTCCCTGGGACTCTACCAACTTGAAACACCATAAATTAAAATTTCGTCTTGAGGATTTTTTCAGATCACATGGGTAGTGTGAACTCAGATTGCAAATGTGGGTAGGGATGGCTTATTAGGAATTACTAGGGTAAATATGTATATATATTTCCCTTTAAGAGAGCTTAGTTGGGGGGCGCCTGGGTGGCTCAGTGGGTTAAGCCGCTGCCTTCGGCTCAGGTCATGATCTCAGGGTCCTGGGATCGAGTCCCGCATCGGGCTCTCTGCTCTGCAGAGAGCCTGCTTCCCTCTCTCTCTCTCTGCCTGCCTCTCTATCTACTTGTGATCTCTCTCTGTCAAATAAATAAATAAAATATTTAAAAAACAAACAAACAACAACAACAACAAAAAAAAACCTTTAAGAGAGCTTAGTTGGCATAGGTGAGTTTCTTTCCTGTTCCATTGTAGGCAGTGGGGTTTATGTGTCCCTCACCCTTACACGGTGGGGGATGACAGGAACCACCTATTAGATTAGTCAGGCTTGAGGATCCCTGTGCTTTATCTCATATCCCCGACCTCATAAGTAGTTGTCAAAGTAGAAGCTCAAGGTCTCACAACTTCAATAAAAATCTTCAGCTCAAAATTGGCCTTGGCATTGTTTTATCTCCTAGAGTTTCCTGGTTACTTCATTTTTGAGGCTGAGACCTTTATTACTTTTGTGTTAGCTCAGTGGTGCATTTTAAAAAATACTTAAAAATTTTTACCTGAAATTTTATCTTATTCAAAAGGTTGTTTGGAGTACCTCATCTGTCATACTGTCAAATGGAGAAGTCCTTACGCCTTTCTTTCAAAGGTAAAGAAACATAGACTCAAAAGTTACCATGACTTTCCTAAAATCACACAGCACTTTGACAACCAGGTATCCTCTGTTGGAAATTAACTGTAAAACAAGGCCAAAGTCAGCCTTTCTGACAGCGCCTGGCACCTTGCCTTTACCTCTGTACTTAAAGGAGATCAATGTTTGAATCAAATGTAATTTGACTGTATGAAATAGAACCTATTAAAAATATGCCGTGACCAAAAAAAAAAAAAAAAAAAAGCCGTGACAGAAGGCGGATTTAGTAGATCTTATGGAACTCAAAGGTAGGATATGCAGTCTGACCTCGGGAAGGGTTGGCATTGGATGTGAAAAATCATACAAGGGCAAGGCAGTCACTATCTCTGGCTCTCTTGTCCTCTGGGTCTCCAACTCTCCAGTTCTCTTGTGTAGGCTTCATTCTGTCGCGTTTTTTTGTTAACTGACTCTCTTTACATCATTTTGAATTAGGTGAAAAAACGACCATTCCAGTATTTCAAAATTTATCTCATAGCTAAAATATTCAAGAGACTGACTGGGGTCTCTTAGTTCTGACTTGAACATGATTGATGGGAGCCATGTAATTGGCTTGGCTTAGGCTTTTTCTTCCAGTCAGCTTTGGCCAGAGTGGCACATTGGGATACAGCAGACTTTATGAAAATGTGGTATGGACATTTGTGTGTGTGTGTGTGTGTGTGTATAGCTATTATATTATATTATAGGTAATAGTATTATATATGTGTTTGTACTATACTATATACGCAGGTATAGTATTATATTACATGAAATACTTCTTATATAATATAAATATAATTATATAATATTTATATTATCTCTATTTTCCTCTCTCTCTATATCTTTACTAGGCCATGAATTACTGTGGAATATAGGGGTACACCAACAACTTGGGTGTTTAAAATAACACGATGGCTTCTTGTACCTTTTGTTAATCAAAAGTAAGACAAAAAAAAAATTTGCCTTCATATTAACCTTTGCTCTTTTAGTATACTTAGAAGAATGACATTTATTCCTTTTCAAGGTTATTATGAGTCAATAAATGTGATTTAATGCTTTCTTCCAACCAGTGAATGCCAAATATATGCTGAAACAATGAGATGACCTTTTTGAGCCTCACTCCTTGTAGAGGGCAGTAACCAGAAAGAAGCCAGCTCATAGGTAGAGTTAAGGAATGGGATGATCTGTCATGAATAGGACGAGACCTACTTGAAATTGCTACTGTTTATAAGCCTATTTCTGATGTTTTATCCAACTAAGAGTCTATAGATCTGTTCTTTCCTTGGTTTATTTTATTTCTTGCAATTGTTGTATCTGAAATTCAGGTCCTTTTGAATACTGGTTAGAGAAAAAGAAGATAAATGCAATTGTGTGTGTGTGTGTTTGTGTGTGTGTGTGTAAGAGGGATAGTTATTTTGAATAGTCAAGGGAAATATCTTTTAAAGATTAGAAAACTAGATTTGCAGGAGATGATTTGAGCATATATTTTTTACGTTTTTTACACACTGATTTTTTTATTTTTTAAAGATTTTATTTGAGAGAGAGAGAAAAAAAAACATGTGAGCTGGGGAAGGGGCAAAAGGGAATGACAGAGAGAATCCCAAGCAGACTCTGTGCTTAGCAAAGACCCTGATGCAGAGCTCAGTCTCAAAAACCTGAGATCATGACCTGAGCCAAAATTGTGACTTGGATGCTTGACCACCTGAACCACCCAGGTGCTTAAACATCGATTTTTTTTTTTTAAGATTTTACTTAATTATGTGGCAGAAAGAGAGAGCACAAGTGGGGGAGTGGCAGGCAGAGGGAGAAGCAGGCTCCTTGAGGAGCAGGGAGCCCAATGCAGGCCTTGATCCCAGGACCCCAGGACCATGACCTGGGCTGAAGGCAGATGCTCAACTGACTAAGCTACCCAGGTGCCTCAAAGATTGACATTTTAAAGAACACAAAAATAATTGCATATTTGGAAGCTCTTTAGAGATCCAGAATAGTTCCTGGAAAAGCACTATGGGAGTTAATTGAAAATCTAAGGGCAATAATAAATCTAAACATGGTTTCAGAAGGGAGAAGAAAAATTAGGATGGATCATTCTCTTTCTATCTTCAAAGAGAATGGTAAGAGCAGTGTAGGGGATTGGAAGAGAAATAAATGGAACAGTCTAAATATGTTGCAACTTTCATTGAGAAGATAGAAGATAGTCTGTCTGCACCTTTAAAATGCCCAGACTACCAGTACTTACAATTTTGTCTTTGTCAAATAAATCAGTTGTGGATTTTCTAGTCCTTGAACCACATGGTGATAACCATAAAAATATACAATTAACTCATTTGAATTAAGCTACAAATGAGGTTCTTCCATATAACATTTTTTGGTTGTTTTGTGATATTATGTAATATGACTCCACTAAAATAAGCTTATAATAGGGGCGCCTGGGTGGCTCAGTGGGTTAAGCCGCTGCCTTCGGCTCAGGTCATGATCTCAGGGTCCTGGGATTGAGTCTCGCATCGGGCTCTCTGCTCAGCAGCGAACCTGCTTCCCTCTATCTCTCTCTGCCTGCCTCTCTGTCTATTTGTTATCTCTCTTAAGCTTATAATAATTTTCATCCTGAGAAATAGTTCTTTCAGTTTTTTTCCCCCAAATATCATTTTAGGAGACAATAAATGTCTTTTTTGAGAATTTACAAACTCTTATAAAGAAATGTAGTATTGTGATGAGCATCAGGTGATAAGTAGAATTGTTAGATCACAATTTTGTACACCTAAAACTAACATAACATTGTATTTTTTTATTAGTTTCAAAGGTAGAATTTAGTGATTCATCAGTTGCATATAATACTGAGTGCTCATTCATCAAGTGCCCTCCTTAATGCCTATCCCCCAATTATCTCATCCCCTCCCTCCCTTCACCCCCAGTCTAGCAACCCTCATTTTGTTTCCTAGAGTTCAGCATCTCTTATGGTTTGTCTCCCTCTTAATTTTATAAATAAATATAATATAATATATATATTATTATATATAATATATATTATATATAATAATATATAATATATATTATATATAATAATATATAATATAAATAAAAAATCTTATTTTATTTTTCTTCCCTTCCTCTGTGTTCATCTGTTTTGCTTCTTAAATTTCATGTATGAATGAAATCATACAGTATTTATTTTTCTCTGACTACTGAATTATTTCCCTTAGTATAATACCTTTTAGTTTCATCCACGTCTTGCCAATGGCAAGGTTTCATTCTTTTTGGTGGCTGAGTAGTATTCCATTGTATGTATCTATAACACATCCTCTTTATCCATTCATCTGTTGATGGACACCTGGACTCTTTTCATAGTTTGGCTATTGTGGACATTGCTGCTATAAACATTGGGGTGCAGCTGCCCCTTCAGATCACATCGTTTGTGTTTTTTGGGTAAATATCTAGTAGTGCGATTGCTGGGTCGTAGGCTAGCTCTATTTTTAACTTCTTGAGGAACTTCCATACTGTTTTCCACAGTGGCTGCCCCAGCTTGCATTCCCACCAACAGTGTAGGAGGGTTCCCCTTTCTCTGCATCCTTGCCTACATCTGTCATTTCCTGACTTGTTAATTTTAGCCATTCTGACTAGTGTGACATAGCATCTCTTTGTGGTTTTGATTTGTATTTCCCTGATACTGAGTGATGTTGAATATTTTTTCATGTTATAACACTGTATGTTAACTAACTGGAATGAAATAAAAACTTAAAAGAATGAAATGTGATAGGAATGTACTAAGTTTCTAAGAAGTCAGGGACTGTAATAATCACTAACATAGACTCCATTCTTAACTAATAAAGGGTCTGTTACAATGTATTTACTCAATTATTATTTGTTGGATGAGTGGACAAGGTACATGTTCTGTTGGTTCCAAAGAGAATAAATGACATGATATACTGTCTTGGGCTTTTCATTTTATTTTGCAGGGTATCATCAGGTGAATAAAATAAAAAAAAAGTGATATCAAATTGATTTGTAATTCAGGCTTGGAAATCTAGGAGTTTCTGGATCATAAAATGATGGTTAAGGTTGAATCTACATAATCTACATTAACTGCTAGTTTGTCCCTGAAAACTTGTCCAGGGCTCACTGATGTTAAAGAGAGCAAGAATTATGAACTGTAGCCTTCCTGGACACATAATTTATCTCTTTTTGTATAGCATTTACCTTGAATAGTGATGAGTATATTATAAATGTCATAAATAATAAGTCATATAAGCCTGTCTTCTTTAGGAGCCTTAAGATTAAAAAAAAAACTTAGGGGAGAAAGGATGCAATAATGGAGTGAGTTTAGGCTATGAAGAAACATTTCTTAGTAAAATTAAAATAAAATTTTAATAAAGATGAGACCTCTTCGGGGCGCCTGGGCGGCTCAGTGGGTTAAGCCGCTGCCTTCGGCTCAGGTCATGGTCTCAGGGTCCTGGGATCGAGTCCCGCATCGGGCTCTCTGCTCAACAGGGAGCCTGCTTCCCTCTCTCTCTCTCTGCCTGCCTCTCTGTCTACTTGTGATCTCTCTCTCTGTCAAATAAATAAGTAAAAAATAAAAAAAAAAATTAAAAAAAAAAAAAAGATGAGACCTCTTCATATTTTCTCGTATAATTAGAACTGGAGAAAATGTTAGCTGACAATTTGTGCTATTTTATTCTTGATAATCTACTAAGTTGAATCTCCAAAGTGTGGGGATAATATCCTCTTTGAATTCCCAAGGTCTAACATAAAGCCTGACCTCTCCCTTGAAAGGGAAGTGTAACTAATAATAGTAAATTCTCTGTTAATTAGATAGCCCCACTATATTTGGCTGAGAAGTCACCCGCTAAGATCCTTGTGCAGTTTGTGGGTGAAAGTACTTTACAGCACTCTTTCAGAAATCCACCTCCGACTTCTTCCTTCTTACTAATAAGATGTTACAGTACAATGTGGCTTTAAAAAATGTTTGGGCCATTTGAATGGCAAGAATATCACCAAAAGTATTATATAAAAACTCCATTTTCCACAGGGGCAAAAGGACATAGTGCTAAAGACAAAGGCTTAAATTTCAGTTTTGAATTGAATGTGTCTTGAAACACGAGGCAATATTTTCTTGGTTGACTAAGGCAATGTGTAAGATGAAATACCTTTTATAGAATCCATCTTGAAAAGTATAAGCCAATGACAGGCAATCAGTTGTTTTTCCAGATGAGATAAGGACATAGTTAAAAGCCTTAATGTTGATGAGAAATGGGCTTGCTGGTGCTTTAGGGGATTGAAGATGTTGTTGGTAGGAAATAAGCTTTAAGTTTTCAGGAAAATTGTAAGTGCAATAAGATGTCACTGAAACAACATTTTAGGGAATGTTACATCTTTGGTTAGAGCAATAGGCTCAGTGATCACTTTCTCAAGCTCATCTCTGCCTGCCCCTCCAGATGAAGTGATACTGTTTTGTTCGTAGTCACTACTCTCTCCTACTTTTATGCTTTAACTCCCATATGTGCCACTGAGCTCTCTGTACCCAGCTTTGATCTTTTCCTCACCTTTGACAATCATATATACACATTTCTGGTAGATATCTTCACTTGGATATCATATATGGCCTGAAATTAATATTATGATGATCTTCCTTCACCCCCCACCCCTCCCGTGTTAGCCTCTAGCTCCTCTTCTAGTAGTTCAGTCACTGGTTCTATCAATATTCATCCAGTTGCTCAAGACAGAAAACTGGGGGTTACCCTAAATAGGGCTGCCATCTGCCCAAGCTGTGCTTGCGTGACAACCAGAAGAAGCTGATGTTTCTCCATGCACACACAAACCCTACTTGATAAGCAAAGATCAGGTTGGATTTCAGTCTGCGCCTTCTCCCTCAGTTCAGGGCATGACAGACATTAACTGTGTGGGACAGTCCTCATTCTAGATACTTCTCCGTTCTTACCCACATATCTGATCAATTTTGAACACTCAAATATTCTGTAATCTGCAACTCCTCTTTTTTATTTCTTTGAGATTAGACAATACAGAAAAAAGTATGTATGTTATTGTACGTATGCTTCCTCTAATAATAGAGAGAACACCAGTGAAGCCAGCGCCTTCCCAAGAGCCAGAATGTTAGTGGTATGTTGCCTTGTCCTTTTTGATCCTGACTGTCTGCCCTGTTCATGCTGCCGGTTTATATCCTTTCAACTGTTGCACACCTTCAGCCATAAACCACATCACCAACTTTCGATCATTTCACTCCGCTGCTTGAAACTCTTCTGTAAATTCTGATTCTCTAGAGAAGAGCCTTGAGGTTGCCCAGTATGGCAGAGAAGGCTCTCCCGGTTCTGTCCCGCATGAGACAGAAGCTCCATTTTTGGGTACCTGGGTGGCTCAGTGTGTTAAACCCTCTGACTTCAGCTCAGGTCATGATCTCAGGGTCCTGGGATCAAGCCCCATATCAGGCTCTCTGCTCAGCGGGGAGCCTGCTTCCCCCACCCCCATGCCTGCCTCTCTGCCTACTTGTGATCTCTGTCTGTCAAATAAATAAATAAAATCTTCAAAAAAACCAAAAAAACAAAAAACCCTCCATCTTTGGCCAGTTCACAGTTCAGACAGAACTGATGGTGGGTCTTCAGACGGCGGCTCACTCCTCTGTTCACTCTGTGTGAGGCCCTGCTCCGCCGGCGCCTGCTTGTTCCTTTCATGTTGTACTGAAATTACCTCTTTATGTCTGTTTGCCTTATTAGATGACTAGCTCTTTGAAGACACAAAATCTGTCTTACTTACTTTTGTTTCTAATCCACTTTCCAATTTCTGGATCATAGCAGGGTTTTGAATATCTGAATCAAAATGGTGAAGAAAGTAGTTCATCTTAATGTGTTCGTGGGTGATGCCAACTCTTCATTCTGAACTTTTGTTTTCGATCAGCTGGTCATAGAAACATTTGTTCTGGGTGCCTTTCAATGTACAGTTAGTAATTTTCTTTTTGCCATCATGTCAGCACAACCCTTGAGTTACCTGGGGGTGAAGTTTCTTAATGTGAATCAGGGAATTTGACAGGTAAAAGAGTCTGATGATAATACTGATTTTTCCCCCCACTCCAGTGTAATAAAGTCTGAACCCAAAGGACTTACTTGGCATCATATAAACTCAGCTTATAAGATTGTTGTCCCAGGGCCCTGTCAGGTGAGGTTTTAGAAGTTTCATTAGCACCCCATATCTTCCCTTTAGCTTCCCCTTTTCATCTGTGACATCTCCTCCTTCCCCAGTTCCTAACATCCCCCAATTGCTGTTCAGGGTCAGCAAAGGCTCCCATCAGCAATGTGTTCCCAGAGCAGTTTCATTTGTTAGAGTTTCCTGTCCACACTCTCTGATTTTTAAATCCTCTTTTTCCAGGGCCAACAATTTTTACTCTCCATCAGGAGGGATGCAAACTCATTAAATTAATTCAATTAGTATATGAATAACTGTTACTTACGTCGATCCATGAACGTCTCAAGTGTATCTAAATTTTAAAAGAGGATACATTTTACCCCACAGAAATTAAGCTTGAATGATGTGTTGTATTTAGTGGGTGGTATATTTTGATATTTTTCAAATCATACCAAATAATGCGTGTGTCTGTTCTTTTTCCCACAAATGTGCCCTGCTTGGATGCGAAGATATTCAGATTGACCCTTTCATGAAAGAAGTGATAAGCTTTTATGTATTATTTAATGGCAAAGTCAAACATATGTACAAAGCATTTCAGAATCAACATGGGTAATTATTATCTGTAGATGTCAACCATAAGAGAAAAGTCTCAGCCTCTTTATGTGTCTTTGAACTTATAAGAAGCAGGTTTAGTTTGACTTCTCTTTCTACTTCCATAAAAATCCCATACTGTGGGAAAGCCTGGTTAGTAATGTAGTCTCTTCTCTTTTCTCTAGACCGCATGTATGCCATGATGGTAAGGGATGTTTGAAACTTTAGTATATTTTTCAAAGTGACAACTATTTTTTTGGAAATACACTGTTTGCAAGGCAGTGTGCGGTGAATAAGACATCATTCCTGTTCTCTCATAGCTTATTAGAGGTCCTCCTGCCTAGATAGAAGGCCAGATGTGACAAGTATTATATAGGGAGTACAAATAGCCTCCCTAAGTTCCCAGGAGATTAATTCTATATGGCAAAGACTGAAAAGATTTTGCAAAGGGCTGGCATCTGAAGAATAGCTATAATCTTAAAATGTAGAGATGTGGGATAGGATGCTCCTGATAAAGCGGGGAATGTGAGCCAACATGCAAAGGCGGGAAGGCAGACCTGGGCCACATGGAGCTGGAGAGTCTGAGTGGGAGAGAGGTTAGAGACCTTGTCTCCTACTTTGGGTTTTGACTGAGTCAGATTCTCAGCACACAGTTCTTTTTTATTCTTGGAGTAGCAACTCAGGGTTGCTCCTTTTTGCTGCCTAATATATTTACTGTTCCATTGTTTTCATTTTCAGTTGGTTTGATTTTGGGGAATCATAAAAACTCCTTTTGCTATCAACTAACAGAAGAACTTAGGGAATTGTTCCACATTTTGATATTTAAATGTTACATCTTAAAGCTTCATATTGTTCAAGGAGTTTTACATTTTCTGCAGTTGTAGATTGTATTAGATGCTGCTAATGACTTCTAACAGGTCTAATTATGAGTTCCAACTGCAAACCAGATGCCATTTGTGGTGCTGTGACTGAGAGGAAACCTGTGCCCTCATGGAGCCCACATTCTAGCCAGGGAGATAGACATTAAACAAGTAAACATATACATAACTCATGGATTGATAAATGCTCTGTGTTTTTGCTACGGCAACAGAGAATGATAAATTCACCATGCCTTAAGGAAAGGACATTTATTTCAGGCTCTTAGATCTGGGGTTACTGTCATGATTTTGTTACTATGAGTGGGTTCTGGTTTGTTCCATGTATATGTCATTCCAGGACCCAAAATGAAGGGGCAGTGGCTGCCTCTGATAAGCTTTTCTCATAGGGGGTGGGAGCAGTGGGGATTAGGAGCACAAGAGGGATGATGAGACTTACACTCCCTAAAGCTCATTGTTACTTTCGACTACACATCAGTGGCGGAAGGAAGTCATATGACCAAGTGTCAGATCAATGGACTGGAGAAGTACATGTCTTTCACAGGGGATAGTATGGCAAAGAGTGACTCTTTGCTGAAAATAATTGAATATGCCTCAAAAAATAAAATGAATGAGTAAGAATTTTTTTTAAAGATTTTATTTATTTATTTGACAGACAAAGATCACAAGTAGGCAGGGAGGCAGGCAGAGAGAGAGAAAGGAGGAAGCAGGCTCCCTGCTAAGCAGAGACCCCGATGCAGGGCTTAATCCCAGGACCCTGGAATTATGACCTGAGCCAAAGGCAGAGGCTTTAACCCACTGAGCCACCCAGGTGCTCCAAGTGAGTAAAAATTTTTGAGAATGATGTTTATTGCAAGGAAAGTAAAGTCAGGCGTGTGGGTGGCTCATTCAGTTAAGTGTCTGACTTTGGCTCAAGTCATAATCTCAGGGTCCTGGGATAAGGCCCTATGTTGGGCTCTGCGCTCAGCAGGGAGTCTGCTTGTCCCTCTCTCTCTTCTTCTGCCCCTCCCCCACTCATGCTCTTTGTCTTTCTGTCTCTCTTTCAAATAAATAAATAAAATCCTTAAAATTAAAAAAAAAAGATAATCAGGTAATCTGATATATTATCTGGAGATAGAGGAAGAAGCTTCTTTAGGTAAAGTGGTCAGACAAGAGGTGACTTTAGATGAAAAGCCGAATAACAAGCAGAGAAAATCATGGGTAGAGTTGGAGAAAAGGCAGTCCCGATGTAGGTAATAATAGGTGAAAAGACCCTTTGGCAGAAATGAGCCTGGCTTGCTCAAAGGGTGAAAGATGGCCAAGATAGCTCAGGCATGGTGAATAATGGTGATTAGAATGAGACTCAGCATGGCAGACAAGAGCCAGATCATACAGAAACTTATAGGCCAGGTAAGGAGTTTGGGTTTCATTCTTGTTGCAATGGGAAAACATTAGCCTTTCAAGGCGAAGTAGTGACATCATATAATCTATGTTTAAAACAGTTTCTCTTGCTGTTCTGTGGAGTGAGGACTGTGGGAGTGAGAGCAGGCAAGTTTGGAAACAGGAAGATGAATTAGAAGACTATAGGAGAAGTCCAGAGGAGAAATGATGGCAGCTGGAAATAGTGAAATGGGAAAGAAAAGGGAAAAATCTAACATGGAAAATATTTGTAAGTATAATTGGAGTAGTATTTATTAACTTTTCTCTTAGAAGCGGTAATGTGCTTTTCAGTAGTCGATCAAGCACATGACGTGGGTGGAGGGAAAGAACATGGGACTTGGAGTCAGAAGAGTTTTCTTTATCTGGGCTTTGCTTCTTAGGACGTATTTGACTCAATGCAGCTCAACTGTTCTGAACCTCAGTGTCCATAAGTCCACTAAACAAACAAACAGATAAATGAATGATGGAATAAAGAATGGATATGAGAATGACCAAAGTCATGTAATTTTCAGCACATTAAATGTAAGAAATGAATATAAAATACCAATAATCCATATGGGTCAGGCTTATATTTCTTCCCCTTCATGTAGTCATTTGTTGGCATTCAAAAAAAAAAAAAAGTTCTAGGTATAGGCCTTTTCTTAAGTCATGCATCCTAGCAGATGGTACAGGGATGGCTGTACTGGCTTTTAAGTTTACTTAAACTCTTACACAAAACATCAGTGTTGTTTCTCCCAGTCTCTGAGTGCAGTCCCTGGGAAATGCAGGAGCTGCTGAAGCTTGAAGTTTTTCTAAGCGTGGATTTATGATATATGTTCTTGCGAGTCACCCTTTCATGGGCTGACCTATCCGCTGCTGCCAGGGATAAGGGATGGTGCACCATAAGCCTTATCAGTTAATACAGCAGTTTTGCCTGTAATGGAGTGATCAAGCGATTGTTTTGGTGAAAACGCCTTAACATCAAATTGAAGCTGTCAGGGACTTGCAGGTAATGTAGCAATTTTTCAGACAGGGTTCTGGCATTTTCTGATAACATCGCTGTTTTAGATGTAATTAATACTACTTCCATTTGACTGGTGTTTCTGAGGCATGAACTTCAACTACTTCATAAGTCCAGGATTGGGGAGAGAGGTGACACTTTCCCAAGTACCTGAATCTGGTTTTCTCTGATTCTCCCCCTCTTTGAGCTGGTCTTTATAGACCTATGACTGCTACTCCTTATGATAAAAAGCATAAGCAATACCCAAGCGAACTTACAACTATTTCCACGTGCTGTTTCTACTAAAGATTCAGCTAATTACAGTTATGTATACATATACCATTGCCGCTTCAAGGGTGTATTTTTAATCGAGTCACCTTAATGTTAGTATTTAGTTGCTATATGCATGGGCCAGGCAAGTTCCAGAAGGAAAAAATATATATATATATAAATCAGTTGGTTCAAGGGCCACTTATGGAGGGTGAACAGAATTAAGGAAACAAATAAGGGATGTCAGGGCACCCAGAAACTAGCAACAAAGGAAGCCATTTGAGCACCAGGGAAATAGCATTAACTTGAACCTAGTTAAAGTTGGAGATTCAGAGAAGGGATCAACTAGTATTAATTGTAGTCCTGGAAGAATATAATTGGCAGAAATGTGGTCCAAAGCAGAGAGTGTGAGGGGGGAGAAATATATTTGTTTCTCTCTCCTCCCAACCTCTCATTTCCTTCTGGTGATGCCCATGGGCCGAGCCCTATATAGGCCAGACCACAAAGGAGCTAAGATGCTATGGGCTATCAGCATAGGCTTCCAGTGATAGAGCAGGGAGGAGAAGAACTAAGAATGAATTTCAGGGTCTAAATGAAGAATAACTGCACAATTTATAATTCTCAGCCACTGTGTTGTACTCTGGATTATGCTCCCAATTATCCGAAGGGTTTTTAAATTTCTCTAAGCAATGATTGAAGTCATCTTGCGGGGTAATATTAAAGAGGCCATCAATAGTCTTGCAACTCTCTAACTTTGGAAATTACTGGGTCATGAGAAACAATTCCTGCATGCCGTTTTGGTTTTACCACAGACCATGCTGAACAGGGCATAGGGAATTTTGAACTTTGGTTCCACCACAAGATAAGCACATGACTGAGCTAAGTCACAGTGACCCTGCGGACTTCTGTTTCCCCATCTATAATATAAGGAAGTTTCTTTCTTTCTTTCTTTCTTTTTAACTTGTGAGGATCATCGTAACCACTGCTGAGTCACAGATCATTTCTGGAGTATGCATTTGGGAAAGGCAAATACATAGCCAAAAATTTATATAATAATGAAAGCCCTATATATGTGATTTTAATTTTAATGCTATTTGGGATTATCCATACTATCAGACTTAAAACAGCAAGGTTAGTTGAAAGTTGACATAAATACAGATGTCTTTTGGATGTTCTGCTATAGCTTTGTGATATGAAATTAAATGCATATATTTGTAACCAATGTAAAAATGAAGCAGGAGAGATTGTTGGAATTCTGATACTGCAGAGATGGTTATTTCTGTGCTTCCTGTACAACACATACTTGCAAATAAGCATCTGTGGGAAATCAAAGACAACACTTGTGAAGCCATTAACTGCTTTCTGTGAGGTCTCTACCTTAAACTCAATACAACCAGAGCTGAGTCTTTGTCTCTTGGTCTTCGTGGGGCAAAGGTTTCTCTTCTTCCTGGCTCTTTCTCCTCTCTTGGCATGTCCCTTTCCATATTCAACTTCCTTCTTCCTTCTTTCTCTTTCAAATTCTGTATTTTTGTCTGATTCTCATGCTTTTGTCCTAAGAGCCGGCATAATTTGGCACGTTGTAGAGGCTGAGGGGGTCCTTAAGAGCTGTCAGATTAAGGCTCCTGTGTGGCTCAGTTGGTTGGACTCAGGTCATGATCTCAGGGTCCTGGGATCAAGTCCTGCATTGGCTTCCTGCTTGGTGGGGATTCGGCTTCTCCTTCTACCCCTCCCTCTGCTTGTGCTCTCTCTCTCTTTCAAAGAAACAAACAAAAAAATCTTTTAAAAAAAGATCTGTCAGATTATGGTGAAAGAAAATAAGGGGAATCAAAGTGTTCGCTGATCAAGAAAGTTCAAAGTTAGAGGAGTTGCCTATTGAGAGAGAGATTGGCTATAACATAAAAAAAAAATGCATGTCTGGTAAATGTCCTTGTTGTCACAGTTGTGGGGAATAAAGTGTATATTAATGACATGATATCATGAATCAGGGTTAGATGATCTTCCTTCCACTCCCCACAAACCACGTCTCCTGTAACATCTCAGTAGATGGCACCCAAATGTACAATATACAATCATAGGAGTCACTTTCCCTAAGCCATCACACCCAGCCATCCACTGCATTTGGCAGAATTCTATCAATTGCATTTCCTAAATATCTTCTGCTGTATTCTTCATTCATCAGCTTGTTCATTCCATAAGTATTTGTCAGGCACTGTGCTAGATTCTGGAGATACAGAGGTCAAAGTATCTTTATGGTCTTAATCTCACAGAACTGATAATGTAAGGAGACTACATTATAAAAGGGACCCTGGAGAGGTCCTTTGCCACTTTTGCTGTATGAGAACACGGCAAAAAGATGGCTGTCTATGAACCAGGAAGTGGGTTATCATCATACACTGAATCTGCTAGTACTTTAATCTTAGACTTCCCATTCGGAACCATGAGAAGTAAATTTTTCTGATTTATAACCTCCCCTCCCCCAGTCTGTGGTATTCTGTTATAGCAGCATGATTGAACCAGGACAGGAAGAGTCAAGAAGTAGTAGACATAGGCAGGGTTAGGAGTTTGCATTTTGTTTTCATTGCAGTGGGAAGTCATTGCAAATTGGAGAGTAACATGGTCAGTCTCCCATTTCAAGGAGATACTTCTGGTGTTGGGTAGAGAATGGTTTGGAGGACATCAAGAATGGGGGCAGAGAAAACCAAATTAAGAACTAACACATTGTCAGGGTGAGAGATGATAATGGCTTGTAATAATGTTGGTAGCAATAAAGAAGGAAGTGAATAAATCTCGATGTGGAGGACTCTGTGCCGTGCTACCCAGAGACCCCTTTAAGACTGAGGCATTTTCTCCTAGCTACTAGGTATGCTGACTGACAACAATTTAGAACCTACTCGGTCTCCAGGACTTGTCCTTTGCCCAGTAGGAATGTCTCATTTAAGATCATGCCTTTGGGTTGGCTCACACCCAGTATCCGGTCAATGAAAAAGAAGAATAAGGCTCTTACCTTGAGTCAGGACAACATGGGAAGACGCTTCTAGTTCCACAGGTCCCTGTAGGATCAGCTGAGGCTTCTGGTGCAGCTACATGACAGTGTAACCTTTGCCTCTGCCCATCCTGCTTCCCCGTTCCCTTAGAAGTATTGTCCTGTGTCATCCCCAGTAGACTTCTTGTGTGCAAATCTTTCTGAATCTCTTTCCATCATGAACCAAGACAGCAAAAGTTTAATTTTGAAGGTAGGATTAATGGGATTTGTGAACAGAGTGGATATGGAGCTGGGGGCGGGAGGGGGGGTGGAGGGGGATAAAGAAAACAGAAGGATCTTTTATGTCTCCAAGGTTTCTGCCTGCCACTTCCAGGAGGATGATTATGCCTTTTATTGGACTTGAAAAGACTGAAAGTCATTTGTAGCGTTTTGAATACGCTTTGCTTCCGAAGACTCCAAGACCCGCCTGCGCAAGCAGGAAGTGTCAAGTGTGTAGAGTGTCTTCTTCAGATCTTCGCTGCCACCTCTCCGGTCTTGGCCATCCCCTTTCACCTGGAGCTCTCCAACAGCTCTTGACGTATCTTCCTGGTTCCGATCATGTTTCTCTTAAATCCTTTTTACAGTTTAGGTTTCATGCTCAACTACTTCCATGGTTATACATTGTTCCGAAGACACAGTTAAGATCTTTTCATCCAGTTTATGAGACCTGCCACCTGGACTGGTTCTAGATTGTTGGCCTCATCTCTTTTCTCTCTTCTCTTTCATGTGGATCACTCTGAGCTTTTTTTTTTTTTTTTTGTGCCTTGAACGCACCTTCTTTTTTCCTATCCTAGGATTTTTGCACATGGTGTTTCCTCTAAGACATTCTTCCCACTTCCCAATCTCCTTTCAAAGGGCCAGCTCCTAATCATTTATTTGTCCAGACCAAGTTTAAATGTTAGCTTCTCAGGAAGGACTCTATCCTGGAAGACCCCTTGTGACACATTTTCAGAGATTACCATGATTTCCTTATCATAATCCTCATTCGATTTGTGTTTTGACAGTTCTCTGGCAACTTATTTCAGCATTAAGGGAAAGAAAAGTGTGGTTTTAAACTCACGTAAAATTCTGTGTGATTATTCTGTAGAGCACCATCCCTTCTCTTAGTCTCTTTTTATCATCAAATCAAAAAGCACTTAAAACTACTGCCAACCTCCCTGTCTGAGACTTTGGAGTATAGGCTTCCATTAAAATTGGCTTCTAGGTCAGATAAAACTTAATGAACTTGTCTCTTTACAACTCACCAACCCCTGCTCCTGGCCATACACATAGCAGAACCAGGAAACCTAATCGAAGATTTCACTTCTTGCCCAACTAAGGAATCCTAGGAAGAAGGGGAGCTTCCAGCACCTGGCTTCTTTGCTTTCCTTTGCTGAGCTTGGCTCTGCATGAAAATATTCTGGGGCGCCTGGGTGGCTTAGTGGATTAAGCCTCTGCTTTCGGCTCAGGTCATGGTCTCAGCGGCTTGGGATCCAGTCCCGCATAGGCTCTTCACTTGGCAGGGAGCCTGCTTCCCCCTCCTCTCTCTCTGCCTACTTGTGATCTCTGTCTGTCAAATAAATAAATAAAATCTTTAAAAAAAAAAGAAAGAAAATATTCTGGCTACAAGTTCTGAAATCTGTTCCTAATTGCATTTTTAAGGTACACCAACCACCTCTCTGTTTAAAACTGTCTTGTTCTAATGCATTATATCAATTTATTTATTTATTTTTTTAATCTCATGTGTATTTATAGTTTATTTATTTATTTTTTCAGCGTAACAGTATTCATTGTTTTTTGCACAACACCCAGTGCTCCATGCAACACTATATCAATTTACTTTTTACCGCTGATTAGAAATTTCTTCATCAGAGGCTATCCTTTTCAGACATTTAATCTCTGAAATGCTGAGAGTGTGGGAATGAGGGCAGAGCACCAGGGATTTCTGGCTGTTGGCATTTGCACTTCAGCATGGATTTCAATCTCACATCCTTCATGGGTTTCTTAAAAATCTCCAGGACTGTCTCTAGAGGAGATTACGGGTGACTAAGGGCTTAACATTCAGTATTGACTTCAACCATTGAAAATGCCATGGCTGCCTGTTGCAGTATTAAAACATGCCCTTGATGTTTACTTCCTGGGTGGCAGTATTGACTAGTCATAGTTGTCAGAGATCATATCTAGACCCTGTCTCCTAAACACCAGGGCCTAATAAGAGTGGGCTTTGTACATGCCAGTCAACATTGGCGGCCTTTGCTGCATGCGTTTAATGGTGATTTATGTCTTGCATTTAGCAAATAATCCACTTAATGGGTGAATTTCTGAGGGCTCTGCTTAGGAGATCCAGAGGACAAGATTATCATGGATTTATTTGGCCAAGAGGTAGATTAGCCATCCCAATTCTTAGGTTGCACAAATTGATTGCCTGTCCACAAGCAAAGTTAGCAGGCTGGTTGGCTATATTCATACACAAAGACTTTGTTCATGAGCCCAGGTATTATCCACAGGGATGAATCCTTATAGACTGTGGTCCGATTAGTGCTTTTTCTTCAAAGGCGACATCAGGAAGCTTGTAGCAGTAGTTTGTAAAACTATCAGAGGTTCTTACCATTAGAAGCTAAAGTATAGAATAAGATGGACAGAGACAGATTTTTATGGACAATCTTTAGAATTCACTGGGTTCTCAGGGAACACTAGGGCTGCTGGCAGCCCAGTTAGATGTTCTTCCCTTCTAGAGGTGAGATCCTGTGGGCACGGCCAATGTCTGAGTTATCACTGCTGTATACCCATTACTTAGCAGCGTGTCTGCCTAAGAAGTCACTCAATAAATATTCATGTGCCAAGTAGTGGATGTCTGACCTACAGATTTCAATAGGATACATCTTCATTCATGTTCACTCTGTTGGGTCTGCTTTTGCAATCGGGCAGTTTGTCTCAGCCTTTCCTCCTTTTCACGCTCTTGAAGTTCTGCCCTTTCTTCTCAGCTCTGTGCATCATCAGGGAGAGGGTATCAGTTTGGATCCCTGTGGTGCTTGCTCTCCTCTAGATCTGGACTGAAGTCTATGCGGAATGCTGTCTGTTCTCTTTCCTTACGCATTATTGTAGCTATTGTCTTAATCAGCTCAGGCTGCCATACCACACCATAGATTAGGTAGTTTAAACAACAGAAACTTACTTCTTGACAGTTCTGCAGGCTGGAAAGTCCAACATTAAGTTTCTAGCAGGGTTCAGTTTCTGGTGAGTGCTCTCTTCCTGGCTTGTGGACAGCCACCTTTTTGTTGTGTCCTCACATCACACACACACACACACAAACACACACACACACACACACACACACACACACACACACACACACACATGCATACCCACATGCACACAAAGAGTGCTTTTTTTTTAAAAATAAGGCCACAGTCCCACCCTAATCTCCTCATTTAACGCTAATTGCTTTTTGAGAACCATATCTCCAGATACAGTAATATTAGGAATTAGGGCTTCAACATAAAACTGTTGGGGGAACCCAATTCATTCCCCATAGCAGCTATTTTAAATGTCTACCTTCTGCAAAGATTGTCTTCTCACGAAGGCATTACCATTGGCTATGTCTTGCAGAGTCCTGACATACAGGAAGAGCAAAGGAAACGTTGCATTCCTGAAGGGACTGGACATTTCTAGCAAATGAACGGAATAACCTTGGGAAAAAATCCTTTACCATTCTAGGCCTAAATTTTCCCTTCAGAAAAATGAAAGTTTGAATTCAGATCTCTAAAATTTGATCTGAAGCTTGTAATGTATAATTTTCCTTGCCTAAGGGAAATCATTTTAGCTTGCTTGGTAGAGCTCTTTATGCCCTTCTAAGGACTTTATCATTAATCAACAAGGATCTACCAAATGATGTGGAAGAAGATTTGTGGGATACCAAAGAAGAGTTTAGAAAAAGACATTTAATATCCCAATTCCTACATCTTCCTCATTTTTGCCTAAGCGGTTCATGGGGAAGGGTGGTACTCTTTGTTTTGGGTGCTGCTATTCTAAAGTAGCATAATAATATTAATTTCATCTACCACTGAATAATGGAAAGTTTCTGCTGTGATATAGCCATACTTGAAAAAAAATCACTTTCCTTCTTCCCAGTGTCAAACATGTCTCTTCAACAGTTTTTTTTTCTTATGAATACTTATTTTCAGACAAGCTTGGGCATGTTCAGAGGGTAGGGCCGTAGACAGAATATTTATTTCCAATGTAAAGTTCCACTTTGTATTTTTTATTATGACTGTGTTGCTTTAAGGCATTCCTAACTGTTGTAGTTACTTTATATTACCTTCTTGGTGGTCTTATGTGTTGATATAACTCATTCTTCTGAATAGGCTGTAGTGGGTGAGTCCAAGACACTCAGATTGAGTATGACCTTCTCTCCTCTGGATTTAGCATGGTCTTAGACCCAACAGTTAATCTCAAAGTGCAATTCTCTTCCAAATTTGATTAGATGGCTGTTATTTTTGGATAAATAGAACTCATTATTTTTATCTCTGTGCACTCTAATGCATAGGATGATTTTTCTAATAAGGACATACTTTCAAGATTATGCAGGGGACTGGAAACATGTGGCAAACCCCAGTATTATTATTATTATTTTTTTTAAAGATTTTATTTATTTGACAGAGAGAGATACAAGTAGGCAGAGAGGCAGGCAGAGAGAGTGAGAGGGAAGCAGGCTCCCTGCCAAGCAGAGAGCCCGATGTGGGACTCGATCCCAGGACCCTGAGATCATGACCTGAGCCGAAGGCAGCGGCTTAAACCACTGAGCCACCCAGGCGCCCCAAACCCCAGTATTAGTAATGGCATTTCATTCCCTTCATGGAGGTACTGGGATGAATAGAATGTCTTTTTTTTAATTTTTAAATTTTTAAAAAAATATTTTATTTATTTATTTGACAGAGAGAGAAATCACAAGTAGGCAGAGAGGCAGGGAGGGAGAGAGAAGGGAAAGCAGGCTCCCTGCTGAGCAGAGAGCCTGATGTGGAGCTCGATCCCAGGACCCTGAGATCATGACCTGAGCCAAAGGCAGAGATTTAACCTACTGAGCCACCCAGGTGCCCCTAGAATGACTTTTGAAGTGATCTGTGAAACCTGTGCTATTCTGTAAGCTCAAGATAAGGCAAAAAAAAAAAAAAGTATGTATATAGATTTATAAAAATTTATCTCTTCAAGATACTACACTATATTTATGCATTTATTATGAATCCCTTCATGCATCTCTGTTTTTTCAGTGACTGCTCAATATTTGATTTTGAAATTATTCTCCTTTCCTTTCCCTACTTGAAAAATTTCCATATTGTACATGGATGCTTTTTTACTTAAGGCTGTTTTTGTTCTATCTTTGTTTAACTTAGTGATTATATCTGTATATAAATTGTGTCGAGATGAATATTCTGGATCACACCCTAACAGGAACAAACTCTTCTTGTGAGTAGGTCCGATGAAAGTCTATGTTCTTTTGGATTTATAATGCAAACTTTTTGATACACTCTTACAGTTCAACAGCAATTATGTGGGTATGGAATATGAGGACTATGATAGGGAGAAGCTGAGTGCATTTAAGGGCAGATAGGAAGGACGTGAGTAAAACAGAATTAGCAGTGGGATGAGTTTTGCTATGCACACCATTAGTGAGCCTCCGCGGAACCCAAGAAGATTCCTGTCATTCAGGTGTGTAGTGCTTCTTTGGGCTGGAAAATGCATTCTGCTGTACAGGCTTCATTAGCATCACAGTCTTGAGCTCCTGTCATAACACCTAAACGCGCTGTGAGTACTGCCGTGGGCCTCTCAGCACCTGCCGTGCGTGGATCACTGATCAGAGCCAAGCTTTCATTGCCTTTGAATTCCTACTCATCAGTTCAGCTTGGGAAGGGAGGTGATGCGCAGAGGCAAAGACTGTAAACAGTGTTTGGAGAAAGTGGTGGATCAAAAGTCCTGTCGTCCCCTGTCTTCACAGAGCATGACTGACAAGGGCAGGCTCCGCATGGGGTTACCTGAATTTCCCCATCCATAAATAAGCTGGCAGACACGCCCAGGGACGCATGGCGTTTCTTCTGCAGCGCCTTCCCTGTCACTCTGCGCTGTCAGCAATGATACCAATTAGTGTCAGTTTTAATGATGGCTCTTGAGACCTAAAGGGGACCAGTATTTTGGCTTCTGAACTAGGAATTTGCTTTTTTTTTTATTCAAATGATAAGGAAAACGATCTTTCTTCTGGAGTCTGCAAATGTGGATGGAGAGTGAGTAAGTGAGTCATTTGAGTACCATAAATAACATTTTCATCTAGGCACGGTTAATACTTTTTCTTTGGGATAGTGTTCTGGGTATGTAGATATCTGTGGTCTGATTCTGTCTATGAGATAAGAATGCCCTCAAGTGCATTACTTTTTTTTTCTTTTTCTGGGGGACACAAATGATGGCCCAAGCCCTGTCTACATTTTCCAGGAGTGGTGCGGGATTGCGCTAAGCTTAACTTGCCTTTTACAAAAATTACTTGCATTTTTAAATTGTCTGGGCAGAGTCTGTAGCCATTGGAAGAGAGGTTTAGTGTTCGCGTTGGTGAACTGTGTCTGCTTAGAATGGGATTCTGAATTACTCAGCTGATGTGTTCTTAATATGGTCTCATCTTTTTAGTGAGTAGGTGCTTGCCATGGACGGGTTTCTTTCATGTTTACCTTCCTTTAATTATCCTCCTCTTCCGGGAAGGAACTGAGCTGTCCAAGTGGCAAACATGAGGAGCATTATGTCTGTCCAACTCAAATTTCATGTCAGTGCTGTTAATCCGATAGCTCAGAGACAGTTATAATTACAGCCTAACAGAAAAACCCTTTTGTAAGCAGAGGTTTAGTACTGGGGATGAGAACTAGTTCAGGCAGTGAAACCGGTTCACCCGTGTGAGTCAAGCTAGTATAGACATCTGAGTGAACACGAAAAGACCCAGGAAATTTTCTTCTAACATAAAAAAGAATTTTTTTTTAATGGTGGTTATTTTCTGGAGAAAGGGGAACTACCATTTTCGTAGCTGCCAAATTCAGGGTGATCCTTCCCTACACATTTCTGTCTGTTTGTAGAACTATTATATACTATCAGCAACACGGTCTGCTCTTTCACTGTAGAAGAATGGATGGTTTCTGAAGTCTATTTAAAGCCTGAGCCTATCCAGACTTAAAAAGGAGTCAGGTAACATTTCCATTTTGTCATAGGGTGTATGATTCTCCCTTTCAGATTTGTGGCAGATTTTAAAAGACCTTGTTGGACTGTTTTGGCATGACACGCTTCCCCTATGTGACTGCTTTCTGTGGCGAACTTGACATGCTCCTCAGGGTTCAGCTGAGCCGTGGAATTTGGGTCTCAGGATGGAAAGCTAACTCATGAAACGCTTTAAGAAATCCACCCTACCAATGTTCTCCTTAAATATAAAAATAAAATAAGTATTTACCAGCGATTCAAAGAGAATACCAAATCTATTTTGAGGAACCATATCCCATTATAGGGGAAATGGAAAGAACACAGTGAATTCTGATTTCCACGTTAACCTATAGATAATCTGAGAAACGTTATATGTTATTCGCAGCTGTATCCTAAACATTCCTTATATCAGTGGGACGGTAATACCATTTAATTCCCATACGAGTTAAGAGTTAACTTCCATAGGACTCCCATTTAAGTCACATAGGAACTAACAGTATGTATTGCTCATAACTTTGAGGGTTCTTGCATATGCATCAAGGAGAGATGGTGGGGGATTTGAGGGGAGGCAGGGCAGGAAGGAGTGAGAATGATGATGAAGAGGAGAGATTGGTATCCATTTCTTACCTGGTTCCAGGGGCTAAAATTTTGAGCTGTCAGAGAAGGGCTGAGGAAGCTGTGAGAACAGGTTAGCTTTCCTGAGTTTCCAGGTACAGGCAGAATTGTTTTGGGGACAGATATTAGAGAGTGGCATGCTACTGAGTGACGAAGAGCCTCAATATTCTGATATTCTGAGGAGCCAAGGCTCTGGGATGTCTGCAGGCAGTGCCACAACCTCTGGGAACGTTGGCGGGCAGCACACGGCGTGTTTGTGCTGTTGCTGTTAAACGTGCTGAGGCTTCTTGGAGAAGCTTCTGGCTGCACGTGTGACCACGTGGGGCGGCCCAGGTCAGGAAGACTATCCGGCTGCAAGAAGATGGCTGTCTTGAAAGCAGTTAAGACCTCCTGTTAAGACCTCCTGTTCGGCCCCTCCCCAAATAAGCAGAGCAATCAAGCCATGGTGTGGGGTAAAAATCATGTGATCATACTTTGCACACACAGAGGAAACATGGCCTTGCTTTGTGGTCAGAAGCAGATAAAAAGGGGCACCTGGTGGCTCAGTAGGTTAAGCCTCTGCCTTCGGCTCAGGTCATGATCTCAGGGTCCTGGGATCGAGCCCCGTGCCGGGCTCTCTGCTCAGCGGCGAGCCTGCTTCCTCCTCTCTCTGCCTGCCTCTCTGCCTACTTGTGATCTCTGCCTGTCAAATAAATAAATAAAATCTTAAAAAAAAAAAAAGAAGCTGATGAAAAGATTGACTTCATCTTGCGGTCAGAGGCTACACTGGCACTAAGCGAAATAATGTATATAATATGCCTGTTTCAGTTCTTATTCAAGATGGCAAATTGAGAACACGTATCAACCTCCTTTCCTTCTAGAGATCCCCGTAGAATATTAAAGACTAAGACAGGGAATATTCTTAGTGGTGAAGAGAGTGGGGCAACAGCTGACAGGGTATTTCGGTTCTTATCTGGAAGATGAAGCAGAGAGGATCGTTCTGGTACATGCAGCTCGGTTGGGACCAGAGGCCAGAATAAGTCTGGCAGAACCCCTCAGAAGGCACCAGACTTGTCGTGGGCCAGTATAGGAGGGTGAGAATGGAAAAGTGTGTTAACAGGCATGAAGGAATTAAAAGTGTGCCTGCTAGAACAAAAATACTTTGGTTTCCACACCTCCCTTCCTTTTGCCTTTTCCTGTTCTCTGGCAGGCAGAATGTGGACGACTCAATATTTAAACTTTGACAAGAAAATCCAGAAGATTCTTCTACACAGAAATTAAATAAACTTCCCGGGAACAGTTTGGGTTACAATTCTGACATTTGAGTTCTCTTCTTACCTTTCGTGAAAGGTAAGGGGTGCCTGGGTGGCTCAGTTGGTTAAGTGTCTGCCCTCGTCTCAGGTCATGATCTCAAGATCGATCGTGGGATCGAGCCCCGAATCGGGCTCCCTGCTCAGTAGGGAGTCTGCTTCTTCCTCTCCCACTGCTTGTGCTCTGTCTGGCTTATTTTCTATCTCTTTCTCAGAAAATAAGTAAATAAAAATCCTAAGGAAAAAAAAAAAAAGGAAAAGTCTGTCAGGTCATAAGTCCTGTCCACATAACACAGCTCCTGGTCAAACTTCCCATGTAGGAGAGACGTAGTAGGAAAAAAGATGCATGTATATAACAGCAGAAAAAAACATCTCCAAGGAAGAAGAACTAATTCAGAAGGCAAACTATAGCTTAAAAGAAATACAAACAATAAATTCGAAACTTCTGATTTTTATACTTAGGAAGACTAAGATACAGGGACTGATAAAACCAGGTCAACATGTCATGAAAACAAAACCAAGAACTCTTAAAAATTAGAAATATTCACACAAAAGGAACAAAAACATGGTCAGAAATTAGTCAGGGAGTAAAGTAGAAAATCTCCCAGAGTGGAAAGAAAGAGAATGTATGAGAGAGAGAGGGAAGTATCTGTATGGAGGTCAGCATAACATCCACCTAATAAGAATTTCAAATAGACAAAAGAAGATAAAATGGGGTGCCTGGGTGGCTCAGTTGGCTAAGCATCCGACTCGTGATTTCAGCTCAGGTCATGATCTCAGGGTTGTGAGATAGAGCCCTCATCGAGCCCACATTATCGGGCTCCTTGCTCAGCCGAGAGGCTGCTGGAGATTCTCTCTCCCTCTCCCTTTGCCCCTTCCCCGACTCACACTCTCTCTCACTCTCTTTAGAATAAATAAGTAAATTTTCTTAAAAAATGAAGACATTATCCAACCAATAGTGGGAAAAATGAATGTTTTTTGATTGAAAAGAGCCACCACATATAAAGTATAGTGAGGGAAAATTCACACATATATGCATGTCTGCCCATGCACACACAACTCTATTGTGATTATTGTATCATTTCATCTTAGAACACCAAATGTAAAAGCACACATCCTACAAACAGAAAAGGAAAAAAAAATTCTCATTTGGCATCAAGCTTTTTGTTGACAGTCCTCAATACCAGAAAATCATGGAGCAGTACCTTTAAACCTCTGATGGAAATTATTTTGGATCTTTAATTCCATACTCACTCAGATCTGATGGTAATTACCCTTCTGATATGCAAAGGTACAGAAAATTAACCTCTGTCATGTATTTTTAAGGAAGTTCCTTGAGGATATTTTTTTCAAGTGCTACAAATTTGGAAACCAATGAAAGGGAAGATGAGAGACTCAAAAAATGTAGAATTAACTCCAAAGTCTATTGTAAACAAATTCAGGATATCAGCTACACAGCAGACCTTGAATCAAGTATCGGGAAGAATCTGCTGAAGAATGGAATAGAATCCAAGCAGTAGATTAAGAATTTTAAGAGTTAAAATAAGTGATGGAAGATATTTGTGCTCTAGTAGAGAAGACAGATTACTTTTCTCAACATGAGAAAATAGAGGCACATCTGAACTCTGGAAAAAATGCCAGCAAGCACACATTTGCACAAAGAAATCTTTGTAGGAAAGCCATAATCCAAACATGAAGCAAGTAAACTGATTGGCAGCTTTTGAGAGATTAGTGGGGTATAGGAGAAGTCCTGTGACCTGGATACTAGGATAGCAAATGCCGAATCCTAGTCCACTTAGCTTTCAGTAGATGGTATGTATATAGCCATAATAGTGTAAGTGCTACTAGTGCTTTTTTTTTTTTTTTTTCAATATCAAGAATCATCATCGCTTCTTGGCCTTTTGGCTAAGACCAAGTGCAATTTCAATAATCAGTTTATAGACAAAGCATAGTAAACGTTAATAAACAGAATAGAATGTAAATGTTATCAAACTTAATGATATAAAAGTGAAGATAGAGCTGAAAGATAAGAGAAGGTACCAGTAGCCTTATCCTACAGAGTGGAGAATACAGAAATACTGCCACAAATTCATGGGAAAAGAGTATAGTATTTCTAGGGGCACCTGGGTGGCTCAGTGGGTTAAGCCTCTGCCTTTGGCTCAGGTCATGATCTCAGGGTCTTGGGATCGAGCCCTGCATCAGGCTCTTTGCTTGGCGGGGAGCCTGCTTCCTCCTCTCTCTCTGCCTGCCTCTCTGCCTACTTGTGATCTCTGTCAAATAAATAAAATCTTTAAAAAAGAATATAATATTTCTATATATTTATTACTTAAAATTACATTGGTGTCCAGTAGAAATGAATAGCCAATTGATAGTAAAAATGTATAATGCCCATGAAAAATTAGGGGAGGCTAGAGAGAGGAGGTAGAAATAGGGGAGGGGAGGCGAACCATAAGAGACTATGGACTCTGAAAAACAACCTGAGGGTTTTGAAGGGTCAGGGGTGGGAGGTTGGGGAAACAGGTGGTGGGTAATGGGGAGGGCACGTTTTGCATGGAGCACTGGGTGTTGTGCAAAAAGAATGAATACTGTTACGCTGAAAAAATAAATAAAATGGAAAAAAAAAAAGAAATAGTATTAAGCTTATATCTTTATATTTCATACCAGAGTCAGATTTGACAGATCAGGAGATTTTAGTGTATGTTTTTAAGCATTAAACAGCTAATTACTAGAAGAGCTACAATAAAAAAGATAAAAGTTGTCACCTTTTGGAAGCCAGACTTCAGATTGGAAAAGTGGCTTGGGGACCATTACTTTTCATTTAAAACACTTATTATAGAATTGAATTTGCTAAAACAAGTTCATGTATTACCTTATGATATTTTTAGGAAAGAAAATATCTGAAATCTGGAATAAATATTCCTTTTCCACATATTTGTCATAGAAGTCTCTGAACAAGTAGTTCATCTGAGTCAATTGGAGAGAGACTCCCTTGACTATGAGTTTTAGTTCTGTGTCTCACATTTTAATGTGCGTTTTAACTCCTAGGGGAGCTTATTAAAATGCAGATTCTGATTCAGTAGAGCTGAGGTGGTCCTCAGTTTTCCTGCATTTCTTTTTTTTTTTTTTCCTGCATTTCTAACAAGCTCCCAGGTGACACTGATTCTGCTGGTCTGGGAACCACATTTTGAACAGAGAGAATATCCCTGGATATCTTCGTTTTTCTGCTGCTTTGCAGAAAGTACAGTGACTTTCTTCCCCACTGCGGGCACCCTCCCAAGCATGGTAACTTTTGATTGGATGCCAGACATAATGAATGTTACCTTATTGGATGCTGTATATTTTTGTATTCTTACAAGTATTCTTGAGCTTTGTACTAGGATGCCACTAAGTTAACTTGCAAATGGTTTGATCCTTTTGAGGCATTGGTGGGTCCAGAGTAATCTTTGGTCTAATTTGACCCCACTATGGAGACAATATTCTTCTACTCTCTGCCAATTATGAGTTTTACATTCTGGCTGTTGGGAACACAAACTATTCCTTGTCCTGTGCTACACTGCCTGATGTCTGAATGTCTTAAAAGCATTGTTTTCATTTATTATTTTCAGTGTGGAGGTTGTTTTAAGCATGAAGATAAATTTGGCTCATTACCCTATCAGATGCAGAGATCCCTAGATATTATTTTCTATCCCAGTTGTTTTTGCTTATTTAGCTTAGTGTCAAGAACTGTGAAGGACCTGAGGTTGTACCCTGCTTCCAAACTAACCAGTTAGTATGCCACAGTTTTAGAATACTGACAGAAGACATGAGATTTCTGAATCAGAGACAAAGGATTTACTACTCCCGCTATAGCAAAGAAGCTTGAGCTCCATATTCTCATTGGTTCCCTTTGTCCCCTAAGTCCTATGGAATGATGTAGTCTGGCCAAGTTAAATGGTGTGCCCAGAGTGGATCTGTGTCACAGGCGAGGATTCTTGAGCCTCATTCTTATAAAGAAGATGCTAGCCAGTTTGCCAAAATTTATTCCAAAGGGATATTTTTTCTCTTTTTTTCATTCTTGTCACTAAAAAAATCTGCCATCTTTTCCAGAGGGGAGACCCTATCTTTGTCTTTCAAGACTGTTAAGCCATAGGTAATATAGACAATAGCTGTCACAAGACATGTTGAGACTCTTCAATGTTGAGCTTTGCTAGTTGATCTAGCTGTAGGCTTTTGGTACTGTGGTTATCCCAGCTGTTTTTAATCAGGTACTGAGAGATGCAGAATACCTATGCAAGGTGACTTAGCTAAGACCCAGGCTCAGTTTGACAATGAAGAGCATTTAGAACACACTCACATCGATATTGAGCATATACTTAATTTTAACAAATAGGATTCTTTACTAGCCTGAGAAAGCACTCAAGCTACTCACTTTACCAAGCAAGGTAGTTTTCTCCATTTTTAGAGTCCATGTACAATTTCAGCTTTAACATGGATATGTATTCACAATGCAGATTCAATGCCAACTTATTGAACTTCTTCATTAAGGTATAATAATATTGTTGAGCATGTGAAATGATGGTTTCCGATGTAAATTTTGTAAATATCTCACCAGCAAGCTGATGATTTGCTAAACTGGAAGGGTAAAGCAATGACAGATAAGTCAGGATCTTGTCTTTTCTTTGGAGAATTTCTTGGGCTTTGATGATACTTCACATATGATGAGTCTGAAAGAAGCAATTCTAATTATGTGAAACAGAGTAGATTTACCACAATCAGACTTGATTAAAGAAACAGAGTGATAATATTGACTTTATTATTTGGCAAAATCCCATAGGAAGCCAGAACTATTAGATAAAACTGTCTTGACAATGTCATAAGCATGTCCATAAAATCCACTCAAAGGATTAGTTGGCTCACATAACAATGGAAACATATCACATTCTCTAAGGAGGCAGGTTTTATCAGGCATTTGAGACAGGCTCATGACAGATACGGAGACATTGTGCCTCTGGTGTGGCTTCATGTTAGAACAGAACTGGGAAGAGCTAGAGGTTGTAAATGACTTCAAGGGTAAGTCTGTATTCATCTGATCTGTAAATGGATCTAAAGCTTTTTGTGGATGGCATGGCAAAAGTCCATAATTTTAGGTCAGCCAGGGGCTCTTCCCTTTATGTACTTAGAATGAGGGGATGCTTCAGGAAACCTGTGAATCTGGGTAAAATTTGATGTCTATGGATGCATTGCATTTTGGGGGAAGGGATTCAGTAACTTTCATCAGGTTCTTGAAGGATCAATCTACTTTAAGATCAGCATTTCAAAGCCCAAATTAACCAAGGTTTAACTTGGAGACACTTAGCTAGGTGTTTACACTTTAAAAATTATTTTGAATAAAAAATTGTACATTCAAATGTTAGAGTGGTAGGCTGAGTCAAGGGACAAAGGAAAAATCTGGATCAAAAGAGAGAGAGGTGAGGGAATTCAAAAAAGAAAAACAGTTATAGTTGACCTGAGAACAAAAACATCTTGTTTGTACATTTTGGGGGTAATCTAATTATTTGGCAACTAGCAGAGATACCAGGCTGGATATTTTTATTGGAGTTAGCCAACTAAGGTATCAAAGAAAACAATTTTAGTTGTTGCTGAGTTCCTCATAAAACCTTGAGAGTGCCACCGTGATATACACATGGTAGACTTCCTCTCTTCACAGAGCATCCGTCAGTGCCTCCACCATAGTTAGGCTAGTTCAGCACCATTTCCCTCAGAATCACAGGCCCAGTGGAACAACTCTACAGAATCCGTCCTCAGTGATCAGCCCTGATCTTTGCCAAACTATTAAATTAAATTAGTACTATTTTTTTTTCTTATCTCAGGTTGGGGATTACTTTATTACTTCGAAATTATGGATAATGTTTTTGAGACATGTTTCAAATTCCTTTTGCTTAGAAACAATTGAGCTATCATTTCCTCAAACCGTATTTTATATAAGAAGCATAATTCAAGACGTGTTCTATTATTGGTTGCTACCCAAAGCAATTTCATATTATAAGAAAAAATTGCCAAGGATGATTAGAGGATTTTTGGTGATTAATTGAGCTACCAGAATCCTTTCCCTCAACATTCAGGAACCATATATTGGCCTAATTATGCACAGGAAGTTGATCCTGGACAATCATTACTTCTCCAGTCTTTTATTTATTTTTAATTTTTTTTAAAAGATTTTATTTATTTATTTGACAGACAGAGATCACAAGTAGGCAGAGAGGTAGGCAGAGAGAGAGGAGGAAGCAGGCTCCCTGCTGAGCAGAGAACCCGATGCGGGGCTCGATCCCAGGACCCTGGGATCATGACCTGATCCGAAGGCAGAGGCTTTAACCCTCTGAGCCACCCAGGTGCCCCTATTTTTAATTTTTTAAAAAGATTTTATTTATTTGACAGAGAGAGATATCACAAGTAGGCGGAGAGGCAGGCAGAGAGAGAGAGGAGGAAGCAGGCTCCCTGCTGAGCAGAGAGCCTGATGCGGGGCTCGATCCCAGGACCCTGGGATCATGACCTGAGCCGAAGGCAGAGGCTTTAACCCACTGAGCCACCCAGGCACCCCTATTTTTAATTTTTTGATTATTTCTCCAGTCTTTCAAAACATTGTTGTCAAAACCCACTTAGAGGAAGCATATAAAACTACATGGAATTCTCTTTTTAATTAGCACCAGCCTTGTTTATACTTTAGGATTCGTTTCTAATATCCTGCCTCCAGACCTTGGGAGATGCTCTTCTGTCTTGAATACTCTTTCCTAAGATATTTACATACATGTTGTGCTCCAGAGTCTTCCTCCTAAAGATGTTTTCTCTGGTTGCCTTGGAAAATATCAATCTAAATCAACTAATTTTTTTAAACATCTTAATTTTCTTTTTTTTTTCATGTTCCAAGATTCATTGTTTATGCACCACACCCAGTGCTCCATGCAGTATGTGCCCTCCTTAATACTCACCACCGGTATCACCCATCCCCCCACGCCCTCCCTTCCAAACCCTCAGTTTGTTTCTCAGAGTCTACAGTCTCTCATGCTTCATCTCCCCCTCTGATTTCCCCCAATTCACTTTTCCTTCCCTCCTCCTAATGGCCTCCATGCTATTCCTTATGCTCCACAAGTAAGTGAAACCATATGTTACTTGACTCTCTGCTTGATTTATTTTACCCAGCATAATCTCTTCCAGTCCCATCCATGTTGATACAAAAGTTGGGTATTCATCCTTTCTGATGGCTGTGTAATATTCCATTGTATATATGGACCACATCTTCTTTATCCATTAGTCTGTTGAAGGGCATCTTGGCTCTTTCCACAGTTTGGCGATTGTGCCCATTGCTGCTATGAACATTGAGGTACATATGGCCCTTCTGTTCACTACATCTGTATCTTTGGGGTAAATACCCAGTAGTGCAATTGCAGGGTCATAAGGCAGCTCTATTTTTAATTTTTTGAGGAATCTCCACACTGTTTTTCAAAGTGTCTGTGCCAGCTTGCAGTCCCACCAACAGTGTAAGGGGGTTCCCTTTTCTCCACATACTCTCCAATACTAGTTTCCTATCCTGTTGATTTTGGCCTTTCTACCTGGTATAAGGTGGTATCTCAATGTGGTTTTGATTTGAATTTCCCTGATGTCTAGTGATGCACTAATTTTTAATAATATCTAAAATATTACATACATTTTTCTCTTCTTCATGCTCCTTTATTTTTCTTCAGCAGTTATCAAAAGGAATAGCTAAACATCAGTAGCATAATCCAAGTTGTCATATTTACCACATATTTATAAAATATAATTGGTCATTTCTTAACTTTCTTGTTTAAACTTTCAGTATTTAAATCATCTTTTTCCTATTATCTTGCATAGAGATGTGGCATCCTGAGCTATCACTAGTACAAGTTTTTAAGATCAAAGATCTAAATTATCCATTTATCATTTTACTCCACATAATTTTAAGATCAGGATAAGAGTCATAGAAAGAGTAATTGAAATAGTAAAGGAAAAATTAGAATCCATACAAAATGTGAGGAAAAGTATGATGTGAGTGACTGAAAATGAAAGTTACTGTAATTGTCCATTATTTATATTCTTTGACTCCAGAAACTCAGCAGCTAAATTTAGGATTTAAAGAACTTAATCAACTCAACTCAGGTGCTTAAAAGGAATATTCCACCTGCATTCTTTAGGTGATCTTTTTCACTTTTATTCTTAAATATCACATTTTGCAATCTGAGATAATCTTTAAATTACTTCAGGATTTATTTGAAATGCATAAGACCTAGAGCCAATTAAACAAAAAAACTATGAGCTTCATTTTTTACAGAGTTGTAGATGTAACTATTTTGTACTTTAATATTCATGGTAACAAATTGTAGACTAACTAATGATCATCTCAATGTAGAAAATGAGCCATTATCCTTATAATAGAGTGAAAATCATTTTAGAGATATTTTTAAATCTACAAATCTCAGTTTTGAACAGAGATTTTTTTTATCTTCAACCTTTGTCCTCTTTTTGGTGAAGTGGAGTAAAAATGGAAAAAAAAAGAATTGAGGAATCAGTTAAAAATGAGGAATCAGTTAAAAATGACTTAGTTGTACTGATCCAGTGGCCGTAGCCTACTATCAAGGTTTACCGCTGAACTTTTCCCATTAGCTGTCATCAAGAAGAGGAGAAGTATGGTCCCTACAAATTATGTCACAGAGCAGTTGAAATAGAAAAATGGCAGCCATTATTTTGTCAAATTACTCTTTATCTACACCACTGCTCTCTTTACTGCCATGGTATTGTAAATTAGGTGGTAATGTTTGAAAAAGGGAGTTGTTACTTAGTTTCTAATCTTTGCTACTATTACTGACAAAATAATTTTGTCTTTAAAGTAAATCCCATAGACCCCCATTGAGTACTTTTTGGTCTGGGCTACAGCACTTGTTTGGTGCTAATATTCTCATGATAAAAATAAATTTAAAGGAGTATTTAATTTCATTAGTATTATGATGAGACTATGAGTCGGTCAAGAAGTATTATTAACTTGGAGAATGGTTAATTTAACATAGAGTACCCAAATCTCTTGTTGTTCCAACTTCCAATCAAACTTTCTGCATTGACCTGGAAATAGACTTCCTGCATAGAAATGTGTATGTTTCAGTGTTTTTCATAAATGTTATTTGGTTATGGTTGGGAGTTTGAGTTTGGCGGGGAAAAAACCTAATACTTCTTCAGGGTTTATGATATATTGAGTGTTTTATCTTGTTATGTGCTCACAATTCATTACCTTATAAATACTCAGTAGCTATAGGTGTTATTACACTCATTTTAAATGAACTTTCATTGGAGCATTAAAGAGGCAGACTCAAGACTTGTTAGACTCCAAAGCTGTGTTTTTATACTACCCATATTATTCATACACATTCTGTGTTCCAGGAGCTATGGGAAGGGCACAGATAATTATGTTTATTTAGTATGAAGAGAAGAGAAGAGGTTCGAATGTGTCTTTAAGACAATAATTTGTAATAAATAATGTATAATGCTCAGGGGCAAGATGATATGTGGACATTGTCCTGAAACTGAAGTTTAGGAACTCAAGTCCTTGTTTTAGGCACTAAATAACTATATGGGTGAACAAATAATTTTAACTAAAAAGAGATCTCATTTTCATCTCCATAAAACAAGAAGTTGGTTGGGAGCATCTGCCTTCAGCTCTGGTCATGGTCCCTGGGTCCTGAGATCAAGTCCTACATTGGACTTCCTGTTCAGCAGGGAGTCTGCTTCTCCCTCTGCCCCTCCCTGAACTCTTGCTCTCTCTTTCTCACACTCTGTCTTGCAAAAGCAAATAAATAAAATCTTTAAGAAAAAACAAACAACCAAAAAGTTGGTGTAGTTCTAGTTCTCTTCCATGCCTGAATTCCTTTGATTCTGTAATGTTGAAGGATTATTATTGTCCTATCTTGATTGAGATGAAGAGAGAACTGCCTTAGAATGCCTTTATGCATTAGAGTGTGCCTTAGAATGAATTTATGAAAGGTACAAAGAAATTCTTATTTACTTAAAGTCAGAGTTATAATTGGAGGCCATGGAAATACCTTCTTTAGGATTTTCAAAAATTTGAAGGTCACACTTTATTGGAGTGCCTTGAGAGTAGGAAAATCACATACCATGAATTTGCCATTCATTCATCAAATCCACTTTTGAGTCCTTTGTGTATGCAAAGCACAATGGAAATAAGTATAAGATACAACTACTACAGTCAAGGAGACTTCGATCTAGTGGGGGAGATATGCAAACAGAATTGGAATGTATTTGTGTAATAATGGATCTAGTCCTTTTGAAGTGGTCAAAGGAACAATTTAGAAACCCAACAATAATTCTGAATAGCTCTGTCTTTCCCTGTTTGCTTAGACAACCTGAAAGTTATTACATAATCTAAAGCAATACTTTACATGCTTCCTTTATCTCTCATCCGTTTTCTTCACACAAACCCAACACTGCCTTTCTCTTTTTGAAGTTGCCCCAAATCACAACAACGAAGTTGCCCCACCTCAGCTCTCCTCCTCCCCTCCAGGACTTACCATCAGACTCCCTCATTCCATTGACCAAAATGATTAGTTCAAGGACAGGCATATGGCCAAAGCTAGGTCAGTCAGAGCCTCTCCATGCCCAGAAGACTGGGTGTATGGACTTTTTCTTCCTTTGTATATCACAGGCTATGAGGATCACAGTGTAGAATTGCCAGCCTCTATTCCCTCCATTTCCCTAGTTGGATGCAATGAATCTGGCTACATAGGAGAACAGAACTGGAAAATGGAGAGAAAAACCAGCAACATGAAGCTCTTGGTATAGCTGTGTTTGAGGCTGATGCACCCTTGAGTTTTCCAGTTACATGAACTAAGAAATCCTGTCTTTTTTCCCCTTCAGCTCATTTAAGTTGATTTTCTCTTTTGAAAGAGAATGAATCCTGTATTCTCAGCATTTGTGGGGATATTCACATATTAGTAATTATTGTGCAGTGCACTTCCCTTGGGTGAGTCTTTATAGAGGACGGCAAAATATTAGCTTAGAGCACTAAAATCTCTTCATATCTCCAGACTCTGTAATAGTATTTCTTGTAATTTTTGTAAGTTTCCGGTGAATACCATTATGTGAAATAGGAAATATAAGAAAGGGTATTTTGTTTGGGAGTGGGACAGGATTAGTTCTGCTGTGCATGTGGAGTATGAATTGATAGGTGGGCTGTGCCTGTGGGAGTGCCACGCACACACCGGGCTGGAAGTGATGGTCTGGAATTCAGAAGCGGGGCTCTGAATGGCAGTGAGGAGAGTGCAGGAGGCATGCCTGGAGGAGGAGAGCATCACAGGTTTTCCCACAGGGTGGTGCCTACCAGTTATCCTTAGACCAGATACAAAGGACTTTCCAAGTGTTATGCTGGTGGGTCATTTTTAAGGAAAACCATTTTCCAGCTAATTGCCTTCATACATGATATTTTCTAAAACCGATTTATTTGAGCAATCATCTGAAGTAGACATTCTCTTTGCTATCTCTCCATCCTCAAAATGCCCTTCTTTACCTGTGTTACAAATGAAAAGCTTACTTTTCCCATTAGGAGTCTCACTCTGGAGCGTGACCTTGGGACTTCAAAGCCTTCAGGATAGCAGCAGAGGGACAGTTTCATTATTCTTCTAATGAAGGCACTAGAAATTTCTCCTTCTTATGAAGAGATAGTCTCAATAATGTTTTACTTTTTGTATTCATAATTTTTACTTTATATGTTAACACTTATGTTTGTGTTTATCTATAAGTTTGTATATGCTAATAGATGTAGATATTTTATCACATTTATACCAATAGTAATTTTAATGAATTCTTTTTTTTAATGAATTCTTAATTCACAGAAAATGTGTAGCCTTGTGTTATAAAATAAATTAAAAATAAATTTCTACATTTGTAGGAGAGGAACAGCGACAAGGTGATAATGAACGACTTTCAAGTGTAGATATGTATATAAAGATAGCATGCTGTAGAAACAAGGGAAAGAAATACAGATTCAAGGAGAAAAACAGAATTTTCCCCAGGTCCTGCAAACAAAAACATTTGAACTATTTGAACACTGTCTATGCAAGTGACTGGTATGTCTTTGACATTAACGTGAGCACTGCCCCTTTGACATATGTGTGACCAAAACAAGTGTTTGGATCCTGACACTCCATTTGTCTTCTTAGAATCTCATTTAGAACCCCAGGTTAGAAATGTATTCCACTGTGACTTACCTTGGGAAAAGCTGAAGGACCTCAATGGCCATTTTGTTCAGCCAGTATTAGAAACCGAATAATCTCTTAAAATCCCGGAAAAAGTTGTTCATTCTTTTTTTTTTTTTTTTTTTTTTTTTTTTTTTTTTTTTCCCCCTTTTATTAATTTTTTCAGCGTAACAGTATTCATTCTTTTTGCACAACACCCAGTGCTCCATGCAAAACGTGCCCTCCCCATCACCCACCACCTGTTCCCCCAACCTCCCACCCCTGACCCTTCAAAACCCTCAGGTTGTTTTTCAGAGTCCATAGTCTCTTATGGTTCGCCTCCCCTCCCCAATGTCCATAGCCCGCTCCCCCTCTCCCAATCCCACCTCCCCCCAGCAACCCCCAGTTTGTTTTGTGAGATTAAGAGTCATTTATGGTTTGTCTCCCTCCCAATCCCATCTTGTTTCATTTATTCTTCTCCTATCCCCCTCCCCCCCCATGTTGCTTCTCCATGTCCTCATATCAGGGAGATCATATGATAGTTGTCTTTCTCCGATTGACTTATTTCACTAAGCATGATACGCTCTAGTTCCATCCACGTCGTCGCAAATGGCAAGATTTCATTTCTTTTGATGGCTGCATAGTATTCCATTGTGTATATATACCACATCTTCTTGATCCATTCATCTGTTGATGGACATCTAGGTTCTTTCCATAGTCTGGCTATTGTAGACATTGCTGCTATAAACATTCGGGTACACGTGCCCCTTCGGATCACTATGTTTGTATCTTTAGGGTAAATACCCAGTAGTGCAATTGCTGGGTCATAGGGTAGTTCTATTTTCAACATTTTGAGGAACCTCCATGCTGTTTTCCAGAGTGGTTGGACCAGCTTGCATTCCCACCAACAGTGGAGGAGGGTTCCCCTTTCTCCACATCCTCTCCAGCATCTGTCATTTCCTGACTTGTTAATTTTAGCCATTCTGACTGGTGTGAGGTGATATCTCATTGTGGTTTTGATTTGTATTTCCCTGATGCCGAGTGACGTGGAGCACTTTTTCATGTGTCTGTTGGCCATCTGGATGTCTTCTTTGCAGAAATGTCTGTTCATGTCCTCTGCCCATTTCTTGATTGGATTGTTTGTTCTTTGGATGTTGAGTTTGCTAAGTTCCTTATAGATTTTGGATACTAGCCCTTTATCTGATATGTCGTTTGCAAATATCTTCTCCCATTCTGTCAGCTGTCTTTTGGTTTTGTTAACTGTTTCCTTTGCTGTGCAAAAGCTTTTGATCTTGATGAAATCCCAATAGTTCATTTTTGCCCTTGCTTCCCTTGCCTTTGCCGTTGTTCCTAGGAAGATGTTGCTGCGGCTGAGGTCGAAGAGGTTGCTGCCTGCGTTCTCCTCAAGGATTTTGATGGATTCCTTTCTCACATTGAGGTCCTTCATCCATTTGGAGTCTATTTTCGTGTGTGGTGTAAGGAAGTGGTCCAATTTCATTTTTCTGCATGTGGCTGTCCAATTTTCCCAGCACCATTTATTGAAGAGGCTGTCTTTTTTCCATTGGACATTCTTTCCTGCTTTGTCGAAGATTAGTTGACCATAGAGTTGAGGGTCGATTTCTGGGCTCTCTATTCTGTTCCACTGGTCTATGTGTCTGTTTTTGTGCCAGTACCATGCTGTCTTGATGATGACAGCTTTGTAATAGAGCTTGAAGTCCGGAATTGTGATGCCACCAACTTTGGCTTTGTTCTTCAATATTCCTTTGGCTATTCGAGGTCTTTTCTGGTTCCATATAAATTTGAGGATTATTTGTTCCATTTCTTTGAAAAAAATGGATGGTATTTTGATAGGGATTGCATTAAATGTGTAGATTGCTTTAGGTAGCATAGACATTTTCACAATATTTATTCTTCCAATCCAGGAGCATGGAACATTTTTCCATTTTTTTGTGTCTTCCTCAATTTCTTTCATGAGTACTTTATAATTTTCTGTGTATAGATTCTTAGTCTCTTTGGTTAGGTTTATTCCTAGGTATCTTATAGTTTTGGGTACAATTGTGAATGGGATTGACTCCTTAATTTCTCTTTCTTCAGTCTTGTTGTTGGTGTACAGAAATGCAACTGATTTCTGTGCATTGATTTTATATCCTGACACTTTACTGAATTCCTGTACAAGTTCTAGCAGTTTTGGAGTGGAGTCTTTTGGGTTTTCCACATATAGTATCATATCATCTGCGAAGAGTGATAGTTTGACTTCTTCTTTACCAATTTGGATGCCTTTAATTTCTTTTTGTTGTCTGATTGCTGAGGCTAGGACTTCTAATACTATGTTGAATAGCAGTGGTGATAATGGACATCCCTGCCGTGTTCCTGACCAGGTCTCCAGGAAATATTGAAAGGGGTCCTCTAAGCAAAGAGAGAGCCTAAAAGTAGTAGATCAGAAAGGTACAGAGACAATATACAGTAACAGTCACCTTACAGGCTACTAATGGCACTAAATTCATATCTCTCAATAGTTACCCTGAATGTTAATGGGCTAAATGCCCCAATCAAAAGACACAGGGTATCAGAATGGATAAAAAAACAAAACCCATCAGTATGTTGCCTACAAGAAACTCATTTTAGACGCGAAGACACCTCCAGATTTAAAGTGAGGGGGTGGAAAACAATTTACCATGCTAATGGGCATCAGAAGAAAGCTGGGGTGGCAATCCTTATATCAGATCAATTAGATTTTAAGCCAAAGACTATAATAAGAGATGAGGAAGGACACTATATCCTACTCAAAGGGTCTGTCCAACAAGAAGATCTAACAATTTTAAATATCTATGCCCCTAACGTGGGAGCAGCCAACTATATCAACCAATTAATAACAAAATCAAAGAAACACATCAATAATAATACAATAATAGTAGGGGACTTGAACACTCCCCTCACTGAAATGGACAGATCATCCAAGCAAATGATCAACAAGGAAATAAAGGCCTTAAATGACACACTGGACCAGATGGACATCACAGATATATTCAGAACATTTCATCCCAAAGCAACAGAATACACATTCTTCTCTAGTGCACATGGAACCTTCTCCAGAATAGATCACATCCTGGGTCACAAATCAGGTCTCAACCGGTATCAAAAGATTAGGATTATTCCCTGCATATTTTCAGACCACAATGCTCTGAAGCTAGAACTCAATCACAAGACGAAAGCTGGAAAGAACCCAAATACATGGAGACTAAACAGCATCCTTCTAAAGAATGAATGGGTCAACCAGGAAATTAAAGAAGAATTGAAAAAATTCATGGAAACAAATGATAATGAAAACACAACAGTTCAAAATCTGTGGGACACAGCAAAGGCAGTCCTGAGAGGAAAATATATAGCGGTACAAGCCTTTCTCAAGAAACAAGAAAGGTCTCAAGTACACAACCTAACCCTACGCGTAAAGGAGCTGGAGAAAGAACAAGAAAGAAACCCTAAACCCAGCAGGAGAAGAGAAATCATAAAGATCAGAGCAGAAATCAATGAAATAGAAACCAAAAAAACAATAGAAAAAATCAATGAAACTAGGAGCTGGTTCTTTGAAAGAATCAATAGGATTGATAAACCCCTGGCCAGACTCATCAAAAAGAAAAGAGAAAGGACCCAAATCAATAAAATCATGAATGAAAGAGGAGAGATCACAACTAACACCAAAGAAATACAGACAATTATAAGAACATACTATGAGCAACTCTACGCCAACAAATTGGCCAATCTGGAAGAAATGGATGCATTCCTAGAGACATATAAACTACCACAACTGAACCAGGAAGAAATAGAAAACCTGAACAGGCCCATAACCAGTAAGGAGATTGAAACAGTCATCAAAAACCTCCAAACAAACAAAAGCCCAGGGCCAGATGGCTTCCCAGGGGAATTCTACCAAACATTTAAAGAAGAACTCATTCCTATTCTCCTGAAACTGTTCCAAAAAATAGAAATGGAAGGAAAACTTCCAAACTCATTCTATGAGGCCAGCATCACCTTGATCCCAAAACCAGACAAGGATCCCACCAAAAAAGAGAACTACAGACCAATATCCTTGATGAACACAGACGCAAAAATTCTCGCCAAAATACTAGCCAATAGGATTCAACAGTACATTAAAAGGATTATTCACCACGATCAAGTGGGATTTATTCCAGGGCTGCAGGGTTGGTTCAACATCCGCAAATCAATCAATGTGATAGAACACATTAATAAAAGAAAGAACAAGAACCATATGATACTCTCAATAGATGCTGAAAAAGCATTTGACAAAGTACAGCATCCCTTCCTGATCAAAACTCTTCAAAGTGTAGGGATAGAGGGCACATACCTCAATATTATCAAAGCCATCTATGAAAAACCCACTGCAAATATCATTCTCAATGGAGAAAAACTGAAAGCTTTTCCAAAAAGTTGTTCATTCTTCCTCGTGTCTCTTTGTCTGTCCTTCCCTCCACCCCCTCCCTTCTTTGCACAAACACGAATACACTTGTGAAATGAGAGTTTTTGTACTAAAGATTGGTGATGAGTATTGAGGATCTGACTGGCAAAGCAACTGACCACATTCCTGACCTCTGAGCCTACCGTTAGGTAAGAAATGCAGCCAGTGAAACAAGCAATACTGTGAAGTACAAAGACTATGGCAGGGAAAGCACAGGATAGAATGTCTATCATATAATAATTCTGAATAGCTCTGTCTTTCTCTGTTTGCTCAGAAAACCTGAGAGTTATTACATAATCTAAAGCAATACTTTACATGCTTCCTTTATCTCTCCTCTCTATAAGAAACGTATAAGAAACATGTACCTTGTCTGGGTGGAGTAGAGACGAGGGGTGACAGTGAATGTTTCTAAACATATGTCCTCTAAATTCAGTCATTAATCCGTCACTTTGTTCTTTCTTGCCAGGCACTGTTCTAGAGGGGCTCAACAGATAAACTCGTAGGATTTACATTTTGTCTGGAAGGTAGAGACACAGTGAACTGGCGCCTGAGGAAATGAATGGCCTCAGCTTTAGGGAGTGATCAAGGCCATGTAGAAGAACAAGATGATTTGTTTCTTCATTATGTTAAAATCTAATGAGTGACGAGTGTTTTCTTGATACTGGTCTAAGAGCTAGGCACACAGAGAATAAGACAGTCACTTCTTTCATGGAGCTTTCATTTATTTCTGTGAAGGAAGAGAAATAGACAATAAAAAATGTGTGGTAGGAAGTCACATCGTGATTCAGGTTATGAGATGAAGTAATGAAAGAGAAAGGGAAAGAATGGGGAGGTCTGTTTTTGATAGGGTGATGGTGTAGAAGATATCCTGAGGCAGGGATGGTTGAGCAGAATTCCGAATGAAGTGAGAGACCAACTCTGCGAATATCTAGAAAATGTTTGCTGCAGGTAGAGGAGCCTGCAAGTGGAAGGATCTTGAGATCAGAAGGATGTTTCATGTGTTTGAAGAACAGCAAGGAGACCTGCCTGGCTAGAGCTGAGGGCAGGGCTGACAGGTAGCAAGTGAGGCTGGAGATGGACAGAGGTCAGATCAGGAAGCTTTGCAGACCATGGAGAGGAGAATTTTGTTTTAAACGTGAGTAGAAGCCATTGACGATTTGAGCATGGGAGTGAGGTGGTCTAGTTTATATTTTAAAACAATCACCTCAATTTTTTTTTTTTTTGTGTGTGTGTGTGTGTTAGTTTATGTGAGCTTGGGGGTGACTTTAGCTTGGTTAGACAGAGAAGGAGATCTGAGCTGGGTACCAGAGTTTCAATCTGTGGACAAAACAAACTTTCCCAGGCTTTGAGAAGCCATTGTATTGTACATGGAGACATAAGTGAGAGGTGAAGTCTGGGATGAAGGAGGCATATCCTGTTCAGAGATCTAGAAAATGTTTGAGCTGAAGTCCCAGGTACAGGGTTAGGACTGCAAACAAGGAAGCTGGAAATGTGAAGGAGAGGTTTTGATTTTCTCCTGAAGACAGTGGGTGTTTGGGAGGATTTTAAGTGGAGGAATCAGAGCAGCTCTGTATTTTGAATGGTTTGCTAGGCTGTTGGAGAAGGAGCTGGTGCAGGTAGGAGACCAAGGAGGCCATGACAGTAACCTGGGCAGAGGGCTGGTGACCTGGATTATGATCAGAATTTGTCCGCACAGCTCTTGGGGCCACCCTCTACTAATTTGGGACAACTCTGTTTATTGATTAAGTCTTTCTTCTACAGAGTCAATCCACCATCTTGGAATTGTCACCAATTTTTCTTAGTTTCTCCTCTTGTTACACAGGACAAACTTACTTCTGTTTCTGTATGGCAATCCTTTATATAGTTACAGGCAACCATTAATATCTCCTTTTTTTCATATTTCTATTTTTGTGGGTAAATGTCCCAGATTTTGTTAGCTCCTGTGAGTTGGGTGTTCCCACATGACATAGCTTTGTTCCCTCTCAATATTCTGTTTATTTTTATCTTGACCAATTCTCTTTGGTCTGTGACTCGTCAGAGCATGCCATACCAATTCTACCTGTGTAGTAAAGGGGGCGATTATTTCTTCCCTCTTCCCAATTATTACATTTTACAAATAATAACTGATGTTCCCAAGAACTTTTCTAGTACTTGTACAATATGACTGCACTTGCATTCAACTGAAATCCTCGTTTTCTTCTCTGTTATGATACCATTAAACCACATCCCCTTCTTCTTGCACCTTTGGTTTCTGCATTTCAAATTATGATGTTTGGTCTCTTGTTCCCCTCATTTGTGATTCTGATTCTGGCACCCACCATATGAACTCTAGCTCCCAGTTTCCTGATATCTGCAGTAATGCCCGTGACAGAATTGTTTTTATAGCTGTTTGATAACTCTGTACTCTCTTTTAATGGGTTTTTTGCTCAGTGCCAGTGAAGGATCTATTCAATAAACTTCCAGCTTTTTTGGCAACCCTCCATCACCTTCCTGCACCCCCCCCCAAAAAAAGCCTGTGTGCTATAGGCTACATAGTCTATGTTCTATGTGTATCTATGGTGATTAATTTGATTAGGTAAACATATCTCTGATATGGTTGTACCTAGTAAAAATGCATTTTCCCTTAATAAGGCTTTTTTTTTTTTTAAAGATTTTATTTATTTGTCAGAGAGAGAGAGAGAGAGAGAAAGAGAGAGAGAGAGAGAGAGAACACAGGCAGACAGAGTGGCAGGCAGAGGAAGAGGGAGAAGCAGGCTCCCTGACCAGCAAGGAACCCGATGTGGGACTCGATCCCAGGACACCGGGATCATGACCTGAGCCGAAGGCAGCTGCATAACCAACTGAGCCACCCAGGCGTCCCCTTAATAAGGCTTTTTTTTTTTTTTTTTGGTTTATTTATTTATTTATTTATTTTATTTTTATTTGTTTATTTTCAGCATAACAGTGTTCATTGTTTTTGCACCACACCCAGTATTCCATGCAGTACGTGCCCTCCCTATTACCCACCACCTGGTTCCTCAACCTCCCACCCACCCCGCCCCTTCAAAACCCTCTGGTTGTTTTTCAGAGTCCACAGTCTCTCATGGTTCATCTCCCCCTCCAGTTTCCCTCAACTCCCTCTTCTCTCCATCTCCCCATGTCCTCCGTGTTCTTTGTTATGCTCCACAAATAAGTGAGACCATATAATACTTGACTCTCTCTGCTTGACTTATTTCGCTCCGCATAATCTCTTCCAGTCCCGTCCATGTTGCTACAAAAGTTGGGTATTCATCCTTTCTGATGGAGGCATAATACTCCATTGTGTATATGTACCACATCTTCCTCATCCATTCATCCGTTGAAGGGCATCTTGGTTCTTTCCACAGTTTGGCGACCGTGGCCATTGCTGCAATAAACATTGGGGTACAGATGGCCCTTCTTTTCACTACATCTGTATCTTTGGGGTAAATACCCAGCAGTGCAATTGCAGGGTCATAGGGAAGCTCTATTCTTAATTTCTTGAGGAATCTCCACACTGTTCTCCAAAGTGGCTGCACCAACTTGCAGTCCCACCAACAGTGTAAGAGGGTTCCCCTTTCTCCACATCCTCTCCAACACACGTTGTTTCCTGTCTTGCTAATTTTGGCCATTCTAACTGGTGTCAGGTGGTATCTCAATGTTGTTTTAATTTGAATCTCCCTGATGGCTAGTGATGATGAACATTTTTTCATGTGTCTGATAGCCATTTGTCTGTCTTCGTTGGAGAAGTGTCTGTTCATATCTTCTGCCCATTTTTTGATATGATTATCTGTTTTGTGTGTGTTGAGTTTGAGAAGTTCTTTATAGATCCTGGTATCAACCTTTTGTCTGTACTGTCATTTGCAAATATCTTCTCCCATTCCATGGGTTGCCTCTTTGTTTTGTTGACTGTTTCCTTTGCTGTGCAGAAGCTTTTGATCTTGATGAAGTCCCAAAAGTTCATTTTCGCTTTGTTTTCTTGGCCTTTGGAGACATATTTTGAAAGAAGTTGCTGTGGCTGATATCGAAGAGGTTATTGCCTATGTTCTCCTCTAGGATTCTGATGGATTCCTGTCTCACGTTGAGGTCTTTTATCCATTTCGAGTTTATCTTTGTGTATGGTGTAAGAGAATGGTCGAGTTTCATTCTTCATATTGCTATCTAGTTTTCCCAGCACCATTTATTGAAGAGACTGTCTTTTTTCCATTGTATATTTTTTCCTGTTTTGTCGAAGATTATTTGACCATAGAGTTGAGGGTCCATATCTGGGCTCTCCACTCTGTTCCACTGGTCTATGTGTCTGTTTTTATGCCAGTACCACACTGTCTTGGTGATCACAGCTTTGTAGTAAAGCTTGAAATCGGGTAACGTGATGCCACCAGTTTTGTTTTTGTTTTTCAACATTTCCTTAGCAATTCGGGGTCTCTTCTGATTCCATACAAATTTTAGGATTATTTGCTCCAGCTCTTTGAAAAATACCGGTGGAATTTTGATCGGAATGGCATTAAAAGTATAGATTGCTCTAGGCAGTATAGACATTTTAACAATGTTTATTCTTCCAATCCAAGAGCATGGAACGGTCTTCCATCTTTTTGTGTCTTCTTCAATTTCTTTCATGAGTGTTCTGTAGTTCCTCGAATACATGTCCTTTACCTCTTTGGTTAGGTTTATTCCCAGGTATCTTATGGTTCTTCTTGCTATAGTAAATGGAATCGATTCTCTTTTTTTTTTTTTAAGATTTTATTTATATATTTGGCAGATAGAGATCACAAGTAGGGAGCGAGGCAGGCAGAGAGAGAGAGGAGGAAGCAGGCTCCCTGCCAAGCAGAGAGCCCGATGCGGGGCTCGATCCCAGGACCCTGGGATCATGACCCGAGCGAAAGGCAGAGGCTTTAACCAACTGAGCCACCCAGGCGCCCCGGAATCGATTCTCTAATTTCCCTTTCTGTATTTTCATTGTTAGTGTATAAGAAAGCCACTGATTTCTTTTTTTTTTTTTTTTAAAGATTTTATTTATTTATTTATTTGACAGACAGAGATCACAAGTAGGCAGAGAGGCAGGCAGAGAGAGAGGAGGAAGCAGGCTCCCTGCTGAGCAGAGAGCCTGATGCGGGGCTCGATCCCAGGACGCTGAGATCATGACCTGAGCCGAAGGCAGAGGCTTTAACCCACTGAGCCACCCAGGCACCCAAGAAAGCCACTGATTTCTGTACATTGACTTTGTATCCTGCCACGTTACTGAATTGCTGTATGAGTTCTAGTAGTTTGGGGATGGAGTCTTTGGGGTTTTCCATATAAAGAATCATGTCATCTGCGAAGAGAGAGAGTTTGACTTCTTCCTTGCCAATTTGGATATCTTTTATTTCTCTTTGTTGTCTGATTGCCGTTGCTAGGACTTCTTTTTTTTTTTTTTAAGATTTTATTTATTTATTTGTCAGAGAGAGAGAGACAGAGAGAGAAAGATCACAAGTAGGCAGAGAGGTAGGCAGAGGCAGAGGGAGAAGCAGGCTCCCCGCCGAGCAAGGAGCCCGATATGGGACTCGATCCCAGGACGCTAGGATCATGACCTGAGCCGAAGGCAGCTGCTTAACCAACTGAGCCACCCAGGCGTCCCCGTTGCTAGGACTTCTAATACTATGTTGAACAAGAGTGGTGAGAGAGGGCATCCTTGTCGTGTTCCTGATCTCAACGGGAAGGCTGCAAGCTTTTTCCCATTGAGGATGATATTTGCTGTGGGTCTTTCATAGATAGATTTTATGAAGTTCAGGAATGTTCCCTCCATCCCTATACTTTGAAGCGTTTTCATCAAGAACAGATGCTGGATTTTGTCAAATGCTTTTTCTGCATCAATTGAGAGGACCATGTGGTTCTTCTCTCTTCTCTTATTGATTTGTTCCATCACATTGATTGATTTGTGAATGTTGAACCATCCTTGCAACCCAGGGATGAATCCCACCTGGTCATGGTGGATAATCTTTTTAATGTGCTGCTGGATCCTGTTTGCTAGGATCTTGTTGAGAATCTTTGCATCCATATTCATCAGTGATATTGGTCTGAAATTCTCCTTTTTGGTAGGGTCTTTGCCTGGTTTGGGGATCAGGGTAATGCTGGCTTCATAAAAAGAGTCTGGAAGTTTTCCTTCTGCTTCAATTTTTTGGAACAGCTTCAGGAGAATTGGTGTTATTTCTTCTTTGAAAGTTTGGTAGAATTCCCCAGGGAATCCGTCAGGTCCTGGGCTCTTGTTTTTTGGGAGTTTTTTGATCACTGCTTCAATCTCGTTACTGGATATTGGTCTATTCAAGTTGTCAATTTCTTCCTGGTTCAATTTTGGGAGTTTGTAGTTTTCCAGGAATGCATCCATTTCATCTAGGTTGCTTAGCTTATTGGCATATAACTGTTGGTAATAATTTCTGATGATTGTTTCTATTTCCTTGGTGTTAGTTGTGATCTCTCCCTTTTCATTCATAATTTTATTAATTTGGGCTTTCTCTCTTTTCTTTTGGATTAGTGTGGCCAATGGGTTATTGATCTTATTGATTCTTTCAAAAAACCAGCTTCTAGTTTCATTGATACATTCTACTGTATCTCTGGTTTCTGTACCTTAATAAGGCTTTTAAGGAGATGTAATTGTTAATGCTATAAGAATCTATGATATAGGAAAGCTGACTTTTAAAAAGAAGGGACTTTGGTAGATATTTAAGTTACAGTCACGCATTGGTCTGGTCTTGGGTCTCTTATGTTTTCTTTCTCAAACTTGGGAGCTGAATTTATGCGATTTAATAAATATGTAAGTGTCTGCACCATGTTAGGAAATGTTCTTGACACTGGGTATTTGTAAATAACAAAGACTCCATCCTCACGGAGTTTACATTCTGGTGGATGAGACAGACTATTAATGGATATATGTTATATGTCAGGGCATAATACCTGCAATGAGCAAAAACAAGGGAAGGTAAGGAGGAAAAGGAGTTCTGGAGTCAGGGCTCATGCTTTTATATAGAGTAGTCAGGGAAGTTACATAAAATGACTTTTGTACAGAGACCTGAAGGATGTGAAGGAACAAGCTGCACAGATATCATGGAAAGAATCTTATGTGTAGAATTAGCAAAATGTACAAAGCACCTGAGCTTGGGACATGATTGGCAAGTTCAAGGCTATTGTAGTTGGAGCTGAATGTGGTATGCAAAGGGAAGAATAGGAGATGGGTTTAAGAGGTAGTGAGAGGGGGTGAGATGTATGGTCCTCTAAGTCTATGGTTCTCAAACATTAGCCTTTGTCCCTATCATCTGAAGAACTTGTTGAAACAGATCTCTGGACACCACTCCCAGAGTTTTTATGTTTCGGTAGGTCTGGGGTGGGACTCGAAAATTTACATTTCTTTTTTTAAGATTTTGTTTATTGATTTGACAGAGAGAGACAGTAAGAAAGTGAACATAAGCCAGGGGAGAGGGAGAGGGAGAAGCAGACTCGCCGCTGAGCAGGGAGCCTGACACGGGGCTCTATACCAGGACCCCAGGATCATGACCTGAGCCGAAGGCAGATGATTAATGACTGAGCTACCCAGGGGCCCTGAGAATTTACAAGTCTAACAAACCTGCAGATGATGTTGTTGCTATGTTGTAGAACACAGTAGATCATAGTAAACACTTAGCTTTTATTGAATGATATAACTGTTGGATGGGAAACAGTAGAGGAATGGCATTTTAAAAGGATGGTCTGGCTCTATGTAACAAATGGATGGGAGGGAACCAGAGTGAAAGCAGAGTGTCCAAAAAGAAGGCTATTGCAGTCGTCATATAAGAGAAGATGGCAGCTCTGTTCAGGGGGCTAGCAATCTAGCAATCTATTGTAGAAGTAGAGAAAAAGTAGTTGAATTCTAGGTACAACATGAAGGAAAACCCACTCTGCATTTTACAAAACCTGGAAAATGCAAGTAATGGCATGGAGAGTCTGCCCTTGCTGGATTGTCTCAGGTGGCTGGCTGACTCAAACTGAAACCTTTAATTGGCTGCATATTTTACATGCACGAATATACATGAATGCAACGTGTCAGGATAATTGACTCCTGTGATAGGCTGCAAGTATGTATCTTTAAAATATAAAATATAAGACATATGCTCCAGATTTTATTTTGTTTCACCTTTGTTTTATTGAGCTAAAGTATGTCCTTTTATGAGACCATTACTGTCAACTTCAAATTTCATTAAATCATTCATATTATAATAGAAGACATTGACAAAGGGGCTGGTTGTACTTTGCGTCTTTTATAGGATTCCCTGGAAATGTCATTATGATTATGTCTTTTTGTTGAACGGGATTTATAAGAACTGCTTAACATTTATAGAGGAGACAACAGCCCCCTCCCAGCCCAAACTTACATCTCAGTTCCTGGCCCGTGAATCCTGGTGTTTTCGCCTTACAGAAACTCATTTCTATAATGCACTGTGGTCTCAGACTTCAATTTTGTATCTGCAGGTTCTGGTGCAACAGTGTCAAGTGTCTTGTGCCCGTGCATCTCCATACTGAATGATCACTTTTGCATATCCGAATGGTGATGCAGGGTGACGCAGGGTGAGGGTCACTGTAGCTGACAGTGCTGCCAACTGAAATGCTTAGTGTGTTTTCAAATCATGGGTTATTAGAGCCAAAGGAACTTTATAAATCACCTTGTCTATTCTCTCATCTTACAGAGGGGGAAAATGAGAGGAGAATTCCCAAGTAGAAAACTCTTTCTTTCCCTTCCTTCCTTCCTTCCTTTTTTCTTAACCATTATTAGAGACAAGAAGGTGTACATTTAATATCTGTGGTGGAATAGTGAATACTTTAACAAGAAATTTTGTCAAAATATAGCAGTCACTCTTGCAAAGGCATAATGTTAAAAAAAAATATGGCTTGTGAAGTTGTCTTTGGAGTGACGACCTGAGGGGTGGCTGAGAGCTAGCTGTCCTTAGAGGGGGCTGTAGTTCCATCTCAACCTGAACGAAGGGCCTGCTAAAGAGAGGAGAAAACAGTTGTTTCTTATTGGAGAGCAAATGCTTCTTTTAGCTACTCAGAATTGTTTTATATTTATTTATTATTTTTTAAAAGATTTTATTTATTTATTTGACAGACAGAGATCACAAGTAGGCAGAGAGAGAGGAGGAAGCAGGCTCCCTGCTGAGCAGAGAGCCCAAAGTGGGGCTTGATCCCAGGACTCTGGGATCATGACTTGAGCTGAAGGCAGAGGCTTTAACCCACTGAGCCACCCAGGCACCCCTCAGAATTGTTTTTTAAAGACTGTCCTATTCATAACAGTTAAAATTCTGAGGGATTAAAGCAAGATTAGCAATCAGTTAATGCAAGGGGGAAAATAGTGTGTAACAGTGTGCTCCTCCATTGGGATACTGACCCTTAAACTCACATCATGCCTTAAAGCAGTTCCTACATGCCTTCTTTCTAGGTGCTAGTCAAGCACCAATTTCATTTTCTCAGATATTTCCAAGCTGTGAGAGGTAGCTGTCCAAAAGGAAATCTGCGGGCTGTTCCTAGAACAAGGTGAAAATTGATTGTGAGAGGGAAGACAACAGCTCTTCCCTAGAGTAGATTAGGGGGAGGGCAAATACATTCTCTGAGGGCTCCTTTAAGATTGAACCAAGCTTGTCTGCAGACCAGGCTTGTTTTCCAATCCAGGATATGATAGCAAGAGAGGTGGAGAGGTACAGCAGTCTTTTCAGTCTCTGGGATCTTGATTCCTGTCCTTCCCTCCCCCTACCCCCAAGAACTGTATTTCTTAGTCAGTTGAAATCTCTTTCTAGAATACTCTTCCACATTTCCACCTGCTTGCTGTCCTTGCAGTGTGGCTCTACTGTTGTGTACTTCATGGGGCTTGTACAGACTTGCTTTACTTTTTAGATGAAGAGAGAGGCTTAGAGGCAGACAAAAGGGAAATGTTTTTGCCATTGTCCTTGTACTTTGTGGACAGATTTTTGCGTTTCCGTGTGAACATGTATTTATGGGGAATATTGCCTATAGGATAGTGTCTCACTCTACTATGTGGGAGAACATTTTCGAAGAAAATGAAATGATCTGCCCTCCAGGGTGATCACGCTCCAGAGAAAGCACACTCTGGAAAATGAACATTTAACCACGTGGAGAGAGGAGGTGCCTCAGGGCTACTCCTGACTGGTATCCTTATCCCATTGGAGTATTTACTATTCCCAGAACATGCTGTGCAATTTCCCCGTCTGTGCATATTCTCACTCCGGCCCCACGAAACCTGTCAACTACCCCACAGTCTCTAGCAGTTGACAATGACTTTCCTTCAGGGCTCTGTGCAAACTCCTCCTTGAAGTCTGTCCTTTTCCATTTGAAATGCTATTTCATTTGTGCGCTGGCAGCAACTTGCTTCTGGCTCTACTCGCAGCCCTTACTTCATTTTCCCTGGTAATGTTTTGCTGTTGATGTACATGTCTGCACCGCTAGGTCATGGGCTTCTTGGTTCCAGCTACGTCGTCTTACATTTCTTTACCGTGGGACACCTAATACGGTGACTCCTTGTACTGGCCCGCTCAGTACCTGTCTGCCGAACGAATGAAAGTAACGGATCGGTTTTTCCTTTGGATTTATCAGCAGAAGAGTCTGAAGGAAGCACAGAGGCTGTCACTTTTCCACGTTTGTGTATCTCGAGGGAGAGATGGGAACCAGATGAAACAGTGAAACTAGTCTTTTTTTTTTTTTAACTAGTCTTATTTTGATATTTTCAGTCCATGTATCCTTTTACTGTGGCATATTTAAAAATACATGGTTTGGCTTTGTTTTTATGTGGGTTTTTTGTTTGTTTGTTTCTTTTTTGTGTGTGTATGGTAAGAAAACTTCACATGAGGTCTACTCTCTTAGCGCATTTTTTTATAAGATTATTTATTTATTTACTTATTTGACAGAAGGAGAGATCACAAGTAGGCAGAGAAGCAGGCAGAGAGAGGAGGAAGCAGGCTCCCTGCCAAGCAGAGAGCCTGAGGTGGGGCTCGATCCCAGGACCCTGGGATCATGACCCGAGCCGAAGACAGAGGCTTTAACCCACTGGGCCATCCAGGCGCCTCATCTTAGCACATTTTTAAGTGTATCATGCAGTACTGTTAGCTATAGGCACTGATGCTGTACAGCAGATCTCTGGAACATACTCATCTTGCATAATGGAAACTTTATCCTCACTGGAGAACAGTGCTTCAGTCCCCTTTCCCTTCATCCCTGGTAACCACCACTGTACTCTGTTTGTATGGATTTGACAATTTTAGGTACCTAATGGAGAGGGGATCATGTAGTGTTTATTCTTTGATAACTGGTTTATTCTACTTAGCACACCATCCTCTGGGTTGAGATTCATCTGGTGGCATACAGCAGGGTTTCTTTCCTTTTTAAGGCTGAATAATATTTCATCATAGGTACGTTTCCTTTTTTCCATTTATCCATCAATGAATACTTAGGTTGCTTCCATATCTTGGCTATCATGTATAATGTTGCAGTGGACAGGGGACTGCAGATATCCCTTCAAGATCCTGATTTCAGTTCTATATACCCAGGAGTGGGATTGCTGGATCACAAGAAATTTTAGTATTTTAAGGAACCTCAGTGCAGTCTTCCACAGCAGTCTCACCGATTGACGTCCCCACCAGCAGTGTGTGAGGGCTCTCCTTTCCCCACATCCTCACCAACACTTTATTATTATTAATGTTATTATTATTATTACTTTGAATAGCCATCCTATCAGATGTGAGGTGATTTTAAAGAACTCCCCACCCCAAATCTGGGTACTTTTGTGATTCAAGGACCCTCCCACTCAAACTCAAACACAGGGACACACTCCCATCACCATCATCACATAAACAGGGCACAGTGAGCAAAGATAGTTTCTGGTTTCGGACTCTGATTGACTGAGGTATCTGGATAAGAGTCCAATTTTTTTTTAAAAGATTTTATTCACTTATATGATAGAGAGAAAGATCCCAAGCAGGCAGAGAGGCAGAGAGAGAGGGAGAAGCAGGCTCCCCGCTGAGCAGAGAGCCCAATACGGGGCTTGATCCCAGGACCCCGGGATCACAACCTGAGGCACAGGCTCAACTCACTGAGCCACCTGGGTGCCCCCAGAGTCCAAATTTAATAGCTCCTGTGCTCTTTGCAGTGCTGTGTTATACTTTTTGAATTCCTATGTATATAAAGGAGTGAGAGATTTTCCATAATCACACATTTTGAAATCTGTTGTTATTTTTTTTTTTTTTTTAAAGATTTATTTATTTGACAGGTAGAAATTACAAGTAGGCAGAGAGGCAGGCAGAGAGAGAGGAGGAGGCAGGCTCCCAGCCAAGCAGAGAGCCCGATGCGGGGCTCGATCCCAGGACCCCGGGATCATGACCTGAGCTGAAGGCAGAGGCTTTAACCCGCTGAGCCACCCAGGCGCCCCCTGTTGTTATTTTCTAAAGGATTCAGTTTCTCCTCCTTCTCCCTCTTGTTCCTCAGAACCCTCCTCCCCTTCCTCCTTGTTCTTCTTCGGCATTGCCATTGTCTTTGTCATCTTCCTAATCTCTGTCTTCATCTTCGTCTCTTCTTTCTCTTCCTCCTCCTCATTATTGAACAATCTGATAACTTGGTGTAGGTTCTTTTGTCCTTCCTGAAGTTGCAAGGTCCCGAAAAACTAAAAACTGAAGTTCTTCAGGGAAAAAGGCAGGTTAACCTGTAGAGAATTAAGACAGAGGAGGTATATCTTGGTGCCTCAGTACTTCAAAATCAGTAATCCTGAGGACCTAAGCCTAATTACCGAAAAGTTGCTGGACATACGTCCTATCGATAGTGGGATGGTTCTTTTTAAGTGTCAGTGTGACTGGGGCTATAGAATCCATTTATTTAATCCAACACTCCCATAAGTGATTTTGCAAGGGTATTTTATGGATGTGGTTAACATTTACAAACTTTAGGTAAAGGTAATTACCCTCGAGGATGTGTGTGGGCTTCGTTCAATCAGTTGAAGGTCTTAAGTGCAGAGACTGTGGGTGGGGGGCACCTGGGTAGCTCAGTTGGTTAGGTGTCCGACTCTTGGTTTTGGCTCAGGTCATGATCTCATGGGTTGTGGGATTGAGCCCCACATTATGCTCTGCTCTCAACAGCGTGTCTGTTTGGGTGTTCTTTCCCTCTGCTACTCTCCCACTCTTTCTCTTTCTCTCTAAAATGAATAAATCTTTAAAAAAAAAAAAGCTCAGTCTGATCACTGAGTGAGCACACTCAAACACACACATGCAAAAGAGCAAAAACTGAGGTTTCCCAAAAAGGAAGAAATTTTGCCTTGGACCATAACATCATAACATCAGCTCCTATCTGAGTTTCCGGCTTGCTGTCCTTCCAGATGAATTTGGACTTGTCAGGACCTGTAATTACATGAGCCAGGTCCTTAAAATGAATCTCTTTCTATATATATCCTAATCATTTGGTTTCTCTGGAGAATTCTGACTGATAATATTAGGAACACTTATTGCAATAATAACTGATAAAAACAGTGATTCTTGAAATCTCCATAAGCAAGTTACTTTAATACGATTTATTTGGTATTTCATAGACATCAACTGACTGTATCTATAAATGACTAGACGGATACCAGACAGTACCTATGTTGTTCAAATAGGTGGGGATTCTAATTGCAGTGACCTGTTGTCATGCTTTAATAGCTGATAAAGTCTCAATAAGGAGGAACTGTTTTGGAGGAGATTATCCTCCTCTTAAGAGTAATATATATTATAAATAAAATTTTGATATGCTAAGAGAATTCAGTGAGTATAGCCAAGTAAAGTATATTCAGAAGAAAATTCTCAGTTTATGGACTATTATGGTCAGAGATTTGATGGTTAGTTGTGACTTAAAACATACTCTTTTTGCCATCACAGAAATAATGTTAGCTTCTGGGAACAAACATAAAAATTTATTATATAACATGCCCAAAATATTACTGTGTGAATGCTGTTTTAGAAATTAAGCTTTCTATGTAATTATATTTGTAATGGGGAAACTCAGTGTTCTACTTTGGAATGCTTAGAACATATCTTTTCTAACTGTAGCTTTGGTAGCAGGATCTGGGAATGAATGTCTTCACTGACCTAGCAGGCAATGAAAGAGAGTTTTCCTATTTAAAGTCACTAATGTTGGAGTCTGGGTCAGAGACCTCAGCCTTTTGCTTCTATATTTAAAATTTATTTACATAATCAGTACACAAATATTGATTAATTATGGGGCACATATTTTATGCCAAGCACCTTGCAAGACACTAAAGTTATAAAGATAAAGATGTCCTGAGATTTTCCAGGAATTCAGACGTAACATCCCCCATCTCTCAGAGAAATAGGATTCAATGCAGTAAGTACCACGAGGGAGATATAGGTAGGGTACAATGGGGGCATGGTAGGAGGGGCTCTGACTGGAGTGTAGAGTTGCACCAAGGACAAAGGGAGGGACTGGTTTATAAAGGCTCTTACGAGGCCTATAGAGGAGTTAAGATTTTAACCTAATAGGAAACTAATATTTTGCTTATTCAGTACGCTTTCTTCTTCAGAGATCAATACTCACCTTCCCTGGAGGAATTGCTCCTTTTGTAGATTTAGCCATGGGCTTTGAATGGTAGAGAGGCGGACAGCTATTACAGCTAGAGAAATCATTGTCCCAGCCCCTCCATTAGAATGACTTTTCCGGGGCGCCTGGGTGGCTCAGTTGTTGCATGTCTGCCTTTGGCTCAGGTCATGATCCTGGGGTCCTGGGATCGTGCCCCACGTTGGGCTCCCTACTTAGTGGGAAGTCTGCTTCTCCCTCTCCCACCCATCCTGCTTGTGTTCCCTCTCTTGCTGTGTTTCTCTCTATCAAAAAAAAAAAAAAAGAAAGAAAAAGAAAAAGAAAGAATGATTTTTCCAAGGATGAGCTCATGATCCTCATTGAGTTGGTCAGGATACTTTTGTGGATTTTTCTCATTATAGTTTGAGGATGGGGGTTTCTTTTCTATGTCAAAGATTGTTAGGGTATGAGTCAGGATTCTTCACCACTAATTCATTTCTCTGGAGAAGCTGGTCTGGGAGAGTGGAGTAACCTGCAGTGAGAAGTGGAAATAAGAGAGGAAAAATAAGTTCTTTACAGTACTTGAGAGCTTTCTTTTTGGTGTCATCATACAAACTCTATCCTCCTGTCCTATTTTTTTTTTTACATGAACCAATTTGCATATGTATGTTTTAAAATTTAAATTACTTTGAATTGGGTTTTTTCCATTTGAAACTGAAGAATTTTATTAATACTTGTACCTAGAAGAATCAGAGACATGATTGGTGAATATAACAAGAGGTAATTTTGTCGCCAGTGGGAGAACGGGATGAAAAGAAATAGAAGAAGCAGGAGACCGGATCGTTCAGTGCTTCCCAAAGTGTGACTGAATGGGTCACTGGGATTGGAATCACTTGCAAAGGATAAAGTACTTAGTTAATAATGAAGATTCTAGCAACTGAACTGTATTTCTGAGCAAGGGACACAAAAATCTGCATTTTTAAACATCTACATCAAGTGATCCTTTTGTAAACAAAGTTTTAGAATTATTGAGTTTGGGAGTTTATTGTAATTGTGAAGGTGAGGGTTGAGGTCCTAGATTCAGGTGAGAGGTAGTAGAGTAAAAATGAGAGAGAGAGAGAGAAGGAGAGAGGGAGAAGGAGGGAAAGGGACAGAGGGACAGATACTGTCTGGTTGGTAAAATGCACAGTTGATTGTTGTATGGCAAGTGAGAGGTGCATCTAGGATGATTCTCTCAGGTGTGTGCTTACCTGGCAGTTGACTTATCCTTATTCTGATACACTGGACCCTAGAATAAGGGAGTAGGTATGAGAGGATGGGCGAGGAAATTGGGGTTTTGGTTATTTGTTTAAAGTGTTTATAAAGCAACACAATAGAAATTTACAGCAGAGCTAAGCATATAGACCTGTAGTTTAGGGGAGCAATCTGAATTAGAAAGATGGATATAGTGGTGATCAGGGAATAAGGGGAAGTTGAATCTACTGGCAGGACTGAGATTTCCCAACGAGGAAACATATCAGGAGAGAATGTCTGGGGTAGATCTGAGACCTGGAACCACTGCTGTTTAAGATCATATGACCAGAGACTTGGCTGTTGAATTCCTTCTTTTCGGAGATAGAAGACTTCTGACTAGATGATAAGGTTCGTTATATAGTCTTGTAAGAGATACATTGAAGAGGAGTGAAGGTAATACTGGTGGAGCAGGTCAAGAGATTATGAAGCTCTCCATTGGCATTGGTGTCCCTCTGGATAAAAACTGGAAGTATTCTGAATGATCTAGATGCTAACATCTGCAGTGAATGTGTAAGAATTTTGAATTGACACCATTGGAAAGGGGAGAAGTTAGAGTGTCTGATGGTATGGGAATGAAAGGAGAAACGTTTTCTTTTCACACTTAGGTGGGTAGAATTAATTGACTTGGAAGTGCCCAAGGGAAGCCAGGAAGATACAAATGTCACCTCCTTTCCTTGATGTATGTGAGTCATGAGCACAAGGGCAGCCTCTGTTCAGAGGAGTTGGAAGAAAAGCCTTATCCTCTTAAAAAAAAAAAAAAAAGACTTGTTTTTATGTAAGCACAAGAATGAGAAGAATACCCTGTAAAACAGGGAGGAGGTAGAGGAGTATTCCTCATGGAATTGCAGACTCCAAGATTGGAAAGAATTAAGAGGAAGGTCAGCTGTGAGATAATGAGAGAGAGATGGGGAAGGGAAGGAGTGGTCAGGGATGTGAAAACAGGTACAGAACCACAGAACCGCAGGAACAGGAGAGGAAAGATGACCAGGGAGGTGTAAGATAAAATCACTAACTCATGAGTTAAAGAGAGAATACACGTGTACATGAAGACATTCATGATGTCATTCGAGACCCTGTATAGAATTGTGCCAAAATATTTTCTTTATGAAATAGAGTTCAAAGGAGACAAAGAATATGCTTAGAAGTGGCAGATCTTGGGATGGAATAGGACATTTATCAGGTTAATTTATATGAAGTGCTGGAAAGTGCAAAGTGTAATGTAATACTAGGAGGTGGTGTAGCCAGGGCTGTGATCTAGAAGTTTCAAGTCCTTCAACAAACTTGTTAAATCAGGTTTGTTTGTTTGTTTGTTTTTTGAAATTTTGGATACATGGACCTCTACCCTCAGTTTACTAAATCAGGCTTTCTGATAGTAAGCCTTGCTTTTAGTAAGCCTGAGATAGTAAGCCAGTGCTTTTTACTTACTAAAAAAATGATCATCTTTAGCTTTGTTCTTTGGACCAATGAATTCTCTGTTGAAAGAGTTAAAAAATCCTAATTTGGTGAATTAAAAAACAGCCTATTTTTCATTACTCTTGGGCATACAGAGTGACTTATTTTATGATTTGCCAGAGTTGTGTATCTTTTCTGATCTTTTCTAAAGCAAAAATTGTGTGCCACCTTTGCAAACTTTTCCTTACATTTGGATCTGTCTCTGAAGTGACTTTTAAGAACTAAATAATTCTGATCAAGAATTCTGTTTCTCTCTGAAAAACTCCCTTCTGTATCTGATTTTGGATAACATGATGGTGATTACCTTTGTTCCTACTTAGATATGTTGAGATTGCCTCCAGGCTTTGAAGTTCTGAGATTTAAAGGAAAGATGAAATACAAATATGTATGTGATGTTTTCATATGGAAATGATATTCTGAATGAGAAATAACTTTTTTGTTGGCATGCACTGGGTCTTATAGAATAAATTAAGAGGCACTTGGAAGACAGACTCCATGCTTTTTCTTACGAGTACACTAAGACACACTATTGATTAAATAAAGACCAAACCTTCCAGGATTTTAAAGGATGATTGAAATTTTCATTAAATTTTAGCACTTAAGAATTTGGAGATTTTATTTATTTCTATGTTTGCAGCATGTCCATTTCATTTTTGACTTTCAGTTTCCTTTGTAAGTCGTTTTCTATTTTATTGTTTCTGGTTATTAAAGCTGCACGTTTTCATGGTAAAAAAAATCAAGTGATATAAAAAGGTATAGTGACATTTTGCTGTAACTTCTCTACTTGGACTTAATTACTATTAACCTTTTAGTATATATCCTTTCCAACTTTCTCCCATCTGTATGAACCTGTGTAGGTATAACACAGTCTGTGTGCCTCCTTCTCTGGGTGTCTTTGGTGGCTCTGTTTAGGTTGTCTTGTTTTTCCTCATTGTTGAGCTTTCTCTTTTAACATGCTTTTCTCTACTCTATAAGGGCTTCCCTATCTATTTTTTATATTGGCTTCTCTGCCTTTGATCTTCTTTCTGTCAGACTCTTGCTGTTTTTCACATTCTCTGTATTCATATTCATATGTATGGAGTATATGAATATATACATGTAAGTGTGTGGGTATATACATATAGTTATATCAAAATAAGACCATTAGACACATGCTGCCTTGTAATTAAAAAAAAAAAAAAGCACTTTGCTTTGGCAATCAATATAGATCCAAAGGTCTGTTTTTGAAGACTGAGTGATATTCTATAGTATTGTGTGGTATAGATTTATTTTACACAATCATTTTAAACAATTCTTGGACATTTAGGTTGTTTTCATTTTTTGGTTACTGTGTTTAGTCCTTTTATTGCACATTTTTATGCATTTACACAATCATTTATTACTAGTTGAATAAGTTACTATTAATTATTACTAATAACCCTTATTGTAAATATCCTTAATCAGATATTCTAAATTATATAAACTTAGAAATCACCGTTAAGCTAAGCTCAAGTTATTTTTTATGAGACTTTTTGGGAAAGATCAGTTTTCTTTAAATATTACAAGACTTTGCTAGCAACTGTTGGTGGGATGTGTCTTGATATTGTTGTTGGACATTTCTAACAGTGCATTTGCTGATGGATATATTCTGAGCTATCTTCTTCATGACTAACAGGCTTAGTGTTTGGAGAAAGGCAATTAGGGTTATGGCTGTTGTTTGTGATCTAAAGAGCAGAATCAAGCAGTACAGTCACGCAAGGAATGAGACTTACCATCCTGTCCTGAACACTTGGATCAATCATATTCTTTTCTTGCAACAGCAGGCCCTCCTTTTAAGTTATGGCTCCCCATTCTTTAGTTGTTTGTCTAAATAAGCTCTAAGCTGCTTGAGATAGGAGCCTTGTTTTCACTGTGTTGTTTTGTAAAATGCCATATGCACGCATGACATTTTGTAGATAATAAAAACAGCAATGATTATAGGCTGTTGGTAGTCCTCTGCTGATATCCCTGCTGGTAACAATACACTAAGGTATCACTTGACATTCTATTGAGTTAACAGAAACTGTTGTGTTTATTTTTACTGCTGTTAAGAGCAGGGAGAATATTGATTTTAATCAGAAGAAACAGGGAGAAATTGCTTTGACATGTGTTTTCTAACTTGATCTTTGAGAGTGTTATGAAAAAATAAAAAAGAGTAAATAATAATCTATGCGGGGTTCTTTCAAAAGGGCTGAAAGGTTGTTTGAAAGTGTGACCCAAGGGTAGAGATTTAGTTGGGAAATGAAATATTTAATCAGCCATCTCAAAGTAATTTCTTGCATGACTATTAAAAGCCTTTCATTGGAATTTGAAATAATTGTATTTTTAGTCAAACTGTGATTGAAATAGAAAAAAAACATAGTTTAGTTTGTTCATCATTGTAACATTTATATATTTATTTATTTATTCAACAAATCATAATCACCTACAATGGGGTGGTGTTGTCCTAATCTCTGGGGGTACACTAGAGAGCAAAGCAAACAAAACCCTTGTCTTAATGGAGTTTCCGTTCTGGAGGAGAAATATTCGCAATTAAAAAATGTTATATAATATGCCAAGTGGCAATAAGTACTATATAGAGAAAAAAAGAGCACGTTGGTAGAAGGTGATAGAAAGTGATTGAGGCAATAGAAGACAACAGTGCGTGGGGATTGATAGTGGGCATTTTACATATTGTGGGTAGGGAAAGCCACTCTGGAAACCTAAAGAAGCTGCAATCAGCCATATAGGTATTTGTTGAAAGAGTACTCCAGGCAGAAGGAAGAGCAAGGACAAATGTCCTGAGGCAGGAGTATGTTCAAGAGACTGCAAGGAAGCCTGTGTGGTTTCGAGAATAGCAGGTATCCCCAAGGAAGGGGGCAGGTTTAGATCTTATAAAACCTTGGAGGCCATTGTACAACTTTGACTCTTACTCTGAGTAAAGGTGGGGAGCCAGGAGAGAGTCATAAGACAAAAGTGACCCGATCTTATTTTCATTAAGAAGGATACGTCTGGAAGCTGCAGGAGTAATGTAAGCATGGTGGACTAGAGAAACACTAGGGTGGGCTAGTTCCAGTTCAAGCAATGGGAGATAGTAGGTTTGGGTCTGGGTGATAAAAATAGAGGATGTGAAAAGTGTTGAGATTTTTTGGTCATATTTCGGAGATAGAGGTGACAGTTTCCTGATGGATTCAACGTTGAGTGTGAAGCAAAGCAAGCAAAGGTGTCAAGTCTGGACGTTGGAGAGTTTAGTATTGAGTTTTTATTTCCAAGAGAGAGGTCGTGGCTGCACAGGTGAATTTGGGAGTCATCAGCTAAAAGATTGACATTTAATTGCATTAAAGATAAGGAAACCAGGAGAGACAATTTTGGGAGTAAGTTCAGAGAGAGAAGTTCTGGAGCTGAGGGTTGGGGGTTGGAGGATCAGCAGGGAAGACTGAGGGGTGACATAGTGACACACACCCAGAAACAGAAGAGCGAGCAGGGCTGAGTGTCAGATTCCAGAAGAGCTACTTCGACGTGAGGTTGTGGGGCTTTAAAGCTGTACCAGCTCCTCTCCTGATGTTATGAGACTGTAGTGATACTTTTGATTCCAGCCTGATTCCTTCGGTTCCCTACCTTACCAGCTCAAGGGCTGGGGTTCAAGTTTCTGCTGGACCAGGATTGGTTCCAATAAGCTACCTCCCCGGTTTCCATAGCAGCTCTGTAGGACAATGAATCCTTTTCTAGGAGCCCAAACTAGAGATTAGTCTTTTTTTTTTTTTTTTTTTTTTTTTTTTAGAGATTTTATTTATTTATTTGACAGACAGAGATCACAAGTAGGCAGAGAGGCAGGCGGGGGGGGGGGGGGGGGGTGGAAGTAGGCTCTCTGCTGAGCAGAGAGCCTGACGCGGGCCTTGACCCCAGGACCCTGGGATCATGACCTGAGCAGAAGGCAGAGGCTTTAACCCAGTAAGCCACCCAGGTGCCCCTAGAGATTAGTCTTGACTAGGTGAGCCTTATCCCTTAGGTAGGCTACCAGAGAGGCAGCAGAGGGGTGTGGGAGGGTTTTTCCTTAACTTCTTTCCCCTCTCCTCTCCCCTCCCATGCCCTCCCTACCTTCCCTCCCTTCTTTGCTTCCTTTTCTTTGATGTGCAGTATTGCAGATTTTTATATGCCCACAGGAATAATCTACTAGAGAGGAAAAACCATTGAGTATGTGGGAGAAATAGTCCCTGGAGTGATTTCTGTTGAGAAGATAAGAGGATTAAAATTTAGTATGAGTGGAGAGCTTGGCCTTTTTGAGGAGAATGGATAGCTCATTCCTGTTAAAGGAGAGAAGACAGCATTTATAAGCACAAATGTGCTTATGCTATGGTCAGAACTGGTGGACATTCTCTTAAGATTGCATCTAATTTCTCAGTGAAATGGAAACTTGCATTGAGAGCAAGAAGACAGAAGCAGGTGTTGGAGTGATTATAACAATGTGTGATTAACAACTTTATTTTCCCAATGAAAACACATTTTGTTAGTTATATGCCCTGAAAAAAGAAACCTTTTTGCCTCTCTGGCTGAGGATTGCATTTTGTGGGTTTCTGTTGGACAGTCTTGGTTAAATCTGTTTAGCTTCTGGTCAAATGCTTATTTCAATGGGGCATGTTCCAAATGAAAAAAAATCTCATTTTTATGGTGTTTTGTGATTTGAGTCATGTTAGATGCTCTGGAAACATTACACAGAAATAAGAAAAATGTACTGGTGCTCATGGGGCATAAGTACAGAAGAATCTGTACTTATTAAGCATACCAATATGTTTTAAAATTCAGTAACCTTCATGTGGCTCCTAGCAGGCAAAAGCATGACATTTGAAATTGTATCTTCATTGCCTTCTGAAGGCGTAAGATGATTGACACATCCTAACCTATTTATAACTGAGACTGAAGTAGTTATTCACATAAATTCTTTTTTCCCCCACATTTGGAGTTTAGATAATTGGATTAAATTATAGCAAAATAAGTTAGGCTGCTATGATTATACTCCCTCAGTGGATAGGGAAAATGGCTATTCTGGAAATAATGCATTTATTTTATATGTGTCATTATTATGTGTGATTCTTGAAAAGGCAAGAAAAAATCTTCTATTTCAAAATAACTAAAATAATAGATAATGACTGGATCCCATAATCCTTGATTTCCTCAGCTTTAATATGGAAGTTGAGTTAAGGTTTCACTAAATGACTCCTATACACCCTTCAGTTACAAAAGTTTATGATCTCTCAAAATAGTTGTAGCATGTCATCCATTTGTAGCTGAGTAAGTTATCAGATGATGCCACATACCAGTTTTCCAACATCTGTAGTTGTTGCCTCTGAGATAGCATTTTTTTCCTTCCTTTTGAGATGATTTTGCCTTTTTACTTCAAGTTGTTAAGGTAGCTCAGGTAGAAATGGGAGTTATTTCAAACCTCATATCTTAATGGTGGGAGTGTGGAGGCGAAATTTCCACAGAACTTGTTAAAAATGCAAATTTCTGGGAACCCATCTTTTAAGCTTCTGAAATAATGATTTGAAATGAAGCTTAGAAATCTGTGTTTTAGGGGCACCTGGGTCGCTTTGTAGGTTGAGCCTCTGCCTTCGGCTCGGGTCATGGTCTTGGGGTCTTGGGATTGAGCCCCGCATCGGGCTCTCTGCTTGGTGGGGAGCCTGCTTCCTCCTCTCTCTCTGCCTGCGTCTCTGCCTACTTGTGATCTCTCTCTCTCTGTGTCAATAAATAAATAAAATCTTAAAAAAAAAAAGAAATCTGTGTTTCAATAAGTATTATTCAGGTAGTTCTGAGGTGGGTGGCCAATAAAACGTGCTTTGGAACATGGCCCTAGTTAATACGCAGAATTTATGTAGTTTTGCATTTGCGTGATTTAGTGACACTGGACATGAGGACCAGCTGCCATGATGCTAAGAATCAAAAGATGATGAAAATTAGCAAAGGGATTAGAAAGTAAAGGGCTATGTGGCAGGCTGATAACTTACAGGGTTGTCACGATGATGGGAAGAAGCTGAACCTGGGAGAACGTTATAAAATATTGTAATCGGAGAGGGTGTCGTACCTAAATTTCATTCAAATGTGCAACCCTTGGAATGGGTTGGGAGGCACTCACGCATTGAGTTCCGGAAGTAACACCTCATGTTGTTAAAAACAAACAACTCAGATATTTTATAAACCAGACCAGCTTTGTCTTCTGTTAGTGACTCTGGAACTACAAAGCAACAGCTCCTGAAAATATGGTCCTTGAATCTGTAATATAATCTACCCTCTGTCCACCCTTGGGCTCTTCCTTGAACCCAGAAAGCTGTCATGTTGGAAGTTAGTGGAGGTGAAGAACTCTGCCGAGCTGTACTGATGAATTGTCTTTCACTCTTCTTCTCTCCACCTCCTTTTTTAATTTGGTAGTTTGTTCCTATCTGGACCTTGTGTATGTGTTCTCTAGTCTAGGGAAAAGCCTTGCCCATTATTTTGCCTTTAAAAATTGTGTTTAAAAATGATAAGTGCCATTAAAGTAAAGAATGATGACAAATATTTATTTTACCAACCCTTAATATTTTCTACTGTAATTGATAACATTAGCATTGTAACCAATATTTTAATCAGCTCTTCTCTGTTTCCTTTGCCTCATGTGTACTTCTCATTTTCTTCCTGGAGATAAAATCCTACCAGTTAGTTCTTTGAAATTTAATTAAAAGCTTACTTTGTCTGGAAATCTCCCTGATCACCCCCCAGCCTCCCTATCCCCCCAAATGAATAAATAAGGTTTTATAACAATTTGATCATGATACTTATCAACTTGTGAGAGCTTATGTCATAATTTGCTTGGGTCAGCTTTTCTGGCTTAAGTATTAACAGAGCCCTGTTTCATTAGACACTTCTATGAAGTGTATAGAAGTGTCCCAGTTTGGATAATAGATAATATCTCCATCCCATAGTGAAGGGGCTTTTTATTTCTAGTACTTAGCCTATTATCTGAGTCTGAATTGAATTTATCATTTAATGGCTATAAGGACTGTTAGAGGTCTGGTGGAAACCTTTGGCATTTTATAGGTATTATTATTTATATCTGTTATTTATAGGTATTAATGTTCAAAGACAGTCAAAGTGGGAGCCCATGAAGCCATTGTTATTCCAAAGAAGGTAGAGATAACCCGACCCAGATTTTTGAGGAACTGGCTCTACCTAGGTCCAGTGGTATCTTATGGCTAATCCAGAGCAATATCCAAAGGAGTGGGAATGTCCTTGAAGATGCATTTATTGTTTCATGGTAAAAAAGAAAAAAAGAAGAAGAAAAATAATGTCCAGGTTTTAAGTTAAAACTAAATATATTTGTTGCATTGTTCTTTATTTATTTTTAAAATTATGTCTGGGGGCGCCTGGGTGGCTCAGCGGTTTAAGCCTCTGCCTTCAGCTCAGGTCATGATCTCAGGGTCCTGGGATCGAGCCCTGCATCGGGCTCTCTGCTCAGTGGGGAGCCTGCTTCCTTCTCTCTATCTCTCTCTCTGCCTGCCTTTCTGCCTACTTGTGACCTCTCTCTCTGTCAAATAAATAAATAAAATATTAAAAAAATAAAATTATGTCTAGCATTAGACTATTGCCCGTTAGGATTTTCTTCCTTTTCTGAATTGATGGTAATTGAAAAGCTCTTCATCTTTCCTTATCAAAATAAGAAGTTGGCAACTCTCAGGTCCAAACTTCAGCTAAGGAAATGGACTGGGGATGGAAGGTGCCATCTGGACTCACAAGGCAAGAATAATTGAAAGGCACAAACCTGTCAGTGTGGAAAAACCTGTCATCCTTCCTGTCCTAAAAAATCAGAGGGATAATATCTCTTCTATTCACTGCTTTATCAGGTCTTACACAGCCTCGTATACAGCAAGTATTCAATAATTATTTGTTATATAAGTACATTCATGGGCTCCATGAATACATTACTCTACTGAAAGTATCTTTGGCAAACAGTTGAGTTAACTGTGCCCTGCTAGGGATGCAGCCCTCACCGTGAGTAGGGATCAGTGACTCCTCTAGTTCGTGCTTCTTGCCCTTCACCCAATTAATGTTTTAGCAAAGAGTTCCGTATTTTTGCATGTGAATTACTGTAGTGGCCTCTATTTTGTCTTTAATTTTTTTAAACATTGTGGCAAAATACACATAAGAGTGACCATCTTCACCATTTGTAGCAGCACAGTTCAAGGGCATTCGCTGCGTTCACAGTGTTGCGCTGCCATCCCCACCCCAGAACTCTTTTCATCTTGCAAAGTGAAAATTCTCTACCCATTAAACAATTGGTTTTTATTCCGTCCTCCTGCGGCTCTGGTGAACAGCCTTTCCACTTTCCGTTTTGGTGAAGTTGACTCTTCTAGGTACTTCACATAAGTGGAATCGTACAACGTTTGTCCTTTGTGATGGACATATTTCACTTAGCATAATGTCCTCAAGGCTCATCCATGTTGTAACGTGTGTCAGAACTTCCTTCTTTTTTAAGGCTGAGTAATACTCCCTGTATATGTAGGTATATACCCTACATACCCTGAAGCGGAATTGCTGGATTATATGGTAATTTTATTTGTAATATTTTGAGGAACCACCGTACTATTTTCCCTAACAGCTGCATCATTTTACATTCCTACCAATAGTGCATAAACATTCTGATTTCTCCACATGCTCACCAATAATTGCCATTTTCTGTTTTTTCTTTTGTTTTTGTTTTTGTTTTTTTTTTTCATAGTAGCCATCATAATGAGTGTGATGTAATGATCACTTACCTGCTTGCTTTGTTGCCGGGATCTGATCCATCTTCTTCACTATAGCTAGATCATTTTTTCTTTCCTTTCCTTTCCTTTCCTTTCCCTTTCCCTTTCCATCCCTTTCCCTTTCCTTCCTTCCTCCCTCCCTCCCTCCCTTCCTTTCTTCTTTCTTTTTCTTTTAAAGATTTTATTTATTTATTTGACAGATAGAGAGAGTGAACACAAGCAGGGAAAGTGGGAGAGGGAGAAACAGCCTCTCCACCAAGCAGAGAACCTGATGTGGGGCTCGATCCCAGGACCCTGAGATCATGACCCAAGCTAAAGGCGACGCTTAACTGACTGAGCCACCCAGGGGCCGCTGGAGCATTTTCTCTTACCTGTAGACTGACCATGTCAAATCTATGAATGACTCCCAATTTCTCTTGTTTGAAATTTTAAGCTTCTTAACATGCTAACTTCCCCTGTCTCATTTCTGTCCACTGTATGCTCTAGCCATAATGACATATTTGTTCTTCTTTACATTTGCTGTTTGCTTTCATGTCCCTATGACTTTATGCTAGTGATTCCTTCAGCTTGGAGTGCTTTGTTTCTGAAATTTTATTTCTTATCTTTGTACCTTTTCCCTCGTTAAGTTCCCATCTGTCCTGTTGCTTTTCCTTGAATGTTTTCCCCTGCATTCATATTGGACTACTCACTTTTAAAAATTTAGTCTCGGGGTGCCTGGGTGGCTCAGTGGGTTAAAGCCTCTGCCTTCGGCTCAGGTCATGATCCCAGGGTCCTGGGATCTAGCCCCGCATCAGGCTCTCTGCTCAGCGGGGAGCCTGCTTCCCTTCCTCTCTCTACCTGCCGCTCTGCCTACTTGTGATCTCTGTCTGTCAAATAAATAAATAAAATCTAAAAAAAAAATTTTTTTTTTAAATTTAGTTAGCCAAACAAAAAGATCCATGACATAATGGGTTTAATAAGCTGGTCATGTTTATTCTTCACACATCTTAGTAAACACATTAGTATTAGCACTTTGAAAAGTCTGCCCATACAGCACAGAAATTCATCTTGCACACCACCAGTGCTGTGTGTACCACATTTTGTGAAAAACTGTGAACGTATCTTCCCTATCTGATCAGCTCCCGTTCCTTAGGTAAGTGTGTGTAGTGCATCATGGTGTTGACTCTGGAGTTACAGGAGTGGGTCCAAATCCTGACCTACTGCTCACAAGTTGTGTGACCTTGAACATGTTATTAAACCTCCCTGAGCTCCAGTTTCCTCTTTTGTAAAAAGGGGATGATGACAGTTTTTACCTGGAGACTTCCTGTGAGGAGTTTTTAGGGCAATGCTTGCAGAGCTCAAGGTTATCGAAGTGTTCTAGCTCTCCTTTTCTCCCCATATCATTAAAAGATGATCACCTTTGCTTCTATAAATTCGTTCGAAGTTATCTCATTATGCGATTGATGAAAACAAAAGGAAAGTGGAATCAAGTCAGGACAGCTTTTATGATTATTCTAAAATAAGGTAAGTAATTATAGTCACTTAAACTTAACTTTTTTGAGTTCCTAAAATAATAATATTTCAGAGCCAAATGGGATGTCAAGTTGTCCTTTAGGATGTTTTTTCCTGCCTGTTTTGGCCACTGTCTGTAGGATTAGTTAATATAACTCTAAGTGGGATACAGGCAAAGGGTTATGAAGCAAATCTTCAACCTCTGCATCTTCCTCCACAATGCCAGTGGCTTCAAAGAAAACCACATAACCCCGAATATTTACTTCAGTTTCCACTAGTCAAGACACAGGAACTGTTCCAGAAATTGGTTCTATCTCTCTGCCTTACTCTCTTCTTAGTCTGTTGTGTCCTGGTTAGATTTCCCCCTCTTCTCTGTTGTGTTCTCAGCAGACCTTTGTGCTCAAAACTGTCCCTTCCTTTAGTCTTTTGTGCTTAACATGAAAGTGGTTTTTTTTACCCTTTCTTTTTTTTTTTTTTTTTTTTTGATTTTTTTTTCCCTTTTTATTTATTTTTTCAGCGTAACAGTATTCATTCTTTTTGCACAACACCCAGTGCTCCATGCAAAACGTGCCCTCCCCATCACCCACCACCTGTTCCCCCAACCTCCCACCCCTGACCCTTCAAAACCCTCAGGTTGTTTTTCAGAGTCCATAGTCTCTTATGGTTCGCCTCCCCTCCCCAATGTCCATAGCCCGCTCCCCCTCTCCCAATCCCACCTTTTTTAGAAAAGAAAATTATTATTAACATATAATGTATTATTTGTTTCAGGGGTACTGGTCTATGAATCATCAGTCTTAAACAATACACAGCACTTACCATAACACATACCCTCCCCATTGTCCATCATCCATCCACTCCTTCCCCTCCAGCAACCCTCACTTTTTTTCCTGAGATTAAGAGTCTCTTATGATTTGTCTCCCTGTCTGGTTTCATCTGGTTTCATTTTTCCCTCTCTTCCCCTATGATCCTCTGCCTTGTTTCTCAAATTCCGCATATCATTATTTACCCTTTCTACGAAAATCCTTTGTGCAAAGAAACTGAAAGAAGAAAAGAAAAGAAAAAAAGAACGTATAGGTGGAAGAAAGGGCAAACAATTGAAGAGTTTCTAGACAGTCTGTATTTCTGAAACTCTGACATTTAACGCAAGTATTGGCTTTCTTGTTACATGCAAATGGCTCTGTCTGTATTTCTTAGTTGGGAACTCCCTTGAGCAGAAACCATATCTCTGCCCTCCCTGAGAATGTGCCAAGTCTAAGGTGAACATTCCATAAGCAGTGATACCATATTTTCATGTTGAAATTGAAGGATTCTCTGCCGTATAAGAGATACTCAATAAGGATAATACCAATTTTTGTTTTTCTATCAGATCTGCTTTGGTCATAAGCATTGAAAAATAATAATAAAAAGATTTACTAAGTAATTTTATTTACATTTCAATAAAAAGGGAAGCTGGGCATGATTTTCTTTTGAGATGATCCTCTTTTTCTTAAGTTATTAAAACTATAAAGATTTTTCCTTCATAGTTGTTTAACATATTTATGCATCCAAGACCTTTATCTTACAACTTTGTGGACTTCTAACATTTAACCCACGTGAACTTGACATTTAAGATGAAGTAGGTGGTATGGCAATGATACTTGAAACTCTGGAAGTGTTTACTGTTTTTCTGACCTCTAGTTTCAAGTTTTTATGATCCCTTCAGAGACATTAGACCTTTCGATCCTAATACAATATTTTTTATTTAAAAAACTAATTAGGCTGTTTGTCAATAATGCTCATGAAATGAAAGGTTGTACCTTTTGGCAAAAAATATGAATTATGGATCATGCAAGTAAGTGTACTAGAGAATTGAAATTATCGTTCTAAAGAAGCTCCTGAGTTTAGTTCGGTAAATGAGTTCTTAGTACTTTTAGGTAAAATGAATCAGTTTTGGCAGAAGAAAGAATGATTCTTGAATGCAAGAAGACTCAGATCACAGTCCTTTTTCTATTGATTGATTTCTCCATAATTTCTATGAGAAGTTGTGTGTCAATAGAAAGTTTGTTTTTATGTTGTCACAGCAAAATCTAGTAACAATTGTTTCTTAAAACAACCTCTCTGGCAACAGAAGAGATTTAATTATATATTTCCATGAGAAATGTAATCCAACTTTATAAAATAAAACTAAATAAAGCAAATAAGTTCACTTCTAGAATAGCTGCAAAAGAAAGCTCTTCAGCAAAGAATAGGTGAATGATGGGATAGGATATGAGGAACCCAAGGGACTTCAGACTGCCGAAGATTTCCAATTATTAATTTGAGTTAGAGGGATTAAAGTATAATGTGTATATAATTTTAATGGGGATAAAGAAATTCCTTTAAATATAAATTTATTTGTTGTCTGATTTTTTCCTACTCTTTTAATGGTTAATGTACTGATCTGAATTTCTTATTTTGATCAACACTAGCTTATTCTACAAAGAACAGAAAGCCTAGATTTGGAGGTGTTTGGTTAATCTGAGACACACCCAGGGACCAGGTCAGTTTTTCAGCCACACCTGGATAAAGTCTAGGCTTCATGGCAGCTAAGTTTGTTCTTAATTATTGCCTGTAGCTGAAATTTGACTGTAGCAGAGCTAACACGGTCTTTCTAAGAAGATATCTGTTAAGATTGATAGAGTTTCTAGATTAGCAGCTGCTGACAGTGACTGAGGAAAGGAGAGGTAATAGTCAAAACTGGTAGAGAACCAGTGGTTAGGGAAGCAGGGAGTCTTGGGCTTGTGGGCCGGAGAGTGACTTAATTCAGAAGCATTTCGTGGTGCAGGATGTCTTGAGTAAATGATTGGGATCTCCAACTCCGTGCCGAATTGTTTCTACATTTAGCAGGTATTTCCCCAACAAACATGTGAACAAACCTCAGTATTTCAGAACTGTAGAGTTTAAGTGGATTTCAAAACCACATTATACTGTCTTAGAAGGAAATTCAAGGGAAAGCTACCAAAGAAACATTAAGTAACACCACTTCATAGAACAGGACATGAAAAACACTTTTTGGACTATTGTATCTCACCTTGGACAGGTCCCTGCTTCAGTCCTGAGAACCAGTTTGGCCCACACTCCTTCCATATTGTAGAACCCTCCAAACATTAGTTGTTCAACCTAAAAAAGTGACTTCTCTATTATAGAATACTTATAATAGCTTGTGGTTTTAAAATCAGCTATAAAACTGATCTTCCTGACCCTCCAAATACACAGCAGGGGAAGGAAAGTACTAGCTCTGATATTTTCTGATGTGATGAGTGATCGGACTGGTGATGATGACTTATTCTAGATTTTCAGCTGATGGGTCTTTCCACAGGGAAGCCACAAGGGCTGCCAATTATATTTCAGCTTTTTCCTCTAAGTCATTTTGTAAGATTAGATCTCTCACAGCTGAAATGACAAAATTAATGACAGTGTATAATAATGTTTGGATATAATAAATGATGCCAAATGGAATTTCTGTCATCCAGTCCAGTAGATCTGAGACTAACCATTATTCTCCAATGAAAACTTTGAAAGTACAAATAAAGTCATAATGAAGTACCTTGCTAAGAAGTAATAAAATCTTGGCTAAAATTTACCTTCCAACTCAGAGTCAATAATATGTTAGCTGAGTCAGAGTGTGAAGCAAAATAAAACTTCTGAGTTCTCTCTTTTTGGCTTGGCTACTTGTTTGAAAAGAGCAGCAGGGAGATTAATTCCATTAAGTTATATTTGTAGAACCAATAATATATGGAAGGCACAATAAGGAGCACAAAGAGGAATGAGGCTCAGTACCTTTATTAGATAATTTCCCCTTTTGGAGGAGAGCTAAAACCTAAAAACTAATGATATTAATAAGGAGGAATGTGATCAATCAAATCTTTGAGAATAAGACCAGAGACCTGAAGGTCATTACAATGACGGAAAGAGAGCATTAGAAGAAAATATACCCCTGTCTAAAGACTTGATGATTGTTATTTATTATAAATCATTTACTAAATACATAATGTTAGTGTCTTGATTCAGAAACTCTGTAGCCTCCTTTATCTACCTTCCCTCTTCAGTCCTCCCCAAAGGGAAGGGATGCTAATTTAATTGGTTAAATTTCAGAGCATGGATTGGGCAATACTTGCAAGTAGGCAAGGGCACCACACATTGATATATCACGTATAGCAACCCGTCATGCATGTTTTCCTTCCTGCCCAATGTAGTTGGAGCAAAGAACTGTTTCAGGCTGTGCTGTCAAAGAAATCCTGACTATGTTTTATCATATGCTCCCTTTTTGTTTTTTTCCCCAAGAGCTTTGTCCAACGCTGTACAAGCAGCTCCATATGTCCATGGCTTCTCCATTCTTTGGTTTTCCAGCCAGGTCTTATCTTCCAACTTTGACCGTGTTCTTTCTAGATGAACTTGACATAGGCTTGGGAGCAAATTCTTCTCGTTCCATCTACTCCTGCATTTTGGAATGTGTGCTGAATATGGTTTTCAGTGTACTGCAGTGATAAGATCCCATATTTGGGTCTAGGAGTGATGGGGAAACAGATATTGCATCTTTTCTAATACCTAGTGTGGTTTTCTTTGGTGGAGTGGGGACATATGAATGGAGACCTATGTTTGGAAACAATGTGCTTCATAACAAGATAGAGTTTCTACATTGGGAGATGGGAGATGCACCTGAGATGGGGACCTCAAAATATAAATAGAGAGCTATGTGGGGCTAGATGGGAAGAATAAGAAGATACACTTTGCAAGGCTGTGCCATATCAAGGGCTATTATTCTTGGAAATTATGAAAATTTTAAAGTATAAAGCATTACACAATTTTAAGTTATTAAGTTACTATAAGAACTTCAAATGGCTTAACCAAGCAATGTGATATAGTAGGAAAATTAGACCTCCAGTTGCTGATACAATTTACTGATAGAGTAACTTTGACCTTGCTTTCCTTAACCTTCAGTGCATTTTGTAAAATGGGAGTAATAAACTTTACTTTATAGAGCTATTGTGAGATTTAAAGTCAATACAGCACATTAAGCACCTACTGTCGTCCCTGGCACACTGTGGGACCTCAACAAATTGTTGCTATTGGTAGACATCTTGTGGCACATGGTAAGGTTCCAATAAATACGAGTTCCTCTAAAGCTTTTGATCATTCCATAGCTAGTTATGTGCCTAGTTCTGGTAGCAAATATGCTCTATCAGCAGTAAAAACATTCTCTCAATTTTATTACGATATATATAAGAAATCTTAGGTTTTGATGGGGGGTACATGGCATTATTATGCCAAAGATAATCAAAGATAATTAAATCCTGCACTGAATTACAGTTGACCCTCCTCTGTGGTCCTAAGAAAGATATACGCACAAGGAATATAACCATTGAAGCAAAGAAACCCTTTATTACTTGTGCCTAAAGTTCCAACAGAGAGTTCTTATAACTTGACCTTTTCCTTGCCTCTCACTCCAAGCTTGAGGGTTCACTGTGCTACTGTGCAGAAAGATAAAATATAAAAAAAAAAAAAAAAACCAGAGTGAGGGGATAGCTGTATTTATGGGCCATTTCATTTTTTCATTCATTTACATACAGTTACCGTATTCACTAGTAAACATGGCTAACCTGTGTCCTGGAATCAGATTAACATTGTTTTCTTCTCTGAGGAAGGTACAGAGAAGGATGGTGCAAGGAGAGAGTCTTGAGAGGCTTCCCTCTCATACACATTATGTTCCACTCCCTTTGGTTCTTTCTTTAAACCACTGGGCTTAAAATCGAATGTTACAATTAATCAGGCCATTTCTCTTAGAGGAAATGTAGAGGAGTGTCAGGGAGGTTCTACCATCACTTAAGTGTGTCTGCTTTTCTAATAATGTCTAATGGTCTGAAGAGATGGATAAAGAGTATTAATTTCAAAGCCATACAATATAATAGGCATCTATTCACCTCAGTCTGCTTGTTGCCGAGGAAAAATAATGTCCCTGGTACTAAAGAGAAAGGAAACTTTCAGAATTCGTTTTCCTTCCACATATTATGATAAAATTAAGTCTTCAAGTCCCCAGATTGCTCTTTCTGCTTTTTCTTTTTCTGTTCCATTCAACTGAGAGTGGTTTCATGCTGGCACTGAGTTGGGGTTTGATCAACTTTTTCTCATAGAACTTTGCTTCGGTACCTCTAGAAAGGGAGTGATCCAGCACCACGTCTTGCATGGGTCCCACTTTACCAAAGAGGCAGGAGTCTACAAGATGTTTGAAAATCACATCGTTGAGCTCACATCCACAAAAATGAGAAGCAATTACAATATTCTCATAACTCAGCGCACGGTACTGTGTATTTGTCTTTGTGTGAACAGATTTTTTTTCCATTTCTCGTGGGTAAATACCTATGGGTGCCATTTCTGTGTCATATGGCAAGTATCTGTTTAGTCTTACAAGAATGACTGTTTTCCAAAGTAATTATACCATTTTTATGTTTCCAACAGCAGCGTTCGAGACTTCCGGTTGCTCTTCATTTTTTCCAGCAGTTGCTATTGTCGGTTCATTTAATTTCATCCATTCTGCTAGGTATAGAGTGGTGTCAAATTATGGTTTTAATACTCACTTCACTAATAATTAATGATGTATTTGTATGTGCTTATTTGTCACCAGTATTTTTTTTATGATGTTTGTTAAAGTATTTTGTCCATTTTTAATTGGGTTATTTCTTTTCTGTTAATGAGCTGTGAAAATTCTTTATGTGTTCTAGATAACAGTTATTCACCAGATATGAATTTTTCAAATAGTCTCTTTCAGTCTGTGGCCTTTCAAAGATTTTATTTATTTACTTATTTGAGAAAGAGAGAGAGAGAGAACATAGCCAAGGGCAGAGGGCGAGGGAGAGGAAGAGGGAAAGAATGCTAAGTAGACTGTGCTGAGCACAGAGCCCAGCCTGGGGCTCGATCTCAGGACTGTGAGTTCAGGACCTGAGCCAAAGAAACCAAGAATTGGATGCTTACCTGACTGAGCCATCCAGGCACCCTGTGGCTTGGCCTTTAGTCTTACTATATCTTTCAAAGAACAGAAGTTTTAAAATTTTGCTTGTCTCAATTATTATTATTTTTTGTTATGGATTGTGCTTTTGGAGTTATACCTAGGAAATCATTACCTAACATAAAGTCACACAGATCTTCACCACTGTTTTCTTTTAAAAGATTTATGGTTTTAGCTTTTACATTTAGGTATATGATCAGTTTTGAGTTAATTTTTACATATGGTACATAGTAAGAGTAAAGGATCTTTTTTTATTTCCTTTTTTACTTTGTTTCTCTCTTCTGTTTCTGTCTCTTTCTATTTAATTGCATGTAGAAATCCCAACACTATTGCCTGAAAGACTATCTTGTCTTCATTTATCTCTGTCTTTAACACTTTTGTCAAAGATCAGTTGAACTGAGATATGTGGACCTATTTCTGAATTCTCCATTATGTTCCATGGATCTGCATATGTGTCCTTAGTCTAACAGTTAATTACTTTAGCTTTATAGTAATCTTGAAATCAATGACAGTGAGTCCTCCAGCATTGTTCTTTTTTTTTTTAATGATTTTATTTATTTATTTGACAGAGAGAGATTACAAGTAGGCAGAGAAGCAGGCAGAGAGAGGGGGAAGCAGGCTCCCCACTGAGCAGAGAGCCCAATGAGGGGCTTGATCCCGGGACCCTAAGATCATGACCTGAGCCAAAGGCAGAGGCTTAACCCACTGAGCCACCCTGGTTCTCCCTCCAGCATTGTTCTTTTAAAAATTATTTTGGGGGTGCTTGGGTAGCTCAGTTTGGTAAACATCTGACTGTTGATTTTGGCACCAGTCATGATCTCAATCAAGGTCCTGGGCTCGAGTCCTACATAGGGCTCCCACTCAGCAGTGGGGAGTCTGCTTGTCTCCTTTTACCTCTGCCTCTCCCCCAATCTCTTTCTCTCTCTCTTGAATTAATAAATAAATCTTTAAGGAAAATTAAAATCAGAAATAAAAATTATTTTGGTTATTCTAAGTTCTTTGCATAGCCATATGAGATTTATAATTAGCTTGTTAATGTCTACAAACAAAAACAAAAACCCCAGCTGGGATTTTGTTTGGATTGCAGTGAATCTAGGTAGCAATTTGGGCAGATCTGACATCTTAACAATAATGAATCTTTTTTTTAAGATTTTATTTATTTATTTGACAGACAGAGATCACAATTAGGCAGAGAGGCAGTCAGACAGAGAGAGAGAGAGAGAGGAGGAGGAAGCAGGCTCCCTGCCAAGCAGGAGAGCCCAATGCGGGGCTTGATCCCAGGACCCTGGGATCACGACCCAAGCCAAAGGAAGAGGCTTTAACTCACTGAGCCACCCAGGTGCCCCAACAATAATAAATCTTTCAGGCCATGAACAGGATTTAGTTTTGGTTTCCTTTATTTTTTCTTATTAATATTTTCTAGCTTATAGCATGTACTTAATACCCATATTTTATTATACTTATTCCTAATTCTTCTATTTTGCTGAAATTCATGAATGGACACCAAATTATATCAAATGCCTTTTGAGGGGGCATCTACTGAGATCATCATATCATTTCCTTTTTTTTAGTCTGTTGACATAGCAAATTAATTTGACTGATTTAGCGATGTTGAATTTGCATTCCTAAGTTCAAGCCTACTTCGTCCTATTTTACAGGATTGTATTTGCTAATTTTTTTTTTACGGATTTTTATATCTATGTTTAAGAGTAGTTTTTATTTTTTTAAATTTATTAAAAAAAAGTTTTAGGGGGCACCTGGGTGGCTCAGTGGGTTAAAGCCTCTGCCTTCGGCTCAGGTCATGATCCCAGGGTCCTGGAATCGAGACCTGCATTGGGCTCTCTGCTCAGTGAGGAGCCTGCTTCCCTTCCTCTCTCTCTACCTGCTTCTCTGCCTACTTATGATCTTTGTCTTCCAAATAAATAAATAAATTTTTTTTTTTTTTTTAGAGAGAGAGAGAACCTCTTTCTCTCTCTGTGTGAGCAGAAAGGAAGAGCAGAGGGAGTGTAGGAAACTTAAGCAGGTCATGGAGCCCCACCCTTGTTGGCTCAGTCTCATAATCCTGAGATGGTGAGCTGAGCTGAAATCAAGAAGGAGATGCTTAGGGACCCCTGGGTGGCTAAGTTGGTTAAGCTGCCGCCTTTGGCTCAGGTCATGATCCTGGGGTCTTGGGATTGAGTCACGCATCGGGCTCCTTGCTCGGCGGGGAGCCTGCTTCTCTCTCCACCTCTGCCTGCTTGTTCTCTCTCTCTCTGACAAATAAATAATAAATAAAATCTTAAAAAAAAAAAAAAAAGAAGGCGATGCTTAACTAACTGAGCCACCCAGGTGCCCCTTTATTTTTTTCTTCTAAAATGTTGTTTTGGTCTCAGGGGAACATCAGCCTCAGAAAATGAGTTGAGAAATGTCTCCTGTTCTCTATTTTTGGGAAGATTTTGGGTAGAACTGTTATTTATTTCTTTGTTATTTAGTAGAGTTCACTAATAAAGCTCGTTAGGCCCCAGCTTTTCTTTGTAGGAAGATTTTTTTTTTAAAAGATTTTATTTATTTATTTGACAGAGAAAGAGAGATCACAAGTAGGCAGAAAGTAAGGCAGAGAGAGAGGAGGAAGCAGGCTCCCTTCTGAGCAGAGAGCCGGATCCCAGGACCCTGAGACCATGACCTGAGCCGAAGGCAGCGGCTCAATCCACTGAGCCACCCAGGTGCTCCTTGTGGGAAGATTTTTTAACTCCAGATGAATTTTGTTGCATAGACATTGGGCTATTCAATTCATCTGTTCCTTCTTGAGTGAATTTTGATAGTGTGTCAGGAAATTTCTTTAATTTCATCTAAGTCGTCTAAATTACCAGTATTATTCTGTTCATAATATCCTCCAAATGTCCCTTTAACTATGTGATAGGCAGTGATGCACCCCTTTCTTACCAAAATATCAACATTTCTTATCCAGATATTGTCTTCTGTTTCTTTTTTGACCTGTCTATCTAGAAGTTTATCAATGTGTTGCTCTTTTAAAATAAGTAGCCTTTGTGTTTGTTGATTTTATCTGTTTTTTTTTTTTTAATTTTTATTTATTTGACAGAGAGAGAGAGAGAGAGAGATCACAAGGAGGCAGAACAGCAGGCAGAGAGAGAGGAGGAAGCAGGCTCCCCGCTGAGCAGAGAGCCCGATGTGGGGCTCGATCCCAGGACCCTGAGACCATGACCTGAGCCGAAGGCAGAGGCTTAACCCACTGAGCCACCCAGGTGCCCTGATTTTATCTGTTTTTTTCCCCTGTTTTTAATTTCATTGTTTACCAGTCATCAGCTTTGGTGTTAATTTGCTCTTATGTTTCTCTAAAAAAAATTTCTATTTTTCTTTCTTTCTAATAAAGGCAATTGATGGTGTAAATGTCCCTGTAATCACTGTATTAGCTATTTGCCACAGGTTTTGATATGTTGTGTTTTCATTTTGCTATTGTTAGGAATTTTCTAATTTCCTTTGTGATATTTTTCTTTGATCCATAGATGCACTTAAAATTGTGTGGTTAGTTTCTAATCTTCAGTGGTTTTCCAGATAGCTTTCTGTTACTGGTTTTTAGCTTCAGTAATTCACAACTTAATGCTCTCAGTTTATATGAGAAAAGGGTATGGGGAAGTAGTCAGAATTTCATCCTGTTTGCAGGGGCTGCTGATCACCATATGCACATGTATGCCGCCAAGGGAGGCTCTCCTAATTTCCTCTTCTTCCTCAATCATTTTTGTCTAATTCTAAATTGTTAAATTACCACAGTTATATTAATGTATCATGCTAGCCTTTGACTTTGTATCTGTTTCTCATATTCTTCTTCTTTGTCTTTCCTGCAGTTACTTCTTCGTCCATGCTCTGCCAAAGGTGAAAGGGTCTGTATGCTCTATTTCCCTGCCAAGATGCTTATCACTCATTGGAATTTAGTTCGTTTGGATACCTGGTAGCTTCAGTTCTCCGACACTGTCACAAAGTACTACGATTGTGTAAATTGTCCTGCTTCTTTGCTGTTGTTAGAAATAATGGCTTAAGTGATATTTTCTTGTAGCTGTCTGCATCTTTAGTTAAAGTGGAACTTCAATGACTGAGATTTTTGATATTTAGCTATTAAGTAAGTGATCCATTTCCATAAGTGGGAAGTGGTGTTGAATCTCAAAACTCACTTTCCCTCAATGATACCACATTGAATTATAAGCTCTTTAAAGACCTAGGGCAATGTTAAGTTATATTTATGTAGGGTTTTTCCAGTTAGGAACACTTAAGTTTTTACATTTAGTAGCTAATTGAATCTTTGTAGTCGTGTGATTTGCCCGTTATTAAGGTCCTTATAGGTGAGAAGAATCACTATTTAATAACTTGAGCTGGTAAGTAATACAAAACTCAAACCTGCTTCCAAGCACACAGAACTTCCTCAATTTCAGGTCAGTGTAGATATTTAATATGGACATAGCTATATGGATTCTTTAAATGTTGAGTTTATTTCCTAAAAGATAAAAAGAAAAAAATTAGTGAGAAGCTTAGTTCTCAGAAAGGAAAACTAATTAGTGAGAAATAGCACTTAATCCAGTTTATTAATTCTACGGCTACTTTCAGCTATCAATATCATTTCTTGCCTTAGATGAAAGTAAAATGGATGATGCTCTTTGCAACTTAGCTGTTATTTTAGAAAAAAAAAAAAAAAATAGATGATTTTGCTGTTCTTGTAATGAGCTAAAACTGCTTCAGAAATAATGTCAACATATCTTTCCTAGCATTTGTCTATCAGTGGGAGACTGTTATTAGACCACAAATTAGTATTTTATTAATATTATCACTTACACATGCCATTTTTAATAATCCATGTACGATTATACTGAAAATTAAAAAGACGTACAAAATTCATCTTAAAAGCGAAGCAGGCATTAGTTGTAAACCTACAAATATTTTAGACATTAAGATTTATACAGTGTAAAGTTGAGGCAAGTGGATAGTCCACTCATGCCAAACGTACAAGATGACATAAATGGGAACAGGATGTTCTTCCTAGTACATGTTTTTTTTTTTCCCCTAGTATATGTTTTAAGTGAAGTACATTCTATTCCTAAAAATTCTTCAAAAGCCACATGAAAAGAAATGGTAAAGTTTTGAGTGTGTAAGTTGGGAAAATTCTACCCCAAGTGCCTTTATATTTTAGTAAGTTTCAAGTCAAGATCCTAGAAATAATGAGGAATGAGACATGTGTAGGAAGATTTAAAGAACGTCACAGATCCAGCTTGTCTCAAAGTATATTCTGTAGTGCCTAGATTACTGCCATTAAATTATGTTCATAGGCCTAGTACATTTCTTCTACATGGAGCCAGGAAATTTCACCTTTTTTTCTGGAGGAGGGAAAAAAATCCATGTTAACCAGTTCTCATTTGCAAAAAAGAATGGCACTGGGAGAGTGAAGTTATGGTCAGATGAGTCTGTAGAGGAGATCAGAAAGGGCGTAGAGCCTATGACATTTCCTCAGAGAGAGTGAGCTTGATAAACATGAATATGCTGGGCATATGAGAGAAGAGAATGGTAGTGGAAGAAAAGATTTCAGCTCTGATGGTTGTCCCTAGAGACTTTAAAGCACATACTTGCTAAGATGGGTGCTATCTCAAAATCAGAGAATGTACACTATTTACCAAATACCCACCATGTATGAGGCATTATTTTGGGAGCAATGGGATATGAAAATAAGAATGTTTTGTCCTTTAGGGAGTCTGTGGTCTATTTGGGAATGTATCATTACAGAAAAAAGCAGAGATGGGCAATAGTAAAGATGAATATCCGCAAACGGAACCAAGAACGTCCGTTGAGTTTTACAGCCACGAGCTACTTACGCTTCTTAGAATGAGGTAATTGGGACCAAATTCCAATGAGGAAGTAGGATTTTGAAGTGGTCCCTGAAGACTGAGAAAGGTTTGGATGAGTGGAATACAGAAGTGGCATCTTCCAAAGGGAGTTCATCAGAAGAAGCAAAATACAAGAGGAGATAAATTTGTCTGGAGTGTTTCTCAGTGGTCAAGGTGGAAGATTCATGAAGAGTTTTAGGACAGAATTAGATTGTGGAGTCTACCGTGCAAGCCCCTCTTACTCTATTCCTTAAGTGTAATGTTGCTGTGGTCTCCAGCCTCAAACCCACATTGACTTTGGATAATCTCCCTAGAGACCCACAGCCTCTCCCAAGACTTTAGGTAGAACGAATATGTGTTGGAATTTTTCCAGTTTGTATCTCTGGCCATTTTATTTTTATATTTCTGTATCTCACTCTAGTATATGCAGTTGCTCCTCAGATTTCTCTACTTGACTTTCTTCCAACTTTAGAGAGACTGTTGGTATTCCAGTCCGATGTAATCTTGCTCAGTCCCCTCTCCAATCTCTTTCTCCTTTTTCCTGCCATGTTGTCTTTTGAACTTATTACTCATGTAATGCTGGGCAAGTTGCTTAAGCCCTTTATACCTTGCTTGCTACATCTGAAAAAATGGGAATGAAATTATTGTTATTTTTAGGAGTTTTTAGGAGGATAAAAACAAGTCAAAATATGTAAAGCTGTAAGAACAGTACTGAGCACATAATAAATCCCCCCTGAAATACCATGTTTTAGCCATGTAAGCCAGCATGTTTCATTACCTTTCTCCCAATATTGACTTGGTCACAAAGTGCTATCAAATACATGGTTCTCCCTTTCCTTCTGTCAATCCCCGATGGCATGACCTTAGTCTAGATGTGCATTACTTCTCGACTGCATTGTTTTGATAATTGTAATAAACTGATAAATGCTCTCCCTATCTTCAATTTCACTTCTCTCCCTTCTAATTTCAAAAATGCCACCATCGTGACCTTTTGAAACTGCACTGAAAAAATGCTTCGAGGAAAATGAGTTGCATTCATAATGAGTCTCAAATTCCCTTGAATAGTATCGTATCAGGCCTTACGTTATCTGACCCCATCTGCCTCCTTGGCGGTCTGTTGTGCTGCTTTCCCAATGACTCCAGATGCTTCAGATAGATCGGATCTTCCTCTACCTCTCCATTTTTGCAAATGCAGCTCCTTCTACTCTCACAGTCAGTCCATTCCCAATCCCTTTCTTTGCCTATCCCACTTTTACTCTTCTTTTGACCAGGTGATACACTTTGGCTTCCTAAATGTGTCCCTTCCCACCCCTTTTTGGTCTGGATGATGTATCAAGAAAACAGCAGGAGACAGATAGCAGAAACTCGAAATAATTAATTTGAGGAGGGTTTAAAATAGGGATTATTTACAAAGGTGTAGATAGGATTAAGGAAAACCCATGAAGGATAGTGCAGGGTCTTAGAATTGCCACCAGCTGGAACCCCTGATGGGGCAAGAGGAGCTAGTGCCTTATGGTTGACCCTGGAGAGGATCACCTAACTAGAGATGTGTGTGGTCTGTTGTACAACCTGTAGCTCTCTCTCAAGGAGGAATTGGGGAATAGATACTCTGTCCTCAAGATTCTTGCACCTTCTGTCCAGTTTTCAATGCCTTCCACTGTCTGAGCTCAGTGTGAAGCCAGAAAGTAAGGATGTTGAAATAGCCATGAAATCTGCCTTCTGAGAGTACCACAGAGAAGGTAGAAGGGGAATCTGGAAGTACAATTGAACAACATTTAACAAAGGTGCTTTCTTTTACAGGACCTAGTCCCCAGAACATACCTTTACTACAGGGTATATTGGCATAGTTATAAGGTATAAGATACATATCCATATATTTGTAGTATTGAATACATGTCTGCTTTTGTCATCAATTGAGGAGTGTTTGATCATAGGGACTATCTTTATATTTTCTCAGCATCTAGCCAGGGACCCGGTACATTAGCCTGTACTTAAATGAACAAATGAACACATGAATGAATGGCATGTCAGGGTGAGGTCTGTGCCTATAAGACATGGGAATCAGTACTGTTGGAAGCTAATTATCTAATTCACCTTCTAGAACTCTAGATGCATGCTGCCATTCAGGCTTTTATATTAGGACATGATGTCTATTTCTCTATTGTGTGATATGTAAATGAGTGCAAATATGCACATGTGTTGTTTACTTCATAGTGTTTAAAAATGATGATGGGTCAGACAAATACCAGACAATTCACAAGCTTTAGATGTATGAGAAAACAATTTCTCTAAGAAAATGATCTCCGTTTAGTCATTTATTCACTTGACTTAACCCCATGCTGCTATTAGTTATGCAGGGAAAATAGTGTTTTAATGACTCTTTAGAAAATGTTCACCACAGGAAGAAATACTGTATGACTGGAATAGGCTAAGAGGATATTTATCTCTCTGTGCATTTTGTGGGATTTAATACTATCACACCTACGTGCTCCAAGAAAGACATTATAGTAGAACAGCTGCTAACAAAGGTGTTTATGATTCATATGGAAATTAGGACTTCAGAAAGAACAAAGTCTTTTTGAACACATTAACTCGTCTCAATGTAAAATATAAATTACGTGATCTACCCTTTCTATTAAGCAGTATGACTATGATTACAATTAAAGATAACTCAGACAAAAATATAAAGAGTTAATAATGTAATTCTGTTTGTGGGTTTTTTAAGGAAGTAATCTCATTAAAAAAAAGTGATTGTTAGCTGATTGTGAAATTGTGATCAACCAAATTCTGTTGTAACAAGAAAATCAAGTTCTTAAGAGCTTGAAGAAGGCATACCTCCCCGTCCTTTTTTTTTTTTTTTTTTTTGACAGATGGGGAAACCGAACTTCAAAGACCTTGTAACTCATGGAAATCACTTTTTAGTTGGTTGCAAGCCTAAATTCCTTATACTGTATCGTGCTGTCTCCCTAATGCTGTGCACTAAAGGAATAAGACATCATGTAAAGTTAGACAGCCTGTCCCCATGGGATTTGATGTGCAGCTGTGATTTCTGGAGAGAGCCCAGGACCTTGTTACAGAATACAGTTGATTCATTTAATAAGACTTTCATACAGAATATGGAGGCCTACATCCATTTATAAACCGTGGAACAGAAAATGTGTCTGTTAAGGAAGTTTTGTGGATGAATGGTTACAAGATGCCATAGTTCATTATTTCCCTTTATGATGGCTTATTGAAGGAAAGCAGAAGTGGTGCCTATGTTGTTTTTAGGAAAATAGTTTTATTTTCTCTCTGTTTTCGTAAACAAGGAGAAAATTTTTTTCCAGAGTACTTTTTTGTAATGGCAACTTTTTTAAAAAAGATTTTATTTATTTATTTTACTTACTTATTTATTTACTTATTTATTTTTTTGTCAGAGAGAGAGAGAGAGAGAGAGAGCACGTGAGCGAGCATAAGCAGGGGAGCAACTCCATCCCAGAACCCTGGGATCATGACCTGAGCTGAAGGCAGATGCTTAACCGACTGAGCCACTCAGGCATCCCTGTAATGGTAACTTCCTTTTTTTTTTTTTAATTTATTTATTTGAGAGACAGAGATCACAAGTAGGCAGAGAGGCAGGCAGAGAGAGAGAGAGAGGAGGAAGCAGTCTCCCTACTGAGCAGAGAGCCTGATGCGGGGCTTGATCCCAGGACCCTGAGATCATGACCTGAGCTGAAGGCAGAGGCTTAACCCACTGAGTCACCCAGGTGCCCTTGTAATGGTAACTTCTTATAGGAATTCCACATCTTCTTTTTTGCTGATGAACACCAAATCTTACCTCCTTTATGCTTCTGTATCTCAGATTTACTATTAATTTTTTTGCCCCGTTCCCAACCCCCCTGTGGTCATTTGTATGGGCTTGAAAGCTGGATAAAGGGAAAAACGAGCTAAGAAAAAACTATCCACTTGATTAAATGGAATCCATTTATTCTCATATTATGGATGAAAACTAATCATCTGAAATCTCATCACCATTTGTTTCCACCTACTCTATGTTCTGGTTGCTGAATGAGAATCTTTAAAGCTTGGAGCTATTTTTGGATGTTTATCCTTGGAAAACTGGTACTAATCTTCGTCATTTATGACAGTTCCTACATCGGGACTGCGGAGTGCCAATTTGAAGAAAATAAAACATAATGTTATCTGAGCCATTTTCCCTACCCGGCAAATATCAGGGCTCTTTCCTGAAGGAAGAAGGGGCTTCACTTTCTGTGCCTGAACTTCACTGTAAGTTTCAGAGTGAGACATCTGCCTCCATCTGGGTTTTCCTCAAAAGCTTCTCAGTCTTCACTTGTTTCTTCATCCCTATACTTGCTCCTCCGCCAGTCTCTCCCATTTCAGTTAACATTGAAGATATGGCCCCAATTTGGGTAACTAAGGAAGAAATATGGACACCTGGACTAAACACTTAGAAGTTCATCCTATGGTCTCATGAGTGTACAGTTAAGTATGCCACACAGGAAAGGAATATACAGAGTAGTCCGTCCACCTGCCTCGACGTTGTGGCTCTCCCTAAACTCTCACTGATAAGAGAACTAATCCCCTTCAGGCATTTGGAAAACATTTTCTGAAGTAGGTATTGTGACACGTTTGTGAATAGATGCATAGAAGGTTCGATATGAATTCAAGGTATCTCTCTCTAAAAAAAAGACAAAGTAGTTGAAGCCTATTCCAGGTCTGCGGTAGTATAACTGTCGCTTAGAGGGAGGCTGGTGCACTAGGTGAAGGGACACTTGGGCTGTCTTCAGCACTTCTTTCCAAGGTATTCTGTGAAAAGAGGGGGGCTCAGCTTCAGTGAGGTTTGGAATAGTGTTTGGAAAGCTTTCAGAGCTAGGCTTAGATGCCTTCAATGGCTGGAAGTAAACTGCATGTTATAAATCGTGCTCATTTTGAGTAGCAGGTGGACTAAATCCTGGAGTAAGTGAGAAGGGAGTTAAACAGAGAGTGCTCTATGCCTAAAGCATTTGACAAGATATATATATAAGATATGTATGCACGATAGATCTATAAGATAGAGAGAACATGCAGGAGAGCTAGCTGTAAATAAAAGACCTGGCAGAAAAGAGAGGGAGGAAGGCACTGATGAGGTGTCATGCTCTGAAACTGTAGGTATCTGCCACTAAACACCTTGATTTGAGGACTGAGATTGCTGAACATTGCAAAAATAGTGGGTTGTGTGTCTGAAGAGATTATAAAAAATGACTGCCTGGAAAAGGCCAATTATTGTCTTTTAAAAGAATTTATCCTGGGCTCCTAGCACCTGTGAGCTGAGTTTCTTCCTCTAAAAACACCAGGCCACTGGCAAGAGACTACAGGAAAACCTATACATAAAATGAGAACTTTGTTAATCCTTCAGGACTGCATTCTGACTCTTCTTAGGAGTTAGTCTTATTTCCCAGCTCTCTCATACCTTCACAATTTTCCTCTTCACTGGCCCTTTATCAGCTTGTCAATATATAAAAATGTCCACATGGAGTTATTACTGCTTCCCTTGATCTCAAGTACTCCTATCACTCAATATCATCATCGTCCTTCGCGGCTGAATTTGAAAGAAAAGTCTCTACTCATTGCTTCAGTGTTTCCTCCAGAATTCTCACACCCATCACTCTACAGAAGCTAGTTTCTAGAGGTCATTCTCTGCCAGCCTCCCACCTGCCTCACCAAATGGCTTCCTTTCAGCGGTTCTCCTCAACCTCTATGGCATTTGCCATGACGAAGCATCCTTTGTCTTGGGAATCACTACTCTCCTGCAATTTCCTCTTAATTTTTTGACCACTCTTCACCAGTCTCTTTCTAGGTTTCTTTTCCTTCCAGGAGCTTGCAAGTATTGCTGTTATCAAAGGATGACTTCTTGGTTCTTTGTTGTTCTCATGCTCCTATCCATTGCCATCACATCAACTGTGCTTCATTTCCACAAACCTCTGTCTCCAGTCCTGACCTCATGGTGGATCTTCCTGTTACCAGCTTCACCTGGTGGGACTGAAGGCCTCTCGAAGATCACAGAGCTAACTCTGTTTCCTGGTAAACTTGTTCCTTCTCCTCTGCATGTCTTCCCTCTTAGAATTACTTTGCAGTCATCTCCTTAGGAAACTTGGACATCTATGACTCCTCTTTCTCACATCCCCAGGAACCAATCAGTAGGTCTTGCTGATGGCATGTCAAAAGTACCTTTGGAGTTCCTTTTCTTTTCCTTCGCTTTTTACTGCCTTTCCCCTCATCTGGCTTTTCTCATTTCAGAGTGAGTTTCAATCATCTATTCAGGTAGCCTCCTAATAGTGGTTTTCGCCTTCATGAGTCTTAGTGCCTCTCCACGCTTCTGCCAAATTACCTCTGATACCTTTCCCTTATCATGTTCTTTCCTTCTTGTTCTTCTTCTTAGAGAGTTGGGGCAAGGGGCAGCGGGAGAGAGAGAGTGAGTCTCAAGCAGACTCTCCCCTGCTCCACCCCCAGCACGGAGCCCGACCCAGGACTCGATCTCATAACCCTGAGATCATGACCTGAGCTGAAATCAAGAATGGCCCCTTCACCAACTAAGCCACCCAGGCACCCCATGTCTCTTTCCTTCTTCTTTTTTCTTTGAGTTATTTGATATATTATTTCTAAAATATATTAACGCTGCAGGCCCCCTGTGTAACCCACAGGCCACATATCTTAACATCTTTCCCCTCTTAATATGTACACATATGTACAGAGACAATTTCCACAAAAAGAAAAGGGTGTGAATTTTGCTTTGCTTTGAACACGTTCACCTATGTTAGTTCAACTAAAAAGGATAGCACAGTAGGAGTTAAGGAGAGATCCGAGTGGATGGTGCAGTGGCTGGCTGGGAAGCCTGCAGAGGCCCGGGGATGGGTGGCAGGCAGGAGGCTGGGAAAGGCCTTGGGCTGACCTCTCACTTCCCTCCTGGGCCCTGGGATTCTCAGGGCACCTCTGCAGACTTCTCATTCCTCAGGATGGTCTTTGGTTTGCTCCTGAGCTGGCTGGCTGTGTTTGGTCTCATTCTGTCAGGTATGGGAAGGGCTACATTCATCCGTTGTTTTGCTGGTGCCTGTGGGGGCCACAGCTGCACTGTGAGGCGACTCCCTGAGGATATTTCTGCTACTGATGCTTCACTGGTTGTACAATTTCCCTGATCTTGCACTGTGCAGTCTGGCTAGCAAAGAAATGCCCAATAATTCTGACGATCACTTCCTCATTTTCATCTGGCGAGTGGTCATGAGGCACGATGACTTCTGCACTGGTTAAGTTCTGCAGTTCATTCACGGCTTTGCCGCCCTTGCCAGTCCCCCGGCCAGCTGTGGAAGAGGGCACTATGATGTGGGCTTCCAGCTTGATCTCTTCTTTGGGGTTAAAGCAGTTTTCTTCTTTCAGTTTCCCAAAGATCCTCCCCTGGGCCTTGAACTGGGCTTTCAGGTGGGCCAGTGATGATGACCATCCTTTCACTGATGTCTGGGCCTTCTGCCGGGGCCATCTTGATGGAGGCCCCAGCGAACCTAGCCAGCTGGTTAATGTACGCCCACTTCTTCCCGATGATGGCACCTACAGCGTGGGTTGGGATGAAGAGATTCATGGTCTCCTGCTCTGGATAGGAGTGGTGACGTGGGAAAGGTCCGAACTGGTGAGGGGGGTACAAGCTGGAGAAGTATCCAGAGTGGGTAGCGAAAGAGTGGTAAGGGGGAGTGGAGGGAGCTCCTTGGGGCCCTGCTGGTGGAGGCAGCATGGATGAAAAGATGGCAAGTGCACTGAGCTTCAACCCCGGGATCAGACTGGCTTATTGATCAAATAGCCAGCATATCATTTTCAAAGGCCTCATGGAGCTTCTTCATGATCTCTACATCTGCACTGGCACAGGCCTGGACTGTGCCCTTCACAGTGATGGTTCTTTCGGGGTTTTACATGCTCAAATCCTGCAGGGGTGAGATTGTTATCTTGGTTCCTGTCTCATGTTCAATTTTCTTCAAATTTCTGCCTTCTTTTCCAGTCAGTCTTCAAACTAAGCCATTGCGGGCCAAAATTTTCAGAGGAATCTTTTCAGCTAGTTTGGTCTCATCAGCCTCTTTCTGCATGATTTCAAGAATCATGCAGCTTGCTTCTGAGGTCCCCTCTGGGGTGGCATGGATAGTGACAGGCTTCTCTGCAGCCCCAGAGTTCTCCTTTCTATGGATGTCTACCCGGGACTGGGTCTGCTTAGTGATGTTCTTTATGGTCAAGCCCTCCTTTCCGATGATGGCACTGACAAACTGGGTGGGGACCAGGATCTGCAGCAGGAAATCAATCTGTTTGGCCTGAGAGGAGGCCCCAGGGGCGTGGCCTTCCTCCTGGGAAGAGTGGTCCCCACGCTGGGCTTGCTGAGGGGGTGAAAGGGAGCTCACCTCTTCATCCAGGATGTAGGAAGTCTTGAAGGAGTACTTCTCAAACTGATGCCCACTTAGCTTCTCGATGGCTATTTTTGCTTCTTCTCTTGTTGCATATGTGACGTTGACAACGGCAGTTTCAGTATCTGTGTTGACTTGTTCTACATTCTCCACTGTCCCATACTGAGCCAAAAGTCTGTCCAGCACCTCCCACTGCAGGTGAGGAGGGATGTTTCGGATCTGAATTTTTCTGCTCCTGAGCTTTTTAGAGACTGAGTCATCAACTTCCATGATTTTCCCATGCAATTCCACTTTACCCGATAGCGCGGATGGCCCAGTTCTGTTTGGGGTAGTCCACAAAGCTGTAGTCAGACTTGAGCAGGACCTGTCCCTCCAGGGCCATCTTCCTGTCCCCAAAGAGCTGCTGGAGGTCCTTGGCGGTGACGGTGGGGATCAGATTCCTGATGTAAAGCTTCTTCATCATTGTTTCTTCCCCGAGAGCCCACGGCTCCCCTGGCCCCATACCTGGTGCTCCTCACTTCCTCCACTGCAATCGTCTCTCCTCCTTCTCCAACGCTCCCCCTCCCTGCCCTCCACCTGCCACCACCCACCCCCACCTCCTTGTCTCTTTCCTTCTTCTTCTTCTTTTTTTTTTTTTTAAATTTATTTATTTGATAGACAGAGATTACGAGATTATAAGTAGCTGGAGAGGTAGGCAGAGAGAGAGAGAGAGAGGAGGATGCAGGCTTCCCCGCTGAGCAGAGAGCCCGATGCGGGGCTCGATCCCAGGACCCTGGGACCATGACCTGAGTTGAAGGCAGAGGCTTTAACCCACTGAGCCACCCAGGTGCCCTTCATCTCTTTCCTTCTTAAAACAAGAAATGATTGCTCATTATCGAGAGCATTGTTTTAATGAGCACAGTCTTTGTGGCTTTTCCTCATCTGTTCCTGGGTGACCTTTTCAGCCTTGTCTTTCCCAACACCTCTTGCATCTTCTCCTGAACTTCTAACTGTCCTGTCACACTGGACTACTTGCTGTCACCCCAGATGTGCCATGCCCATCTGAGCCTTGATGATTTTGCAGATACTTGCCCCTGTTTGGAATTTACTTCTGTAGCTCTTTGCCTTCTAATGAATTTTTCTTCAAGTTCCAGCTCTTGGGCTGCTGCCTCTTTGAAAACTTCCTTAACTCCCCATCCAGAGGTGGAATGAAACCCTCTTCATGTGGGTACTCCGCACACTTTGAGGACTCGTGGGGCAGGGTGCAGAGGTTGTGAGTTTGGATGGCAGACCAACATCAGTGCTGATCACAGCTTCTCTGCACTCTAGCTAATTTGCTAAATTATTAATCTCTCTTTGTATGTTGTTTCAATCATGTCCAAAATGGATCACCAACATGTTCCTCCCAAAGATGCTAATATTTATTGAGAGTTTATAGTGTGCCACTCACTCTTTTAAGATTTTGACATGAATTAACTCATCTAATTAAGGAGTAGATTAAAAGAGCCTGTCACATCATAACTATGTGCCAGCAGCAAAACACTTACTGCACTCTACCCGTGCTCCTGGGTTATGAAGCACTCTTACACCACTAGACCCTGTGCTTTCTGGAGGTAAGAACTGACTCCCTCATCCATCACCTTCATATGGTACAGCATCAGCTTATAACAAGTGCTAAATAACTGCTGCATTTTTGAAATTACAGCAAAGCAGAGTTGACCATTGGATTGGTACTGGATTACATGCAACTTGATATTTTGGTGAAAGGGTTTCCCTATTCATACATAGCAATATTGTAGCTAAGGTTATATGTAAAGGCATTAGCATTTTATAATGTGAATTTTTCTGTGGTTTCTGGCAAGCTCAGTCAATGGGGAGCAGTGGGGTATGTGACTCTTGATCTCAGGTTGTAAGTCTGAGCCCCATATTGGGTGTAGATATTACTTAAAAATGAAATCTTTTTTAAAAAAAGGGCTAACTTGTATTAGAATAAATATAATAAATTGCATTGTAATAAGGTTGTTTAAAATAGATGCTTTTATGTTCTTGACACATGCTCCTTTTTTTTTAAGTAAGGTTATTTTGCTGGAGGATAGAGTGAATAAAATAAGGAGTAGATAGGTTTCTAATGAGAACAAAAGTCAGGGAAAAATTATTTGAAGTTAGGTGAGACTTTTCGTGTATGTAATTTTGGTTTTGTGATTTCAGAAGGGCCACATGATCAGTATTGACATTTGTCATCATAATTTGAATTCAGTATTGAAATAGAACTCAGAATGGCTGACTGGACCTGTTCCCTGGGGTTTTCAGTTAACTCAGAAGATGCAAAACATGGTCAGACTCGAGAACCTTGAGGGTCCCCTTAGAGAGATGACTCTATCCTCCAAGTCTGTTTCATAGTGACCCATATGTGCTAAGAAGGGCTTGGATGCCCTCTTTTGTCCATAGAGGGAAGGGATGTTAGAGTAGATGCATGTATCTCATTGTCCTGATTCTGCTTCTTAGAGATTGCTTTGTATTCACCCCAACCCACCATAGAACAAAACAGAACCACTCCTTTATGGAGCATTCCAAAGAGGAGCTAAGTGCATGTATGAGTCGGTGTATATATAGGAGGGTGCTAAGGAAACATCATCCTGAAAATTAAGTCCTCATTAAGAAGTAAGCATGCCCCTGGGGCGCTTGGGTGGCTCAGTGGGTTAAAGCCTCTGCCTTCAGCTCAGGTCATGGTCTCAGGGTCCTGGGATCGAGCCCCACATGGGGCTCTCTGCTCAGCGGGAATCTGCTTCCCTTCCTCTCTCTCTCTCTGCCTGCCTCTCTGCCTACTTGTAATCTCTGTCAAATAAAAAAAAAAAAAATCTTTAAAAGAAGTAAGCATGCCCCTGAAACAAAGAATACTCATTCTTTTTCAGTACACATGGAACTTTCTCCAAAATAGACCACATACTGGGTCACAAATCAGGGCTCAACCGATAACAAAAGATTGCGATTATTCCCTGCGTATTCTCAGACCACAATGCTTTGAAACTGGAATTCAATCACAAGAAGTTTGGAAGGAATTCAAACACTTGGAAGCTAAAGACCACCCTGCTTAAGAATGTTTGGATCAACCAGGAAATCAAAGAAGAACTTAAAAAGTTCTTGGAAACCAATGAGAATGAAGACACTTCAGTCCAAAACCTATAGGATACAGCAAAGGCAGTCCTAAGGGGGAAATACATAGCCATCCAAGACTCCCGCAAAAAATATTGAAAAATCCAGAATACACCAGCTCTCTTTACACCTCAAGGAACTGGAGAATCAACAACAAATTTAGCCACCCTCCCCACAACACGCACAAGAAGGGAAATAAGATTAGAGCAGAGATCAATGGGATAGAAATTAGAGATACAGTAGAACACAGCAACGAAGCTGGTTATTTGAAAGAATCAGTAAGATCGATAAACCATTGGCCAAGCTAATCCAAAAGAAAAGAGAGAGGACCCAAATTAATAAAATTATGAATGAAAAGGGAGAGATCATGACTAACGCCAAGGAAATAGAAACGATCATCAGAAATTATTATCAACAGTTATATGCCAATAAGTCAAGCAACCTAGATGAAATGGATGCATTCCTGGAAACTATAAACTTACAAAACTGACTCAGGAAGAAACTGACAACCTGAATAGACTAATATCTAGTAATGAGATTGAAGCTGTGATCAAAAACCTCCCAAAAAAACAAGAGCCCAGGACCTAATGGATTCCCTGGAGAATTCTACCAAACATTCAAGAAGAAATAATACCTATTTTCCTGAAGCTGTTTTAAAAAACAGAAAAAATAGAAAATAAAAAGGAAAACTTCCAGACTCTTTTTATGAAGCCAGCATTACCCTGATCCCCAAACCAGGCAAAGACCCCACCAAAAAGGAGAATTTCAGACCAATATCCCTGATGAATATGGATGCCAAGATTCTCAACAAAATCCTAGCTAATGGGATCCAACAGTACATTAAAAGATTATCCACCAGGTCCAGGTGGGATTTATCCCTGGGATACAAGGGTGGTTCAACATTTGCAAACCAATCAATGTGATAGAACAAATCAATAAGAGAAGAGAGAAGAACCATATGGTCCTCTCAATTGATGCAGAAAAAGCATTTGACAAGATACAGCCTCCTTTCCTGATTAAAATGATTCAAAGTATAGGGATAGAGGGAACATTCCTCAACTTCATAAAAATCTATCTATGAAAAACCCATAGCGAATATCATCCTCAATGGGGAAAAGCTGACAGCCTTCCTTTTGAGATCAGGAACAGGACAAGGATGTCCACTCTCACGACTCTTGTTCAACATAGTGCTAGAAGTCCTAGCTATAGCAATCAGACAACAAAAAGAAATAAAATGTATTCAAATTGCAATGAAGAGTCAAACTCTCTCTCTTCGCAGATGACATGACTTTATATGGAAAACCCAAAAGACTTCACCCCTAAAGTACTAGAACTCTAAAGCAATTCAGTAATGTGGCAGGATACAAAAATCAATGTACAGAAATCAGTTGCTTCCTTATATATAGCAATGAAAATACACAAAGGGAAATGAGAGAATCAATTCCATTTACTATAGCACCAAGAACCATATGATACCCGGGAATAAACCTAACCAAAGAGATAAAGGATCTGTACTCAAGGAACTATAGAACACCTGTGAAAGAAATTGAAGAAGACACAAAAAGATGGAAGACCATTCCATGCTCATGGATCAGAAGAATAAACATTGTTAAAATGTCTATACTGCCTAGTGCAATCTATACTTTCAATGCCATCCCAATCAAAATTCACTGGCGTTTTTCAAAGAGTTGGAACAAACAATCCTAAAATTTGTTTGGAACTCAAGCAAAGACCCTGAATCTCTAAGGAAATGTTGAAAAAGAAAAACAAAACGGGGGCATCATGTTGCCTGATTTCAAGATTGACTACAAAGCTGTGATCACGAAGACAGCATGGTACTGGCACAAAAACAGACACATAGACCAGTGGAACAGAGTAGAGAGCTCAGATATGGAACCTCAACTCTATGGTCAAATAATCTTCGACAAAGCAGGAAAAAGTATCCAGTGGAAAAAAGACAGTCTCTTCAAGAAATGGTGCTGGGAAAATTGGACAGCTATGTGTAGAAGAATGAAACTCGACCATTCTCTTACACCATACACAAAGATAAACTTGAAGTGGATAAAAGGCCTCAAATGTGAGGCAGGAATCTATCAAAATCCTAGAGAACATAGGCAGTAACCTCTTCGACATCGGCCGCAGCAACTTCTTTCAAGATGTCTCCAAAGGCAAAGGAAACAAAAGCGAAAATGAACTTTTGGGACTTCATCAAGATCAAAAGCTTCTGCATAGCAAAGGAAACAGCCAACAAAACAAAGAGGCAACCCACGGAATGGGAGAAGATATTCACAAATGACACTCGAGACAAAGGGCTGATATCCAAGATCTATAAAGATCTCTTCAAATTCAACACCCCAAAAGTGGATAATCACATCAAAAAATGGGCAGAAGACATGAGCAGACACTTCTCCAAAGAAGACATACAAATGGCTAACAGACACATGAAAAAATGTTCATCATAATTAGCCATCAGGGAGATTCAAATCAAAACCACATTGAGATACCACCTTACACAAGTTAGAATGGCAAATTTAACAAAACAGGAAACAACAAATGTTGGCGAGGATGTGGAGAAAGGGGAATCCTCTTACACTGTTGATGGGAATGCAAGTTGGTGCAGCTACTTTGGAAAACAGTGTGGAGATTCCTTAAGAAATTAAAAATAGAGCTTCCCTATGACCCTGCAATTGCACTACTGGGTATTTACCCCAAGATACTGATGTAGTGAAAAGAAGGGTCATCTGTACCCCAATATTCATAGCAGCAATGGCCACAGTCGCCAAACTGTGGAAAGAACCATCAACAGATGAATGGATAAAGAAGATATGGTCCATATATACAATGGAGCATTATGCCTCCATCAGAAAGGATGAATACCCAACTTTTGTATCAACATGGACAGGACTGGAGGAGATTATGCCGAGTGAGAGTCTGCTATCATATGGTTTCACTTATTTGTGGAATATAAGGAATAACACGGAAGACTTTGGGAGATGGAGAGGAGAAGTGAGTTGGTGGAAATTGGAGGGGGAGACAAAACGAAAGACTGTGGACTCTGAGAGACAAATAGGGTTTTGGGGTGGGGGTTGGGTGAGCCTGGTGGTGGGTATTGTGGAGAAAATAAGGGTATAGCCTGGGTAGTTTATTATTTTAAAAAAAGTCTTTTTGTGACAACAAAAGCAAAGACTAAAGAGAAAAAATAAATGGACCATATCAAACTAAAAAGCTTCTGCCTGGCAAAGGAAATCATCAACAACATTACATGGCAACCTGAAGAATGGGAGAAAATATTTATGAATCATGTATGTTTTAAGGGGTTAATATAAAAATAATAGGGGCACCTGGGTGGTTCAGTTGGTTAAATGTCTGCCTTCAGCTCAGGTCATGATCTCAGGGTCCTGAGATTGAGCTCTGCATCAGACTCCCTGCTCAGCTTGGTGCCCTGAAAGAAAGCTCACTGATGCCCCACAGAAAATTCAGCCTCACTTCAACAAAACTTATGCTCTCTCCTCCAATCTTAGCTCAGCCTACATTTTTAAGCTTTGTTGAGTGGCATCACTGCTTAGCCTTCCGAGCCAGAAATGTGGGCATTATTTCAGATTTTTCTATTCCTCTATATTCTATATCCTACTTACTGGTCAGCAAGTTTTATTCAGTCTCCTTAGTATTTCCAAAACAGGTTACATTTTTCTGCTCTGTTCTCACTGCTTTTGTTTAGATCCACATCATTTCTTGTCTTGAAAACTGCAGCAGCCTTAGTCATTGGTTTTCGTGGTGTCTATTTTCTTGCCTGCATTTTGCATTGTGGTCCCTTCTTCCTTCCTTTCCTCCTGTGTGTACAAGAGATACCAGTAACAAAATCCAAGGTCTCCTTCTGTAATGCTTTCGTTGTATCAACTCTTGCTCATTGCTTTGATTTTGTTCTGTGAGGTTTTCTGGAGAAATAGTCCTATCTTCAGGCTGTGCCTCAAGGGAAGGTTAGGGCAGCCTGGCTCCAAATGGTATATGGAAGAGTAAGAGTCCAAGAGGTTGTTCTGCAATTTTCTTAAAGCAGTAAAACCCACCAGCCAGTCCATAGAGGGATTAGACTTGACAGTTCTCCCCAAGCTGTGCACTTTCTCTCTTGATCTGTATGTTGCTTCTCTGCTTGTGCTTCTCGGAGACATTAGTTCTAGTAGTGACTGATGGCCAGCCCATCTGGGAGCAGTCAAAGCATCAGGAAAACTCTCATAAGGACTCTTAACCCTGTAAGTTTTATCATCTTCTCCTTTTCTTTCTTAAAATTTTGTTGTTGGTAGGGAGGAGGAGTAAGATTGAAAATTTTCTAGTTTAACGAAATAACGGAAAGTTGTTGGATTGCTAAAAAATGACTAGTTTGCCAATTTGTGAGATTCTCTGACCAAGCTACATAGATCCTGAGTCTAACTATAGCCAACTCGGAATTAAATTAGGTGGGACTGGTATTTTCCTTAGAGAATCCAGTAAACAGTCTCCTACATAGTCTTCTGTGACTTTAACAGGTCTCATGGAGACCTCACTCCAGGAGCAGTGATTATTCTTAAAATTTCAATTCAACACTATTGCTTTTCTACCTTTTTTTTTTTTTTTTAAAGATTTGTTTATTTCGGAGAGAGAGGAGGGGCAGAGGGAAGGGACAGAGAGAATCCCAAGCAGAATCCCTGCCCAACGCAGAGCCTGAAATGGGGCTCGATCTTAGGACCCTGAAAATATGACCCTGAGATCATGACCTGAGTGGAAACCAAGAGTTGGTCACTCAACCAACTATGCCATGCAGGCATTCAAGATAAGTATTTCTTCTTAAAATCCTTCAAAGGTAGCTGATTACCTTTAGTGTAAAATGTATGCTGAACGACTAGCTTTTTGTTAGGTCCTGTGCTCTCCCCCACTGCCATTTTATCTTTCCTTCTACTGCAGCTCCACGCTCTCCTCCCGCCCCATGCGTTTCTGCATGTGTCTCTGCCTTCTTCAACAACTGAAAGTCAGCACCAATGCCATCTTAGCAGGGAAGGCTTTTCTCATTGTCTTTGCTTCCTCCCCCTTCCTGCACAAAATGGGGTAGGTAACTTCTTCCCTGTCTCATAAAATTATCCAGTGCTTGCCTTTGCTTTTGCATTGGTGTGCTTCCTGATTTCATAATCCGCCAGACTGAGAAGTCCCAAGGTCAAAAGTTTCTGATTTAAGTTGACTTTACTCTCCTAGGTCTGACAAAGTGCCTGGGGCTTAGCAGGTGTTGAATACATCTTTGATTAAAATTAAGAACCAAGTATAACTCCCTGGGAATGGAGCTTTTAATGAAATCTCAAACTATCTCAAACCATTTCCACAGATAACCCAATACTTTCTAGTTTATCTATCACCTGGTAGAGGATTCTTTGGGTGTTAAAGTTGGCCTAAATATTTCATGTAGTGTAGCATATACGTCTGAAGAGAGAAATTGTCCATGTAAGCCTCTGGTGTCTAAGCAGACATATATGAAGAAAGGATCCTTAACCTGCCTGTAAGTTCTCAGTAAATGCTTTCTGAGGATCTGACTGGATTTAGTTCTTAGAGATGAGAGGGCAATTTGTTGGGATACTATGGCTGAAGCTCCATCATTCACTTGAAGTGAGGCTGCATTGAGACCATACTTTTGCCCATTATTTTGAAGAAGTACACATTTTTGTATGTTACCAGAATAGACATTAACACGGTTTTGTTAATTGTCGTCATTGAAATGATGGGACGGACTCTAGAAAATTTCTGTTCACGTGGAGCACCAACACACGGGAATATGAAGAGAGAGAACAACATCCTCCCTCTCTCAAATTGCTGTCTTATTCTCATTTAGTCAGCCTTAACTATTAAATGAAAGCTTGCTCTTTTAGTTGAAATAATGTGCCTTTCCATCTTTCATGTTGACCCCAAATGCCAGATTTATTTTCCTATTTTTGGAATGTCTTAGAATGGTGGCCGGCCAAAGGTCTCTCAGAGTACACAGTAGTGATGAGCTGAATGTGCCACTAGATGTCATCACATTTTCAAATAAATGGCTTTAAGGACCATTTCACTAAAGGCTAGCTTCAAGTCTTAGGTTTTGTGTTCCTTTCCATGGCAACTGTGGAGGAAGTAATAAAGCTATCACTCATCTGAACACATTGGCCCTGTTTAGATTTTGGAATTTATTTTGCCTTATCCAGCCCATTGCATTGGGAACTGGTGCTTACAATGCATGGGTGGTACTTTTTGTGATGCAATACTGATCTTGTCTTCACTTAAGAAGAGGTGAAAACTGTTCAGAAGCACAAAACAATATATATTTAATAGCCTTTCCATTACAGAAAGCTAATAAAAATTCCAACATGAATAGATTTTGCTTAGGAAATTGCATTTCCATTTCTCTTGGGAAAAATGGGTACTTTATTTTTTATGTTCCTTTGTAAATGACTTCTAAATTGCACAACTTCTGTGCATTCCAGAGTCGTGCAGCAATTTTGTCAATTTTTTAAAAAAGTACTACTAAATTATTATTATCAATTATAAACTTTCCAATGAACTCCTGATACGGCGTTAGTCATACTTCACCAAAGGGCTGTATGTGCGTCTGTTTTTCTTCTAAAAAAAAAAAAGGATTAAAAATAAATGTAAGAAAAGGTAATAAGTGAAGCATAGCAATCTCGTACTTGCATATTTTATAATCTCTGATCACAGCAGGAATAGTAGTTATCTAGTTGCATATCTAAATAATAGGCTTTCAAAATTCCAAGGTAAATTTAGTATTATTTGGAACTATGTATGTTCTTTGTTTATGTTTTTTGAAAAGATTTTTAATAATTAAAACTTTTTGTAAGGAACTGATGCCTAGACGTGGAAATCTCATTTTCTCTGCAGTGCATACATTCCATCTTTCTGTCCATTTCTCTGGTTATATAAACTAGAATTTTCAAATTTGGACATAAAAAATCCTCCTTTAGTACCATCATCTGTTACATCTATTCCAATTACACACTGTTCCCTTGTATAGAGGATTTTTCTTCTGGAACAGTCAATTCATCCAGCCAGGAAAACCTCCATAACAGAAGTACTAAAGCAAGACAATGATTATTTCATGTGGTCAGTGCCCTAGGATTCTTCATACCCACTAACAGAACTGATTAAATTTCCAGGGAATAAACCTTAGCCTGGACCTCTCCTGGGAACTCCTTGCTTCTGAGGCTATTTCTGTGATGCTGAAATGAGTACTTCCTACTGTGGCTGGGCCAGGAGAAGCACTGGAGTTTTTCACTGTTGAGGGAAAAGTATTTAAGGATGAGAACTTTCACCCATAATAAGAGAGAAATGATTGACAGATAAAGGTTTACAAATGAGCAAAGATGATCATGATTACTCTATTACACTGACAGGGTGATACTGTGCCACTGTCTTCTTGATAGGACTGGTTCCAAGAGCAGATTGGGGGCTGGATACACCTTTACTGAGTTGGGTTATGAGAAGGCGTTTTTAAAGCATATGGAAGTTTCTTTGCTACTATCTGAGGTCTGTGTTCCTGTGGATACAAATTTACACTGCCTTTTGAACAAGACAGTATCAGACTGATGTAAAGTCAGGGTGCTGTGTTTGAGTGTCTCCTGGGGTAGCTGAATTTTGATAATGGTTTGTTGGTCATAGTCTCTTGCCTCAGTCTGTCTTGGTCACTTGCATGTGTTGTAGACCAGGAGTCTGTGATTTACAGATATGTTCTGCTTTATTCAATACAGAAAGAAAAAAAAAACAGGGCTTCAGAATGAGAGAAGGGTCTGGCATTTGCAGGGGAGTACATCATGATTATAGGTGCAAGTCCTGGTCTAGAAACAGACTGAAGTGAAACACCCACCATATGGAAGTGGAAATCATACATTTTCCTTCTCTGTACCTCCTTCTGACCACCATCGTTGTTGGTCATTTCTTGAACATGTAAAGGACAGAGTTCCATGTGGTCATTACTCCCCCACAAGCAGCTGCCATCCATCGTAGTTACATGTGGCTGCTCTGAACACTCATTTTCCTTACGGACAATCTACTGTTTACTTCTGCTCCAGAAAAGAGACTTCAAAAAATTGTGTTTCATTCAGACATGACTGTATCTTAGAGGTGACTCTGGAAAATTACATGGAAAGAAGTCAGATATATTAGAAAAAATAGTAAATTATAAAAGAAGAGACTTCTGTTTAGTAAATTCAAGGACAACCTCAGAAGTACTTTTCCCGATATTTACATATGAGATACTCTGAAGGCAGATTTCATTTAGACCAGTAGGCAGGACTTGGGAGGAGTGGTCCTTCATATCCATTCACTTCCAACCAGACAGCTCTGGTATATATGGAAGCAAAAGGTATAACAGAGCTCTGGGCTCGACTTGTTTGAAACCCGGTCCTTCCATTACAACTTGGGTGATCTCCACAATTTACTTAATGTCACTATTACCAACTTTCTTCATCTGCTGTAAACCTGGGGTAATAATATTACTGATATCTGTGTAATGCTATGAAGTTTAAATATATTAATATACACATTTAGAATAGTACCTGGCACATAGTTATAATAAATATTGGTTATTTCTATTATTATTGTTATTACATTGGATTTCTGCCTGCTAATTCCTTTGAAAAATGGACCAATTTTCTTCAGCCAAGAAATTTTGAAACCTACCAATCTAGACTATTAATGTATGAAAATTCTCTTTTCTCCGCTCTAAGCATTTTGCCTGGTAAATTGGAAAGGGTTCCACAGTTCAGAGCAATGAAGTGCTCAGGTCAGTGCTGGGTGAACCCTGATGAATTGCTCTTTGATGAGTTGTCATTTTCTATTCTTGAAAGAGGCATTAAGAATTTATAACAATGTTCTAGTTGCATTATCATTTAGATGCTGTGTTTATGCTAATTTCTACTGCCAATCCTAATTGCCATCGGTTAAATTCATTAAAAAATAATTTTTTTTCCAGAGTCTTGTCTGATTCACCTTGCTTCCTAGAATATCTCAATTTCCTTTTGGTTCACTTGCCACAAGTATCAGATGATTTATTTGCCAAACAGTACAAATCAGAGGTGCTTTTACTTATTCACCAGACATTTGCTCAATGCTTCTTGATGCTTTGTGGGTATCCAAACATTTTTCCATATAACCTTAGAGGGCATCTAGTCCAAAAGATCACATATTATAGTTATTTTTGTATGCTCAGTGACAGGTAGTTCTCCGTCTGTTATACAAGGGCTAGATTTTGCCTGGAAATAGCTCATATTGTAGTTGGTGACACATTATATAGAACTAAGACTAGAGTTACAAAGCTTTCACATTTTTCAATCTGGTAAGTGAAGCACACGAATATTTGTCCAAGACACAAACTAAGTAGCAGCCATGTTGAGAACAGAATTCAGATGTCCTGCTTCTAAAATACAACTTTATCATAAAACTGCTTTGTTTAGAGCCATTTCTTCTTGTAAAACGTGCTGTAAATAGTGATTAGCTACTTAGCTAGGCTACAAACTAAACTTAGTTTAATGAAAAGAATACTTGTTTTTATGATCAGAAGTTGTGGATAAGAGACCAAATTTTATAAGAGTAAGAAACCTCAATTTTCTTAATCTGTAAATTTAGGATTACAGTTGCTTGTCCTGTCCACCATATAAACTAGATTTGACATCAGATGAAATTACTCTAGAGTAACTCTTATTTTGCTCATACTCTAAATTTATGAATACCCCCTTCATTAGCATATCTTCTCCCAATCTTTTGGAAATTCTTATCATATTGGAGAAAAACAACATTCTTTACCTCATGCATCTTGCAAGACCTCAGTACAGGATGTTGAAGGAGACGAAATAAGCTTATGGAGCAGGAATGAATCTGCGTTCATAAATTCAGACTTTTAAGAGCTATCTCTGGTACAAAGTGATAATTGTTCTCTAATATTTCTTTTCCCTTTCTCTCAGAAACAGAATGCCCCAAGTCTTAGCCCATGGCTTCTCAGAATAAAGATCACATTCCCTTGTCTACAGGGTGTGTCTCTGTGAATACATTCCTGCCGATGGGACATAAGCAGAAGCAGTATGTGAACCTTTGGTGGGGAGTGTCCTCTCCCCTCAGCTTTCTCTTCTCACTGTCTGTAATATGGATATCTGTAAATTTTGACTTCCTCATCCCACCAACACTTGAGACATATACTGTTCATATTCTCACTCTGCTGGTGAGGAATTAAGACACAGAGGGGCCAGATACCTTATCAAAGACACGTAATCCTGATGGAGCTGGGATTCCCCACTCAGGTAGTCTGGCTGGTGAGACTGTGCGTGAAATTACTGCTTCTCCTAGGAGGACAGTGGAAGGTTTGTTCTGCCTCTCTCCCCGCTGGGCTAGATGGGATGTAAGGGTAGTCATCCCTGTGACTTCCCTTTCATATACGTTAGTGAGGTTCCATATACATTACCAAGTTTTTGGGTTGGCCTTGGTGGTCCACTGGTCGTCTTTCTACTGTAGGACACTTCAGTTGAAATGTCCGTTGTGAGGAGGGTAAATTGAGAAAGATATTGACTAGAGCATAAAAAGCTCGAAGCCTAGAATGGAGATGTTAGACACAGTAGAATTAACATTTCAGAAGTGATGAAACTGTACCTATTCTGCTCCCAATTGCCCAAGGAGTCTTAATTTTATAATGATTTTATAATGAGAAAACTCCTTTTCTTTTCTCTTCAAGGAAATAGTGAGGTCTATTGCTCCTTTGTCTAGAAAAATTTGTGGGAGGGCTTCATGTGTTTTGTTTTCAAAGCTGAAATCCAATGGGATTAAGGCAAGAGGGATTTCTTTTAAGTTGAAGGAGGCTATTAGAGACTGAATCAGGAGCAGAGAGAAGACTGTACATCAGGGAACAAAACTAGAAGTTTATATGGTTTTACAACTTCATCTGAGGGGGTGGAAGAGTTCAGGGAATAGTCTTTGATGGTTTCATATTGCAGATAAAAGATAAAATGATGAGGAAAGTAATTTTTTAACTACAAAAGACTAAATTTATCCTGGAGTTTTAAAAGCTGCTGGGCAAAAGAGCATGAATGATGTTTCAGTGACAATCAGCCAAGCAACAGCAAATCCACGTGGTCCTCCCTGTATTTCCCATCTGCTTGTGGTCTGAAAGCGACTTTGTACTGAAAAACCAGTTGTACCTCCTCCATCCATCAGCTTGGCTGGAGGCTATAGTGGTCTGTTGTGTGGCTATTCTTTCTGTCCCTTATTATTGCTCTAAACGTTTGGGATTGCTTGGAGATCATAAGGAATCAGAACCACTGAAATACTTATCATCCCAACCTACCTTACTCTTTCGGTCAGCTTGCTTTGAGTTCCCCATGCCATTCTTGGATTATGGGATTCTGGTCAATCCAGAAGACCCAGGTGGGATTCAGTTTCTTTCAAGTTTTGTGTGACCACAGATTACAGTACCATTCCCAGTCCAAAGACTCATAATTCATCCTGGGGACATTCTTTTCGTTTCAAACTTTATCCTTCCCAAAGTTCTAAGTTTGTGAAAAGAAAGAACTGGTTGCTCTACCGTGAACTTCTGAAACAAGCAAACATGGAGCCTACTCTGTGTTTCAAGGCAAAGGAAGGGAACGAGAATGTAGGCCAAATGATATATCCTAAAATTATCCTGTTCTACACATATCACATGTAGACATATTTTATCTATAGACTGAGAATGGGCAAATGAGAATCCAGCCAAACAATCAGTCTTCAAATTCCCATCTGCCTCATGGTCATTGAGGGCTTGGCTAGTGAGTCTTTCTGTTCTCAGTTGCCCATCAGAGGCCTTTGCCATGTGGGTCACTTCCAATTTGTAGGCATTCGTGGTCCCAGCTTCTCCTGCTTGCCAGGAAATCTGCATTCAGTTTCCCCTGGGATCCCTGAGCTTAGTCCATCTTCATTGTAGTCTTTGCTCCCTGAGTTCCAGGAGGCCCACTGCTGGCAGATAACTTACCTTTCATCTTGGACCAGGGGACAGTAATGTCCTTTCAGTTGTTTTCCTCTGGCATTACTATTTCTCTTTCTTTTCTCCCCACAATGTCTGGCATCACCTGCTAACCTGTATTCCAACATTCCCTGACATAAAACTCGACTCACAAAGCATTTTATGAAGCATGTAGTACTCTATAAGTGAGCAGTATTTTTTGGTATTAGAACAATTACACTTGCTAAAATCTGATTTTTCTTAAATAGTTGTACTCAATAAAAGCAGTTTTAAATGGAGAAGGATAAAACAAGCAAATGATTTTGAATATTTTCAGAAGCTTTAGAAATTGATGGTCCTTGTTATTTTTATATTTCCTACGTTGGAGCTACCTGTGACAAATGGAGTCTAGGGCATTTGCGTGAATGCATTTTTGGCTCTAGTCCCATTAGAAGGGTCAGAACAATCTTTCCATTGGCTAGTCCAGAAAACTGCCATAATTTGCCAGTCCAACTGACACTTTGCCAACTGGTTGTCCAACTGGCACTAGTAGCTTATATGAGACTGAACATGAAATGTTTAAACACTAATACCTCTGAGCCCCTGGATCAGTGTGTCTGTGCTGTGGGGAGACCTGTTTTCAGCTGCAATTCCAATAAAAAAAATTATGTTTTCTTCCAAAAAGGAATGAGCAGAATCAAATCCTCCCATTATTACAGGACAACTGGAGAATGCAGAGCAGAATCCCATGGCCAGGCTGTGTTGTAGAGGTGGGTCTTGCCGATGTGAGAATACCTTCGTGAGCAATGAGGATATCAGGAACCTTAGGAACCATTATGGGTGTAGCATTTACTAATAGTGTGCCTGACTCATAGTAGATGCATCAAATATGTTAGCTAAACATGAAAATGAGGGATATTAGAAGGAATGCTTCCACTCTGGATGGCATTTGTAAAGACTCAGACTTCGAAGTGAAATGTAAGTAATTACTGATTAGAGATTGGGATTTGCCCTCAGTGATAGGCTGGGTATTGGTATCTGATTATATATACACACCCTACCCCTTTAAAACTCCTTAAAACTTCTTAATGGCTCTCTGTTGCCCTTAGGATAAAGTCCAGATTCCTCAGTTAGCCATATGCCAGGATTTTTGTCCTGTCTTTTTTTTTTTTTTCCAAGTTTATTTTGAGTTACACCTACCATTCCTCAGCCCATCACCATACAAATTCTGTGCATTAGCCATCAAACAACCTTCTCCTTGAATAGGTAAACAACTTATAGTACATCCATACGTTGGAACGCTACTCAGCAACAAAAAGCATTGTATTTCTGATGGCTCCAGCTCAAAAACTTTATGTTGATACCTAGACATGAGAATACATATCAATAATAACATTAAGAAGAAATTCAAGAATAAGCAGAACCAATCCACAGTGATGAAAGTTAGAACAGATACTGACTATGGTTGGTAGAAATTGAATTGAGGGGTCACAAAGGGGCTTTTCAGGGGACAATAATCTTCTATGTCTTCACTGGGATATGAGTTACACAGTTGAATATGTGTGTCTAAATTCATCAAAGTACATTTCAGGCATGTAAATTTTACTGAAGAATATTCCTACAGTTTGCTTTTTATAGGTCAGTTTATGCCACATCGGGTCTCAGTACCTTTGTTCATGTCTTCTGCTGGGAATCCCTGTATTCCACACTCTCCCTACAGCTCTCCACCTGGCAAATGCCTGCTAGTTTATGAAGCTCAGGTAGAGTCACACCTCTGTGGAGCCTTTCCTGACATTATTTTGGATCACTAATGTGGCCAAGTAGCCCTGCCTTTGTGCATTCTTCAAAAGTTCCTTAACTAGGGGCGCCTGGGTGGCTCAGTGGGCTAAAGCCTCTGCCTTTGGCTCAGGTCATGATCCCAGGACTCTGGGATCATGACCTGCATCAGGCTCTCTGCTCAGCAGGGAGCCTGCTTCCTCCTCTCTCTCTGCCTGCCTCTCTGCCTACTTGTGATCTCTATCTGTCAAATAAATAAATAAAATCTTAAAAAAAAAAAAGTTCCTTAACTAAAAGGTGTTGGACATTTTTATCCATACCCCAAGAATAGATTATCTGTAGTTGTTGAATGTTATCCTTAAATTAACTATACAATAAGGTATTTATAAATGCTTTTAGGATGTGGTTTCAGCCACTTACAGTAAGTTATTTTCTCAGGAATTTGCTTCACCATGCTCTCATTCACATGTGAATTCCCTCCTGTGATTCTTTATACTTCCCTCCCACACTGCCCTTCTTCTCAGGGTCCTGGGTAGTACAGTGGAGAGGTAGAGTCACATAGACGCTCAGGAGACTGGTTTCCCTCATGGCTTCTACGACCTTAGGAAAGTGAGTCAATTTCTCTGAATCTCAGTTTTCTCGTCTCTGAAATGGAATCAGATGGTCCGACTCTTGGCATTATCAGGAACAGATGGAAACATCGTGAATGACTTCCAGTCTGGGACTTGACCGTAGTACTCCTGCTCCACACTTTTCAGCCCCTGTGTGCTGCCTGTTGTCCTAACAGATTGTTGCTTTTTACTGATGTGGGCCCAGTGGCTTGTTGGGCCTGCTGCCCACGTCTCGCATTGTTTCGGTTGTGCTGTTTTCCCTGGTCAGACAGATATCTTCACCAAGGGCAATCACAGATTTTCCTGTTTTCTGGCTCTTGAGGCAGGTAGGGTTATGGATAGTCTGAGACTTCTCCAAGTACAACTTTGCCAACATTTTTAAAAATATGTACTTAGCTCTTATAATAATACCGAGCTTTCCTCTTGAGTGGTGTCTTCTCTGTTTATAGGATAAACACGTCTGCTTTCCCAGATATGCACCCAGAGTTGTGCCTCTGTTACTGTTCATGAAGTAGGCACATACTGTCTTCTTTGAGGATGAAATTTTTCTTGACTACTGAAGGCCATGAAGCCCTGATATTATATTCAAATAGAGTAGTTCACAGCCCACACCAGCCATAGTAAAGGAAAAATCTCTTTCCCATGGACTAATGTCTTATTGTTCTCATTGTCATCTGACAAGAACAGTCAAGATTCCAAAGGTATTGTTGGCAAGCTACATCACCACCATACTTTTCTAAATAAGTTGAAGAAATAAGGTATGGTGAGGATGAATTCCCCTAGTATCAGAACATAGGATCCTTGCTGCTGAGAAGTTGAGATAAGAATATTATACCCCAGGGGTGCCTGGGTGGCTCCGTGGGTTGGGCCTCTGCCTTCTGCTCAGGTCATGATCTCAGGGTCCTAGGATCGAGCCCCACATTGGGCTCTCTGCTCAGCGGGGAGCCTGCTTCCCCCTCTCTCTCTACCTGCCTCTCTACCTAGTTGTGATCTCTTTCTCTGTCAAATAAATAAATAAAATCTTAAAAAAAAAGAATATTATGCCCCATACCTGATAACACTTAATTTTTTTCCTTTTAATTAATACACATATGTTGTCACCACTTATTAAATCATCAAGATTAGGTTAGCTTTTGAGCTCATAGATAGAATGAAGAGAGGGAACACATTTTCCTGAGGTTAATGACTGATACTAATGGTCTGGCACATCATTTGTTAAATGAAAGATATAGAAAGAGGAAAATTATGTGTGAAAAGATTAAAGAGTGAAAATCACAGAGAATTACTGTGTTTTGGGTAAGAAAGGCAGAAAGTGAGGGGTCACACACCATGTTGGCTAGATGAAAGAAAAGCATTCTTGGGAAGAAGACATGGTATTAGTTCAGAGTAGAGAGGTGTGGACGGAGCAGCCTTGGGGAGAAAAGGGAGGAAGAAGGCAAGAAGAAGCTGGTTGTCTCCAAAAACTGGAGTATACACGGGCAGGAGTCTGGAAGGGAGGGAGGTGGTCTTTGTGAAATGACTGAACCCATTCTTTGAAGTTAAGCCTTCAGATGTCTTTGTAATAATTCATAGGACACTTCAGAGGAACCGTGATTGAACTGGCAGCACAACAAGGAATAGGCCCTGGAAGGCACCATTCGGAAAGAAGCGCTGCTTGCCCGGCCTGTCCATCTTGGGTCCAGGATCCTAGCTGCTCCAGATGCTTGGATCGCAAGGTACAAATATACACTTCTTGTAAGCCTGGGTTTTACAAAACAACATTAGGTATGACTAGATGAGGAGCTGAACCCAAATATATGAATCATACTTAATTAATACAATACTACTAAATAACCATAAACATTATACTTTACATATGTGTGTGAAAAACTCCACTAGGATTCCCAGTGTTGTTCTACGATTGATTGTAACTAAGGAGTTGGAGGCTACGAGAATGTTCTGTGCTGGATCTGTTCTGGGTATGCTTTCTTTGAAAACTTTGCATCTGTGATGATTCTCTTCTATGTCACTAGGTTCTTCATTGTGTGATTTCCCTGCTTGAATCAGGATTAATTAATTGCTGGAAATTCTCAGTTGTTTCATTTACAATTGGTAAAGCTCACACTTAAAGTGCAGGTTTTGCTACCAGCTCTCTGTCTGTTCTTAATTTGCTGCTTTATGTGTTTAATTGAGGGACCTTGTAATAACAGCAACAATAATTGGAAATGCTTCTCTATTCTACACACTTAACATATGTGTGAACAACTTAGTTGGCACAAAACTCCATGAGGTAGGAAGTGGTGCCATCCCTACTGCATTGTTGGGACACTCAGGCACAGAGACATAAAGTAACTTGCTCCAAGTCTCTGTCCTGGTAATTAGCAAAGGGGACAGCTTGAATCCAGACCTAGTGCCCTGAACTCTTGCCATTTACTGTCTCTCAAAAGCTTCATTCTTCCTCCTAGGTAACTTGGCTATTAGCATTATTGAAATGGTTTCTCTCTCTTCTATATTCCATGTGTCATCCTCCATTTTGATGGAAGGTTTGTCTTCTAATCAGACCCATATATGGCAAAGCTAACTCTGCTATGCAGAAGTCTGTTTTTCCCCCCTTTTTCACACTATCAAATATCTCATACCTACCCTTTTTAATAAATATATTTTCATTTTAACCTATGTGCTACTATTTGATCATCAATGTATTTTGCTTTAATATATCTATAATCCAGAAGAATAGACCATCCTGATAATAGAGATGATGGTGCTTTGATGTGGATGTTTAAGGTGGGAGAGCTCAGCACTGGGTAGGGACTGAAGTGGAACTAAGCCTGACTGCTGTCTCATGAGGAATAAAGGAGTGTTGGGAGGGAAGGGCCAGTGAAGTGAGTTTTGAGCCCGAGCTTGAAAGAAATAATGAGTTTGTGCTGATAGCACCCTACAAGATAATCTGTGTGGATGAGCGTCTGAACAAAGTTTGGTGGCAAAAATGACCAAGATGCAAGAAATCTGCAGCAGTTCCCTTCATTTCTCACCAGATATAGTGATCTCTATTATTACGATTATTGTTTTTTGGCTTCTCAGATAGTTTTAACTTATTTTTAGAAATGTTATCACAGCTTTATCTTTATTGTGACCAGATGTGAGCAGATTCAGAGCAATTGGAATTGTCTGGAAATGTTAGAGTTTTTGCAAAGCAGACACATCAGTCAGAGGTAGACTGCTGTAGATTATAAACACAAGCCAAAACACTTTGCACGAATGACAAAAACAAGAAACAGATAAAAATCTCTATAAGAATACATTGCTAATTTATGTATCTATTAAATATAGTATTGTAAAGTTTATTAAGTTGCTTCAAATGCCTATTTCCTATAAAATCACTAACTTGTAAGCTAATGCTATTTATTTTTAGTCATTAATTCACCCTTCTTTATGATAGGTAAGAGCCTCACAAAGGTTTCATGTCACAAGGATCTGAGAGATCATTGAATATAAGCCTTCCATTTTGCAAAAGACAAAACAGAGGCTCAAAGACATAAAATGATCTTCCTAAGGTCACATAACTGGTTACTATCATAGCCGAAGCTAGAATTCTGATCTTCTAACATTTGGGTCATGAAGTGCTTATTTTACTAATATTCCCTGAGGTGGCCCTTTATGGCAGTACTTGGAAAGTCAGCCCCTTAAGAGTCTGCTACTAATTACATCATACATTATCCACAAATAGTGCAGTACATTATAAATCATAAGAGGACTTTATGAAACTAAATAAAATATAAACAGGATTGAATTTTTGTTATATGACACATTAGAGAGATTGACATTAGAGGCAAGGATAGAAAATGATGGTGCTATTTTAGGGAGACTTGAATTAAAAAAAAAAAAGGAACTGGGTATAGCAGTAAATCAAGGTAGATTCTTCATCAGGGAGTGATGTGATTTTATGATGTTCTAGGAAGATTATTTTATCAGTTATAGGGATACTGGCAAAAAGTCAAGTAGAAACCAAGGGAAGGAAAATGATACCAGAGGCTTCCGAGGTGATCCAGAATTGACACGAGATAATGTAGCTTCCAGTGATGGCAGCAGCCGTGAACCACTATTTGTTTAGTGTTTGTGCCTGTTTAGGCTGCTGGAACCAAAAAACCCTACACTGGGTGGCTTAAACAAAACAAATTTATTTCTCCCAGTTCTAGAGGCTGGGAAGTCCAAGATCAAGGCATCAGCAGATTCTGTGTCTGAGAGCCAGCCACCTGGTTCACTGTCATCTTCTCACTGTATCCTCATATGGACAGAAGGGGCCAGGGAGCTCTCTGGGATCTCTTTTATAGGGGCACTAATCTCATTCGTGAGGTCATGCCCTCATGACCTGATCACCTCCCAAAGGCTCCATGTCCCAATACCATCACATAGGAAATGGATTTTGATGCAGACATTCAGTATATAGCAATTAGTGACTGGATAATATCAATAATGGGGAAAGGTGAAAATTTATTTGTCATGGTTCCTAACCAAGTCTTTGAAATCTATGGAAATTAGAAAATGCACCCACCCAAGTCTCAACCTTTGTGATTCTGATTTTGTCCCATGTGAATTCTCACTCAAGAGATGATAGTGTATGTGAAGTGATAAATAAAAGTGTTTTGGGAACCAACAGGAAAAAATGACTTTCAAAAAGGAGATGTAGGGATTCATAAGCCTACAAAAGCAATTTATTCTTCTTCCTTGAAAAGCTGTTTCATAAGTTAAATAAGTAGACCACTGCTAGTTAATGATAAAGCTGTGTATTCCTTTTTTTTTTTAAAGATTTTATTTATTTATTTGACAGAGAGAGATCACAAGTAGATAGAGAGGCAGGCAGAGAGAGAGAGAGATAGAGAGAGAGAGAAGCAGGCTCCCTGCTGAGCAGAGAGCCCGATGTGGGACTCGATCCCAGGACCCCGAGATCATGACCTGAGCCGAAGGCAGCGGCTTAACCCACTGAGCCACCCAGGCGCCCCAAGCTGTGTATTCCTTACAGGTAACTGAGATTAGTCTCAAACACAACACCTCTAAGGGCACCTGGGTGGCTCAGTGGGTTAAAGCCTCTGCCTTCAGCTCAGGTCATGATCCTGGGGTCCTGGGATCAAGCCCCGCTTTGGGCTCTCTGCTCAGCGGGAAGCCTGCATCCCCCTGCCTCTCTGCCTACTTGTGATCTCTGTCTGTCAAATAAATAAATGAAATCTTTAAAAAACAAAACAAAACACAACACCTCTAGACTTGCTAATATAAGCAGATAGAAATAAGTCCGGATCAAGAATACAAGGATTATTTGCTTTCAAGTGTCTGGTGTTTTTATTTCACCTTTTCTCCTTCTCCTCATTTTTCATTCTCTTTCCCAAGTCCTTGGGTAATTTTCCTTTTAATACACACCTCTCTCTGTGTGTGCTCGGGCTCCTCTCTCCAGATGGAGTCCTCTGCGAGGAGGAGGAGTGGGAAGGAAACTTAATGGTGCCAAACCTCCTGCCTAAGTGTGAAGACAAGTAGTCCTGATCGTTTGCCTTGAGAGAAACTGGAGCATGGTAGGGTTTGTTTGTAAGCACAGAACCTGCCCCAATTCTTTCTCATTGTCCTGCTCCCCTTGAGTCATTCTAATCTGAAAATCCTGCTGAAAAGTCTAAAAGATTCACGAAGGGGCTTCTTTTATCTTCTAAAGATTGCCACTCAGTGTTTTGCATTCTCAGAGTAGGTGCCTCTCAGCCTCTACCTTGCAAATGCCAAAAAGTACAGGCTGAAGACTCACAAGTTCAGGTCTCCCTCTTGGACTTCTCTGCACTCCAGATAAGTATACAGCTGATGCTCAACATCGCCTCTTACATGTGTAATATGTCTCACTTTTAATGCACTCATAACTCAGTTTATCAGCTTTCCCCAAAAACCTGTCTCCCCCACCCAGACGTGCTCATATTAGTTACTAGCAATTCCATTCTTAAGGTTTCATAGGACAAAACAAAAACAAATGAAACTCCTTGGAGTCATTATTGACTAGTTTCTTTCACTCACCTCTCACGTCTAATTTGTCAGCAGATCCCTTCACAGTATGTTCAAAATATATCCTGGCTTCCAGCTATGATGGACTGGCTTGGAGCTAACTAATCCTCCTGCTGAGAGCAACTAGAAAATCTGGATAAAATATAGAAAAACATCTGCTTGAAGGCATTGTATGGTTTCCAAGGCAGCCAGGATTTGAGGAGCCATAATCCCAGAATAAAGAGAATTGCAGAGAAGTGAGATTTACCTTCTAAGCCACTTTTGCCCCTGAGGCAGTGTAGGCCAGTCAGAAAAGCTGAGCAAAAAGCAGTTCTGGGAAGTCCGGTGGTACCGGGGAGATAAAAAAACTGGACTGTAGGGCCTGCCGGCTGAATGGGCCCGGATTCTCAGTTGAAAGCCCTCAATGTCAACATGCAAGGAATAAGGGCAAAACAAACAGATCAGGCCTGACAAAGCTTAAGCTCTGAGTGGGTTAATGATTCTGCTCCTACTCAAAACTGCCTTCTAGAAGCTTAAGAAAGGCCCTTTGGAGGAAGATGATATCACCCTTTGGGTCCTCTACCATTTTTCTATAAACTGCCATGATTTATTATATATATAACCTTGGGAAAGAGTTGACAAAAGAAATACCCACAGGTGGTTTAGATATGGGAATTTAAAATAACTTTTATAGTTGTGTTCAGGAGGGGCACCTGGGTGGCTCAGTCAGTTAAGCATCTGCGTCTGGCTCAGGTCATGATCCCCGGGGTCCTGGGATCCAGCCCTGTGTTGTTGTGGTCCTCGCTGGGCTGCTTGTTCAGTGGAGAATCTGTTTCTCCCTCTCCCTCTGCCCCTCCCACCCTTACTAGTGCTCACTCTCTCTAAAATAAATAAAACCTTTAAAAATTTTTTTGTTTAGGAAATATTAATGACAAAACAGAAAACTTTGCCGGAGAGCTGAAATCTGTAATAAAGAATAAGTGGAAATGAAAAACTGAAAATTATCATTTTCTGATGGTGATTTTTTAAATGCCTTCTTTAATTTTGTTTTGATAAATCAAGAGGTTTTTCAATTCTTGTAGTCATCTCAAAAAACGAACTTCAGGTTTTATTGGTTCTTTCTAGAGAAATGGCTTTGTTTGCAAGAGGCAGCTATAGATTAACCTAGTAAACCATGCCAAGATTCAGTTTTCACATCCAGAAACTGCAGGTTTTAGATTAAATGAATATTTGTTGAACTTTAGTAAAATGTTGATTTTTGAGTTGTAAAGAGAACAACTCTGTGGAGATGTGCCAAAGGCTGGCAGAAATTCAGAACTGAGCTTAGGAGAGAAGTCTGGGTTAGAATCATAAGCTAGATGGTAGTTTATCTGCCCAGAGGTGGCAGTTGTAGCTAAAAGGGTGCATGGGATCACCACAAAAGTCAGTGAAAAGACAGAAGAGGGAGTGTAGAAAGGATAGGAATGCAGATCTGGACATCTGTGCATTTCCAACTAGCTGTCTTTATCAATCCCAGGCTTGATCACCAGCCAAACTACTAACAGTGCAAAATAAACAAACAAACACCCTTCCCCTGAAAAATGTTTTGCTAAACAATTTTCTTCTTCTTTTTCCCCCACTACTACTACTACTTCTTCTTCCTCTTTGCCTCCACCCCCTCCCTTTCCCTCTCCTCCCCCTCTTCTTCCTCCCCCTCTTCCCACTCTTCCCCTTCCTTCTCTTCTTCCTCCTCCTCCTCCTCTTCTTCTTTATCCTTTTCCAATAGAGGGTAAAGTGGATATATGTATGTATAAATGAATGACTTATGCTTCAAAAAAGTAGGGATTTTTGAGCAATGTTAAAAAAATGGTTTTTAAAGAGAACGTAAAAAACTAAGATCATGCAGTCCTATCCTCTGGGAATCCGTTAATTTAAGGACAAGGGTATTGAATTGTAGGTGACTCTAAGGGACATGGTGACACCAGGGTTTTAGGAAATTTCCATGGCTTTGTGATTTTAAAGCAGGTGTTGGGTTCCTTGGAAGATAAATCAAAACATCTATTAAAGGTATGTATTTATCACAACCGTAATGTTTTCAGGTCTTCTGTTTTAGCCATTTACATGTATAGCTTGCCCAAGATTGAATGCTTTTAATTTCTTGAGCATATAGACCATAAATATTATGTGAACCTTATGACATGTAGTCAATGACCTATAATCTCAAATTGAAAACTGTGCTGATCTGGCATGCTGTAAGAAATTTTCATCTTCCTGGTATTATCAAAATTCTGACATGCTTTTAAAAAATTGTTAAAATTAACTACGACACTTGCTTTAGTATACACATTGCCTTATAATTTACAATGTATTTGCCATGCTGAAAGATTGATTTCAGATAGGTCTAGCTTGTCTGGCTGGGGAAAAAAAATTGTCATTCTGTTTTATAGAATAAAACAAGACTCCACAAGACACATTCAGTTAAAATGAAGCAAAATCTGCGGTGTTTGAGAATGGTAATGCCTTGTGTTATCTGGATTTATTGATCAAAATAAAATCAGTGTTCCATTTCAGATCTGCCTGCAGCAGCATGCTCTTTTCAACAGCCCCAATTTTTTAAAAACGCTTCCCACTAAACTCTCCACCCCCCACCAACCTGTTTTCAGCATAAAAGTCTCACAGAATTGCATACTAACTGGAAGATTAATAAGTTGTTTCCTATAATGTTAAGGTAGAAATAAGCTAATGAATTAAAAACCCATAGGGAAGGGAGCTTTTGAAAAGTGCTTTCTTAGCACCTGAAATTACTAGAAGTTTCTATTGAACACAACAGGTTAGATTTGAATGAAAACCTAATCTTAAAATTAAAAAGTATAGCCTGAGAGACTGTGGAAAATACTTGCTTATAAAGTCTTAAAACTTTTTCTTTTATGAGGAATTAGGTACATAGGGTGTTAATTTTTAACTCAACTAAACAAGAGACAAAAATCTATTCCTGAGAACTACCCCAAAACTTAATGTCTAAAACAACAATTTTATTTAATCTCAAAATTCTATGGATCTGGTATTCAGGCAGAGCTTAGCTGGGTGATTTTTCTGCTCCTCCATTGTCTTAATGGGGATAACTTAGTGGTACTCAGCTGGCAGGTGAACTGGTCGGCAGTTTCCCAGGTGTTTTCACTTGACATCCTTGGTGTGGCTGGTTGGAAGACTGGACTCTTTGAGTCTCCAACTTTTAATGGAAGTAATTAAAAAAAAAAATTGCAACAGATTTTAACACAGCAAACTCTGTTTCAGTTTTGGGTCTTTGGAGAAGCCAAGATGGGATTAGATAGGCAGGAGAATTCTTGAGGGTAAACATCTGTGAAGAATAAAGAGAGAGGGAGCCAATTGTCAGAGCCGCCACACGGCAACAAAGGTCTGACATCTATGAAAGGAAAGAGGGAAAGTAGAAGAGTAGTAGAAGGTAGTAGAAGACTCAAACTTTGATGGAATCCTGGCAAGTCTCAGCTCTGAGCAAAAGTTGCCCATTGGAGGAGTCCCATGGCAGGCGAAAATGAGCTGGGTCTAATATCACGTTGTGCTAAGTCGTTGGCTGGAAGTGTACTGAGAAAAATAATTGCCCGTTGAATCCAAAGGGACAATAACCATACTTCCCACAGTAGGTTCTATTGTATGTCAATGTAAAGCAGTTCTGTGGCTCCCGTATTGACCCAGATAAGCATTCCATAAATAAAACTGGGAAGATGTGATATGGCATTAAGTAATTAGGCTTATAAGAATAAGTAAACACCAACTTACTCCTAAAGAGTAAATGTTCAGAGAACCACCATCTTGATTAGCCGACTTTGAGAGAGTCTGAGGAGTTGTGCTTGCTCCCTCAACCGAAAAAGAAAATAGCCGTAGTCTGGCTATAGGCACTCAAGTCTTTGGCCAGGTTTATCTTCTGGGCCATTTCTGATTTATGATAGAACAGTCTTCCCTTTCCATGCCGATGAGCCTGGGCAGTGGGGTTGAGTATGGGCTGAAGGCTCTTGGGGAAGAGTGTGGTCATCTTCTGTGGTCACAGAAGGAAAATAAACTGACTGTGAGCTATGCTTTGAGTCATTGTGTAAAATCACTATAGCCAGAACAATTCTATTTGATTTACAAATTATTTATGCCCAGACGAAATGTGGAAATAAAGTTTCTGGGAGCTAGAATGTTAATTATTGCTTTGGCTCTTCAACTGGAAATGCCTAAATGCCTTCCAGGACTGAAACTCCTTTTACATTTCTTCTGGAACTTTAAGGGAAGCAGGTTGGCAGTGACGAAGATGGATTATCCTCTGATGTGGTGAGTGATGACAGAACATTCTGCCTGAGGTCACAGTGGGAAGACAAGAATATTTTCTTATCCTTGTCCTGGAATGGAAACTGATTTCTTTCAGTTCTTGAGAATATCCGGCTTTGGTGGAGTCATTAAGAGCTGGTGTGCATGAGGCTCTTCTAGGCAACTTGCTGATTAATTGATTGATTGATGAAGTATAGTTGACATACAATGTTATATTAGTTTCAGGTGTACAACAACATAGTGAATTGATCATTCCATACATTACTCAACTTTTAAAATTATTTTATTTTATTTTTCAGTGTTTCAAAATTCATTGTTTATGCACCACACCCAGTGCTCCATGCAATACGTGCCTTCCTTAATACCCACCACCACGCTCACCCCACCCCCCACCACTCTCCCCTCCAAAACCCTCAGTTTGTTTCTCAGTCCACAGTCTCTCATGGTTCATCTCCTCCTCCAATTTCCCCCAACTCACTTCTCTCCATCTCTCAACGTGCTCCATGTTATTCCCTATGCTCCACAAGTAAGTGAAACCATATGATAACTGACTCTCTCTGCTTGACTTATCTCACTCAGCATAATCTCCTCCAGTCCTGTCCATATTGATACAAAAGTTGGATATTCATTCTTTCTGATGGAGGCATAATATTCCATTGTGTGTGTGTGTGTGTGTGTGTGTGTGTGTGTATACCATATCTTCTTTATCCATTCATCTCTTGAAGGGCATCTTGGTTCTTTCCACAGTTTGGCAACTGTGGCCATTGCCACTATGAACATTGGGGTACAGATGGCCCTTCTTTTCACTACATCTGGATCTTTAGGGTAAATACCCAGTAGTGTAATTGTAGGGTCATAGGGAAGCTCTATTTTTAATTTCTTAAGGACTCTCCACACTGTTCTCCAAAGTGGCCGCACGAACTTGCATTCCCACCAACTGCATAAGAGGGTTCCCCTTTCTCCTCATCCTCTCCAGCATGTGTTATTTACTGTCTTGTTAATTTTTGACATTCTGACTGGTATAAGGTGGTATCTCAATGTGGTTTTGATTGGAATCTCCCTGATGGCTAATGATGATGAACATTCTTCTCGAACACACATCCATTCTTTATCCAGAATAGACCACATACTGGGTCACAAATCAGGGCTCAACAGATACCAAAAGATTGAGATTATTCCCTGCATATTCTCAGACCACAACGCTTTGAAACTGGAAATCGACCACTTGAAAGCTAAAGACCACCCTGCTTAAGAATGTTTGGATAAACTGGTAAATCAAAGAAGAACTTAAACAATTCATGGAAACCAATGAGAATGAAGATACATTGGTCCAAAACCTATGGAATACAGCAAAGGTGGTCCTAAGGGGGAAGTACATAGCCATCCAAGCCTCCCTCAAAGAAAATTGAAAAAAATCCAGAATACACCAGCTTTCTTTACACCTTAAAGAACTGGAGAATCAATGTTTTTATTTAAAAAGCAGATATCAGGGCTCTAGCTCTAGAGTTTCTGGCCATAGTAGGTCTGGGATAGGGTTCAAAGCTTCTTTCTGCATTATTAAGAAGCTTCACTGATAAGTCTAATGAACACTAAAATTTGAGAAACATTACTATCAGACAGATGTAAAAGAAAGGATGCAGTTATAAGGATAATGCTCAATATCAGGTTTATTCATAATCCCACTATTAATTATAGGCGTATATATTTTCAAACTGTTACTTTCAAAAAATACTGCATATACATATATGTTGTATTAGGATTTATTCTAGGACACAGGGATACAAAAAGAATGAGACACCATCTTTTCCATAGCTCACAGTTTGATGAGAGAATAGGTAAACACACATTATATATCAAATATATAATAAATAAAAAATATCTATACCATAAAAGTGCATAAAGGGAAGTGGAATGTTCTGGGGGCTATAAATAATGCCTCTACAGACAAAGTGATATACAGACTGGGTTCTGAAGGGTATGCAGGTCTGTGCTAAATAAGGGCAGGAAAAACAATTTAGAAGGAAGTAATGATTTATACATACACACAGGGATGTGCTTGAGCATCTGTAAGTAGTTTAAGTAGGACATAAGCTGTAAGGGAAAGAGATGTAAAGGATGAATCTGGAGAGGTAGGTAGGGAACAGTGTATAAAAGGTCTTATATTCCATGCTAAATAGTATAGTTTTTTTTTAAATATTTTAGGTTTTTATCCATTATGCCAAAGTGTTTTTTGGTTTTGTTTTGTTTTGCTTTGCTTTAGTGGGTCATGGATCCCTCTGGGGTGATCTACCAGAAAGTTTCACATGTTTATACATGCAAAAAATTCTACATCTAATTTCAGGGGAGTCATAGTCCAAAGAACCGCTGTTGTAGATGGTGCTTAAAGAAAGTCAGATTGTCAGGTTTAGAGTAATTGCTCTGGTTAGTTCAGCAGTTGGACTGGGTGAGAGAAGACCAGATTACAGGCTGGGAGATGAGTTTGGAGGTAGTGGCAAGAGAAATGAAATGGGAAATCAAAAATAGCAGAATTGGGGATCATTCCTAAAGAGAATAAAAGTTGAAGACTTCTCCCAGGTTTCTGACTAAGCCTTTGATTATATGGAAGTGTTATGCAATGCAATAGGAAATATGAGAAAGCTCTCATGGAAGAAGGAATGCAGACAATGATATTGGTTTTGCACATGTTAAATTTTATATGAGAGCTGGTGTTTTAGAAACAGTTGTATCCATGGGTCTCTTGCTCAGAGGATAGATCAGTGTAGCAGATATAGTTGTTTCCAACTAAGTCTGTAACATCTCACCTCTTTCTTGCTGGTCAAGCTCTGACTTTGTGTCTTCCCTCTCTGTGCAGTTTGGGACATAAGACTAACCTCATTCTAGTAAGGATTGCCTCTCAGCTTGATCATAGAGAAACCATTCCCCCTTGCCATTGATTTGCTTAGGAAGTGGCTGGTGATTCAGTTCTGGTCAATAAGAAATAAAGGGATGTCTTTTGGGACCTGCTGGGAGAGTTCCTCAATGCTCATAAGGCCATTGATGTGTGAATGTGCCGCCTCGAGCAGGTGTAATGATCTTTAACCTGTGGAGTAAACTAGCCATTATGCGGAGGATGGTCTTTCTGCTATTTGTAACCAAAATTATTCTAAATTTGGGATTGAGATTGATCTCCCTGTCTATCTATTCATCTCTCATGGGAAAAATAACACAACATAAAATTTGTCATCTTAAACATGCTTACGTGTACAGTTCAGTAGTGTTAAGTATAACCACATTGTTGTGAAACAGATCTCCAGAACTTTTCATCTTGCAAATACGGAACTTCATACTCATTAAACAACAACTCTCCCTCCCTTCATCCCCCACCCCACTGCCCCTGGCCACCATCGTGGATTTTGTGAATGAAAAGTTGTTAACTAAAACCTTGCCCAGAGAGAGAACAAAACCTTGTCCAGAGAGAACATAAAACTGGAAAGACTGGTGTGTTAGGAGGAGATGGAGGAAGAAAGGTCTACAAAGGAGATGGAGAAAGATGGACGGGAGGTAGAAAGAGAGCTGACATGCAAGTTCGTGAGGCCCATGAGGGAGAGGGGGATGGATTAATGATCATATCCAGTGCTACAGAAAGGTGTATTCAAGTAAGGTCTAAAAATGTCAACACTACTTTGTAGTTGGGAATCATGGGTGATGTCGATAAGATATGTTTCAGTGCAATAGGGTTGAAAGCTGGAGCTGAAGAGGGGATGATAATTGAATAGGAGGTTTCACAGCAAGAGAAAAAGCCACACAGTGAAATCCCTCCTTTTCTAAACTCACCCCTTGAACACCCAGCTAATATTTGCTCTGTTTTCAGCTCTATGATGTAGAGAGTGTTGCCACAGAGACTGGAACAAAGCAGAAGCTTGAGCTTCAGAGGCCTGGGTTATCTCCCTGCTGCCTAAATGAGCTCGTGTCCTCTAGAACAACTTTGACTGCTGGCCAGCTTTGTGAGTTTGGTTCAGCTCTGTGAACCCTGTGGCTGTATATTGTTTTATACTTACACCATGGTCCGGGAAGAGGTATTGTTTCTTTGAGAGGGTCTAGTTTGCCCAGTGGAGGGATCTCATTTAAACACTGTCCCAGTTTCAGGACTGTATGCACCTTAGGAAACATAGTTGGGCCTGTCTAGGACAGCCCCTGGCACAGCCTTATCTGCTTTAAATTTAAAGCAACCTCATTATTATTTCTCCATTTCCCCATAGCACTAGAGGTAGAAAATATATTAGTATTTTGCAGTGACAAAGGTCACTTTAATCTCCATATTTTTTTCTCTGTATCTACAAAAATGAACATTTTAATGAAAGCTTGCAATCTGTTTAATTATAACCCCAAGTGGCTGAACTGCCAAGTTAGTGGTCTAATGCCATTCATCCTCCGAAACTCTATAAATTGAAAGAATTTACAGCAGATTCCTGGATATCTTCAGGGCTAACTTTAAACGTGACTAGGTTATAGATTCCCCAGGCTTGAACAAAATGAATTGGTTTTGTTTTTTCTTTAAGATATTAGTGGGTAAAAATGATCTTAAACACCACAGAATAAGTATATTTAAGTAATAAAAATATACATATTTCTAAGAAAATTATGGGGAACATAAAATGTGGATTTTGGTGAACATCTCATTTTGTCATTTAATTCCTCTTTGGTGAATGAATCAAGTATTTACTATGTGCAAGTTATCTACTCAGTGTCTACTGAGGCATTGTCCTGGGTACCATGGAACAAGCTCAAAATGTTCTATAAAGTGAACAAGCCTCTTATTTTAAAGGTAAGTTTTTTATGAGCTGAGTTGTTTTATGTGGGTATGAAGATGATATGTATGGTAAAGTGGCTCTACTCAGCTAGAAAATATTTATTTTTCCTCCTCCTATTCCAAATCATTGCTCCTAACACTGCATATGGATATGAGTAATTCTCCCAGTTGTCAGTTAAAATTCCGAAGGTAAATTCAGAAACCAAAAATGTTATTAAGATATTAAAATACGCTGCACTACTCAGTAGAAGTCAGGGTATGAATAGACCCATCTTTGCAATACTGTATGAAAAAGATCTTTTGGGTATACATATTGGTTCACAGAATGTTTGGTGTTTGCAGTGAATAAGTTTTGAAAGCAGCTTGAGGCAGTAAATATCAATTAAGCGCACAAGGACAGACATATGTTTATATGATAAAGAAAAGGTTTTGGAGAACAAACCATCCTGGGCTTCTGAATATTTAAATGCAAATATTTCAGTGTTCTGCTAATATATTGGTGCTGAATAAAAAGACAGTGACTGGGAACAAAGCTCTTTGTTTTTATTTTGCTGCTGTGCGGTTAGGGTATTTGCTGGAATCAAATCTCAGATCTCTGTTTATTCATTGGCCTGATTCCCAAAATGTCTCCAGTGGAAAATTGCTTGTTGGCATTTAATCCCTGTGGATTCCTACAGATCTGAGGATTTAATTACCTACTTGTTCACTTTATGAAGTGGTCAACCTGTGAAGCCGGCTCCAAGCTGATAATCACCTGGGAGAAAGAACTGCTGGCTGTTACCCTGATGATTTTAATTATCTTTGGTCGCTCAAGAAATAGTGAATCTCTTCAAGGTAGTTGTTAACAAGAATTATTGACAGTAGGGAAGACAGGGGATATATTTCAGTGCTAGAAATACTGGGATAGAAAAGAGATGCTATTCATAAGTGAATGAGCTAATGGGGGAGAAGACTGTAATTGGATGTTCTCTCTTGTTCCTCTTTAAATTCCCACAAAACCCAATTTATTCTGGAAAGGTCTTCCCTGGACTATAGGCATTATGCTCTTCATTTTTGATGTTGGCAACTTCTTAAAAAAAAATGACACAAAACCAAAAACAAACAGGAAGAGTTTCAAATTCTAGACCTGCTGGTTGATTTCAGCCTATCGGCCACTGATTTGCACCCATTTCTGCTTCAATCTGTCTTCAATGTATATACACAGGAGTGATTTCTTTCTCTTCTAAATTCATATAATAATTATGTCTGTGCTATTCATTTTGAAATTAATCACGAGCTGCCTCATGACATCTTTCCTATTATATCTTGAGCTATTGTTTAATTTTTTATGGCTCTGAAACTTTTCACTTGCCTTGAGCCTTTAATCAATTGTTAACTTCTTTAGTGCAGAAACTGTGTCTTATATTTCTTTGCATTTCCTCTCTTGCCAGACCCAGTGAAGCCTCAGTGAATTAATGTTGGGTTTGTTTTATTTCATAAGATGCATATTCACCTTTCCTACAAGAGTACTGAAATGACAGAAAATGAGACATAATCAGCTCATATTCATGAAGTGATGTTTATTTCTCCCTGGAAATGCTGCAGAATTTGTAAAAAGATACAAATACTTGCAAGGAAACTCAGAAATCAACTCACAGATGCCTCAGATGTGTTACTGGGGAGAAACCCCTGCCCTTCTCTTCTTCCGTGCATTGAAGTGTGGGTAGATAAGGATTGGATCAGGGTCCAGAGGAAGACATCAAGCATCAGGAGATTTACCTACCCCTTACTTGAATTCTCACAGTTCTGCAGGTAGCAGTTATGATCCCATTTTACAGATGAGGAGCTGCGAGGAACTGAGGTAACATAGAAGCTCACAGTGTTAGTGTTGGAGCTTGGATTTTTTATTCTGGTCTGTTGGGTTTGCAAACCTTAGCGGAGCCACTTCCATTTGCCACCTCGCCACCTCCAGGAAGGAGATTGGACAGACGTTCGAGATGCAAGGGCTAAGAGACAAGGTCCGCACAGTGCCAAGGTTGTGAAGCAGCTTTAGTTTCTCTTTAGCAGCTGCTTCCTCTCTTCTCTTCATTTTTCTTCCTTGGCTTCAGTTCCTCTTGCTTCTCCTAGCTATCTGAATTCTGTACTGCTAGTTCTAAGACAAGCCTTCCCAGGCCATGCCACCAAACCTAGAATCTCATCTCGATCTTTACTGGGTTGAATTCTTATTAAGGCATTAGTTCCTTCTCCCATGTAATAGTAAGTCAGTTTCTAGTTACATATGAATGGCCGTTAATGGATTGGTGTAGTTCTTCTAGGTAGCATTTAGAAGACAGCAGGTGTTGTTAGGAATTTTGAATATGGTAGGAGACATAAAGGGGAAAGTTCCCAAGTAGGAGTTCCTCATTTCTATCTCAAGACAAGTTTTGTGATAGACTTATCTGAAGGGCAGAAGTGTGCTCCTGCATCAGAATCATGGCAGTGCTTTTTAAAAATGCAAGTTTCCAGATCCAGTGAATCAGAATCTCTAAGATTCTGTATTTTTAAAAAATGTTACCTTAGATTGGCAAGGAGCTCATGGGAAATATATATATATTTTTTTTAACTTAAATATTTTATTTATTTATTTATTTATTTGAGAGAAAGGGCACATGCACAGGAACAGGGGCAGATGGAGAGGGAGAGGGAGAAGCAGACTCTCACTGAGTAGTGATGCCGATGTGGAGCTCGATCCCAGCCCCTGGGATCATGACCTGAGCTGAAGGCAGACGCCTAACTGACTGAGCCACCCAGGCACCCTGGAAAATCTTTTGTAATCAAAGCAAATCACTTCCTGGAAAAATGCATTTTTTTTTTTTAAGTTATTTCTGCTGCTTACAAGTGCCAGATGCATTTGAAGACAGGGCTGTTTCACACTAGAGAGATACAGTACCAAAAAAAGTCATCAGGTCACTGGATTACCAATCTTAAAGAGAATCTATACAATTTTCTGGAGGATATTAAGTACAAGTGGAGACTCTCTATGCTAGGTAAAACTATCACAACTGTGTTTCTTCATCCTCCAGCATTTCCCAGGAAGTAGCTGAGATTTTGTAGAAAGAAGGAAAATGTGTGCTGTTCCCAACTATCGAAATAGTTAGCTGTACCATTACTTTGAAGCCCCATTTAAAGGTTGTATTATATCCTAAGGTATTTTTTTCCCTCTTTTTGGCTCTTCATCTCCTTTCCTAGGTTTTATTTTCATGGGAGGTAGTCCTTTTAGGAAAAGCAGTTGTAGGTGAATTAATTTTTCGAGTAAGGACACCATGCTAAGGATACCACAGTGTTCCTGCTTCTGTCTCCTTACATTGCACAGTGATTGGTCTGTGAGTCAGGAAGAGTATGATCCTGGCTGTGTGACTTTGTGAGCTGTACGTCTTGCTAATGTAGCTTTATCTTACCATGCCCTAAGTGTGCCCTCTGTAAAATGAGGAGGCTGGGAGGGCTGATTTCTGAGGTCCCTTCCAGCTGGACCATTGGGAAAGGAGCAGAGGCCCTCTTGGCAGGTGTTTTCCCTGTTAGGAGCTGTTAATATTCAAAGGAAGCTTTTCTACTTTCACTGTGAAATAATATGCATATTTCTCCTAAGAGAAGACTAAGAAACAAAACATAAAATGGATCATTTGCATTTAAACTACTTGAGTAAGATGAAAATTACTCACTTATTTAAGTGAATCAGCATTTCCACGTGGAGTCTAGTGTGTCATTGTACATTTCTTAAGTTAATCACATCAGGAAAATGGCTCTGGAGGTGGGTGGGCTGACATTAGCAAAACAAGGTGGTTTTAAAAGAAACAACAGTCCCAATAATGTGTATGTATTTGAATTAGTGTTACCTTACAAAATGGGCTTAGTCAGCATTGCAGAACAAATCAGCTAGAAATTAAGAAATCGCCATGCTTTTTTTTCCTCTACTGATCTCTTCTTATCCCTTGTTCTGTTCTAGAAGAGTGGCCTCAGTATTTTTTAATATGGACACCTATCGTTAAAAGAAAATGAGCTTGCACTCCTCAAAATGTGTTTATATATTTATATGTTGTATATACCACCTCTAGTTAATATCTCAGGGAATTACATACAATTACAAGAAGTTCATCATTAGGGAGAAGAGATCGAAAACTTTTGATTTTTTTTTTAAAGTTTTTTTTATTTATTTGACAGACAGAGATCACAAGCAGGCAGAGAGGGGGTGGGGAAAGCAGGCTCCCCACTGAGCAGAGAGCCAGATGTGGGACTCGATCCCAGGACCTTGGGACTATGACCTGTGCCAAAGTCAGAGGCCTTAACCCATTGAGCCACCCAGGTGCCCCAACCTTTTGATAATTTTAAACCTGGGGCCTGACATAAGGTCTCATATGATTAGATCATTTTAATTTTTATGTACAGCATGGCAAAGAACTCCTATTAAGAGCAGACCTTTAACTCTGCCATTTTATTGTTTTCTATCTGCTTGAACTCACCTTATTAGTTTACCTTCAATCTGCATTTCTTTACAAAGATTTTTTTTTTTTTTAAGATTTTATTTATGTATTTGACAGACAGAGATCACAAGTAGGCAGAGAGAGAGAGAGAGGAGGAAGCAGGCTCCTGTGGAGCAGAGAGCCCCACTCGGGGCTCGATCCCAGGACCCTGGAATCATGACCTGAGCCGAAGGCAGAGGCTTTAACCCACTGAGTCACCCAGGCGCCCCACAAAGATTGTTTTGAAACCTCTTTGACTACCTTGAGATTTAGTTTAGTGGGAAACCTTATAAATATAGCCTTAAATCTATCTAATTAGGCACGCACCATCTGTAATTCATTGCAGGATGGTGGAAACCAAGAAACCAGTGGGAATGGTGAGCTGGGGAGGTCCTGCCCTTTCCTCAGTCTCCTGTGCAGAGTGCATGTGACATTGAGTCTGACAAATGGACCAAGAGCGGAAACCCAGGTTCAACAGTAACGATTAGTGAAGTTTAATTGCCTTTTTTATTTCTAGATGAGAATAAAGGGAAGCTCAATATTTTCTTCCCACATCCCACTTCAAAAATGACTGCTCTGGCAGCATAGTAACAGGGACAAGCTGTGTGACAAATGAGAGGTGACTTTTTGAGTCATCATTAGTAGCAAGTCTGTAACTCCTGTGAAGTAGATCGTGTAGGTTCCCCTTCCCACTGTCAAACTCCCCGTAATCAGGTGTGCATCTTCTTAGTAATTACTAAGTTAATATTAATTTAAATAGGAAGAGCAGAAAGGGAAAACGTGTCGGTCATGACCAGCTTTCCCTAATCAGAAGCCACTCTGTGAGTTTGCATTTGTGACTTTCCCTTTCCTGTAGGGTTTGTGGTCTTCTTAATCAGGAAATATCCTCCACTGAGACAGAAACTCTGTGATCTCTGTCCTTAGCCGGGGCTTTAAAGTTACTTCAGCTGCCAGTTGCCCATTTTCTTACAGGGATTATATTCCTTTCCCCACAGGGGGAAGATGGGATACCATTGAAATAGAATTTGTTATAAGGCTTTTCAATCACGATTAATATAGTTGCCCAACTGCCTGTTTTGACAGTTGAGAGCCATGCACATTTTCCTTCTGTCTTTTTCGAGTCTTGGTTATTCTCTGGGGCATGTTGTGAGATATATAAAACTAAATTTTGCACACTGATGGTGGTTTTGCCCTGAATAAACATGTACAGTCTGCCCACATGTTTTTTGTGTAGAATCTCTTGGTGATCTCATGGCTGCTTTTTACTGCTGTACTTAACTTTCTCTAGTGTGAAACATTCTGTCTTCAAATGCGTTTGGCACTTGCTAGTAGCCGAGTTAACTGAAAATAGTGCATTTTTCCAGGAGATGATTTGCTTTGATCATGAAAGAACATTTCCTGGGATTGCTCTGAAATAGCTTGAAAAGAAAAATGATTATTGCAAACACAGTTTGATGTCCACCTTTCGATACACACTTCATAAATGACTACTGTGTACTTAAAACGTGCCCAAGGTACATAAACTCAGGAGAATTTATCTTATTTTTAGAACCTGGAAATCTTTGGAGCTAAATAATATAAAGGAAAAGTGTAAGGGTTTGACATTTTGTAACCATCCCATGCTAAAAATGACTACTTACAACCCACTATCCAGTCCTGTCATTTTCTTTTTTTTTTTTTTTTTTTTTAATTTTTTTTTTTTTTTTTTTTTTTTTTTTTATATTTTATTTATTTGACAGAGAGAAATCACAGCTAGGCAGAGAGGCAGACAGAGAGAGAGAGGAGGAAGCAGGCTCCCTGCGGAGCAGAGAGCCTGATGCGGGGCTCGATCCCAGGACCCTGGGATCATGACCTGAGCCGAAGGCAGAGGCTTTAACCCACTGAGCCACCCAGGCGCCCCCAGTCCTGTCATTTTCAGAGAGGGAGTGGAGGGAATCCTGCCAGTTCAAAAACATTCCTCCATGTTATCTGCAAGAAAGCCAAGGGGGGAAGTTATAAACCCCATGCTTCTAACTGGACTCGTTTATTTAAAATTGATTTTCCATTTAAATTATATAAGGAATGCATTCTTCTTGTAAAAAAAAAAAATGAAATAAGAAAGTAAAGTTTCCCTACCCTTCCCACAGACCATCTGCTTCCCCAAATCCTGTCTCCAGACTCTCCCCAAGGATCCATTATTAACATTGTTATTAAGAATTTCTTATACATGCTTGCAGGCATTTTTTTTTTTTGATTCATATAAAAGTTCATGTGAGAAAACACACACCACCACCTCCCCCTCTCCACCCACCACAGGCTGTGCTCTCCAAACCACATACCCTTTGACAGAGGACTGGGCCGTGTTCCTGGGGAACTCTTAGTGAGCAAATTGATGCAAAAACAGTGGAAGGCACTACCCACTCCTAAGTACCTTTCACACCCCTGTGGAGCAATTACTTTCCCATGTTTATTTACTCTCTGGGAGACTGCCTCTCTTGCCTCTGGCCAAGATTTTTCCCAGCTTTCCATTGATTTCATGCAACTGTTTCCCAATCCTTTCAGATTAGGATGATGTTCAGCATGTCCTTCATGTCAAAGCACTTCTATTAGTTCTCAGTTGCTGGCTGAGGCTTTCCTTGATTTCTTCTATCATTCTCTCAAAAGCCCTTTGTGCATCACAAAGCTTGCATTTTAAGCAGGAATGTGAACTTTTTCTTTTGTAGTAGGACTAGCACTGACACTAACAAACCTTTAACAACCGTTATGGATTTAATTTCTTTGCTAGTACATAGATAAATGGCAGAAAGATAGGTCATCGTTCAGCAAGTAACGAAAGCTGTGGACCTCCCTCGGTTTATAGCCAAGACCTCACTGATTCTGTTTGCACTATGGGGAACTCACTGGTTGGAAGTATACAACATAGTCTGCTAAAAAGATACCATCGTTGTTTGAGAACATACTCAGATCATGGGAAGATATATAAATGTATTATTCCAGTTATCTATTGCCTCTTATCGACCTATTGTGTAGCCTCTTATCGACCTATTGTGTAACAACCCATGTACATCGTAATGGCACCAGAGAGCCAGTTTCAAATACTTAAAAACTTTGGGGTCAGAAACTGGACAAAGCAGAGTGTCGATGGCTTGTCTCTGCTCCTTGCGGGCTAGGATCTCTGCTGGAAAGACTGGAAGGCTAGGGCTGATGTCAGCCAGCGGTGTATTAGTTGATATGTGTGGTAGTTGATGCTGGTTGTTGACGGCCTCAGCCGCTCACAGAGTAGGCTATGAGCCAGAGGGTGGACCCGTGGCCTAGTCAGAATGCAGACCTGTGAACTAGGCTTCCTCAGAGCAGAAACTGGGTTCAAGAGTGACTATTCCAAGTTGCAGGAAGGGGAAACTGCCAGTTGCTCAAGGCCTGAGCCTGGAGACTGGGTGGTGTCATTTTCACCCTCTTTATTTGTGGAACAGAAACACAGTCCAGATTCTAAGATAGGGAAATAGATCTCATTTCTTTATAGCAGTTAAGTCAACTTGTAGACCTATTTGTTTTTATAATTTGATAAGTATGAACAGTGTACAATAATGAGTTGTTTCTGTATTTTCCCTTACATTAGACACAATTAGTATCTCTCAGTGGTATTACATCTAACCACCCTGCCTATAAGTAGTTTATAAACAAGCCTCTCTTTCTCCCCCACCACCATACTTGGTATCCTATTGAATTTTGCTATTTCCTTTTTTTAACCTAACAGCTTTCAATATCAATATTCAATTTTAATATAAATTTATCTTTCCTTTTCTCTTGCCTATATAGCATTCTATTGTATGGATGCGTGGACTTACCTAACCTCTAAGTAGATTTGTATTTATTTTATATTTAAATAGCTCTTACCAAGTGCCGAGCACTATTCTGAGCAGTTTATAAATAGCCAGTTATTGAGTTTCTATAATAACCTGATGACATGGAGACTCTTATTATCTCTGTTTTACAGATAATGGAACATATAAACACTAAAGTTAAAGAACTTGTGCAAAGTCAAACAGCAGTGAGTAGGGGGGCCTTGACTTCACCTGAGTCCATCTGACTTTGGAATTTACTTTTCATCTGAAAAGGACATGCTTTGCTGCCTATTGGTAGATATTAATTTTATTTCCCTGCGTTAGCCAGTATAAGCCATGCTGCAACGGACAGCCTTTTTTTTTTTTTTTTTAAATACTTCTAGAAATTTACTGCATATATAAATGCACGTATGTTTAAAAAGGACAACCTTTAATGGTATCCTTATTCACACATGTGAGCATTTTTCTTGGCAGAGGTGGATTTCCTCTGAATTGAAGGAATCTGAAGCTTCAGGACCCCTCACTTACATGGCTCTTTAAATGCCAAGAGTTGTGGAGTATTTTTGGTGGAAGGGAAATCAGGATGCAAACAGAAAGCATTTCTAAGTGAGCATTTCTGGTAATTATCCTAAAGACAACTTTAAAAAAAGAAAAGACCTGGTTTTCAAGATGTCTTAAATTTGTTTTAATTTTTCTCATTATAAATATTCACTTTTGTAACTAATTTTGAATTCACACTGCTGTATTCTTTTTCTTAAGGATGGCCTCCCAGATTGCATAAGCTTCTGGCCTCACAAAGTCTAGATCTGCCTCTGTTTCTGGGATAAGTTCCTGTAAGTGAAGTTGCTAAGTCAAAGGGCTGCTTGTTTTAAATCTTGATAATAATAGTAATGATCGTAATGACCAACACTTATGTAGAGTTTCTGTGTGTGTGTGTATATCAAGCACAATTCTAATTACTTTGTATATATTAACTAGTTTATTTCTTACAGCATACTATACATATTACTATTATTTCCATTTTCAGTTGAAGAAACTGAGACACAACATTGTCACAATTTATAGACACCTATTTCCACATTGCCTCCTCAAAGTTTTCACCAATTCTTCTAACAAGTTTAAATGAAAGTGACTGCATATTAAGTATTTTAATGTGTTAAGAAATATGATGATTAATGCATTTTAAAAATATTTATTTATTTATTTAACACAGAGAGAGACAGATCACAAGTAGGCAGAGAGGCAGGCAAGAGAGAGAGGAAGGGAAGCAGGCTCCCTGCTGAACAGACAGCCTGACTCCAGGCTCAATCCCAGCACCCTGAGATCATGACCCGAGCCGAAGGCAGAGGCTTAACCTACTGAGCCACCCAGGTACCCCGATTAATGCATTTTTAAAAGATTTATTTATTTGTTTCAGAGAGAGAGAGAGAGAGAGAGAGAGCGAGAGTGGGAGGGCCTGAGGGAGAGAATCTCAGGCAGCCTTTGTACTGAGCACGGAGCCTGGAACCCAATGCAGGGCTAGATCCCACAACTCTTGAGATCAGGAAACAAGGTGAAACACACTCAACTGACTTTGCCACCCAGGCGTCCCATCTCATGTGTTTTCATTTACATTTTCTGTTGTGACGGGCATTGAGTCCATATTTATTGTCTAGCTATGCTTTTTTTTTTTTTTTCTTTTCCTCTAAATTGTAACTGGTCTGATTTTTGGTTCTCATTTTCATTCAGAATCCTACATGCTTGGAGATATTGGATCCCTGTGAGTCCAGAAGGACTCCCACAGTATTAAACAGGCCACTGGGTCAGTTCTGCCTTGGCTGACACACAGATTTCAGGGAGTGGCTGGCAAGGCAGAGATGCTGTGTGAAGATATAATGGCAGTCTTCAAGATTTGTGGCAAATGATAGCACTGAGTTAGGTATTTTCCTTGATATCATCTAGTCTCACTCTGAAAGCGTAATCCTTAGAACAGGTTGAGAAGAGCTGTGGAAAAATATGGCAGCTGTTTGCAAGTGAACGGCAGTTTTTGTATATTCAGCATTTTTAGGTCCAAATTCCAAGATGTCTTGTTTGTTGTGAGACCTGAGAAGCTGAAGAGAGACTAATGAGACCGAAAGACAGGAAGAGACCACAGGCTGGGCACAGAGTGTGTGGTGTGGAAATTTCTCAGCATAATCCAAGTGGCGATTAGAAAATGTGACAGCCGAGGTGACTAGTAAGAAATCCAGAGTCCTTTGCAGAAGGGCAGAAGTGATTAGTGCAAGCAATTACACTTATACAAGGTCATTGGTAGGGACCCTGGTGGACATACCCATCAGTCTGAGACAATGGAAAAAGGGCCTTGGCTTTGAAGAGAGAACCCTCAGAGGGGTGGGAAGGTGGCGTAGCCTCCCTGTGTGGGCACCCTGCAGTCCTCTGCTGTCAGTCAAGGCCCATACCACTCTGTGCCAAATGCAGCAGATTAAATAACCATAGAATTTCCCAAGCAGGCGCAGGCATTTTCCAAGCCTCTTTTATAATTCAGTGCAATTTTGTAATTACAAAAAGACAGAGGTAGAAGCAACATGAAAACTAGTGGTAGCAGAAGAGAAGAAACAGGTAGCAACAGTAGCAATTAAGGGAGACAGGTTTATATATTCCTAATTGGAATTTGGTGAATTCAAAAGAAACCTACAGCCAGGACAAAGCTGGAGATAGTCGCTTCAAATCTCCCTCTCCTTTTATTTTTAACAAAAAAAAAGCCATAATTTATTAATTCAATCATAAATAGACAAATACTGCCCAAATCTATGTTGCAAAACCAATGAAGTAATCAACAAAAGAAGTGTTCCAGCACTCAAAAGTTGATAATATCAAAGATAATTTTTTTTTAATACCGAGCCTCTTTTTTACTTACTTGTGGTTAGAAAATATCAGAAATTTGACGTTAAATGAGAATACACCCTCGTCATGTGTAAAATTGGGGGTGGTTCTCCCATATTATTGTATCAGTTCATAATTTCTTTATTTGTTTAAAAAAATTTCCATACCAAAAAATCATACAGGTATAGAAGTAAAAACAGCTGGTTTAGGTGGGCCCTCGAAAATTTCAGTTTTTCATTTCCTGCTTGTGTTGTGGGAGGAGATAGTTATCTTCTAGACTCACAGAAGTAGCAGTTGTAAAACTGACCTTTGGAGAGACTTCTTTGTAGATATGAATATTTCCATGTAACCTAGATTTGACTTGGACATTATGAAGCATTTCATCATCATAACAGGTTCATAGGATTCTGGAAATATCCTAATAGTGTATCATCTGCTATGTCTGTGGCCTGAAAATTAATATTAGGATTAAAACTATTCAAAGTTTCCATTTTCTGGACTACCCTATGTTTGTTGCCAAAGAAGTAAATAAAGTATGTGAAATGGAAGAAACCTAAATTTAAAATGATCACCCTGAAATTATTACCATTAAAACTATTTCCCAATGTGAGCTTTTCAACTCTCTACAATACTACTGAAGAATATTAATATTCTCACCTTAATGTCTTACCAGTGGCCTCCTAAACTCTTAACTATTTATGCAAATTATCTTCTGTACTCCATTTCCCAAAACAGTTCTGTATTTCTTCAAAAGTAGCTGTTTATTTATCTCTAGTACAGTTGTAGATTTTATATAATTAAAAGCTAAGTTATTATGTAACTCTTAGAACTTTAAATGACTTACTATAATTTGATCCATGAAAACTATCTCCACATTTTATTTATTTTTTTTTATTTTTTGGTTGGCTCTATTCCAATATGGAAAGCAGACAATTCTTTCAGCTTTATTAATATGTATGGTCTTCTCTGGGTAGTTTTAGTTTCCTCAAATTTATGGCAGTAGCTGGCATTAGGAATGGAATAAACAGGTCTGCTTAGCTCTGCAGAAAATAAAATAAAGTGTAATTTCATCAACTTTCTCTTTAGTTGTCAGCTCTAAATGCAACTCTCATGTTACAAGGTTAGTGTAGGGCTGACATTAAATCATCATCTAGGGCCATAGCTGAAATACGTTGAATTATGTATTTAAATGTGCTCACACATTATCTCCACATAGAATAAAACAAAGTAATCAGATTTCCATTTTATTTCTCTGCCAGAACCTACAGTATTATTTTGCACTCGCTGGAGGGAATTTGGCAATGTGTTATTCTCCTCAGGCCTGTTTTCGCACGATAGCAATTCGACTGAAGTGCAGTGTAAAAGTATTTATTAAAAGCTATTCCCCTCTGGCACTTGGAAATGAAAGACAATAGGAGTGTGCTGTTTTGCTCTCTGGGAAGGGTTCACATTCTCTGAGTTGATGAAAAAGTTTAGTGTATCACACCCTTAAATAAATATCTGTGCTTGCCCCTAGGGAGAAAAGTAGCAAGAGTTTTCAAAAGTTCTTAAAAAGCTCGAAAAAACAATGCCCCGGACTGTGGAGCAAGACTGAAGACAGTCTGGGTGCCCAGTCTTGACCAGCCCTTTCAGATTTGAGACTTGCCTCTCTACCTAAAGGCTCAGTCCTTGTCAATGACCCATCATCGTTTCCCATTCCTGCCTCTGAGCGTCTGAGACAGTCCTGTGTTTTGGATGTGTTTTTATAGTCTGCCCACTTGGCCTTTGGAGTCAGGAGTTTGTCTTGCTGGCAGAAGGAAAATACTAAGGATACCTGTTAGAAGTCACGAGCACATGTATGTCCACTGAACTGCTCTCCAGCCCCCTCCCGCCCCCCAGGCCATTGTGAATCGTTGAGGCCACCTGATTGGTCTTTGGCTTATGTTTCTCTGGCTAGTTCTTCCCTGAGTCTTTGCCAAGTCCTTTCCACAAGAAGAAGCCACTGGGTTCCCCATGCTCTGACTACTGAAGGTACTCTGGAAATCTCAGCTTTGATCAGCACGTGCTATGGTTTTCTGCTGTGGTACTCCTCTTGTTAGCCTGGTCTGCAAAGTCCACCTGAACCAGGGTGCTTCTGCCCAGTGCTGAGATGGCGAGCATCATCTTCAGGTCAAGTCGTCTTCAGCAGACAGCCCTACACCCGAGTCAGCAGCTGTGGGCTCCAGTACCTCTATTTTCCCGTCCTATTTTGTTCCTCCTCTCAACCAACCTGCATTCCTTTGGTTCCCAAATGCCTATTAGTTTGAGCCTTTTCTATGACCGCCTCAGTGAGTTCTTGATGAATGGTTCATGCAATGGACATGTCCATTTTGTGGTGGTTTAGCATGTTCGATGCACGGTAGCTTCAAGATCTACTGAATGCTCAGTTAAAACCAGTGATTAAAAAGAGCTCTCGTTTGTCATGTTTTAATCAGCACTACATTCTAACCAACTAAGCTAACCAGCCACTTTCATTTATCATATTTTTAAACTAATAATTACTGATCTCTCTTCTCCCTTCTCTTTTGTCAAAAGTTTTTCTTCGTAAAAACAAAAATTGCTCCAGACAGAGCTAAACAGGTAAAGAAGACTTTGCTGAAGGCTTTGCAATAGGGGTGAAAGACCAGAACTCAGTGTGAACTCAGCTCCCCAGAAATAGAGGATGTGAAGGTTTTTAAACATTGAGGTGAGAGGGAGAACATGGATCATCAGTGTTTACTAATTGGTTTTACCCCAAAGGCAAAGTAAATGCTCTTGTATCTTTGTGACAGGAGGTAGTTTTAAAAACTTGGAGCAAAACAGGCCCTCTGTAGGACGTCTCCTGACCTCCCCCCGAAGTAGGTAGATAGGGGTGCTATCTTCCCAGACCGTCACATTGTATAGAAAGGGTTCTTCCCTGGATTTGAAATCATCAAGAGGTTTTTGGAAAGATTTACATATGTCTGAAGGGGGCAGGGAAGGAGTTTACAATGAAAAGTTTTCTAGAGTAAATGCCTGAAGAAAAGGAAAGCCAGGAGGAAACTTGTCTGAAGTTATGACATCTTGGTGGCTCCCCTCTGCTACCCACCCCCTCATCCGCTCCCTGTTTCCTACCTCTTTCTTTTTTTCCTTTTCTATTCTTAGCCATTGTCTGTTACCTCCTTCTGATCCCCAGGATATTTATTTAACATTTTATACCAAATTTATTTTTTTAACTTTCTCCTATCATTATCTTTTGATTTTTCAAAGTTGTCTGTGGACTACTTAATAGTACAAAAGAAGTGGTTAAAATATCCTATATGTCTCCAAGCCTGCTTGTTCATCATGATAAATACTTTATTTACTTATTTATTTATATGAGAGAGAGGGAGAGCTTGAGCAGGAGCAGGAGGGAGGAGGGACAGAGGGAGAGGGAGAGTCTTAAGCAGGCTCTATGCTTGATCTTATGCATGATCTTATGACCCTGAGATCATGACGTGAGCCAAAACTGAGAGTCAGACCTGTAACCAACTGAGCCATTTGACGACCCCTCAATACATAATTTTCAGGTTGTGTTTTAAGAAACTAGTTATTCCTTCCCATGGACACACTTTATAGCTATGGTTATGTTACAAAACGGTCTTCCCAGAGAAAAATCTCCAAGACTTGTGGATTGGGTTTAAGAACCTCAGAGTTCTTACACTGCCTCACATTGAGAATCATTTCTGTAGGGAAAACATTTCATTTTTTTAAAGGAAATTGTTTAAAAGAGCTAAAATATGCATGTATTCACTTAACTTATTGGCCCCCTCACTCATCCACTCATTAGACAGGTACTGACCAGCCTTTGCTTTTTGTCTGCTTCTCATGCCTTCTACTATAACTTGGCTTTTATTCCAGGGTTCTTTGTCTCTTGTTCTTTGCAAATACCTCTTGTCCTCATGGAGCTGTGACTCTCCGGCTGTCTTAATAGTTCTCCAGCGCTGCTGCCTCCCTTTGTATATCTGGCACTCCGTTTTGGGGCAGCCCTTTCATTTTTACTCAGTTTCCCCAGGGCTAAGAATGCTTTCAAATTATGCCCAGTTAAATCCTGTTTATTATATTTACCTGGTCTGTTTGAAGTTGTCCTTTTAATTTTTATTTGTAGAATACCAGTTCACTCATTTATTTTTGCCCAATTCTGTAAAATTTCTCCATTGCTTATTGGGTAAGAAACTCCTTGCATTTTTCCCCCCCATGCTTTCAAGTTTGGACTCTATAATATGAGTTATGAATTGTCAAACTTGCCACATTTTTAAATGTTCTTTAAAGACCTATCATTTGTCGGATTAATTTTTTTGTCACTAATATCTCTTCCAAGAAGTCGTTTTCTTAATGTTAATATCAGGTTATATGAATATACTATGAATAGAATATCCCTGTTATGAATTTAGTATTCACTTTATGACTATGCTGTTCCTTAAATACTGAATAATGAATAGTGGAAAATACGGAAGACGTAGCTGAAGACACCTAATTGTTGAACTAGTTTTATGAATAGCTTTGTGAAGTCATTCCAGTCCTAATTTTCATTAGTAATAGGTGGTGGGAATACAGGAGAGAACAAAGTGTTTCCCTTAGTGGAGTGCTTTACTCTCTATGCATCTGGAGGGATGGAGTAGACAACCCACTAGTAACAAGTCATACGGTATCTTGCTCATTCTCTCTGGTAACGTTTTGTGTGTGACTCATTTTAAAAATCTTGTCAGAAATCTGAAGTCATGATAAAAATATGAAATAGTTGGAACTTAGAGTGAGGAATAACCTTGGTCTTTTGAAGTCCTCATGAAGCACGTCATCTACCGGATTTGGCAAGGAATGAAATTTTCTAGAAGTTGGGTGCATTCATTCTTTGACTAGTAAGGATGTTTTATTTCTGACGAATAATTGTATGAATAACTATTTATTAAGTTAATTTACATTAGAAGTACCTCATGCGTTTAATTGTAGAGGTGAAACTTGAAGGCATTACTTTTTTAAACTAAAAAGAACATATTTTAAGATAATGTTAATTCCGAGTGAGTATAGTTACCAATTGCCTCATGCGGTAGCATATTTATAACCCTTGCCATACTCATCTCTTATACTTCCTTCTGGATGTTTTGACTTCTCTCCTTGAACCCCCTCAGCCTTCTGATGTTTCATCTAATTTCCAAGTTCTGTTCTTATCATCTTTTCCCTTCATTTCACTTCTGAGACTCAGTTCCTGTGTTTTCTTTTGATGTAAAGAATAATAATGGGCTGTTGGTTGAATATTTTTCAGGTTTATTAATATGTATTATGCCTTTTGTTACCTTTTTTTTTTCTGTTGTTCCTTGAAATTTATTTTTGTAGCTGCCTTCTGGCAGGCATAGAAAGAGACAGCATGGTTACCCAGGCTTTAAAATGAGAACAAGTGGATGGGAAAGAAAACAGCAATAAAAATATTTCTAAATTGGACCATTAATTTTTTTCCCACAATTTATTCCTATTACTCCAGAGTATCAACATGATTCACAGTCATGTTAAAATGGAAGAAGAAAGATTTAAAGATAATCCTAAATTAGCAGAAATAACATTAAAAGAAAGGCATCTTTACAGCACAGATTGACTCAGAACATGGAAATATTTGGAGGAGATTGTCAAGGAAGAGAACAGCAACTCCTGAGAACAGGAAGAAATTGAAGGGCAAGTTTGGCCTAGAAGAGGGAGATATTGGGGCCTCATGTGACTCATCAGTTGATGAGGGACCCTTCAAGTGTGCTTCTTATTTCTTGAAAATGTTACTATAAAAAAATAAGTAATAAATGAGAAGTGTGAGAAAGGCATACACCCAGGACAACACTACTGAGAAAACAGTTCTAACCTCACTGGAGAGAGAGCCGTATGGGTGAACAAGAGATAGTTGGAGAGAACAGTACTGTTTACTAGTCTGTGCTACTTGGACCTAATGTCTAGCTCTGTTTTAAGAAACAGTGACAAAAACTTGGGTTCGCTTAACTAAATTTCTCGTGTTTCCAGGTGAAGAAGAAACATCTGAGGAATATTGTATATCTTGGGTTTTCTCTCAACATCCCTTGATTCACTCATTCATCCAGTTGTTCAGTCATCTGTTGGGTCCCTACTATGCGTTAGACACTAAAAGAAATGGTTCATGACTAAGACCTTGACAAAAGAATAGTAAGCCTTGAGAATATGTTCTAGAATGAACTGGGATCTTCTAAAGGCCAAATATTGGGTAATGATTCTAGAAGTAAGATGTTTTGGGAAAACCTAGTCTGTTTAATGAAGGAAATAAGATTAGTGTCCTTGATTTAATCATATAATGCCTTGATGGTTAGTTATGTTTATCATTTTTATACATTCTGTTCTTTAGTTAAGGTTTAGACTCCTTAAGAATAGGAATCATGTTTTAAACCTCCTTGGAAATCAAATACTTAGTAACATTCAGGGACACACTAAAGTCCAACAACTGTTTGTTAAATGACCAAGTCCGAGTTCAGGATGCATCGTTAGTTAGGAAACAAGTTGTGACAGTCCTTTTCAGAAGTATAGTGGTTGTTGGTTTGCCTTTTACCTACATCCATCAATGGAGTTCTAGTAAATGTGAATGTTTCCTTTATTCTGCAAAAGGCTTATAACACTATATTGGAACTGAGGAGTAAGGGAAAAAGCACTGCAACTTCAAAAGAAAAAAAGGCTTTAAGCATTACCTTAATAATTAAATCTGAATCTTGATTTTATATCTTTAAATCACTGTAGGCAATAGTGTAATAAATTTAAAGGGGGGTAGACCGAAGCATTTAAAACTATAAACATACCACATTTCCCTAAAGAATTAGGAGGAATAAAACACTAAAAACAGATGTATATTTTTAAGGATAAAGTATCTTCCATATTATCTCCAGATTTCACAATTCGCTACCAAAGTATTTTCTCCTAATGTTAATTCATGGGATAGACAGTAATGTAAATGGCTCTAAAAATAACAAGAGTAAGATTTTTAAGACAAAAATAAAATACTCTCATGTTTGCTCCAGTTCAGAGATATTTTTGCTGATACAAGGGGTGATTTACCATGAGATGATTTTTCTATCTCTGTTAATTTATAGAATAAATGATGTGGCTTTAACAGTTTTTTTCAGCATTTCATTTATCAGCCAGAGAAGCTAATGAAAGTTTGCCTAAACTCTCCATATTTAATCGGTAGATTCAAACTGCTCTCCTATTAATACAAATTAGATGACTTTTGTCCTTGCCTGCAGTGACAATGTCAATGTCTGATGCTTACATCTTTCATGACTGTCGGCTCATTAGAATGCAGGACAGCTTTAAAGTTCTCATCTCTAATCCACCATTCTGGATTATATCCACTGTTAGCACTCCTGTCAATCAGCAGGACCCCCGAGCTCTACTTCCTACAACCTGAGATAAGCATGGTCTCCATGAGAATCAACAGCAGGAGGTAAAAAAAAAGCTACCTTTTTGTATATCAGAATTTAAAATAAACTTGATAATCATAGCACTGTAGAGTCCTCAACCCACCGCTGCTGCACAGATACCATCTTCCTTAGAATTGAAAGTTTGTCAAAGAAGCACTCTTGCTGTTTCTTGTTTACGTACATGTGCAGAACTAGGAAGTATGTGGTTTTTTTTGGTTATTGGGGTTTTGTTTTGTTTTGTTTTGAGTGACAAGTATTTTTTTTTTGTTGTTGTCGTGATTTCTGTCTGTCTTGGGAATACACTGACCTTATTTCTGACCCCAATTGCTGGCCACAAGCCCTTCCCCGCTCTGGTCCTGGCTCTCTCCATCCTCGTCGGTGGGGTGATAGCCACTGTCGGAGGTTTTCTCTTTCCATTGCACTACCTTTCTCCAGCCATCTTCTGTTGACCTCCCTCCAGACTTTTAGCCCTTCATTCTGATTTCCTCACACTTTGATCCTTTTTATTGATTTTTGCTTCCTACCGTCTTATTTAATTGGAATTTATTAGTAAATTCAGGTTGTTTGTGAAACTCATTTGAAAAGCTTCAACAGGGGATTGCATGTTCTCACACCTCCCAAGTCTCAGAAATGGGGGTCAGTATTTTTCAGACACTTTTTATGGTTATGGATAGAAATCTACCCCTTCAGACAGTCTCTTTTTAACACCCTTCAGTAACCACTAGGTCTTTCTTCTTCAGATGCACTGAAGAATTTGATGCTTGGCCACTGTTTTCCTCTAGACTTCAACTGTCCTCTTCCTGTGTGGCTTAAATGTTCTAGGGAGGACCCGTTACACACCCCAAGTACTCTTCAAACGATGCTCACTGCTGCTTGATTCAGCAGGTCGTGCCCAGAGCTTCTCCCTGGGCCCCTGTCATCCTCTACTGTGAACCCACTTCAGAAAACAGAAACCTTGAATCTCCACAGCTTCACTTCTTTCTGTGGTTTCTGGGGCCTTCCTGTGTGGAAATTTTGACATCTTTGAGACCTCCATATTCTCTTTTGCTACTCAAAATGAGTTCCATGGACCAGCAGCCATAACATTGGCCTCACTTGGGAGCTGCTTGGAAGTGTCCTGGCCCGTCCCCAAACCCCAAACCTACTGCAATTTGACAAGATCCTCAGGGGCTGGCTTTGTATGCACATACAAATTTGAAAAGGACTGCTCTAATACTTTTAGATTTTCCTAACAGGTTTTTATAAATGAAAGTTTTTTTTTTTGTTTTTTTTTGGGTTTTTTTTTTTGTTTTTTTTTTTTTTTAAGATTTTATCTATTTGAGAGACAGAGAGCGAGCATGAGCAGGAGGAGGCATAGAGGGAGAGGGACAATCAGACTCTTCCGTGAGTGAAGAGCCAACGTGGGGCTGGGTCCTAGTGCTCTGAGATCATGTCCTGAGCCAAAGTCAGATACTTACTTCACCAACTGAGCCACTCAGGCCTGCCCGCGCCCCCATCCCAACAGTTCTCACTCACCTTGTTTCCTGCCTCACCTGCATGTGTGGGTCACACATTGCAGTTTGTTCCTCACCAGGATGCTTATCTGTCATGACCAGTCTCCTTCTTGGATCAATCACACCAGCATCTTTTCCTGCTGCTATGCCCACGCTGTACTGAAGACTGCCAGAGGAAATGACCTAACTGGACTGCAGCCAATGCTTAGTCACGGTTTGTGACCTCCGCTGGATCCCAAGACTGCTTAGCTCTCTGTTCCTGAGCGTAATTCTCCCACTGTCTGACACTGCGTAGCTCTTTTCTCCAGACTTCCCTCTTTCTCCCTCCCTTTCCCAACACTGCTTTGCTTATAAAACTCTTATGTCATATTTAGAGTGAATGGAATTCTTTTGCCACAAACAATCCTGACATCTTACCTACATGCCCACAAACATCTGTATTCATGCCTAAGGAATTAAAAAAATATATATCTAAGGTTTCAGGGGTGCCTGAGTGGCTCAGTAGGTTAAAGCCTCTGCCTTCGACTTGGGTCATGGTCTCAGGGTCCTGGGATTGAGCGCCACTTTGGGATCTCTGCTCGGTGTGGAGCCTGCTTCCCCCCCCCCTCTCTGCTTGTCTCTCTGCCTACTTGTGATCTCTCTTTGTCAAAATAAATAAATAAAAATAAAATAAAATAAAATAAAATAAATAAAAATTTAAAATATCTAAGGTTTCACCATTATACTGATTCCCATTAACCATTGCCCCCTTCCCTTTGTGAATAAATGTTTTACTGTGGAATAATTTTATATTTAAGAAAAGTTGCAAGATGGTTCTGAGATTTCTCATATATCCCTGGAGTGGTTTGGGGAGTAACCCAACAATATGACCGAATCATAGCCTCAGTACCTGTGAATGGGACCTTATTTGGAAATGGGGTCTTTGCAGATATAATTGTCATGAGAGGAGATCCTAGTGGATGTAGGTAGGTCCTACATCCAATGACAAGTATCCTTATAAGGGGCAGAAGAAGGAAGAGAAAGAGGGAGGAAGCTAGGTAAGATTGGACTCTACAAACCAAGAAACACCAAAGATTGCCCGAAGCCTTCAGAAATTAGGACAGAGGCATGTAATGGTTTCTTCCTCAGAACCTCCAAAAGGAGCCAGTCCTACTGACACTTTGATTTCAGATGGCTAGCTTTTAGACGTGTGAGAGAATATACTTCAGTTGCTTTAAGTTTGCAGTAATTTGTTATGGCAGCCTAGGAAGCCAGTACCACTCCCCATGTGGTTTCCTGTAATGTTCCATCTTACTTTCCCATCTTCCATTTGTCAAAGCTAAGAAACCAATGCTCGTATAATATTAGCTAAACTCTAGTCTCAATTTAGACTGCTCTAGTTTTTTATTTGTTTTAAGATTTATTCATTTATTGGTTGCCTGGGTGGCTTGGTCATTAAGCGGCTGCCTTCAGCTCAGGTCATGATCCCAAAGTCCTGGGATGGAGCCCCTCATCACGCTCCCTGCTTCTCCCTCTCCTTCTGCCTTCCTACCCCCTGCTTGCGTGTGCATGCTCTCTCTCTCTCTCTCTGTCAAATAAGTAAAACTTTTTAAAAAATATTCATTTATTTTAGAGGAAGTGAGAGAGAGCATGTGTGCATGAGCAGGGGGAATGGCAAAGGGAGAGAGAGAATCTCAAGCATATTCCCTGCTGAGCAGGGAGCTTGAGCCAGGGATTGATGCCAGGACCCTGAGATCATGACTTGAGCTGAAACCAAGAGTCAGCTGCTTGAACCACTGAGCCATTCAGGCCTCCCCAGACTTCCCTAGTTTTTTACACTAACATCCTATTTCTATTCAAAGGGTCAATCTAACATAACACATTGCATTTAGTTTTCATGTATCCTTAGCTATCCCCAATAGAGGACAGTTTTTTATTTCTTTGCTTATTTGTTTATTTTTTTTTTAATGGCCTTGACAGTTTTGAGGAGTACTGATTAACTATTTCCTAGGATGTCTCTCAGTTTGTGTTTATCTGATGTTTTTCTCCTGATTAAGCTAGAGTCATAGATGTCGGGGAGGAATACCACACAGATGAAGGGCCTTTCTCATCAAATCATATTAGGAGGTACGGGAGATCAATGCACATCACCAGTGGTGTTAACCTTGATCACTTGGTTAAGGTCTTGCTTGCTGGATTTCTTTGTTGTCAAGTTATTTTTCCCTTTTCATCTTCTGGTGTCCGGACATGAGTAAATAATTCTAGCCTACACTCAAGGGAAGAGGACTATATACATGTATTATTTGCAATATTTCTATAAGGAGGATTCATCTGTGCTCCCTCATTTATTTGTGTAGACAGTCATTTAGTCTTCTCAGTGCAGATTCATGACCAATGCCCAATGAACTTGTAGCTTTTTATGTTCCATTTCCCATTCCAAATAAAATCTCTTCTGCCTCTGCTGTTCTTCCCTTCCAGCAATAACATTCCCCCCAACATCATTCTCTCCTTCATTCTTTCATTTCTTCAACGTTCATTGAAAACCAGACACTGTCTGTATCTTAAGGATAAGATGATAAATAATTTAGAGTTCATTTGCTCCAGAAGTTCACAGACTGGAAAGTTCTGCTGTGTGTCATTTATCTTGCTAGGTCCTGAGGAGGGAAAGGTATTTTGGCAGCATCCAGAAAAAGATGCTATTAGACTTCTTGACAAGCACTCTTTCCAGGTTTTTGTCTGCATTTTACACCCCAACCCATTTCACTGATTGACAGATTTTCTTACACTGCTTGCTGTCTTGCCAGGGACTTCACATTATTTGCAGTTTCAACTTTAATTCTATGCTGATATTCCTGAACTACCCATGTCTGCAGCTCAGGACTCTCTCCTGAGTTCCAGACTCGTTTATTCTGCTGGGATGTGCAAGAGTCTAGAGTCATTTCAAATGACACCCAAATATTTTCTTCCTCTTTCAAGTTCAAACATTACTAATGATGCTGTCGCTATTGCCAAAGGTAGAAATTGGGGTTCCTTCTGAGAAATTCCTACTATCTTCTAAATCCAATTAGGTACCAAGCCTGTAAAACTATATTCTAGAGATCCCTCAAATAATTCACCACACTTTGTTTTCGGTGTCTCTTTCTATCCACCCTCTCTCCATTAAACTCCAGTCTACATTCTACAATCTTCTGGAGTTGGCACACTAAAAGATGAGTCAGATCATATTCCCTTCTTATTTAGTAAGTATTCTCAGCATGTATTGTCCCCAGTGTAAGACCCAAACACACCACATGCTGTAAGATCTGATCTTTATCTTGTCAATGACATGGTCCTACATTCCCTTGGTGCAGTTAGAGTAAGCAAGATGCCAGTCTTCAGGTTCATGTGACTTTGCACATGTTCTTCCCTGTTCCTGGATGCCTCCGCCCTCATTTTCCATAAACTCCCACTCTTTCTTTGTGACACCTCAATTATTTTCTCCTCTGTGACTCCTTCCCCAAACTCTGCAGAGGTAGCTAGTTTGCTCTGCCTCCTTCGCATGTAAATACCTATTAGACAGTTTTTTACATTATATTTTCATTTTTTATTTATAGAAATTTCCTTGACCAGACTGAGTTCCAAGAAAATAGTGACAGTGTTTTATTTATCTTTGTATACGCATTGACAAGCACACACTGATTTTCAGTGCACATTTGCTCAAAGAATGAAGAAATACAAACTTGCAAGCATCTTACGTCTTGGCTTGCCATCCAGATGCTAGTGTCAGGGTATATTTCATACATAAGTACTAAATTATCATACTACATACATACTAAATTATCTTCACTTCAACTTTTGTTTCCCTTTTTGACTAAGAAGAAAGCTGTGGTCGAAGGCTTAGACTATAGAAAAGGGTCTCTGTCAGTTACTTGTTGAGATATTCATGTTAACTCTACCATCGCTGAATAGTTTACTTTATGACATGCAGCTGTACAAACAGGGACAGGCATATTATAAGACCTCCCACTTCCCTTGCCGTGCCACACTCCAGATTCCAGGTGTTCTCTCTCCTTTGCCTGTCAGCCATCCAGTGTTGTCATGCTCCTTACCCACTTCTCTACACATTTCTTCCAACTCCCCCATTTTCATCTCCTCCACCACCTCCCTTACTCTCAAAGCTGAAATTTCCTTAATACACTTCATTTGTAGGAAAGTCATATTCTTTCATCTCTAATATTTATATGATACCTTACAGTTCTAACCACACTTTTCTCTACATTTCGCATTTGCTCCTACTTCACAGGGTTATTATTATCCCCATTTTTCAAATAGCTGAAATTCACAGAACTTATGCTTTCCAAAATAGTCCCCAGATAGAATGTGGAAGAGCCGGGCTGAGAATCCTGATTTGATTTAAAATCCTATGTACTTCCCCACTCAGAAACTGGGTCCTGAGGACATCATTTGAACTCTGGAAAAGTAGTATCTAAACTAAAATTACATAAGAATACTTCAGTTATAAGAGCCAATATTTTTTCAGGAACTAGTTTAAAGTCAAGTTTTCTGTCTGTAGAAGATATCATTGCAACCAAAATATTCTGATCACATGTAGCTTTTATGGGTTTTGATTTTGTGGTTGATGAATATTCACAAGCATGATTTATAAAGAATCTAAATATATATGTTGTGTGGTTGTTGGAGGAGAGGAAAATACAGAAGCATTGTCACGCATTTCATTGTCTACTCTGGCAGAAAAAAATCAACCATGAAATGAAAGTGTTCCTTTTCAATAGAAGTGTCTCTGCATTCATATTTTTCTTCAGTGCTGTTTTTGTTTTGTTTTGTTTAAAATAAACTTAAGATGTTGAATATAAATATAATAGCTCAGGAAATGAAGAAAAACACTCATTTTTTTTTTAAATCACATCCTGATCACCATTGAAATTAGAGTGTTGAGGAACAACCAAGCTAAGACAAGCCTCCCTTTTTCTTTCTCAGAGCAATTGATACTATTCCTAGTGGCCCAGTTATGTGTCCCTGAGCAGTTGGAGAGGAGATGGGTGAGTGAGTGCCTCAGCAAAATGATGGTAACATGCATAAGGAGAGTCTTTTGATTCCTCAGCATGGTTTAGCTCACTCACTGAATTTCTTACTCCATTCATCACAGGAAAGCTACTGAATCAATACAATGGTGGTCTGATAGAGAACCCTTGGGTTTGGGCCACAGATTATCTTCATCATGGAGTCTATATGGCTTGATTTAACCTAAGTAATTTAGAGGTAATCTAGTCTCTTTGAATTTTATTGCTTGTTTTGTTTTATTTGTTTTTAGAGGGAGGGAAATTTACATTCTAATCCTCAGAAATTTTTTTGTCTGAAAAATGTTTTCCCCTCTGAAACGGGGAATAAATATTTTTTGTTTTTTAAATTTTATTTTAAATTCACTCTGGTATTTTCTGGGGTTTACAATGACTCTAGGAATGTCCTTATGTGACACTAGGAGGTCAGAGTTTTGGGTGTTGTCCTCCAGGGTCTCTCTTGTGTAAGTGATCTTCCTGCTTTGGCCACCGGAGGAGTCTTCTCTGAAAGCCTACCAAACCATGGATTTTGGTTGGAGCTGATGTTCTTAATTTTCAGTTTTTCAAGTCTCACTGCAAAATGAGTTCATTTATTTTGTAGAACAGAATTCACCACTGATAGAGCCCATATACTAAAATCTTTTCAGCTTCTAAAAATGGTAGCTATAGTAGAATACTAAAGAAGTAAAAGTCCCAAGTATCATTTTAAAATGTTGCCCACACACACTGATTTTGCAAGAATAAATCAAAATAGCATTTTTAACAAAACTAATTTTTCAGTCTTCAGTATTCTGAAATGTCATCAATGAAACAGTGATTTAAATGCAAAATTAAACATGTAAACTGAATTAATGCTACTAAAAACATGATGGGCTATAGTAGAAGGCCCAGCAGTTTTGAATTTAGATTTATGTGGCTTTAGATATCAACATTATCACTTCCTGGCTCTGTTTTCTTCAAGAAATTAAATTTATGTGAAAAGGATTTCATATATAAAAAATGAGGAAAATGATGTGTATCAGCAGGGTTGTTGTGAGGTTCAGAATAATATATGTAAAATGCATGACATATCCAGGAACTCAATAAATGTAATTATTATTATTACAATGACTTTAAATGCTCTCTTGTTTTTGCCTTGTAACTGAAATTGTGTTAAGTGACCGTGTTGTGTACATTATCAAGTGAATTCATAACACTTTTGCCCATAAATAAGTTTATGGTACAAAGAAACATATTAATAGAATGAAGATTTATAAGGGCTTTTGAACATACTAATAGTGTTGTAAGTTAAGTGTGTACAATAGCATTTCCCAGTCCCAGACACCATAATAGGAATATACTTAGCAGAAGAGGATAGCAAAATATGATTAGCTATACACATTTTCAAGAGATATTTCAGTCTTTGTCACAAGTGAATTTTTAATGGAGAAACAATCTATTTTCTTAGGTAGGTCCCCTAGCAGGTGTGGTCTTCCCTATAGGACACCCTTTTATTCATTTTAATATAAATAAACATTAAAGACAAATCAGTGGGTTTTTTTTTTTAATCATTCAAACTGATTGCTTTTAATACCTGTTTTGGGCGAAAAACTTTTCTTTTGAATTTAATTTTGTCATATGAGTTCTGATTGGCTCTCAGTGAATTCCATTCCAGAAAAAAAAAATATAAAAAAAGCAAAAGCACATTAGACTAGTTTAGAGAGCAGTTCTGCTTCAGAAATCAATAGAATAACCACCATTAGGATACCATGTAAGATTTCTATTATTTATGAATAATAATTCATAAGGATTATATGAATTGTCTGTCATTATTGATATTGCTGGTAGAGACTTTTGGAATTATCACTCTGGGTCACAGAGAGTTTAACTCAGCAAAGTAATGTCAACTTTAATTGGGTTGCAGCTTTTGTCTGATATGTTCTCAATGGACAAGATTTAGTAGTAAATTCTAATTTTGATATGTTTATTCTAAAAGCCAATTTATGTCCAATATTTGTTACCTTTTCTTCAGGTTGCATTTTCTAGTATTCTTACAATATTTAAAAATTCAGTTTCCAGGGGCACCTGGGTGGCTCAGTTGTTAAGCGTCTGCCTTCGGCTCAGGTCACGATCCCAGTGTCCTGGGATCGAGCTCCACATCAGGCCCCACGTCCGACTCATTGCTCCACAGGAATCCTGCTTCTCCCTCTTCCACTGCTCCCCTGCTTGTGTTCCCTCTCTTGCTGTGTCTCTCTCTGTCAAATAAATAAATAAAATCTAAAAAAAAAAAAAAATTCAGTTTCCAAGCCTTTAAGTATTTTTAGTTTTCTCTAAACCTTTTATGATGTTTGACTGAACGTCTCTTTTGAGGAAACTTAAAAGTCTCTGAATCTTATCTTTGCTATCTACTCATCTGTATTCTCAGGGCTTGTTTGGGTTCTTCTGGCCCATTTTCCTTTCACTTGTAGATCCATTTCCTGTCCATGTTTGTTCTTCTTTGATTCTTGGGGAAAACATTATATTTGAATCAAAGTGTTAGCAGATGAAGTTCATTTCATAGATAATTCAGATTTCTTACAGTCAAGGGGATGCAGAAAGCACAAAGCAGAATGGTGGTTGTTCCCTGATTGCGTTGGTCAGGAAGCATGCTTGGTCTGCAGACTTACACTACTCATCTAGAACAGGGTACTGCCTTCTAGAAAGCACTTGACCTTTATTGAAGGAAAAGGCACCATTTTACTTGCATAAATACAGCTTGAGATAGTATGCATGCACTAGTATTTTTTTCTCACAAGTCACTTAAAGCTATACTGCTATTGTTCAGGCTTCATTTGAGAAAAGTTAAAGTGAGTAAAATATTTAACAACAAATTTAACAATGTTTCTTATGTACACCCTTCATCTAACTCCTCAGAAATGTATGATGGCTGTTTCCCCATGTTCTTTCTTTCTGATCTCTCCTTGCATTGCTCCCAGGGTAGCTTTTCAACTTCATACCTTGGAACGTCACTGCTGATTCAAAATTTAAAATTTTAAGGAATGTTCTACTACACTTCCATTTGTTTTGGGTTTTGACTCTAATTGTGTTCTTAGATTTTAGATGGCATAAACCATGTTAGTTTGCACCTTCAGAATATATCCAGAATCCATCCACTCTTCATCCCCTCATTGCTATCATCCTAGTCCAAGCCACCATCGTCTCTCATCTGGATTACTTCAATGACACCAAATAGGTATCCTTCTAGGATACCTTCCCCACACCTCTCATTTCCTGCATAGCAATGAGTATGAGCCTCTAACAGATAAGCCAGATCCTGTTACTCCTTTGCTCAAAACCCTCCAATATTGTTTCATTCCATTCTGGGAAATGCAAAGGTCCATGTGATTGCTTACAATGCCCTTTTTCCACCAGCTCCTCTCTGACACCATTTACTACTCCATCTGTTCCCTTCACTCCAGCCACACGGATCTCTTTTCTCTTAACCAAGTGTGTCAGGCACTGTCCTCTCTCAAAGTCTTTGCATGGCTTCCCTGTCTGCCAAGGTATCTGCAGGACTCATTTCATCACCTCTCCTGGGTGTCTGTGCAAATATCAGTGGGGTCTTCCCAGGCAACTCTAAGCAAAAGTACAGTATTCCTTACCCTTCCCGCGCCAAATCGTTGCTTTATTTTGCATCACAAAATTTATCACCAAATGATATCCTATGTATTTTCCCTTTGGTTGGTGCCCATTACCCCCATGGGATGTAGGCTTCATGAGAACAGGAGTATTTGTATTCTTTGTTCACTGCTACCCACAGCACTTTGCACGTAGAGGCAGTCTGAATATTTATGAAATAGCTGGATCAAGATATAAATATCTTTCATGTTGGTACTCCGTGTATGTGAGTGTTATCTGCTGGGTAGAAGGCATGTAGTGAGAGAGTGATGGTCAATGAGGAAGAACCAGGCATATTCTTTACAAAAGTTTAAATTAGCAATGACAACGGAAATCACATTTTCCCCAAGAATGGACACGTTTTGATCCTCTATGTTTATGTGAAATATTTAAAATATAATGGCTTACATATTTTGATGTTTTGACAATTTCTAAGGATCAGCTTGTTCAACCAAACCCTAGTTGTAAAAGTAAATGCAGACTCACAAGAATTCTAAGCTATTCCTCCTATCTATCATTATGTAGGTCAATTAAAAGAGCATCTCAATAACAAATATGTTTTAGAAATTGCGAGAGGATGGAAACCAGTTTAGTGAGGTATGATTCAACTATTTTTCTAGGTCCTAGTGAGAATGAAATATGGGCTTTTGGAGGTCGTTCCAGTCCTCAGTGAGAGGGATTACTTGGGGAAGTCATTCTTGGTCCTGTGAGGTTCCTGAGTGTCAAGAACGTATCTGGGGTAGGTGGAGATGGTGATGATGATGACGGTGATAGTGATAAAGATAACAAGAGCTAATGGCTGATACTTCCTGAAGTGGTTGCTTGTAGGAACATACTTTAATCTTTACAACCTCAGAAAGTCGGCATTATTATTCCCATTTTACAAATGAGGAATTTCAGGTATGAAGAAGTTGAATAAATAGCCAAAGTCACAGAAAAATCATAAGTGGCAGAGATGGAGTTTAAATGCGCAGCTTCAGAGAACCCTCTCTCTCTTGACCTCTCTGCGAACATGCCAAGCTCCTGCCTAGAGGAGCTTTTTTAATTACATGAGATAGGAGCTATTTTTTAAATAGATGAGATATCAGATGATCACTTGGACAAGGCTCTGTCCAGGCAGTGGTGACGAGAGTAGAGGGAAAGTCTCATCTTGCTCCTCAAGGGTAAAGCCCACCTCTCTCCTGGAGGCACAAGGTAGACCCTCTAGCTTCCCTGCAGGGATCCTCTGATCTTTAATCCTTCCATGGCTGTGAGGAGACACCAGCCAAGAAAGACACTGGGTCAGTATAGGACTATGTAGTCTGGGGCTAACGTTGCCAAATATTTCCAAGACAAACTTACATTAAAGTTAGTGATTTGAAATTCAAATTTCACTGGGTGTTCTGTTCATTTTTTGTTCATTTATTTGTTTGTTTGTTTTGTTCAGTCTCACAACTCTACTCATGGCTTGTCTACCTCTGCCAGGAATGCTGAGCAGATCACAAGAGCAGAGAAAGCCATTACCTTGGCCTTTGTGAATTCCCATGTAGACTCATCAATGGTTCATTTACTCACACATCATTGTTGGAAAGTGGCTGCCTACCAGAGTCAGCATGCTGGGTTCTGAAGGAGGCTTTGTGAATGTTCACTCCTAGAGCTCTAGGACTTACATTAGTGAGTAGCTCTGTAAGCTACAGTGGCTGTATACAGAGGTCCTCAAATTTTAGTGTATAGTAGGATCACCTGGGAAGCTTTTTTTAAAAAATGCTGATTCTTAGCCCTAACCCCAGAGATTGTGATTCTAGGAACAGAACCCTGAAATCTGTTTTCAATGAAACTCTGGGTGACCTTGAAGTGGGTGGTTCCAGGAGCATTCTTTTTTTTTTTTTTTTTTTTTTTTTAAGATTTTATTTATCTATTTGACAGACAGAGATCACAAGTAGGCAGAGCAGCAGGCAGAGAGAGAGGAAGGGAAGTGGGCTCCCTGCAGAGCAGAGACCCCCATGCAGGCCTTGATCCCAGGACTCTGGGATCACGACCTGAGCCAAAGGCAGAGGCTTTAACACACTGAGGCACCCAGGTGCCCTCCAAGAGCATTCTGTGATAAGTTTGGGTCTGGTGGATGAAAGAGACTTGATCCAGATAGCACAAGAATCAATAAGAAATACTTCTCATTGAGACTTTAGACACTGGGACATTGGGTGTTTTGAGTTTCTCTAAGATGTTAATGCAGAGTATGGAATATTATTGTATGATAAATATTACTCTTTCTTTTCTTTTTGCTAAAATATCGCTAAGTGTGCAGGCAAGTGGGAATTGGCTGCAAGCATGGTAAGCTCTCCCAAAGTGCAGTTTCCCCCAGATTCTGATCAGAGCCTTGAGTCAAGCGAAGTTTCACACTCTTCCAAAGTAGCTTAGACCTCTTGAGGCACAGTTGGTTCTACACCAGGGTTATTTATGAAAGCCTTGTTTCTGGAAGGAAACGGTTTTCTGTGTTTCATAGGGTTAAAAGCAAGGACTTGTACCTACAACTTTTCAAAACAATTCTATATTTCAGCCTAATGTTTGTGGTACTGATATGGGATGTGGAGGCATTTGTGTATTAGTTGTTGAACACCCGGACTGCGGAATCCTCTGCAAAGTCAAGCCAAAGCAGTGAGCATTCTGGGAGGGATGCCAACAACAAATTGTAGTAATCCAGCCTTGTTGTTAGAAAAGCATGAATCAAAAGCTCAGCATCTTGCTGAGACAGCAATCGTCTTAACCTTGTTATACTCCTGAGATGGTAATATGAGGTCTTATCAATATGGTTGATATGGCTCTCAAAGGAAAGCTGAGGGTCAAAAATGGCCAAAATTTATCATGGAGAATATTGCTTTGTGGGATGTCCAGCTGTAGAATTGTGACTACCCACTAAATCCTCTGTGAAGTGAGAAATCTATGGTCTACTGCCTGTAGGATAAGAGAAGGGGAAGGAAGTGGAATCAAAAGTGAAATAAAACTGGTCAAATGAGATGAAAGGCTGATATCTTAATTTTCAGCTATAGGCATCAGTTTTTGAGATTACCCCTTAGGCAGCTTCTGATTGACTGGTGATAGTTCCCTGGCGGGAAAGATTAAAGGCTCTCTGGGTGGCCATATTTTAAATGGTGAAATCTTTTCAAAGAGGGTTTGTTTTTGTAATCAAATCTAAGCTGTGTTCAAGTCCTAAGTGACCCAGACAATTAATAGCACTTAAATGAATATTCGGAGCAAGTATGCTGTGATCTATGGTCTCTCTCTCTCTCTCTTTTTTCTTTTTGAGCTTTATATCTAGCAACATTCTTAGACAGGTGTCAAAGCAAGATTTATGCCAAGAAGACAGAGCTTGCTTTAGGGGTTGTCATTAGTATTCAGTTTCAACCTCGTGGCCTCCAGAGGGAAGGGCAATATGCACAGTGTTCAGAATCCTGGGCTTTGAAGTGAGAAAGACCTGGACATGAATCACAACTTTGTCATTTCTAAATTGTGAGACCTTGGCCAAGTGACTTAACCTCTCTGTGCTTTAGTTTTATGAGCTATAAAATTAGGTGATGGTAGTATTTGTCTCATAAAGTCTTTGTGAAAATGAAATGACAAATCATATGTAAAATGCTTTCTACAGTACTCGGTGCATACTATGCCCTTTATAAATATCAACATTCGAGAATTCAAGACCCACTCCTCCTCCCTAAAAGAAATGGCACTTCTCAAGGCCCCTGGGTGGCTTAGTCCATTAAGTGTTTGCCTTCGACTCAGGGTCCTGGGATTGAGCCCTGCTTCGGGCTCCCTGTTCAGTGGGGAGTCTGCTTCTCCCTCTTCCTGGGCCCCTCCCCGAGTCATGTTTTCTCTCTCTCTCTCTCCTTCTCAAATGAATAAATAAAATTTTTTAAAATTAAAAAAAAAATTGCACTTCCCTTTCCCACCCGCATTCTGAATAACTTGAGAATTTTAGAATAAATAAAGACACCAGTAAAATAGCTCCTTATTAATGATGGAGAAAGGCTGGAGAACCGGATTTAGTTTGACAGACAAATTGTTTTGCTGAGTGTATGTATTGCCCCAAATTCGGCAGACTCACCCTACCTGTTACAATAGCATTGTAAGGGCCAATTCAGCCAGAGCAGCCTCACCCAGGTTGAACTGTCATTTTGTTGTAAAACTTGGATTGACCTTGCTCCCCTCCCCCAGGGGAACTTACTTAACAAGTCCCAGAAACCAGTCCCACATAACAAAGTCCAAGTCCAAAGGCCAGGTGGAGACATTCAATCAGTGGGGGCGCATACTGTCTCCTAGCTACCAAGGTGATAGGCTAGTTTCCATGGCTACTGTGGGGTGAATTGTAATTCAATTAGCCACCTGTGTGTGGCCAGGCCCAACTACATGGTCTGGAAAGCAGGGAGGGGTCGTCCTCTGTAAGGGGTGACCCCGACCAGTCTGTTTGACCTTGGGTCTGATTCCTGATGCTTGGTGAGAAATAAAGCTTTGCTTGACCTTTGCTTTGTATCAGTCTCGCTCCTTTAATCACAGACCCATTATTGGGGGACGCAATTTTGGGGGGACCCAACAGCACCACCTGGCCCAGCCCTCCCATGGGAGAAGGAAGAAGAGCACAATATGCTCGTTCCTCTAAGAAGCTTTTTTTTCAAGCAGAACTGGACTGAACATGCACAGATAGTCTTTCCAAATTCACCAGAGACATGATTCTATATTATCAGGGTCTGAGTGAATAAAAGATCAGGAGAGAGAAGGGGTGTGATAGATATAGTCTTCCTCACAGAAATCAAGACCAGGAGATGAAGTTCCCATCTAACACAATGTTATCATTGTCATCAATAATTCATTTCCATTATGCTTTATTTCGTTATTTAATTTGGTATTACCTTCCACCTTTATCTCTTTAATCATACCATGACTATTGCTGTGACAAATTACCACAAACTTAATGGCTGAAACAATACGTGTGTAAGTCAGAAGTCCATAATCAGTCTTGATGGGCAGAAGTCAAGGTATGATGGGCAGAAGAGAAGGCTGATTGCTTCTTTCACCTTGTTGAGGCTGCCGGCTTCTGGTCCTTTCCGTGTATCATTCCATCTGTTTGCTTTCTTTATCCGTCTCCTGCTACTGTCTTTGACCATTTTGTCTCCCTCTCCTAAGGACTTTTGGGATTCTACTCTGCCTACTCATACAATCCAGGAAAATCTCTTGTCTCAAGATTCTTAATCACATCTGCAAAGGCTTTGTTACCGTGTAAGGCAACAGAGTCACAGATTTAAGGGATGAGATTGTGCATGTCTTTGGGTAGCTATTATTCAGCTGACCAAATGACATTTTGATTGTCTGAGTTTGTCTTGTAGCTATTTTTCATGTTATTTTGTATAGCACTTAAAAAAAATATTTTCCGAGTCAGGTTGTAAATTCCTTAAGAGTAGATATCAGATCTTCTATGTTTTTACATTTATTCTGCTTTATTATCTCACATGTTAAGGCAAACTAATGGGTAATAGCCACTCAGTAAAGCTATTGGTTTAAACGCTTCAAATATCACAGTGTTGAGAATGGAGGCCTGTGTCTGGTTTAGTTATGTTCAAGAGAAGCAAAATCCCAGCTTTGACTTTGGATTCTACAAATATTCAGACCACGTAAGAAACAGTGTAGTTGGGGTGAAGCATTAGAATGTGACTTGTTTCCCAGAATTCTCACTTGCTGGAATGTGGAGAGTCTTTGGGACTGTCAATAATTGTGTTAAGATTTACCAGAAATCTAAGGGATTCTTTCTGCCACACTCTCCTTCCTTCAGATAAAGAAGAGAACTGCTGCAGTTTTTATGAGTGGATGTGAAAATTTGCACTGCACAATTTAACCTGCTCTCACCATTAAACTTTGGAGAGGTGGATTATTATACTACGGAATTTGATTCTGACTTTAGCTGCAATGGTTGATAAGAAGCGTACCGTGACTTGAAATAAATACACACAAAATCATTCCTTCTCTAATATGTAGGTGCATAGCAAATGCATGATTGTTCCTCACTTAGGGGTTGGATTAGAAAATTATCGAGGCCAGTATGTAATCTTAAGGTATTCTATTTACATTAATGTAAATCTAAATGATATCTAAATATCTAAATGATATCTAAATGAACCACAGAATTAGCTTTAAAACACATAGCCCAATTCACATCCATTATTTTAAAAGTTAGTGATGCCGTACAGTAGCTTTGTTTATATTTTGTTATATCATTAAGACCAAAAAAAAAAAATTCTTTGTCGTTAGCCCTGAAAATTTGCAATTGCCCTTAGGTACTTCATCTGTCCTACCTTCACATCCTCCCCCTCCCTTCTTGACTTTTCCTCTCTAGAATGGTAGAAACTGAATTGTGGGGCTAGAAAGAACCCTAGAGGTCATCTTGTCAATTTGGACATTTTACAACTGAGAACATAACTCCAGAGACATTCTGACTTGCTTAATGTCACATAACTATTGACAGAGTTTTATTAAAAACACAAGTCTCCTAACTCTCTGTAAAGACACCCGCACCCCCCCCTCCAATTTAGGTAAGGGAATTTAAGAGTAGAGAGCAACAAGAAAAATTATCAAGGAGTAAAGCAATGAAGGATGAGAGAAGTCTGGAAATACTGTGGCCTAAAGGAGGCACGAGTCACAGTCACCTGCTTTCTTATCTAACAAAGTTTATCATCTGTTAGAAGAAGAAAGAGGTGCCTGCCCTGGGGTTTGAAAATAAGACCACTGGCGAAGGTTTAATTCTGATGGACAGTGCTGGTGGGCACCTTCTCCCCTCTGGGTGAGCAGAACACCTGAGAACCAAGGTCACAGGACCTAGAGAAATGATTATAATATAGGGATGAGTAGAGAGATACAAGGAAATGGCAAAAATTGCAAAAAAGAAAGAAAAAAAAAGCAGGAATGGCAATAGCAGGAACAATGTTAATAGTAGGAAAAGAGGTATGTAGAATTAAAAGTATTATTTAAGCTAGACAGAGGGTCATTTTATAGTAATAAAGTGACTAAACGAAATTTATGAAAATTCTGAAACACCAAACAAAAGTACCCAAGATCACGTAATAACTAAATGTAGAGAAGAGTATCTATTCGATACACAAGGATAAGTTATAAAACTACAATTATAATGGGAGACCTTAATACTCATTTTTAGAATAATATATAGGGGAATTGAACAATGATGCCAACACATTTTCTTATGGAGAGAGATCAAAACAAAAAGAAAAATTCAGAAACATATATCCCTTGAATATAGAATATAAATTATCTTGTGTCCACGGAATTTAAGAAAATGGATTATGTAACCACAAAACAGATCTTGATAAAATTTTAAAAGCACAATATTGGGGCACCTGGGTGGCTCAGTCAGTTGAATGTATAACTCTTGATTTTGGCTCAGGTTATGACCCCAAGGCGGTGAGATCTATGCTTGCTTAGTGGGGAGTCTGCTTAAGATTCTCTCTCAGCCTCTCCCCCTATTCTCTCTCTCTCTCAAATAAATAAATAAATCTTTTTTTAAAAAGCATAATATTTACTGACTACTCTCTTTGACCATATTTTAAAAATTAGAAATAATGAAATGATGGTCTTCTTTTTTCTCTTTGATGCCCAAATAAATAGTAACTCCTTGGAAAATACAAATGCGTTCCTGGTTAGCTCATAGATCAAAGCCACATGAAAACTGAAATTAGAGTACCTGAAAACAGTAAAACAGGGTGAATATCAAATTCCATGGAACACAGAAAAAAGAAAATTTACTTTTAAATCTTTTTGATAAGTGGTACAGTAAAAGGGAAAGAGAATGAGACATATTTGGAAATCCCCCTCCCCCCAAATTGATTTCTCGCAAAGCAAACATCACCAAAATTGATAACAAAGTACAGAACTACAATAGAATGCTTAGGACCAAAGAATTGAGAAAGGTGATCCCATAAAAAAGAGGCATTGTGAAGTCGTACTTTGCTAGTGGAAATGTACAAGAAGCAGGAACTGTGGAAAACAGCTTGGTGTTTTATATATTAATTAAACATAAACCATATGATCCAGAAATCCCACTCTGAGGTCTATACCCCAAAGAACTGGAAGCAAGGACTCATACAGATACTTGTATGCTGGCGTTCATAGCAGCATTCTTCAAAAGAGCCAAAAGGTGGAAGCAACCCATGTGTCATCAACAGATCAATGGATCAATGAAAGGGAATGAGTTCTGACACTTGCTGCAAAAATTACTTGACAATGTAGCAACATTAAGGTAAATAAGCCAGCCATAAAAGATAAATATTGTGTGATTTTCCTTGAATGAGTTACCTAGATTAGACAAAGAGACAGAAAGTAGGCTAGAAGTTACCTGGGGATGGAGAAAACGTGGAAGGTGGGGTCACTGTTTAATGGGTTCAGAGTGACTGTTTGGGCTAATGACAAATTTCTGGAAATGGCCAGTGATGATGGTTGCACAATATTGTCAATGTACTCAGTGCCGTAGAATTGCACACTTAAAAATGGTTAAAATTGTAGATTTTGTGTTATATTGTATAGGTATATTTTCTCTACTAAAAAGAAACATCATGACTAGATATTTTCCTGAGTTCTAAATAATCTTGAAAGAACAGATCTCTCTCATGTTAATCAATTTACAAATAAGAAAAGATGAAAAGTTCCTCAAATTGTTTTTGAAGTCGGTGCAACCTTAATTCCCAAATCTGGTAAGGGTATTTCAGTCTGGCATGGTATCAAAAGAAGATATATTAGGCCACCTAAAATTTATACAGAAAATCAAATGTGGTTCTATATCAAAATCTCATTATAATTTGCTTAATTAACAAAGTAAAGGAGAAAAAAAAGCTTATAATTTCAGGAGAAACTAAAAGCATGTTAGACAAAATTTCAGAGGATATCCCAAGTAAAATATGAATAGGATGAACTTTTAAAACCTTAAAATTGCGGTGCCTGGATGGCTTAATCAGTTATGTGTCCAACCCTTGGTTTCAGCTCAGGTCATGATCTTAGGGTCCTGAGATGGAGCCCAGCTTTAGGCTCCTCACTCAATGCTCTCTCTCTCTCATTCCAAAAAAAAAAAAAAAAAAAAAAAAAATTCACTTGTAACTTTGACTCCTCCAAAATACTACTAATAACCTACTGTTGACTGGAAGCCTTACCAGTAACAGCTAATTAACATATATTTTTAATGTGTATATTCTTCCAATTAAGTAAGCTAGAGAGAAAATGTTAAAATCATATGGGAGAGAAAATACATTTACAGTACTGTGCTCTCAAAAATTCGCATAGAAGTGGACCCGTGCAGCTCAAAACCATATTGTTCAAGGGTCCACTGTAGTAATAAAATCATCAGCTTATAAAATTGTATGTACAGGGGCGCCTGGGTGGCTCAGTGGGTTAAAGCCTCTGCCTTCGGCTCAGGTCATGATCTCAGGGTCCTGGGATCGAGCCCTACATCGGGCTCTCTGCTCTGCAGGGAGCCTGCTTCCTCCTCTCTCTCTGCCTGCCTCTCTGCCTGCTTGTGATTTCTGTCTGTCAAATCAATAAAATATTAAAAAAAAATTGTATGTACAAAATCATGTATTATAGAATTTCTCAGACAGGCAAAAATACTGAAAGTTGGAAATATACTAAATGTCCATGCACAGGGAAGGCTTTAGATAAGCACTTGTTTGTCAACCCTGTGGAGTATCTTGCTACTGTGCATCCATTAAACATATGAGAAATTACCATTTGTACTCAAGGCATTTTTAAGGGAGACAAGATGCAGAGAGAGTGTGCATTATATGATGCAATTTTTATAATCAGTCCCAGACTCCCTATCAGTGCAGATGTACAGGTATGTGCATGTGTGTCTGCACCTGTAAGATTACAAGAGACTGAAATAAAGCCCAGAACTACAAATGCAGGGTTATTAACATAGGTTATCAGATTGATTGGAGAAGGGGCAATAAATATGAATGAGTTAGAGAGAAATGTCAGAGAGGTGACTTTGGAGGGAAGCAGATAATTAGCTTTTTCTCTGTATGTCTTTATATGTGTTGTTTATTGCAATGAGCATGTGTTAGTCCATATTTGAAAAAATATCAATAAAAAGAACCAACGTCGAGTTGAATGTCTGCCTCCCGAAAGACGTGTCCATTCAGAACATGTGAATGTGATCTTATTTGGAAAAACCATCATTGCAGATGAGATTTATTTAATATCTCCAGATGGGATCGTCTTGGCTAGTGTGGACCCGAAATCCATAATGGGTGATTTTATAAGGGAAAACAAGGGCAGAAGATGCGTGAAGACGAGAAGGCCGTGTGAAGCCTGAGGCAGGCACCGGACTGAGAAGCCACAAGACACGAAATGCCCAGGAGCCACCAAAAGCTGAAAGAGGCAAGGGACAGAATCTCCCTAAAAGCTGCTGGAGGGAGTACATACAGTCCTACCCACACCTTGACTTCACACTTCAGATCTCTAGAACCAAGGGAAGAATTTTCAGTTGTTTTAAGCCATTACGTTTGTGTTTATGATGGCAGCCCTGGGAAACACAGAGATGTTAAGTCTTTATTTCGATGGAAATTTTATGCAAATTCCAATATGTAAAGAAAATTAGATCTATTCTGGTTCAGGAAAGTGACCTCTGCTCCATACTCTCCATCTCGGCGTCGCCACGGAAACACTAGGTAGGTTTGATGCACAGCTTGTAGATCACTGATTGAGTCCAGTCCCTTCTGTACAGATAACACGAGGCTTGAAGAGCATTTCCCACTGCTTGGCAAGCCCAGCAAGCCTCGTCTCCTTTCTTATCTTATCCCTGTGAAGGCTTGGGGTCACTGTGAGTCCTTTATCATAGCTGGGCAGAGTTAAGTCAGCCCTTCTGTCTGCAGGACTTGGAGAGTGCTATTTTTTAACTTTTCCCAAATCCAGTTCACTGCTCCACAATCCCTTCTGTAAAGTTTTTAGTAACTTTTACAAATTTTTTCTCTGTTTCATTTGGAAAGGATTTTGCATAAACCACTGGTTTCTTGCTGAAGATCTTTAGTTATGCAATTTTCCCTTGAAATATGTATATCCCTCATGGATTCTTAATTTTGTGTCTCCGATTCATCATATGACAAAACTAAACTGAGAATTCCCTTCACATCACTGCATGCAAAAATTCCCAGGATATGAAAATGCTTGAGAAGTCAGGATGCTGGGGGGGTGCATAAAGAATGAGTGCAGCTAGTGTGAAGTCAGGGAAGAGGGGAAAAATTGTTGAGAAAATGCAGGTAAGGCTCCATGTCTTCCAGTATGCCATAGGATTCCTGTAGGATGAAGCAGACATTTTCCTCAACCCACGTTTTTTATTCCTGCCAAATTCCATTTTTATTTCTATGAAAGGAACTTTCCACCTTCTCCAAAGCATCATTGCAAGGTAGTTTAAGCTGAAAAGGTTCTGATGAGCTAGATGAGGTGTGAAGATGTGAGAGGACCATTTTTGGGAGACATCACAACCATCACTTTATAAAACTTACATGGGGGTCTTTGGGTGTTTCAGATCAACGTATGTTTTGTGCATTGAAGAAGAGGTAACTGGAGCTGAAGAAGTAGTTTGTAGACCTTCTACTTGACTCTTGAGCAATCACACATAGATGTCGTGAAAATTTTGGAAAGTAGCTTTAGAAGACCATGAGTGGTTACAAAATGACATAGGGCCCATGGAAAGCAAAGGGTGAAGAAACAATGCAAAATCGGGGCAACCAAAACAGAAATAAACACAAAAATGAATGGGGTGGAGCTTTTTCTATTTATCACAACTAAGGATTTTGTGTATTTATAATGATAAGGGATCCAGATGATATAATGACCCTGAGTAATATGTGTAGTTTTAGAGATCTATACCACATTTGATATAGATCACATATTGAGATAGACACATAGAGATCTATATCACTGTTTACAATTTTTATTCCATTCCATTAGGTGGATTTGATCTCTCTTGTTAGATTTCCTGGTAGGATAAATATGCCCCCAATATTGCATAGGACATACACTAAAAAAACATTTTTTATATTTATCTGAATTTCACACTTAATGGGTGTCCTGTGTTTTTATTTGTTAAATCTGGCAAATAGTGTTCTATTTTAAAGACAGAGGACTTTCCTACTTTTTATTACCTAAATGAAACGGGTGTCAAACTCACCAACTCTAGTCTCTGGAAGCCTCAAGGGGTCTCCCAAATTTTTGGCAAATTTATAGAGAACTTGCATTTGTAGGTCTCTCCAAGTCTGTGTTTCTGTCTGTACTTTTGCGTACTCTGTCTCACAGGTCCCCAGACTGCTATGGCATTCAGCCCTTACTTCAGTTTTCATGAATAACCCCAGCACACACTGCCACACATGCATACCAAGAATTTAGTGTGTGTGATTCGTAGTGATTTGGTGCATCATGGCGAGAGGCAGTAACACCTTCAAGCCTTGCTTTCCTCCCCTTCTTTTATCTGTTGTGCTCAAATCCCTTTTCCTGAGCAGCCCTCAAAGAGCCACATGCTTCACTGTAACTTTGGGGTCAGCTTTTTCTTGACCTGGATGGTGGGAATTGGGGAGAGAAGCGCCCAGCTTTTCCTCCAAAGAATCAAAACATTTTTCCCAAGAGAGGTCGATTTCTCCTGAGGAAGAATTCTAGTACCAACTGTGAAAGTAATGCATTTTCTCCATTTATTACATATTTATTATAAGCATAAAAGCAAGTCTACAAGAAAAGTTGGGTTCAGTGTATGTTACATTGGAAAAATCAGTGTGAATTCATGTCCTTAAAAGACTTATTTTCCAGCTCTATCATTATCATAAATGGCGTAACAGCAGGGGCACTACTCTAATTCATTACCAACCCTCATGTTCACCCTTCGCTCACAAATTCTGTTCCCTGGAGAGGAGTTGCCTCTAAGTTTAGTACAAAGACAAAATGAGATGGATCCACAGCAATCTGTTAACCAGAAATCAAAGCTGCCTCTTGAAACACCAGGGTAGCGCTTCAATGACAAAAGAGCCAGCAAATAATAATAAGAGTATTAATACTAATGGCTAAATTGGAACAAGGGAGGTCTGCAAAAAGCCATGCGTTCACAGTCATACTTAAAAGAAAAAACACGAAGTGTGCCACGAGGTACTTCTAATACAACAAAAGAATTATTCCAGTAGGATCTTTATATCTTTATTGATTTAAATAAGGAGAAAAGTGATGACGTATGACATTTTATTCTCTTTGTTTAGTATTTACTTTTTTTATATATGGATATAGTCTTGTGTAAGAAAGAGGAATTAAAATACGTGAATGAACCAATAGGACACAGGAATTCCACACAATGAGGTAAACTTTTGTCTTAATATAGAAATGACCAGAAGAGGGGGACATACTAAATGCTAAAGGACTTATCAGAATTAATGGCCTTATACAATAATGACTCACAGGTTATTAAAGTTGATTATAGCTATGGCATACAGGCATACACAATGATCATTACAAAACAGGATGTTCCAAAATTATAAATGATCCAACTGCTCTAAAAAGAAAAGTGTAGAGGTTTAAGCCCTCATCTCCAAGGAGATGAAGCCATTACTCATTATGAATAAACTATGAATTTTAATATACTAATAAGGAATACACACATTTTCATAATTGAAACAAACCAGGTCAGTGTGTCATAATGTCAAGGCATCAGCATAAGGACTTCAGCTGTAAGAAAGGAAAGACAAGTTTTCAAAAATTAAAATTTCTATTAAAGGCAGGGATACATGGATCTCTCAGTATATAATGAGTTAAAGTTTTTTGGTTTTTGTTGTTTTCTGAGGGAGAGTGAGAGTGGTCTCTCAGATATAAGGGCAGACAGAGAATCTTAAGCAGACTCCATGCCCAGCACAGAACCCGATGCAGGGCTTGATCTCACAACCCTGAAATCATGACCTGAGCCCAGTTGGATGCTTAACCAAGTGAGCCACCCAGGCTTGTATGTGAAAGCCTTATATGAAAAGGCAATTGGTCTATTGCAGAGACATAAGCTTGCTTTACCTTGGACCATACTACCAAGTGTCACACCACAAACATAAATGAACCGGCCAACAACCTGAATTCTGGTATTTTATTTTGGCATTGCTTTTCACTTAGATCTGGAAAAAAATTTTAATTCCCTGTAGAGTTTTTAAACATTGGTATGGAAAGTTTAAGCAGGTATAAAAATTAGAACTTTGTAAAGATGTAAAAGTAAGAATTAAAATAAAGTTTCTTTCATGCTACTTAGCACTTTGGCTACCAGTATGATTCTAAGGTATTGAACAGTTATGGAATCGTTGACTCATTATGTTTGTGTATGTTTTATTTGCTATTTAGGGTATTAAAGTATTCAAAAGAATCAGTCACAGTGAATTGCTAATTGCCATCTAAATTGCTTAAAGTGATTTAATTAATCAACTTTACAGTTAATACCTAAATGTCCACAAAAATCGATCTCCCAAGTTTTGCTTTTCAGTCATGTGGATTTAATGAATTAAGCATTGAGTAAAAGGAATCATTACATTGAACCGAAATGACTCCTGAGATGTAATCATAAAACAATTATGTTTGTCTTCTGCTGTTTTTTTCTTTTTTAATCTCTAATATAGGGCCAGTTCTTCTTTTGTCTCTGTTGAGAACAGGGCCAAGTCTGTGGTTCTTCAACTTGTGATTGCCCTAAGTTCAGACACAGTGCCTAGTTAATAATTAGAATTTCATTCCCATGTACTAATCAAAATTCTAAACTTAAATTTGAGATTTCTACCTATTCCTAACTTGAGCCAGCTGTGGGCTGGTATCCTAAATTGGGAAAGGATGTGGCTGGTTGGCTTTCTAGCACTTCCACCTTTCATCTCCATCTCCTTCTTGTGATCTAGCTAACTGTATTTGTGTCCACTTTGCAGCCAGGGTATAGGAAGGAACGAGAAGAATGAGGGGAGAAGAGTTCTTAACTGACTGGTACTATTATTAGCTGTAGATGCTCTCCGGGACTATTAGAAAATTAAAACGGGCTCCTTCCTTTTACTTTAGAAACAGTTCCCTGGCCCAGTGATGTTCATTCAGGAAATCTTACCTAAGTTTTGTCAAGTGCATCTCTATTTTGCATAGTTGTTCACTGCTTTCTCAGCCCTTTAAAATTTCTTAATACCTTCAGATTTTCTGTCACTGTCAACCACTATGTGATTCTTTTGGGTGAGACTTGAGATAACCCCACGTTAGGTCTCTCGTGTGTGTTCCCCACCTCTGGTCTATGAAAAGTAAGCATGCATTCTTTGCACTGATTCTGGATGTATAAGCCAGTGCCAACTCTTTTAGTCGGTTGTCAAAACAGCAAGCTGCCCTCTGTCTCACCCTTCAGATTTCTTAAGTGTAAGGCAGACGCTTGCCCACGGTGTCTCTAAACCGGGTGTGACATGTATAAAACTCTCCCCGTAGTCTGCACCCATCAGTTTCTCAATAACCCTCCCAAGTGATGTATGGGTCTTGAAACCCAGTCTCCCCAGAGAAATCTCTCTCCACATGCTCTTCAAATATGTAAATCTTAATCTGTTAAAATTCTTCTAGTGAACTCGTGGTTAAACCACATGTGAATAGTTTCCAGAAACTTCCTTTTTGAATTCTGTATATGGTCTATTGCCTCCTATGGAATGCAGAACCTATTATGGGATTTGGCTTCTGCCAGACTCTGGTTTTAATATCTAGTAATTAATATAAAGTACAAATTTGGTGAGTGTTCTCCCTACATAAAATCCCCTCTTCATCAGAGAGTCTTAGAACATTTGTAAAGATCCGAGTTAAAGGATGCTTTGGATACCACAGACATCCGTCAATAGCCACATAAACTGGGCGGATATCAGAAATGAGAACTACGGTTGAGACTAGGGAACATCAAGCAATTTAACAGCTCTACTTAGTGAGCAGTGCTTGAATAAGACTTTTTCCTAATGTTCCATTAGCATGGTCTTTTATGTTTCCAATTAGGTTATTAGTGCTGGGAGATCAAGTCAGAGCTGCTTAAGAGCCTTTCATTGGTGGGGAGATCATAGGTCTTGGTTGTTAATTAACAGCACAGGAGTACTCATGTCTCCTTAGGTCTGTAATGGAAATCTCGGCTTGAAGCCTTAGCACCTTTACTATTAGAAAGGAACCCTGAGGTATCAGGTGATTTTTTTTCAATATTCAAAAGCATTTATGGGCCCCAATTAGATTTTTTTCCTTGAGGATGACATTAAGTCAGTATTTAATAACCTTTATTTCAGAATCACCTGGGTTTTTTTTTTTATTAAAATGAAGATTTTTATTCCTCACCCCACACAAATATGATTCGGGACTCTGGCGGGCCCCAGGTGTCAACATTTTAAATAAGGATTACAGCAGGTCTAAGAAACACACTTTGACCTAGAATTCTTCTTTCATGGACAGTCCATTAACCTCAAGAATTTAGACAAACCACCTCTCATCCCCCTGGTCACAAGTACATGAGACTGACTGAAAAATAACGTATACTTGGTCAGTATAACTCTATCCAGACAGTAATTTGTCACTGAAACCACTTTTTGCTGGTTCAGTGTTAGTGGCATGGAGCAGAAATCAGCCCCAAGGCATTGATTCTCAAAGTGCCCCTGCATAAAACACCTCTTTTAAGTTATTCTCTCTGGGCAATTGGAAAAAGAAGCTAAGTTTTAGAAAATCGTTTTTCATCTCTTTTGACTTTACTCTCAGATTTCATTGATGTTTCTGTCTTGTTTAATATTAGCCATGACAGATAAGTTTTGCAGATATAATTGTTTATAGAGCCTGTGTTGATGTCCACAGTATCCTGGGGAAAAAGACTAGTTACATCAGCCATTACCTGTTTTCCTTCAGTATGAAGTGGAATCAGTGGTATGTGAATCCCACAATGTCTTTATCTTCTGGAACACAGATGCTAGTAGCTTTGACTTATTTTCCATCACTTAGACGGTCTGCCATGGACTGTCACATGGACCATGTGGCAACTTTCAACTCTATGATGTCGGACAGAAACTGCTGAGAATTGGAGTGACTTAGTGTAATCTGGTATCAAGTCCATGTTAAAAAAAACCCATCCTGTTGCTACAGAATGACTCCTCTCTTTGGGCATCCTCCGTGTATGTTTCCTGCTTTTGTCTTCTAGTCTCACCCATGACTTTATCCACCACGGGTGGATGCATGATGCTCTTCCTCACATTTCCGAGGCATTGCCTCCTACCCAAACCTCCAGCTTCTTTTCCACCTCAATCCCTTCCTCTTTGGACAGAAGGTAAGGTCCACTCACTTCTGTCCCTGAGACAGGAGGGCCAGTCTGTTGGTCAGTCACTTTCCCTGGGAGAGCTGGGCCCTTCTACTTGGCCACACTCCCAACCAGGATGGCCTGCCAAGCCAACCGGACACATGAGCAGAGTTTCTGGCTCCTCCTGTCATTTCCAGACTTGGTGAAACACAAAGCTACTAGGGTAGGCTCTGACATTCTGAGCAGCTGTGGAAGGGGCTGCCAGAAAATAGTCCCAGAGTGTACAGGAGCTGATGCCCCAAGAGGTGACTGTTGGCAAGCAAATCAGGAGGGAGCCGGCAAATAAATTTCTTCACTTCCTTACCTTCAACTACTGTCTATTACTTCAAGCACAGTTTCTCTTTGCATCTGATTCAGAGAAGACTCATGGCCTACGTGGCTGGACCTGTGGATCCTGCTGCCCTCTCTGGCTTGTGGGGAAGTGAAAGCAACACAGAAAGCCTCACCTGCCATTGCTTTGTAGCCTTTCTTGCCTCATTTCTCTTTTTATCATCCTCGCTACCTTATTTTGTACCTGTCAAGTAAAGCATCAGTAATTAATTTCTTGCATTGAGCTCCACTTTCTAGAGAACCCTGGCTACTTGGCAAGTGTAATAGCCTGGGTCTTTGGAGTGGATTAAATACTTTTCACAGCGCTTAGGGTGTTTTCTGATTTACAGCCCAATTAAGCAAAGGCAAACTTTTGAATGTTTACTTTATCTTTAAACAAAACAAAACAAAACACAACTTAGGGCTAAATGTAATATGTATGCCTGTGCCCACGTGTGTGTCTGCGTGCACACACACACACACACACACAAATTTATTTCTAATCATGAAATGCGCTGACTTAAGCACTTAGTTTCTTTTTAAAAAATACTTTCTTGGGGCGCCTGGGTGGCTCAGTGGATTAAGCCGCTGCCTTAGGCTCAGGTCATGATCTCAGGGTCCTGGGATTGAGCCCCGCATTGGGCTCTCTGCTCTGCGGGGAGCCTGCTTCCTCCTCTCTCTCTGCCTGCCTCTCTGCCTACTTGTGATCTCTCTCTCTGTCAAATAAATAAATAAAATCTTAAAAAAAAATACTTTCTTGATTGTCATTGGTTGTAAGGAGGGAATTGTGTCCTCTAAATTGTAAATATCATAAAGTCCTTTATTTGTGTATCAGTATTTCATTTCCAGCAAATGATTTTGTCATATTCTTATGCTGTCCCCTTGCTGCTCTCAGTGCCATAGAAAGGTACAGGTAGTTACCTCCTGGCTCTCTTTTCTTCACCTGATTGAAATTTCACATAAAGTGTTCTCCTTTGTATTGGAAATAAGGGCAATTGAGCAACCAACAAGTAATAAACCTAAATTTCTACTTAAATAGAACTTAGGACTTTTTAGAATTGCAACTGATGACTGATGAACCTAACAGAATCCAATAGCAGCTTTCAAAAGAATATTTTTTTTCTGAAGGGACTCCAGAGCATAAGAAATCAAGTGACCTTTTACCAAAAGAAAAGTGATTTTTTTAGGCAAAAGGTCCAAGGCTGAGGAGAGGGGTAATTCTGTGCTGAAGCTATTTACATCAAACCTGACATGTAGCTGTAAGATTGCACTTAGGAGTGATGTCTTTTCTACTTCTCTTTAAAACTCTTACAAACATTTGCCATTTTTACGTAAATTACATTCTCATCCCCACTGAGAATCAATGAAAATACGCATGTTGATTTACTATAATGGTTGAATTTGATTGTACTGTTTTATAATCATTCCAATAAAATGTTTTTAGAGAAAACAGTCTTGAAGCTGAAACAGGCCAATAGAAAGGAAAGTGACAGAATTTGACAGCCTGTGTTTGCACGTTTCAACTTTTAAATTATCACAGACAACAAGAGCAGGGCCTTTTCTGGCCTTGTATGCACAAACATAGACACACACAGGCACACACGTACATTTGTCCTTACAGAAACATCTCACCTGTTGTTTTTATAAATCTCCCAATAGGGAAAAAACCTAGTTGGAGGTACTAAACTAATTGGACCTCCAGGGCTTTCCTAGATCCCTTTCCTGGTATATTGATGGCTGCATTTTTGTTTGCTTTCTGAAAATTGAAAACCTGGGTTAGGTTTTTACCTGCTTGCTTTTTAAAACTTTGTTATGCTAGGCAAAGAATTTAGTTTTTGTATTTTAGGAAATAAATTTATTTTGCATGAGGGTTTTTTTTTTTCTTGAAGAAGTAAATTTAGTTCTTGAGTAGGATAGATAATATCCAGCACTAGCATGATCTGCCAAATTTGCCCATCTCTAAAATGGCTGCCCGCCTCATAGGAGCTCCCTCTATTTAAATAAACAATTCAAATAATTGGAAAACATGGGAGAGAAACTAAAACTATCATGTTTTTTAAATTTATGTAAATCCCATTTCGTAAGACAAGCCTGATTTCTGAATAAGACTAGAGGAAAGTATTGTATTAAAAGTTTGAAAGTCGGCTCTGCTATGAGGACAATATTTTTTAATAAAACTAAGAGAATGATGTGAAAAATATGCCACCCAGAGAAAGATATGGTATATGAGACAGAGATTATCTCCTTTTATTACTGGTTTCTACTAGAGAAAACTTTAATAAAAGAGATGTTTACCTCCCTGAAAATGGGATGAATCCCTGCAACTAACTAATATTAAAAAAAAAAAAAAAGAGGCAGTGACTGTTATTATATTTCCTTCTCAGCACAGAAAGTCTTGCCCTTTGGTTATTTTTAGGGAAGGAGATTTGTATATTTTATTTTCATTTTATTTATTTTTTTCAGTGTAACAGTATTCATTCTTTTTGCACAACACCCAGTGCTCCATGCAAAATGTGCCCTCCCCATTACCCACCACCTGTTCCCCCAACCTCCCACCCCTGACCCTTCAAAACCCTCAGGTTGCCCCAACCTCCCACCCCTGACCCTTCAAAACCCTCAGGTTGTTTTTCAGAGTCCATAGTCTCTTATGGTTCGCCTCCGCTCCCCAATGTCCATAGCCCGCTCCCCCTCTCCCAATCCCACCTCCCCCCAGCAACCCCCAGTTTGTTTTGTGAGATTAAGAGTCATTTATGGTTTGTCTCCCTCCCAATCCCATCTTGTTTCATTTACTCTTCTCCTATCCCCCTACCCCCCCATGTTGCTTCTCCATGTCCTCATATCAGGGAGATCATATGATAGTTGTCTTTCTCTGATTGACTTATTTCACTAAGCATGATACGCTCTAGTTCCATCCACGTCGTCGCAAATGGCATGATTTCATTTCTTTTGATGGCTGCATAGTATTCCATTGTGTATATATACCACATCTTCTTGATCCATTCATCTGTTGATGGACATCTAGGTTCTTTCCATAGTCTGGCTATTGTAGACATTGCTGCTATAAACATTCGGGTACACGTGCCCCTTCGGATCACTATGTTTGTATCTTTAGGGTAAATACGCAGTAGTGCAATTGCTGGGTCATAGGGTAGTTCTATTTTCAACATTTTGAGGAACCTCCATGCTGTTTTCCAGAGTGGTTGCACCAGCTTGCATTCCCACCAACAGTGGAGGAGGGTTCCCCTTTCTCCACATCCTCGCCAGCATCTCTCATTTCCTGACTTGTTAATTTTAGCCATTCTGACTGGTGTGAGGTGATATCTCATTGTGGTTTTGATTTGTATTTCCCTGATGCCGAGTGACGTGGAGCACTTTTTCATGTGTCTGTTGGCCATCTGGATGTCTTCTTTGCAGAAATGTCTGTTCATGTCCTCAGCCCATTTCTTGATTGGATTGTTTGTTCTTTGGGTGTTGAGTTTGCTTAGTTCCTTATAGATTTTGGATACTAGCCCTTTATCTGATATGTCGTTTGCAAATATCTTCTCCCATTCTGTCAGTTGTCTTTTGGTTTTGTTAACTGTTTCCTTTGCTGTGCAAAAGCTTTTGATCTTGATGAAATCCCAATAGTTCATTTTTGCCCTTGCTTCCCTTGCCTTTGCCGTTGTTCCTAGGAAGATGTTGCTGCGGCTGAGGTCGAAGAGGTTGCTCCCTGCGTTCTCCTCAAGGATTTTGATGGATTCCTTTCTCACATTGAGGTCCTTCATCCATTTGGAGTCTATTTTCGTGTGTGGTGTAAGGAAGTGGTCCAATTTCATTTTTCTGCATGTGGCTGTCCAATTTTCCCAGCACCATTTATTGAAGAGGCTGTCATTTTTCCATTGGACATTCTTTCCTGCTTTGTCGAAGATTAGTTGACCATAGAGTTGAGGATCGATTTCTGGGCTCTCTATTCTGTTCCACTGATCTATGTGTCTGTTTTTGTGCCAGTACCATGCTGTCTTGATGATGACAGCTTTGTAATAGAGCTTGAAGTCCGGAATTGTGATGCCACCAACTTTGGCTTTGTTCTTCAATATTCCTTTGGCTATTCGAGGTCTTTTCTGGTTCCATATAAATTTTAGGATTATTTGTTCCATTTCTTTGAAAAAAATGGATGGTATTTTGATAGGGATTGCATTAAATGTGTAGATTGCTTTAGGTAGCATAGACATTTTCACAATATTTATTCTTCCAATCCAGGAGCATGGAACATTTTTCCATTTTTTTGTGTCTTCCTCAATTTCTTTCATGAGTACTTTATAATTTTCTTTGTATAGATTCTTAGTCTCTTTGGTTAGGTTTATTCCTAGGTATCTTATAGTTTTGGGTACAATTGTAAATGGGATTGACTCCTTAATTTCTCTTTCTTCAGTCTTGTTGTTGGTGTACAGAAATGCAACTGATTTCTGTGCATTGATTTTATATCCTGACACTTTACTGAATTCCTGTACAAGTTCTAGCAGTTTTGGGGTGGAGTCTTTTGGGTTTTCCACATATAGTATCATATCATCTGCGAAGAGTGATAGTTTGACTTCTTCTTTGCTGATTTGGATGCCTTTAATTTCTTTTTGTTGTCTGATTGCTGAGGCTAGGACTTCTAGTACTATGTTGAATAGCAGTGGTGATAATGGACATCCCTGCCGTGTTCCTGACCTTAACGGAAAAGCTTTCAGTTTTTCTCCATTGAGAATGATATTTGCGGTGGGTTTTTCATAGATGGCTTTGATAATATTGAGGTATGTGCCCTCTATCCCCACACTTTGAAGAGTTTTGATCAGGAAGGGATGCTGTACTTTGTCAAATGCTTTTTCAGCATCTATTGAGAGTATCATATGGTTCTTGTTCTTTCTTTTATTAATGTGTTCTATCACATTGATTGATTTGCGGATGTTGAACCAACCCTGCAGCCCTGGAATAAATCCCACTTGATCGTGGTGAATAATCCTTTTAATGTACTGTTGAATCCTATTGGCTAGTATTTTGGCGAGAATTTTTGCATCTGTGTTCATCAAGGATATTGGTCTTTAGTTCTCTTTTTTGGTGGGATCCTTGTCTGGTTTTGGGATCAAGGTGATGCTGGCCTCATAAAATGAGTTTGGAAGTTTTCCTTCCATTTCTATTTTTTGGAACAGTTTCAGGAGAATAGGAATTAGTTCTTCTTTAAATGTTTGGTAGAATTCCCCTGGGAAGCCGTCTGGCCCTGGGCTTTTGTTTGTTTGGAGATTTTTGATGACTGTTTCAATCTCCTTACTGGTTATGGGCCTGTTCAGGTTTTCTATTTCTTCCTGGTTCAGTTGTGGTAGTTTATATGTCTCTAGGAATGCATCCATTTCTTCCAGATTGTCCAATTTGTTGGCGTAGAGTTGCTCATAGTATGTTCTTATAATTGTCTGTATTTCTTTGGTGTTAGTTGTGATCTCTCCTCTTTCATTCATGATTTTATTGATTTGGGTCCTTTCTCTTTTCTTTTTGATGAGTCTGGCCAGGGGTTTATCAATCTTATTGATTCTTTCAAAGAACCAGCTCCTAGTTTCATTGATTTTTTCTATTGTTTTTTTGGTTTCTATTTCATTGATTTCTGCTCTGATCTTTATGATTTCTCTTCTCCTGCTGGGTTTAGGGTTTCTTTCTTGTTCTTTCTCCAGCTCCTTTACGTGTAGGGTTAGGTTGTGTACTTGAGACCTTTCTTGTTTCTTGAGAAAGGCTTGTACCGCTATATATTTTCCTCTCAGGACTGCCTTTGCTGTGTCCCACAGATTTTGAACTGTTGTGTTTTCATTATCATTTGTTTCCATGAATTTTTTCAATTCTTCTTTAATTTCCTGGTTAACCCATTCATTCTTTAGAAGGATGCTGTTTAGTCTCCATGTATTTGGGTTCTTTCCAGCTTTCCTCTTGTGATTGAGTTCTAGCTTCAGAGCATTGTGGTCTGAAAATATGCAGGGAATAATCCTAATCTTTTGATAGCGGTTGAGACCTGATTTGTGACCCAGGATGTGATCTATTCTGGAGAAGGTTCCATGTGCACTAGAGAAGAATGTGTATTCTGTTGCTTTGGGATGAAATGTTCTGAATATATCTGTGATGTCCATCTGGTCCAGTGTGTCATTTAAGGCCTTTATTTCCTTGTTGATCTTTTGCTTGGATGATCTGTCCATTTCAGTGAGGGGAGTGTCAAAGTCCCCTACTATTATTGTATTATTATTGATGTGTTTCTTTGATTTTGTTATTAATTGGTTGATATAGTTGGCTGCTCCCACGTTAGGGGCATAGATATTTAAAATTGTTAGATCTTCTTGTTGGACAGACCCTTTGAGTAGGATATAGTGTCCTTCCTCATCTCTTATTATAGTCTTTGGCTTAAAATCTAATTGATCTGATATAAGGATTGCCACCCCAGCTTTCTTCTGATGCCCATTAGCATGGTAAATTGTTTTCCACCCCCTCACTTTAAATCTGGAGGTATCTTCGGGTCTAAAATGAGTTTCTTGTAGGCAACATACTGATGGGTTTTGTTTTTTTATCCATTCTGATACCCTGTGTCTTTTGATTGGGGCATTTAGCCCATTAACATTCAGGGTAACTATTGAGAGATATGAATTTAGTGCCATTATTAGCCTGTAAGGTGACTGTTACTGTATATTGTCTCTGTACCTTTCTGATCTACTACTTTTAGGCTCTCTCTTTGCTTAGAGGACCCCTTTCAATATAGGGAAGGAGATTTGAAACCTTGGATCATGGAGCATTCTGTCCATGGGTGATTTTGTCCATAGGTGATTCTCTAGTAGGCTCTTTGGAAAATATTTGTAGGGACTATACTCCTCCATCACTAAGAACAGAAAGAAGTCACTACATTTTAGACATGATAGTCTCATAAATTCGTATCTTATATTATATCTAGGGGCACCTGGGTGGCTCAGTGGGTTAAGCCTCTGCCTTTGGTTCAGGTCATGATCTAAGGGTCCTGGAATCGAGCCCCTCATCGGCTCTCTGCTCAGCAGGGAGCCTGCTTCCCCCTCTCTCTCTGCCTGCTGCTCTGTCTAATTGTGATCTCTCTCTGTCAAATAAATAAATAAAATCTTAAAAAAAAGAAAATATAATATATAAAATCTAAGCTATTTATTTGATAACATAAATGAGATGGAAAAAAAATGTCCCAAGATGAAGTTAGAGCTGCATTCTAAGTTCATGTGTTTATTATCCAAATGCGGGCATGATTTTATGGTGGAAGATTAGCAAACTGAGTGACATTTTTAAGAGGCTGCAGCATGGTATGCTACTATTTTGAATGTCCAAGGTATGTTATTTATTAATTGCTTACAGTTAATGAATTATCATTAAACTGAGTAATTGAACATACTTAGTTAAGCTACTTTTTGGCAAGCCCCTCTCAATGTGCAGTGTCATTTTTACCAGTTAAATGGAAACTTCTTAGCTGCTTGAAAATCAATTTTATTAAAAAGGATCAAGTAATTAATTGTTTTTATTTGTTGTTAATGTATTAATAGACTGAACTCAGATAATTAATGAGGTTCTTTTGATATGCTTTATTATTTTTTTATTTAAATTCAATTAGCCAACATATAATACACCACTAATTTCAGATGTAGAGTTAAATAATTCATCATTTGTGTATAATACCCAGTGCTCATCACATGTGCTCTCCTTACTGCCATCACCTAATCTCCCCATCCCCTCCCCCCCGCAGCAGCCCTCAGTTTGTTTCCTAGAGTTAAGAATCTCTCATGGTCTGTCTCCCTCTCTGATGACTTCCCATTCAGTTTTCCCTGCCTTCCCCTATGATCCTCTGCACTTTTTCTTATATTCCACAACTGAGTTAAAAAATATGATAATTTTCTTTCTCTGATTGACATACTTCACTCAGCATAATACCCTCTAGTTCCACCCACAGTGATGTAAATGGTAAGTATTCACCCTTTCTGATGGCTGAATAATAGTCTGTTGTCTGTACACCACATCTTTATCAATTCATCTCTTGATGGACATCTCAGCTCTTTCAGTTAGGCTATTGTAGACATTGTTGCTATAAATACTGGGGTGCAGGTGCCTCTTTGGATCATTACATTTGTATCTTTGGGGTAAATACATAGTAGTGCAATTGCTGAGTCATAGGGTAGCTGTATTTTTACCTTCTTGAGGAACCTCTACACTGTTTTCCTGAATGGCTGCACCAGCTTGCTTTCCCACCAACAGTATAAGAGGGTTTCCCTTTCTCTGCATCTGCACCAACATTTGTTGTTTCCTGACTTGTTAATTTTAGCCATTTTGACTGGTGTGAGGAGGTATCTCATTGCGGTTTTGATTTGTATTTCCTTGATGCCAAGTGATGTTGAGCGTTTTGTCAGGTTTCTTTTGGCCATTTGTATGTCTTCTTTGGGAAAAAGTCTGTTTATGTCTCCTGCCCATTTCTTGACTGCATTATTTGGGTTTTTTTGGATGTTGACCTTGATAAGTTCTTTATAGATCTTCGATGCTAGCCCTGTATCTTTATGTCATTTGCAAATATCTTCTCCCATTCTGTAGGTTGCCTTTTAGTTTTGTTGACTGTTTCCTCTGCTGTGCAAAAGGTTTGTATCTTGATGAAGCCCCAGTAGTTCATTTTTGCTTTTGTTTCCCTTGTCCTTGGAAACATGTCTAGCAAGAAGTTGCTGTGGCCAAGGTCACAGAGGTTGCTGCCTGTGTTCTCCTCTAGGATTTTGATGGATTCCTGTCTCACATTTAGGTCTTTCATCCATTTGGAGTCTATTTTTATGTATGCTGTAAGAAAGTAATCCAGTTTCACTCTGCATGTGGCTAATTTTCCCAACATCATTTGTTAAAGAGACTGTCTTTTTTCCATTGGATATTCTTTTCTGCTTTATCAAAGATTAGTTGACCATACAGTTGAGGGTCCACTTTTGGGTTTTCTGTTCTGTTCTGTTAATCTATGTGTCTGTTTTTGTGCTAGTACCATATTGTTTTGATGATTACAGCTTTGTAATAGAGCTTGAAGTCTGGTGTTGTGATGCCTCCAGCTTTGGTTTTCGTTTTCATCATTCATCTGTCTATTCAGGGTCTTTTCTGGTTCTATACAAATTTTAGGAGTATTTGTTCCAGTTCTGTGAAGAAACGTTGGTGGTGTTTTGGTAGGGATCGCACTGAATGTGTAGATTGCTCTGGGTAACATAAACATTTTTAACAATATTTATTCTTCCAATCCATGGACATGAGAGGTTTTTACATTTCTTTTTGTCTTCCTCAATTTCTTTCATTAAGTGTCCTGTAGTTTCTAGAGTGTAGATCCTTTACCTCTTTGGTTAGTTTTATTCCTAGGTATCTTATAATTTTTGGTACAATTATAAATGGAATTGATTCTTTAATTTCTCTTTCTTCTGTCTCATTGTTAGTGTATAGAAATGCGACTGATTTCTGTGCATTAATTTTATATCCTGCCGTGTTGCTAAATTCCTGTATGAGTTCTAGCAATTTTGGGGTGAAGCCTTTTAGGTATTCCACATAAAGTATGTCATCTGTGAAGAGTGAGAGTTTTGACTTGTTTTTTGCCAATTTGAATGACTTAGATTTCTTTTTGTTGTCTGATTGCTGAGGCTAGGACTTCTAACAGTACGTTGAACAACAGTTCTGAGAGTGGGCATCCCTGTCCTGTTCCTGACCTTTGGGGAAAAGCTCTCAGTTTTTCCCCATTGAAAAAGATGTTCACTGTGGGCTTTTTGTTTATGGCTTTTATGATACTGAGGTATGTTACCTATATCCTTACACTGTGAAGAGTTTTAATCAAGAAAGGATGCTATATTTTTGTCAAATGCTTTTCCTGCATCAATTGAGAGGAATATATGGTTCTTGTCCTTTGTTTTTTTAATGTGATGTATAATGTTGATTGACTGATGTTAAATATCTAGTGGTTGGAATATTTTGCTTAAATTCTGGTAGTAACATTCTTTTTCCACTCCTTTTTCCTCTATCAGTCATTTAAATAATGGAAATATTGGGTAGAGTGAGCAAAAATTAACTGAATATTCATATTCTGATGTTTTCAATACATATATTGCTCCAGTTGTTACTACTTCCACCATTTTGTGTATGTATGCAAACTGCTGTACTTGCAAAAGAATATGAGGACACACTATGTTTGACATAATTTAGACTTCTATGTTACTTGCTTTTGAAACATTCAAGTGTCTAAAATTTGCTATTTACATTTTTTGGGTGATGTTATACACATATGTAGGGTAAATGTTACCAACCCTTCAAAACATTTATAGTCCCAAATCTGAATATATGTTGTCTTTTGAACCACCAGATGTAGCTCATTACCACTAAGTGTAGTTCATTACCATTAAATTATAATGGTTGAAGTGATGATGTGATTCAAAATAAGAATATAAAATCTGCACAAATGAATACAAGGTCCTATGAAAATAATCTGAGGCATATTTAATATCAATATGTTAAAAGAGTTACCTCCGTTTCTCTGGAAAGGGAGCTACTCCTCAGCAATGATATGTGAACTGATTAATTACTTGTTTAAAAAAAAAAAAGAGATTGATGGTCTCCTGCCTTAGTATTCTATACCACAGTAAATTAAACATTTCAACATAAAAATGAAATTAACAAGTGGAAGAAAATGGAATTGAGTATGTTATCTGAACTCATATCTGAAAGGGCACTTCTAAGAATAACACCAAAAAAACCCAAGTAAAACTAGAAAACTTTTCTATAAGCTTTATAAATGATGTTAAAAATACAAAACAAAGAAGGGAAAATTAGCCAATAGATGTAAGACAAACACTAAATTTCTTGAATATGTAAACAGCTCTTATGTATCATTAAGAACAGGGATGCCTGTATGGCTCAATAAGTCAAGGGTTTGACTCTTGATTTTCGCTCAGATTATGATCTCAGAGTTCTGATAGAGAGCCCTCCATGGGCCTCTATGCTCAGTGTGGAGTTGGCTTGAGATTTTCTGTCCCTTTCTCTCTCTGTCCCTCTCCCTCTCTATGTGGGCACATGCACGTGTGTATGCTCTCTTGCTCCCAAATAAATAAATAAATAATAAAAAAATAAATCATTAAGAATAACAAGAAAACCATATTAGAAAAAGGGCAAAGAGTACGGAGAATAGTTGAGGAAAAGAAATGCAAAACTCCAATTAAGTTATGTAAATAAATCCAAGTTCTCTAATGGTCAAAGAAAGGCAAATTAAAATGATCAAATGTCATTATTTCTTACTAAATTTGCAAAACCCCTCCACCTACTTTTCTTTTTTTTAACAAGCTTACACTACTGGTGGGAGTATAAATTGGTATCACATTCCCAATGGGCGATTTGACTATATCTTAAAAAACAACAGTATTGGGGTGCCTGGGTGGCTCAGTGAGTTAAAGCCTCTGCCTTCAGCTCAGGTCATGATCCCAGGGTCCTGGGATCAAGCCCCACTTTGGGCTCTCTGCTCAGCGGGGAGCCTGCTTCCTCTTCTCTCTCTCTCTCTCTGCCTAATTGTGATCTCTGTCTGTCAAATAAATAAATAAATCTTAAAAACAACAACAACAACAACAATATCATTTAAGTGAAAATAGAAACTATATCTATTAGGTTCATTATATTTAACTGGTATAAATATTTATTAACAAATGATCTTCATATTTTATGTATTTCCAAAACTTTTGCAATGAATATGTTTTATGTTTATAATGTGGGAAAGAAACATTAATATTTAAGGTATTTTAAAAGATCATAAATAGCTTCCAAGTCAGAATCCCCAGATTTTATAAATACATCAATTTCCTTTCTGACATGATTTTAAATTGTCTCTCTAGATCTTGATACACAAATCAGTTGAAAGGTAAAACAAATATTCTGGATAGAAATATATGGGTGTTTTTGGATCTATTTGACACATCTAGGTAGACGTGTAAATGTTTCTAATGAGGACTTGAGGCATAAAGTACAATGTGTTGCCTTACAAACTCTACTCCCTAATGTATTTTGTCTTTCAGTTGTTCAAATTATGTTAAATATCTTGTGAAATTTTTAAAATCCTGCCAACCTCCAGGCTGTTGTTCTCCCTGGTTCAGTTTTATGCATCTGGCCCTGGAAAATATGTCCTCATAGGTTAAATCCAGCTGGTATATCCTCTTATTTAAGATGCATCCTCTCCTCACTTAACTTGAATTGGCTATCTCGTCTCCTTGTACTTTTTAGTTTTTATGAGAGTCTCCTACTAAATGGTAAGATCAGAGAAGACATGAAATATATTAAATTCATCACACTTGCCCCAGCAACTGGCATAATGTCTGGTAGAGGGCCAAATGAATATTGGTTGAATGAGTTAATAAAATAAAAATCAAGCTCACATCTAGGGATTTTGAAGTCTGTTGTTTGGATTAGTAGAATATGAGAAATGATTAGAAGGCAATTATAGGGGTGCCTGGGTGGCTCAGTGGGTTAAAGCCTCTGCCTTAGGCTCAGGTCATGATCCCAGAGTCCTGGGATCGAGCCCCACGTCAGGCTCCCTGCTCAGCAGGGAGCGTGCTTCCCTCTCTCTCTGCCTTCCTCTCTGCCTACTTGTGATCTCTGTCTGTCAAATAAATAAATAAAATCTTAAAAAAAAAAAGAAGGCAATTACAAATTTTTAGTCCTTTCATTTGGTAATTTCCTCTAGAATATCAGAAATATCATAGATAAGCTATAAGTTCAGGGGTAGGAATTAATAATCCAAATCTTATAGGAAACTCTGAATTACATGGAAACAAATTATGATTAAAGTTTATTAAATGGCAGCATAAGTGAGGCATGTTAAGATTTAAAGCAAAGAAAAAATAAAGTAAGGATGGATTTAAAGCCTACATTCTGTCAGATCTGTAGACCACTGCTTCCTTCATTGTTCTCTTTTAGAAATTAGACAGTAAATCTTATTGTTCTGGTAGTTCTGGCTCTTAGTACATTTCTCCAATTACTGAGCTTAATGATGAGCTTCTGAGTGTTCTGATTTATAATCCTTGGATTTTTGCTAACCACCTCCCCAGACTTGTCATATTTAATTTGCAGTATTAAATTATAAGAAACTAGCACCATTTCTTAATGAATTCACTAGTCTAAATTATACTAACAGAATCACCAAAAATTATATCAATGTGCCAGAAGCACGCCACATTTGCCAACCTAATTCTCATGTTTTAATTAAACCTCACTGGACTTGCCTTAAAATGGATACCTAATAATGGGAAGTAATGTTCATTTCATTCTTTCATTTATTCATATCTACTGTTTCAGTCCTCATAGGTTATCATAATAAAACACCATGGGCTATATGGCTTAAACAACAGAAATTTATTTTCTCATGGTTCTGAAGGCTAAAAGTCAAGATTAAGATGTTTGTAAGGTTGGTGTCTGGTGGGTCCTCTCTTCCTGACTGACTTCCTACCGTGTCCTCATGGCCTTTTCTTTGTGTGTGAGCTCTTCTGTCTCTTCCTCTTCTTATAAAGATACCATTACTATTGGATTAGGGCCTCGCTCTTACAGCCTTATTTAACCTTAATTACCTCCTTAAAAGCCCTGTCTCCAAATACTTGGAGTTATGGATTCAACATCTGAATTTGGGGGACGCAATTCAGTCCATTACACATGCTGACCAAGAAAGCCTTAATGCGTTTCTCAGATTGACTTAAGACAGACTTCCTGTCTTCAGGCCTTGAACTCCCTTTTCTTAAAGGATTTACTTTAGAAACTTGTGATTTTATAAATCTTTCTCTAACTCTTTGAGATATATGTCTCTTAAAAATCCTCTTGCCAGTTTTATGGACCCAGGCATGTCTTTCTCAAGGCCCTGGGAGCCATCCCCTTGAAATATAATAATCAAACAGTGTCTTTATTTCCCAGTTTCTGTGGGAAAGTAGGAGCCTAACTTCAGTGGGTACCTTTGCTCCAAGTTGTAAAATTACCTCTTATCGTGAAGATATGAGAAAGTTTACTTTTCCTTTGGGTAAAACCAACTCACAAGTATAAATGTCCTACAATCTACCCTTGCCCCACACCACCAATCCTGTAGACTTGTTTCTAAATGTTTAGAAGTAGTATCTCTAAGTCAGTAGTTTGCTTATTTTTTATCAACGGTTACCATTATTTTAATTCATTGCTTGCTTTTTTGGCATCTTGAACTTCTAGCAGATATTCTTCCATTCTAAATATAGTCTTTAGAACTTCCTTTAGTGAGGGTGGTAAACAATTTCAGCTTTTGCTTGTCTGAGAATGTTTTCATTTATCCTCATTCTTAAAAGAGTGTTCTGTTGGCTGCAGAATTCTATGCCAACAACTATTTTTGTCTCAGCCTCTCAGTTGGCTAAATTTATGGGTGTCTGCTCTTGGGCTCTTTATTTTGTTCTATTGATCTATTTGTTTCTTCTGACACCAGTGCCACATTGTCTTGATTACTGTAGCTTTATATTACATCTTGAGATCTAACTTTGTTCTTTCCAATACTGTGTTGGATATTTTGGGTTTTTTGCTCCCCCATATAAACTTTAGAATTAGTTTGTCAATATCACATAAATAACTTTCTGGGAGTTTGGTTGGGATTGTATTGGATATTTGTAGATCAAGGTGGAGAGAACTGACATCATGACGATATTAAGTGTTGCTATCCATGAACATGGAATTTCTCTCCACTTGTGTAGTTCTTTCTAAAATTTTATTTATCAGAGTTTTATAACTTTTTTTCATATAGATCTTATACACTTTTTTATATCTAAGTATTCCATTTTTAGGGTGCTAATATAAATGATATTGGCTTTTAATTTCAGATTCCACTTGTTCATTACCAATGTGTAGAATACTGATTGGCTTTTATATATTAACCTTGTATTCTGCGACCTTGTCATAAACACTTAAGAGTTCCAGGAAATTTTTGTCAAACCTTTCAGATTTTCTACATAGGTGATCATATCCTCTATAAGAAAAGTTCATAGAGTTTTATTTTTTATTTTTTCCCTTTCCAATATCTATAGCATTTATTTCCTTCTATCTCATTGTATTAGCTAAGACTTCCAGGAGTGTTGAGGTGTTGAAAAGGAGTGGTTAGATGGAACATCCTTGCCTTGTTCTTGATCTTGGTGGAAAGCTTCTAGTTTCTCACAGTTAAATATGTTAGCCATAGATGATTTGAGGATATTCTTTATCAAGTTGAAAAGGCTCCCATCTATTCCTAGTTTATTGGGAGTTTTCATTATGGTTGTAAGCTTTCAAGATACTGAATCTATATCCTCTAAATGGTAGTTATATATGGGAGTGTCAAATTTAGATTTACTCTTGGAAATCATTAGCAAATAGATAACATTTAGAATCAAGACTGCAAATGTAATCATCTAGAAAGATGGATCTAGAGCTGTGAATGAGAGCCATAGGGTAGTGTTTAAGAGCTCTATATTAGTAAAAGTAGAAAAGACTATGTGGGATAATAAATGACTTTTCCAATTAAAATTTCAAGTTTAGTTTCAAGTTTCAAATAAAAAGTCTTTTTAGGTTGATGGGTGCTTTCCTCCATCTGATGACTCTGGGGTCTGGCCCTCCTCCAACTTGTGACACTGCCATCTCATAGGTGGCTTCCAACTCACTATAATAGAGGAAGATAAGAATGGAGGAGATGAATTAAATCTTAACTGACTCATCCTGGAAATGACCCATGTTCTTTATACTGATAGCTAAAAGGTAAGGAAGTCACACAACCCCATTCTCATTTTTCCAGCAAAATAGTCTCAAGATTACAAGGGAGCACTTCTAATAATTGAAGGGCACTCTCTGTCTCTGTCCAAAGAATGAGCTCTGGAATCAGTGTCAAGAGTCTAAATTCTCCTTCCATTATGCATTTGCTGCATTACATTAGACTAGTTACTTAACTGGACTTTGCCGTAGTTTTCTTTGTGAAATGGGGGAAACAATAGTACTTTTGTTATTGAGGTGTTATGAAATTTAAATGAGTGTATATATATATTTTTTTTTTCTTAGAACTGTGTGAGGCACATAACAAACACCAATAATGTTACTGTTCTCGTTGTTGTTGTTATTATAGTTACAGGGGAATAAACTGGAGAAGCTCACAATTCAGATGATAGCTGAGAGAGAAAAAAGAACTATCAACAGAAAATTCTACAGTTCTTTTTCTTACTACCATATGCCATGTTTCTCAGAATCAGATCACTTTGGAATTATTATTAAACTCTTTCTAAATGGTAGTATGTGACTACTACCTCCAGCCACAAAAGTCTTCTTGCTGATATATACTTATTCCATGTGTTCTTGTGTTAGAGGTTGTCTAAAGCAGCCTCAAAATCCTAACTTTGATTCCCCAAATTCTGGCACTGCCATAAGTCATATAGTGCCAGAAAACTCGAATCACATTGTCTTTTATGTAAATGTGCCTCCTGGAGTTGTGCAAAACATCAGTGATGTCTCTAGGCTCTATTTCTGGACAAAGGTGGGTGGACCTCCATCCAGTTCTGAACATTTCTTAGCCTTCTTAAATTCACAATAGAAAATCAACTCTGCCACTGGGGTTGCTTGTTTCCAAAGCATAAATAAGAAAAAGAGAGTATCATGTCTCTTACAGCAATTCAAACTTAAATCTCAATTTTAGTTTTACAAGCAAAGCTTGATGCAAGCAGACATTATTTGCCTTCTAGAATCACCTTTCCTGCACCTTATCATATTTCTGGGTTACGCCCTTTGCTTCTATCAGTGGCCACTATAACAGGTAACTGTAAGGGATTAAGAGTACTCTTTCCTCCATGAGCACTGAAGTGATGTATAGAATTGTTGAATCACTAATTTATATACCTGAAACTGATATAATGCTGTATGTTAACTAACTGGAATTAAAGGAAGAAAGAAAGAAACACCTGAGAAACTGTCACACGAAGAAGAACTTAAGGAGACCTAAATGTAATTTAGTATCCTGGATAGGCTCCTATGAGAAAAAGGACATTGGGTAAAAACTAAGGACATCTGGATAAAGTATGGAGTTTAGTTATGATAATGTATCAGTATTTGTTCCCTAATTGCAACAAATGCACCTTACAGATATAGGATGTTAATAACTCGGGAAACTGAGGAACTCAGGAAAAAGTTTGGCTTATAGGGAACACTTTGTGCTATCTTTGTAAATTTTCTGTAAGTCTCAAGCTATTCTTAACAATAGCTTCTTTTTTTGTTTTTTTTTTAATGTGTTTTTTGTGTTTTTTTAAATCTTTATTTATTTATTTATTTTAACATATAATGTATTATTGGCCCCCGGGGTACAGGTCCATGAATCATCAGTCTTACACATTTCACAGCACTCAAAATAGCACATACCCTCCCCAATGTCCATAACCCAGCCACCCTATCCCTACCCCCTCTTCCCCCAGCAACCCTGTTTGTTTTGTGAGATTAAGAGCCTCTTATGGTTTGTCTCCTTCGTGATCCCATCTTGTTTCATTTTTTCCCTCTAGCTTCTTAATAAGAAAAAGAGACAAAATTAATACAAAGAAAGAAATAACCATAGCAAATATATTCTAGCATTTATTGTAAACACGAAAGTATGCTCACATTCTTTTCTTTTTTAAAAATTATTTATTTATTTGAGGGAGGGAGTGGGACAGAGGGAGAGAGAATCCCAAGCAGACCTGTGCTCAGTGCAGAGCCTGATGTGGGGCTCTATCTCATGACCCTGAAATCGTGACCTGACCAGAAACCAAGAGTCTGACATTTAACCTACCCAGTTCACATTTAACATGAAAACCTTCTCTGTTACATTTCTTGGTACCCTCTACCCTTCTTGGGGAGAATGAAATTCTCCCGAACACATTGTTTTAAATTTTTTTTTTTTTTTTTTTTTTTTTTTTTTTTTTTTTTGACAGAGAGATCACAAGTAGGCAGAGAGAGTGAGAGGGAAGCAGGCTCCCAGCCGAGCAGAGAGCCCGATGCGGGACTCGATCCCAGGACCCTGAGATCATGACCCGAGCCGAAGGCAGAGGCTTTAACCCACTGAGCCACCCAGGCGGCGCACCCCCCCCCAACACATTGTTTTAAAGTTAGTTAAGAAGAGCTGCCTTGGGCGCCTGAGAGGGCGCATCGGGCTCTCTGCTCGGCGGGGAGCCTGCTTCCCTCTCACTCTCTCTGCCTGCCTCTCTGCCTACTTGTGATCTCTCTCTGTCAAATAAATAAATAAAAATCTTAAAAAAAAAAAAAAAGAGTTGCCTTGAGGAATTGACTGCTTTTCCTTCTCTTCCTGGCTGTCAGGAACTTCAGAACCAAATAGAGGCTTAATCACAGCACCTATGGTTATTGCTTATGGGAGAAGTGTTTGTATTATTCTTCCTTTTTATTTTTTACTTGTGCTTATTATTTTATTGATTCCAAAGTGGGTTGAGTCCTTTGAAGAAAGATACAGGAAGTGAATAAATCACCCCTTTTTTTTTTGGTCCTCGTCTTTTTCATGAACATTTTTTTCCATAAATATTTTAATAGCTCTGTTAGCAGCTGTTTTGATTTTATACAGTCCTGTTATCTCGTAATAGTAAGTCCATTTTTTATGTCTTTTTTTTTTTATATTTAAATATCTGTCAGGAGGGGCGCCTGGGTGGCTCAGTGGGTTAAAGCCTCTGCCTTCGGCTCAGGTCATGATCTCAGGGTCCTGAGATCGAGCCCCACATCGGGCTTTCTGCTCAGCAGGGAGCCTGCTTCCTCCCTCTCTCTCTGCCTGCCTCTCTGACTACTTGTGATCTCTTTCTGTCAAATAAATAAATAAAATATTAAAAAAATATGTCAGGAGACTGGCATGGCAAAACCTTGATTATACTGATACTATAGAAAATATATTATAAACATTTGTCAAAGGAAAAATTGCACTGGACAAAGTTACCTGGCAAGGAAGACTTTCTTCAAGGCCAATACGATAGGAGAAATAAGAACAGAGTGTGAGTTCAGTTCACTAGAACAAAGAGTGGGAAAGTCTTTCCAAGACGTGGGTGAGGAAGTAGGGTCTAGACCATCTGTTTTTTGTTTTTCTTTCTTTTCTTTTCTTTTTTTTTTTTTTTTTAAGGTTTTATTTATTTGACAGAGAGAGACACAGCGAGAGGAAACACAAGCAGGGGGAGTAAGAGAGGGAGAAGCAGGCTTCCAGTCGAACAGGGAGCCCGATGCAGGGGTTGATCCCAGGACCCCGGGATCATGACCTGATCTGAAGGCAGACATTCAACGCTCAACGACTGAGCCACCTAGGTGCCCTGCCATCTGGGTTTTTTAATCAACTTTACCCAAAGGAAAAGTAATCTTCCTGACAGAAGGTAATTTTGTAACTTGGAGCAAGGTGCCCAACCAAAGTTAGCCTCCTACTCTCTCAAAGAGTCAAAAAGACTGGAAAGTAGGGGCACTGGCTTCCTGGGTGTTTACATTTCAAAGAGAGGGCTCCTGGGGCGCCTGGGTGGCTTAGTGGTTTAGGCCTCTGCCTTCAGCTCAGGTCCTGATCTCAGGGTCCTGGGGTTGAACACCCCCCCCCCCCCACCACCAGCATTGCTAGGCGGGGAGCCTGCTTCCTCCTCTCTCTCAACCTACTTGTGATCTGTCTGTCAAATGAATAAAATCTAAAAAACAAACAAACAAACAAAATTCTCCAAAGAGAGGGCTCCCACATCCTTGAGAAAGACATTCCTGAATTGTGAGACTGGTGAGAAGCCTTTTTTTTTTTTTTTTTAATTTACATCTTAAAGGGGCAAAGAAAGAATTTATAATTTTATAAAGTAAATGCTCTTAAAAAAGAAAGAAAGAAAGAAAAGGGAGGTCAGGGCCTATAGTCTGGAAAAAGAATGTCTGAAGTTTAGTCAAGGTAAGGGAAAGGTTAGGGCCTCTTTACTGAGTAAGATTAGGAACAGTCAAGGGAATATTAAAATCACTTGTTGGGGCACCTGGGTGGCTCAGTCAGTTAAGTGGCTCCCTTAGGCTCAGGTCATGATCTTGGGGTCCTGGGATAGAGCCCTGCATTGGGCTCCCTGCTCACAGGAGGCCTGCTTCTCTTTCTCTTCCTTACTTGTGCTCTCTCTTGCTATGTCTCTCTCAATAGATAAATACAATCTTAAAAAAAAAAATCACTTGTTTTCTTCTCAACAAAAATGAAGGTTTAAATCCTTGTTCCTTTGGCTATGAAACTGCCAAATACTTGGCAGTTTGGATCACCTGCTTTTATCACATTTCAAAGTCATTCAGTGATGGTACTGCAATAAACGTATTTAATAGGAATTCTATAAAGATGTAGCTTATATTTCGATGGAAGGGGAAGTGCTCAGTAACTCAACTAAAAAAGATTCCGGTATTTTACAATCCAATATGACTAGTTCCTCATATAATAATAAACTGTCAAAAATAAATGTCTCACTCAGGCTGAAAGCAAATGAAAGGAGACAGCAAGAACCAGTAGCTGCAGGAATGAAACATTTACTATTTCACTGAGTGATCAGTTCAGGAAGAAATACAGGCTAGTAGTGATTCTTGTAGTGTTTGGGTAGTTTTGCCTTTTGGGGAAACCAATATGAAGATGGCGGGCCTTTGGGAGCTAAAATGATACCAAACTTGATGTTTCTTTTCATTGTTTGTTGTTGATTTTTGTAGGCAAAAATGACAGCTAGAGTTATTTGAACAAAGACCAGATGTGAGTATTTTGGAAGTCAAAAGTAATTTTTTCATGATTCATCATTGTTTTTTCTACTTTGAAGAAATCTCAGAAAATAAGAAGAAAAGAAAACAAAAGTTTCAGAAAAACTATTGGATGCAATTAATTTGCCAAGGGACTAGTGGTATCTGGTGCAGAGACCAGGTTTTGGAGGCTGAATTAAAGTGTGGTATAAAAATAAATAAATAAAATATGAGCTATTATTATTATTATTATTATTATTGTGGTATGATTATTAAAGCCAGTTTTCCTCCTAAATAAATGGTTCATTTTAGCAAAACCATATTTAGACTCAGGTCAGAACTATTTTTTTCACTTAATTGCTTCATATATCCGTAAGAGACATCATTTGAAAAACTGGTGAAACAGATCTACCCCAGAGGCAGCCTTAAACTCCTTCATCAAAACTCAGGAGTCAGATTTCACCTGACGTAGATTAGAGTTATACTCCAGTCTACATAGGGGGCTGGTACTAGAAAGTAGAAAGAACACTTTGTGTCATTTTTCCCCTGGTAGGAAATATCCTTTTTTAGATTTTTCCTATCTCATTTTTCCCCTATCTGAGTGCAGGGCTCCACTCAGATATATGGACAATAAAGAAATGAATAATAATAGATTACCTAGCAGTGTCTCATCCTCTGCCTGGTGGAGTAGAGCCTCTGCTCAGACTTCTGGCTCCTTCCCACTGTGTAAATGAAAGGGCACTTTGGATCATCACCAGGTTTTGGAAAAAGGCCAAATTTCCTCTGATGATTAACCATTTGGGTCTTAGCAGCACTGAAGAAGGTCTTTGAAGTGACATTTGTTCTCTAAGAACTCCTAGAAGTTGTCTCTGATGTCCTATTAACAGAATAGTGTCCTGGTTTCCGCCTGCCCCTTACATGCGGAGATTGTTGGAACTCACAGTGTCCTTCTCATTTCAGCCCTCCCCCACCCTTTTTTGTTCTTTCCTTTTGGTTACCATTTGATGGGTTTTCTGTGGCCTTTGGCAGGTCAGCGACTAGAGCACCTGCCCCAGGTTACACGGAAGTTGCTTCCAAATCTAGGATTGTGAGTTCTTCCCAAAGTTAACTTCAAAATTCAACAGGTTGTTCATTATAGGGTAGCTGCTGAATGATCCTTTAGCCAGAGACCTTGTTCAGACAATCTGTGTCCCTGGGACCGCTCCTTCTTCCCAGCCACTATTCACCAGCTGCCCTTCATTAAGCCACAACACAAGCTTACTTTGGTATTTCTGAGGTTCACACAAACCTTGCACACTCATCCATCCTATGTTTCCATAATGGTGTTTCCATAATGGCAAATTCAGGAATGAACTTCTTTGTGGTAGATTTAGCCCTGTCTAAATGAAAAACTGATCATCTCATTGAGAAAACAAGATGGGGAGGAATAGAGTCTATAAAATAAACAAATGGCCAGTAATAATTGGAGAAGTACTTGTTTCCTCTTTCTCGAATTATTCATATAGTATCACTGCGATAAAACCAGGGAAGGCAAACAAAAAACTAGCTGTGCATCATAAATTCTTTGTCTTAAAGCCACTACCTAGGAAGCAACCTTTAGTACAGACTTCCTTTTAAAAAGCCTTTTTCATTTATTTTTGTTCAGGATGATAACTGGGTTCAGGGAAGCTGAAATATCATGGCATTGCATGTGATACCTGTAATCATGCTAGCACATGTTTTTATTTTTGTTTTGTCTTTTTAGTAGAGGAGAAGTAGGTTTGCAGCCCTGATCAAATATCAAAACATTTTCTGAGATTTCTGTGATTCTCAGCATCAGATACCAATTTTCTACTCTGTTTTCAGGGGACTTCATAAGGTGGCCAACTGAGCATAACTGACCTACCTAGCTATAACCAAAGCGTGACAAAACTCCTCTCCAAGATGAGCATATTTGCTCTGTTACGTCGCTACATGAAAGGAAGCACCATGGCAGTTCTAGTCCTTGCCTGGTAGTTTTCAATGGCCTTAGGTCAGACACAAAGGCAAAGAGATTTGACCCCACAGTGCAGACATCAAATGAGGGAGTATCATGCTGAACAGAGATAGAGAAAGAAGTAAGGATCTCTTTCCTCTAAAGCTCCAAAACTTGGGCTCCAACTTTGTGTCCTGTAAGTGTGTGGATTTGGCTCACTGAAGCTGAAATTCAGTTATCTATTGGACAGAGCTGGACATTGATTGTATAAAACATCACAGAATCATGCTATAATCCTCGATTTGGTGGATAAAAGATGCAGAAGAAGCAATGACTAGAGACAATCTAAACATTTTGCAGGTGGAAATGTTCCACATTCCAAGAGCAACGCGTAGGATCTCATGTAATCATGGCTTTCATTTACTTGCATTTTCCTTTCTATTAAGCCCCACGTGATTCTTGAGCCTCTTCTTTGTGCCAGCTGGAATCTAAAAGGCACATTTCTCTGAACAGATTATTTCGTGGTTGAAAAGGACTTTGTTCAATAAATTAATGGGGAAAACTAAAAATTAGGTATCAAGAATTAGGTTATGGTGTAAGGACTAAGAAAAAGAATGAGGCTGCTGTCTTTGGGAATTTGGGGTGTGTGTGTGTGTGTGTGTGTGTGTGTGTGCAGTGTACTAGGTATTGAAATAAGGATCAGGATTCTTAGGGGGCCATGAAATTGTGAAATTATGTCAGTGGTATCTCCTGAAATTGTGTCAATAATTTTGAATATATATACACATTCTATAGGCACATTTTCCTGGGAAAGAAGACCCATAATTTTCTCACTCAAATTCTCAAAATAATCTATGTAAAAAATGTTAAGAACCAACTATTGTCTTATGGTCATGTTTTTAATGAAAAATTTTAAATAAATTCCTGGAAAGAAGAAATGTTAATTTGGTAATAAGGAAGTATATTTTCCCATTTCAGCTCAAGAATTATCTGATATTTTAGGAATCAATTATATAAGTTATAAATAAGAGTTGTAAGCATAATTTATAAAAAAAGTTGTAAGAATTAAATGAGGTATTCAATAACTATGAACTCTATTTTTAAGTACCCAAATTTGCCTTCTTTGGACTAGTTATCCTCTAATATTTCTATGCCTGTTTCTGTCATTTTGGTCAGTGCCACCTTTGTAGAGAGTCAAACCATGCTTGTTTGAATTTGGATAAGAGGTTGACTGACAAAAAACAACTAATTGCATTTCTTGGTTTGATGAACTATCTTATACTTCAGTCCCTCCTGAAGTCAGCTTTGGTCCTCTGTCTGGTTTCACTGGTCATTTAACCTGTTTCTGAGTAGGAGGTGGAGAAGATAAATTGATAGTAAGGGTGATTGCAAATACTAGGCAGAAATATTTAGTTTCACTGCCCAGAGCTCCCTTATTGATCCTTCTTTCTCCACGCCAACATTATTCAAGAGGTCAATCATTTTAAAATGAAAAGCAAAGGAAAAAAATGCCATCTTTAATAGCTTGTGAAGTACATATGTGGAAGTTGGAAAGTCATTCTGTTACATTGTTTTAGATTATGGAACACTGTTTATAATTTTAAAAGTCTTGGAAAGTTCAGTTACTTCTTCTGTGCCTTCTACCACACTGGCCAACTCCCTAACACAGTGCCCACCTAACTGTATTACGGATTCCCCAAAATATTTGTCTGGAGGAAATTGTGGCAGCAAGACAATTTAGGTTATGTTTTTAACACAGCTGGTTTTATTTTTCTTCAAATGGGGGAGATTTGAGCTAGCCATGAATGTGGGACGGAAGTGTCAGAAGTCAGTTGAGAGTTGCCTGAAAATATGGGACAAGGTCTGCCAAAAATTAGACAAAAAGATGTGCTAACCTTATAAGATACACCTCACATCCCACACTCATAATTATGCTATCATTTTAATATTCCAGATCTCTAGGAAATTATGGGTCTGTTTAGAAAGGGCACTTGCAAATTTTCTTTCCTTAATTTTTTTTAAAGATTTTATTTATTTATTTATTTGACAGACAGAGACCACAAGTAGGCAGAGAGGCAGGCAGAGAGAGAGGGGGAAGCAGGCTCCCTGCTGAGCAGAGAGCCCGATGTGGGGCTCGATCCCAGGATCCTGGGACCATGAGTCGAAAGCAGAAGCTTTAACCCACTGAGCCACCCAGGCACCCCTTTCCTTGATGTTTTAAGTGGCCTTGCTGGTGCACAGGTTAGACTATAGGTAATAGATTGTGTAAAAGTGGAGTCTGAGAGAAAAATTCTAGTTGCCTTGGCAAAGTCTGTTTCAACAACATGTGGCCCACTTTCTCCCCTGACAAACATAGTCACAAGATCTAAGGTGACCCTACCATTCTTCATAGGTAGAACAATTGCTATGTCAATGTGAAGCTATGGATCTTGAAGGTTACATTAAATATGACAAATACTGGAGAGAGAGAAAATAATGAAAAACACGAAGGATATAGCAATGTAGAGATTTTTGTGTATTGTATTGAAGAGGTGGTTTCTTCTAAGGGTTTAAATTATGTACAGATATATAGATAAATATAGAGGGATAATATATGTACTCTAAATATATATTTATAACAATATATCCCATTATGAACAGAAACAAATCAGACAGTTCTGCCAGTCCAATCTAGAGTCTGGGCTGTCCCTTCTTTAGGGATCGGTATTAATCTTTTTACATGAGAACTAGACTAAACTTTTATGTCATTTAGATTGATGAGAAGCAAAAAAAAAAAAAAAAAGAAGAAGAAAGAAAGAAAATTAAAAAAAAAACCCCAATGCCTGTTCTCCTCTGGAAACTCTATTAGGCTGCCTAATATCACAGGAACAGCTAAATGGTTTTATGTAATTCTGTATCTCATGTCACTAATAAGAACCACTTAGCAGTGGGAGACCATGAATATTAGTTTGTCAGTAAGATAGAAAATGTGTTTGAATTACTAGCATTTAACACAGGATAATGGATAAATGTCAATTCAAGTCTTGAGGATATCAAATAAAAATAAGGAGCAACCCAGAAGCTAACATTAATAGACAGTTGGGTGAAATTACTGTGTAGTAGTTTTCAAAATGGTAGACACACTCATGCTACTTATCATTAGAAATCAGATTTGTCACTCCTAATTGTGGAGCCAGACTTCATGCATTTCACAAGTTTTTCAGTGCACAAGTAAAATTTCCATAAAACTTTGGCAAGTAGAATGGAGTTGTCATACCTCTGGCTAAAAGGGGTAAGAACTATGAACATGTACAGTTGCTGTGAAAACTGATATAGTGTAAAGGAGCCCAGTGAGCTGTGAAGGTGAGGATATGAAGGCAGTCAAAGTCTTTCTGGTTCATTTTTGTGAGTGATTCATTCGGAGCCTTGTCTCATGATTAATGTTGACAAATAGCTATACTCCAGAAGGGGAAAAAAGTCAATTTATGGACTTATTAAATCTAGATATATTTTTTAAATATTTATTTATTTATTTAATAGAGCAAACATGCTCATGTGAGTGGGGGGGGGGGGGCAGAGGGAGAGAATCCTCAAGCAGTCCCTTCTGAGCTCCAAGCCTGGGCATGCTGGCAGGATCTCACTACCCATGAGATCATGACCTGAGCTGAAACCACGAATCTGACACTCAACTGACTGAGCCACTCAGGCTCCCCTAAATCCAGCTATTTTTAACAGTGTTTTATCATGAATTCTCTTAGTTTTAGTAATTTCAAATACAATTTGATCACCTTGTGTCATTATTTTAATTATAAGTAGGTAAAAGAGAGATAGTTTAATAGTGCTTTTGATGACTTGGATGATGTCTATAAAGCTAATATGCTTGTTTGCCTATTATATCAAGGGCTAAGTGTTTTTACCATTTACTAGGTTCATACTTTTTTTAAAAGCTAAATTTTCCATCTTGTTGAAGACATCTAATTTCTTTCCTACTGTAGAGAGTCAAGTAAAGTGACCTCTCATCTCAGTACAACTAGAGATCTACTTCACAATGAATAAAAACCCAAATTTCCTTATTTGAATTGACCAGAATTTAACCTGATTCCCTAGTTTATTGCAGCATATTCTAGCTTACGTATCTTAAATAACATGACTTTAATATGTAATTATAGGTGGAAAATTAAATACAATTGTGGTGTGGAATTAAAGGTATTTAGGCTCAAATATATGTATTTTTAGTTGTGGGATAGTATTAATTTTGTTGTTTTCCTTATATCTGTTAAAAGTTTATTTTTTTAAAAGATTTTACTTATTTGAGAGAGGCAGAGAGAGTGAGAGAGAACACGCGAGGGAAGAAGTTCAGAGGGAGAAACAGACTCCACGCAGAGCTGGGAGCCCAATGTGGGACTCGATCCTGGGACTCTGGGATCATGACCCATGCCAAAGGCAGTTGCTTACCCAACTGAGCCACCCAGATGCCCTAAAAGTTTATTTTTAACTGTGGTAAAAAGCACATACCATGTTACCAGGAGGGAGGTGATGGGGACAAAGGAGGGCATTTGTGATAAGTGCCAGATAATGTATAGAATTGTTGAATCACCAAATTGTCCACCTGAAACCATTATTACACTGTATGTTAACTAACTGGAATTAAAATATACGCTTAAACAAAAGACCCCACATACCATAAATTCACCATCTCAGCCATTTTCAACTGTACAGTTCAGTAGTGTTAAGTAGGCTCGCAGTGCTTTTCAGCCGCTCCCCAGAACTCTTTCATCTTGCAAAACTGAAACTCCGAACCCCTTCAACATCCACTCTCCACTTCCCCATCCCCCAGACCCTGGTGACTGTCATTCTATTTTATGTTTCTATGAATTACCTCATATAAGATATATGTGAGATACCTCATATACGATATTTATGTAAATATAGGATATATGTGAGATACCTCATATAGGTGGAATCACACAGTGTTTTTGATTGGTAGGCCTAAATATTTAGATTTGAAAGAAAAACTTCAAAATGCTTTGTCTAACAAATCACACATAACTAAGTTTGGCAGCTATGTCGGTGCATAGTACTGGGCAGATGGCTATTTTCACCCCAATTTGAAGAAATTATCTTTAAAATGATTAAGTTTATGTTACGCTATATTTCTAGATGTCTTAATATAGGATGCTAAGAAAGTGTAAGGTGGTAGTAGTAAAATTTTTTGTAAATGGGTCATCCACTATATAAAGTGTAACTCTATCAAAAATGATTTTTGCATGATTTGTTCCACCAAAAATGCCTCTACACTGAACCATATTGACACTAATAAAATAAGATTTTCCTTAGGGCGCCTGGGTGATTCAGTCAGTTAAGCATCTGCCTTCTGCTCAGGTCATGATCTCAGGGTCCTGGGATTGAGCCCCACATTGGGCTCCCTGCTAACCAGGGAGTCTGCTTCTCTGTCTGCCTGCTGCTCCCCCTGTTTGTGCGCTCTCTCTCTCTCTGATAAATAAATAAATAAATAAAATCTTCAAATAAAATAAAACAAAATAGGATTTCCTTTTAATATAAAAAATCTCTTCATAATAAAAGATAAATTAAGGTATAAAAGTTAGACTTTACATTTCTTTTTAAGAATAAATGGTGAGATCTGAAAATAAGCCATTGATGTTTATATTTTTCTGTGACATTTAAGAGTCCAGGACATGCTCTGCAAGAAAACAAAAATTAAACAAAACAAACAAAACCCAAAACCCTCCAAAAACCAAAACGAAGCCAAAACAAAAATTCCAATTTATTAATTTTAAAGAAAACTCAGTAAAATAATTTGTAGGTAATGTCATCTGTATAGATATGAAGACATCATTTAGTGAATTTACAAGAGGACCAGTACAGTTTCTAATTTGTGGTATAGACTAAAACACCACATTTCTAGTTGGACCTCAATTGTTTTTTGTTTTTGTTTTGTTTTGTTTTTAATAAGGATACTTATTAAAGGAGACCCAATCCTAGATTACCCAGTTATGTCTGTGTGGAGAAGAAATCAGGAAGCTTTTACTAACAGAATTGAAGAATTAGGGGCACCTGGTGGCTCAGTGGGTTAAGTCTCTGCCTTCGGCTCAGGTCATGATCTCAGGGTCCTGGGATCGAGCCCCGCATCAGGCTCTCTGCTCAGCAAGGAGCCTGCTTCCTCCTCTCTCTCTGCCTGCTTCTCTGCCTACTTGTGATCTCTCTCTGTCAAATGAATAAATAAAATCTTAAAAAAAAAAAGAATTGAAGAATTGAAGCATTACCAGTGGGCCTGCATTGCCCCCTTTTTCCCCTATGAAAGTGTTCTGTGATGTTACAGATTTGGAAACATTGTAAACCAAGGCATGGTTAACCTATATTCAGTTGTAAGTAGTATCACATCTGATCAACATTTTCAACAACTTTGAAAATTCATAGAGTTGGGTTATACCCAGATTTTTTTTGATAACTCTCACGATGTCATTGAAACTTGATAAAAATGACAAGAAAATCCAGGCAGGATTATAGTTCATTTGAAAATATAAAGAATATTGGGTCAAGCAGTAACTCATGTAGCCTGAAAAAAGTCTCCTGATGATGCCAAATGGATCAGAGGCCCTTTCCTCACCCTCCCTGAGTAAATGGAGTAACACCACTCAGGGAAACCCCGGCTCAGGGTGATGGAAATGCTTACAAGGTGTCAAGGATAAAACAACAATGGAAGCAGGCGTAACTGCAGAAATCAAGAAGACAGTTTCCCAGGGTATGGAAAACTTTGCTGTGAGAACTAGCAGGATGGGCTGAATATAAATAGAAGTCTCAACCATATTCTGTTTGGATGATATCTTCATAGGCATGGGAAGATCAGTTGGTTGATGATGATGATGCGGTCACTCACGTGGCTGTTGGAAGGAAAAGAACAATGTGAAGGTGAAAGTCTTTTAGCAGGACCTGGTACAGAGAAGCTAAAATGAGCCTATAGAATATGGTTGGTTGATTGGGACTGGAATTCATTACAGATGAAGAGGATTGATGTGAAACATATTCTTTGAGAGTTTAGTGGTAGGGAAAAGAAAGAGATAAAGAACTTGTGGGTTGCAGAATGGAGGCAACGATTTTGGTTTGCTTATATGTGGGGAGTTCATGGGTATGATGGTGGATCAAGAGGGAGGATCTAGGGGCATCTGGTTCGGCTCAAGTCATGATCTCAGGTCCTGGGATCAAGCCCCACATCGGGATCTCTGCTGGGCGGGGAGCCTGCTTCCTCCTCTCTCTCTGCCTGCCTCTCTGCCTACTTGTGAGCTCTCTGTCAAATAAATAAATAAAATCTTAAAAAAAAAAAAAAAGAAGAAGGATCTAGTAGAGAGTGAGTGTTGGGAAGACAAACTAGAAGGGCAAATTTTGGAGAAAGTTTGGAGTGCAATTGAGATTTCACCTGTCCTGAGCCTATTTTGATAAATGATAGACCAGCATCTGTCTGAGCAAGGAAAAGAATATATGAGATGGTGACAGTGTCAGTAGAGAAGATGAATTTTAACTCATAGTTTTGCTTATAGATTGACTTCTTAAAGGAATTAAGAAGGAAATGAGGACTGGAAGTATCTGGAGCTCCAGAATTTAATCTTACATTTATTTCACTGAAGACAGACTCCTCTTCTCACTAATATTTATTGACTGTTTTCTGCATATCAGGCACTCTGCATTTTCCCAGCTCAATTTCACAGCCATCCTTTGCAGGAGGTACTAATATTCTCCCCTATTTGCACTGAGCAAACCAAGGCTCAGGAAGGTTAAGTAACTTGATGTGCAGTTGTGCCGCCAGTGAATGTCAGCTGGGATTTAGTCCAGGCATGCTTGCCTAACATTCCCCCTTTCAGATGTACTCTACAGGATTTAAGCTAACAATTTTTCTGACTTAATTTGATGTGTGTTTGTGTGTGTATGAAAAAGGGCTTCTTTGGGGCACCTGGGTGGCTCAATGGGTTAAGCCTCTGCCTTCGGCTCAGGTCATGATCTCAGGGTCCTGGGATCGAGCCCCACATCAAGCTCTCTGCTAGGCGGGGAGCCTGCATCCCCCGCCCCCACCCTCTGCCCACCTCTCTGCCTACTTGAGATCTCTCTGTCAAATAAATAAACAAAATCTTAAAAAAAAAGGGGGGGGGGTTCTTTGATTTATCACATGTGAGTTTTCTTCTCAGCTTAATTAAAAGCTCTTTGTATATAGGGAACTGCCCTCATTTGTATTAAGTGGAACACTTTTATTGCTAAACTGCAAGCTCTTTCTAAATTTTTATTCTTTACAAAAGGTCTTTCTAGGCATTTATTTTCACCGAATATTAATCAAGGTGACATTTTATATTCTAAGTGATAATGAAACATTCCCTCCACCATGGATTTCAGAGCAAGCTGGAGAGAGCCTGCACCTCTGTATATTGACTGCCTTTCTCTATGCCTTTCATGTTGTCATTGGGTTTAGAGGGCATTTTATGACCTTCAGTGGCATTTCTTTATTAGATTCTGAGTATGGACAGAATCAAAGAGCTATCTTTTTTCCAACACTGGTATGTCATTATATAAGTTAAATGCTATGAAGAAAATAGAGTCCATTCTGCTTTACTTGGAATGAACCTATTTAGAATTTGTCAAAAACGCCACACATAAATAACCTGGAAAAGTTAGTCACAAAGGACTTTCAGATACTTAAAAAAATTACTCACCCCTCACACTACCCTAACTGTTTCATAGCTGTATTGAAATATGCTTAGGGATCTAATGCATCCCAGACCTGCGTCAAAGTCAAAATCCCATTTTGCAAGGGATATAAATCTCTGAATTTGAAATAGCTTTTGCAAATGTTTGGAGTTTTAATTTCATACTTGCCTAATTTTAATGTGGGTCAAGAAATTGGAATGACAAATGCAACTGGTAGTTGGAATAATGGGGAACTGCCTACAAAAGAACAAAGGAAGGAAGGAAGGAAGGAAGGAAGGGAGGGAGAGAGGGAGGAAGGAAGAATGGAAGAGAAAGAAAGGACAAAAAGAAGAATTAAAGAAAGAAAGAGCATTAGTAATGTATTTTGGACCCCTTTGTGTAGAAGAGAAATTATTGTTGTAATCAATAAAACTGCATTATTTTGAGGTTAAGGGCTATGTTATTAATTGAAACTTATGATTGATACTAATTACACATCTTCAACTCATCTTTTATTTACTTGCCAGTGGTTTGCTTTATCAGAATTTTCTTCTCTGGCTTTAGCATTCTCCTCCTGCCTTTCCCCTTCATGGTTCTTCATACTTTTGTATTAGCAGTGGAATTGCTGGCAAGGTTTGCCTTTGTGCTTCATCCTTTCAGTTCTTTAAATTACAGTCTCCTTTCTTTGTCCCACTGAAATCTCCGAAGGACTTTGAAGCTAATTTATAGTGATACTTGCCCTGCCTCCAGTTATTAAGGAGTGATAGTTGATGATAATAAGTGTACTCTACAACTGAGTGAACCTGTTGAAGTTGATGCCTTCTTATTTGCTGTTTATCTGCAATTTAATAAAGTTGATTGACTTATAAAATTTGCTTGGTAGGAAGAGTGTTTCCCAAGTAGAATAACTGCTCAGCTATTTCACTGTGATTTGCCTCTACAATTCTTGCTGAGGATTTCAGGCTAATCTTGCTTTTTAGGAACAGATGGTTGATCAGAAGTTATACAAGTCTATGCCTATAAGAGAGTACCAACACCCTTTAGAATTCTGTTGCTATCAAATTTAGATTCATTAGGATAAAAACTGCCAGGCAGTCCTTGTAATAGGAAAGCACAGGAAATGTTTATTGATTCCATGATAACTCAGAGCTGCATGTTACTGCTCTGTCTTCTACCAGAGGAGAGAGTTGCTGTCGCTTGTGGCAGTTTTCCCTCTGCAATCAGAGTTGGGGACATTCTCACTTCCACTTTTTTTTCTTTTAGATTTGTTTATTTATTTGGGGGGGGGGGGCAAGGGGTAGAGGGAGAGAGAATCTTAAGCAGAGCCTGGCCCTGAGATCATAACCTGAGCCAAAACCAAGAGTTGGATGCTTAACCAAATGAGTTACCCAGGCATCCCTCTCACTTCTGCTTCTGAGGCACAGTGGCTGGTCATGAAGTTCAGACCTGGTGGAAGGTCCACCACGTACATCAGTGACAACCAACTGTGTTGTGATCTCTCTCTCTCTGTCAAATAAATAAATAAAAATCTTAAAAAAAAAAAGAATGTGGGCTAGATGTTGAAGAGTGATTTTTTTTTAAAAGATTTTATTTATTTGACAGACAGAAATCACAAGTAGGCAGAGAGGCAGGCACAGAGAAAGGGGGAGGCAGGCTCCCTGCCGAGCAGAGAGCCCGATGCGGGGCTCGATCCCAGGACCCTGGGATCATGACCTGAGCCGAAGGCAGAGGCTTTAACCCACTGAGCCACTCAGGCACCCCAAGAGTGATTTTTTTTTTTAAATCTAAAGTTGGTGCCCCCAAATAACTGCTCCGATTTATAAATCTCTAACCCTAACAATATCTGTGTCTCAAAAGAAATTAGTTATTAATTATGTAATGTTTCCTCATAAGTCAGTCAGCTAAGTTTGCAAGAAATTTCAGATCCTCCAGAGAATGAACTTTGGCATAAAAGCAATAAAGCTAGGGTGCACATTTCTCCTTTGTTGGGAGGTGGCCTATCTCTTCAAAGCCATTGGTAAGTATAATTGTTCAAGGTGGCTTCCTCTTTCCAATCAATTCTACCTAATTTCTAACATTTCATTCTGTGTTGACAGAATTTCATTTTTGTTTGTGGCCTTTTGTTGTTTTGCATTACCTCATAGATCTTCATCTCTTTCCTCCTGAGTTACTGGACCTCCATGCTTTCTTGTTGCTCTTGTCTTATGAGAGATTTTCTCTTTGAAGTATTTGGTGATAACTATAGTGGGAAGCCATATAAAACCACCATTTATTGCTGGATGTAACTTTATTTTATTAACTATTCAATGTACTTACCCAGTGTAAAGTCTCCATCATTTCTCTTCTTGGCCCAACTGGCAACCGTCCATTTTCAGAAAAGATTAATTTCAGGAGACATAAGAGCAGCAGACTTAGCTTGGTTGTCACTTTACTTCCGACTGAAAAGATATAGTTATTCCTAATAATGAATAGTTGGAAATTAGTTCCAAAAATGCTTTATGTTACTTAATACATAAAAATAATAATGATGAGGGGCACCTGGGTGGCTCAGTTGTTAAGTGTCTGTCTTTGGCTCAGGTCATGATCCCAGCGTCCTGGGATCAAGCCCCACATTGGGCTCTATGCTCTGGGGAAAGCCTGTTTCTCCCTCTCCCACCCCCTTGCTTGTGTTCCCGCTCTTGCTGTGTCTCTCTCTGTCAAATAAATAAACAAAATATTTTAAAAAATAATGATGACTCAGTGTCAGAAGGGTATTCATTAATTGTATTCCACCTCCCCACTACCTCTTGCTCCCCCAGACAGAAGCACATACACAACCAGTAGCAGTTATGACTTTTATTCGTCCAAATACCTGGTTACTTTTGTGACTTTTAATAGGTTGGTGCATGGTTTATAGCCTAAAGAGCAGAGTGGATTTAGTTTCAGGGATTAAGTATGACACCAACATCTACTACTCATTAGCAGTGCAATTTTGGGCAAGTTGTTAAATGAGCTTCAATTCCTCATCCAAAAGAGGGGTCACAGGTGTTTTATCGTGTTATAGGACTGTTGTTCTCTGAGATGAGACTTTTTTCTTGCTAGCATCTCATGAGTTACATGACTTATTCTGAGATATTTGACCACTGAGGTGATGCAAATTTCATTGTTCCCAAATTGCCATTGCTTAGCACAATGAAGGTGTGCTATCCCTTAATGAGTTCAAAAGTAGGTTGATTTGTCTTGGAGGTGTAGACAAATCCATAGTAGGATTTTACTCTAGTAATAATTCTAGTCATGATTCATGAGATTTGCAAAAGTCCAAGTTTTATAAAAGTCCCCAGCATCACTTCGAGGTTGTATACCATGTTTTTAAAGCACCTCTCTTTCTAGCACTATTCCATCCTGGAACCCTAAAGCTTTAACACCAGCCTGTGTTCAGTCTGGTACCATCCTCTACTTCTCATCCCAAATTCTTCTTATTCAGCCAACATCATTAGGAATTAATATACTTGGCTTTTTGCAAAGTCTTGGGGGAAAAGGAATGAAAGAGTCCCTGACATCAAGGGGCTCACAGTGCAGTGGGTAAAACTGACAGGAAAATCACTGAAGTTAAAGGTAGTAACTTCAAAGAAGAGAGCTAGAATTCCATTAGTGTAAGAAAGCAACTAATACAGGTTTGCCCATAGATGGCAACTAACATAGGTCTACTTCAGGACAGAATGTGTTGGGGAGCAATACCTGATACCAGACGTGAGTCTTAAAAAATAAACATGTGACATCATTCAGCCAAAAACAAGAATGAAATATTGCCATTTGCAACAGTATGGATGGAGCTAGAGAGCATAATGCTAAGCAAAGTAAGCCAAATACCATATGACAAATACCATTTGATTTCACTCATATGTGGAATTTAAGAAACAAAACAAATGAACAATGGAAAAAAGAGAGAAACTAAAAACAGACTGTTCACTACAGAGAACAGATGGTTATCAGAGGGAAGGTGTGTGGGGGAGGGGAGAAATAGGTGAAGAGAATTAAGAGTACACTTATCTTGATGAATAGTGAGTAATATATGAAACTGTCAGATCACTATATAAATGAATATGTGTTATGCAGGGCAAGGAGAGAAGCAGCACTCCATATTTAGGGGAAAGCACCCACAAAGTCACAGAAGCTAGAGAGTATAGTCTGTTGGGAAGGAACATATGGAATAACCTGGAATGGTGGGTTTATGCAGAGAGGTGACTAGAGGTGTCTATTAGACAAGGTTCTCCAGAGAAATAGGACCAATAGGATGGGTGGATGGATGGATGGATGGATGGATGGATGGATGGATGGATATAGAGATAGGTAGATAGATAGGATGGATAAATATAAGAGGAGATTTATTATAGGCATTGGTTCACATGGTTATGGAGATCTAAAAGCCTATAATTTACTGTTCACAAGTTGAAGAACCAAGAAAGTCAGTGGCATAATTCAGTCTGAGTCCAAAGCCCTGAGAACTGGTGGGCCCCTGGTGTAATTCAGTCTGAGTCCAAAAGCCTGAGACCCAGAAGTGCTGTGTCCAAGGGTAGGGAAGATGGACATCTCAGCTTAAGCAAAAAGAGCAGATTCATGCTTCCATCACTTTTTTGTTCTCTTCCGGCCCTCAATAGGTTGGATGAGGCCCACCCCCTCCATGAGGGCTGTCCTTAGTGTGCTGATTTAAATGCCGATCTCCTCTAGAGACACGCTCACAGGCACACCCAGAAATAATGTTTTACCAGCATTTGTCAGTAGCATTTATTTACAAAATAATGTTTTATGACATCCGTAAGACCAGTAAGGTTGACACATAAACCATCACAACAAGCTGGTATAATGCAAATAAACAGGGACCAGATCTGGAGGATGTGGTAGGCCATCCTAGGGGGTTAACTTTGATCCAACATGTGATTAAAAAAAAATAAAACCATTTAGTGATTTGATGTGGGGGAGGAACACAATCAGATTTATGTTTTATGAAGATCACTGTAGCAACAGTGTGAACTTTGATAGTTCACTGGTGGAGGGAGACAAGTTCAGAAAGACAAATTCCAAATTCAGAAAGACAGGTTAGAAGTATTGTTTTAGACCTGATAACAAATTATGAGGAACTAAAGAGCAAAAGTCATGTATATAGTAGGTTTTCAATAAGTATTTGATAAATAAGTGAATTAATTTAGTCACCTCTCTTAGAAGTACACTGATCTAATCAGTGGGGGATGCCTAGTTTAAGCTTAATCCAGATTTTATTTTTTTTTAATTTTTTAAAGATTTTATTTATCTGACAGAGGTTACAAGTAGGCAGAGAGGCAGGCAGAGAAAGAGGGGGAAGCAGGCTCTCCACTGAGCAGAGAACCCGATGCAGGGCTCGATCCCAGGACCCTGGGATCATGACCTGAGCCAAAGGCAGAGGCTTTAAACCACTGAGCCACCCTGGCACCCCTAGGCTTAATCCAGTTTTTAGTATAAAAATCTGCCATCAAGGAGTGGACAAGTGAGTATTGTAACACTCAGTGCTTTCATAGAGAGCAATACTAATCAATACTCCACCCGGGTCCCCTCCAATGGATGGTACTGAGAAAGACTGGTATTTGTGTCTATGTGTGTGCTTGTGTGAGTGTTCACATCAGTGTGTGTGTGTGTGTGTGTACTCCCATCCAAGGCAACTAGGAATGCAGAAGGGAACAGGAAATTCAGTCAGTGAGAAAGAATGTGAGCCCAGGCAAACTTTATGTTAATTGTGAAAGTTCATAAAGAAAGAAGGATTACATCAATAGAGGGTGACTCATAGTCAAAAGAGGCTTTTCATCCATAAGGCATTTATTGGTAACAAATACTGTGCTCACAAATGAAGCCAAGTAATACACTAACAACATAATTACAGTGATTTTAGCTGTGACAAAAGGTATGCATAAATTTCAACCTACGCGTGTAAAAATCTACAAGACATGACGTTGTCTCCTAAGGACTGTAGCTGGAGTTGCACGGGTAGCCCGTCAGCAGTAGGTCTTTTATTTATGAGGCATTTATAAGAAAGTAGCTCATTCACATCCTTACTAAATGCCATAATTTATACTTTTTTTTTTTTTTTTTGATAGAGAAATATCACATCTTCCTTTATCTTTCCCCAGAAGATTTTGGAATTTCTTTGGGCTTGGAGTGGAACTGCAGTTAAATTATGTTGTGGGGAGTCGAAAATTTTAAAAAGAGAGGGTTTAAGATTGAGAGATAGAAATGCGATTGATCAATGGAGACAAAAAGCAGAGTGGAAATTAAAATTCTTCCAAGTTGTATTATATGATTTAAATAGAGTGCAATTTCCATGAACCAGAGGGAAAAAATCAATATAACAAGAGTTTGAAATGTACGGAAATGCTTAGCCAGCACATGCTCCCTCGGTTACCCTGACCCTCTTCATTCTGAGGGTGAGAAAGTGATGTGGAGGCATGAAAGAAAGCTGGTTTCTCCCAGGAAATGCTGTGAAGATAAAGAACTGCCTAACAATTCAGGCTTATAGATTGCAGTATATAAGAATTCAATATCCCCAGGTTGCATAAATGAAGGGAAGTTTTCATATCAGCCTATGGGACTTTTCAGTCAAATTTTAAATTTTGGAACATGTGGAATTCAATATGCATGGATTCAATAAAAGCACATGTCACTGCATTTTGGATATAATGAAACAAAAAAGGAGTGATGTTTCTGTGTGAAATCTTCCAATTTATATTTCCTCAAAAGTACATTACATTTGGCTGTGGTGCTACATGCATTTATCTCTAAACATTGTATTGGAAGAAATATGTTTTCTGTGCCCTTCCCAAATATGAGGTTCACTGTAAATGTTTTAAAGAGCTAAAAATTAGACTTGCAACAGTTTCATTGCAAAGGCGAGTTTTCCCTTTTTCATCGCTCATGTAAGTAACCATAAAATAATATCTTGAAACTTCTCATTATTGCATAAATAACATTGCTGCTGGAGGAGGATCCTTGAGTTCTTCTGAAGTTATACAAGGACTATTTTAAGAACACTTGGAGAGTTTGTTTCCTGGAGAGCCTGACAGTTTTCTTCAGAACTGCTGCTTTGTAGAGAAAAGTAGTAATTGTTAAACCTTTCTCCGTGAAGCATACAATTTCTCAAATGTGCCCTGCATAGGTATATTTTAGGAAAGGTTTCAATTTGGTTGCATAATTTCAGCCCTTGCTAGGCCCACAGTGATGATAACATTGAAAAATAACTTGGTGTGCTACTTGTTCTCCTGCTGCTAACATTTTATCACGAACCGCTAGTTTGCCAGGGATTAGCTGCTAAAATGCTCTCCTGATTAATGTGCTAATTAATTAATGCAGCTGCTAAATTGTAATGCTGATTAAAATACACCACATGGAGAACACTGGAAAAAGTCCCCACATGAGTCCATCATTCCAGGTGCATTTTTACTGGAGGAGAACCTCAGATACTGAGCTGAGTAATCAGATCTGTGGCCTGCTTATGGGGGCAACTGAGAAATTCTTCAGTGAGACCCCTCTCCTTTTATCTCAGTCCTTAAATTGAATTCATGACCAGAAACCCTGAAATGAGGCATAGGGAACAATTTGGACACACTTTGCTCTTTTTCTATTGCAAATTAATTTTCTCTAGGAATGACCATCATGGCTCAAATTTTACTAAGACTTGAAGGAGTTTGTAGTGCACATAACCTGTGTTGAGTCAAACCCCAAGTTCAGACTTAGCTTGGTTGTCTCTGTTGTGGAAGTTGGGGCCAATGAACATTCCTTCCAGGTGATTCCCATTGTGGTGTCCCATCCCTAAGGCCCTAATTCTCAGAATACATATTCTGCCTAACAAAACAGGAATCAGTAAGCATTTAACATCTACAAAACATTGTACGAGGTAAAAACATAAGACATTTTTAACTCTGAGAACTTCATTTTGTAATTTTGGAAATAAAGCATGTGTCTTCAAAATATTTGCCATTACCAGGCCACAAATGAACGGGTACTAAGTCAGTGGAATAGATGTAAGAACCACAGGAATTCAGAGGAAGGAGAAAGAATTTGCAGTTGTAGTGATTTTTTCTGCAATGAAGTGGAAATGGATATAAGCCTTGAAGGATGAAAGGATTTAGGTTGATGGATGGTTGTTTGGCACAGAGAATTCGTATGAACACGTGTATAAAAACACAAGTGGAGGGGACGCCTGGGTGGCTCAGTTGGTTAAAGCCTCTGCTTTCAGCTTGGGTCACGGTCCCGGTGTCCTGGGATCCAGACCCACCTCAGGTTCTCCGCTGGGCGAGAACTCCTAGTATCTATAAATGAGGCCTTATTTGGAAACAGGTCCTTTGCATAGGTCCTCATATAAGGAAGAGGTCATTATTGTGTACCCTAAGTCAATATGACTGGTGTCCTTTTAAGAAGAGGAGAAGGACTATTGAGATAGAAATACACAGGAAGAAAATGGATATGTAATAATGAAGCAGAGATTGGAGTGAGTGCCTACAAACCGGGAAATCCTAAGGATTTCTAGCAAACACTGGAAGTTTGAAGAGGCAAGAAGGATTCTGTCCCAGGTTTCAGAGGGAATATAGCCCTATCAACACCTTAATTCCAGACTTCTAGACTCCAGAACCATGAGACAGTGAGTTTCTATTATTTTGAGCCATCCTGTTCGTGTTAGTTTGTTTTGTGGCCCTAGGAATCCAAGAGATCCAGTAATGATTGTAATAATTAATTTTTGATGAGCTCTTACCATGTGCCAAGGTTACAGTGGCCCTTGAATGCATTGCATTATAGTACAGTACAGTCTTCACAGTAACACTGTCTGGCAGATACTACTCTTACCATTTTCATATAAATAAGAACAGGAGAACTTGAAAGGCTTGTCTTAAGTCTTGACCTATTCGATTTCAGTGCTGGTGTACTGTAACCTCACATAGAAGTCTCATGGCTTCTCTCTGCAGACAATGTGGGGCAAGGTCAAAGCTCTGTAAGCAAGGTGATGAGCAATTTTCAACCCAGGCATCCTGGAACTCAAGGGCTGAGGAAGTGAAGCTGTGTTTGAGACTCCATTTTGTTTTCCTCATTGCCAGGCACAGGAAGGATACCTGCTGTCTCTTCTTTGGAGAGCCAGTGGTAGCTAAGATTACTGGCTTGGATGTTAGCAAACTTCTGTGCCGGTATTCCTTCTTAACAAGTGAGTAACAGGGGTGCCTGGGTGGCTCAGTCATTAAGCATCTGCCTTTGGCTCAGGTCATGATCCCAGAGTCCTGGGATGGCGACCCACATCAGGCTCCCCGCTCGGTGGGAAGCCTGCTTCTCCCTCTCCCACTCCCCCTGCTTGTGTTCCCTCTCTTGCGGTGTCTCTCTCTGTCAATAAATAAAATCTTTAAAAACAACAAAGCAAGTGAGTAACAAAGGCTGGTGCTTTAAGGTAGAGGCTTATGGTCACAAGCAAGTTCCACTTGGAACTTGGAACTCAGAAATAGAACCAGATTCATCTACACAGTCGGGAGTGTGTGCTTGTTTTTCCTTTCTTACTAAATTCATGTTTCTATGAATTAGTGGAGAAAATAAGAAGTTGAGATGTTATTCCAAAATAGGAATTTAATTTTTACAGATGTATTTATATTGCCAGAAGGTACTTAAGGTAGATTTTTAAAATTAATTCAACCATCATATATTGAACACTCAATGAAAGTCACAAGGTCCCATGCTGGAAGCAGGGGACACCAGCAGAAATATGACATTGATCTCATTTTTTTTTAAATTCTGCTAATGTATCATCTTTTAGTGGTCTGTCACCCGGAATGAATCTTTTATCTTCCTTAACCACACAGTTGCCTATAGCTGGGTTTAATCCCCAAAGACAGGGAATAATCTCTTGAAGTAGATACTTCTTGCTCCTGCCTGAGGATTTTGTACCAAATACGGAGCTATCTTCACTCCTCATAGGCATCTTTTACTCCTTATTCTCTAAAGGCATGGAGATGGGCAGTTAAGAAACAGAGCTAAGGCAAAGCAATTCTCAAAATGATTCCCTTTAGGTTCACCTTTTGGAATTTACTCTTGAGGTCAAAACCTCAGAAATTGCTTCCTAAAAAGGAATTCACCCACTCTTAGAGAAGAAGATGTACCCTCTCTGGGTCTTTTAGATTCTGTTCCTTTATTATGTCTTCAGGAGTTCTACACCCCAGCATGTTGCCTCCCTTTTTGTGCCAATATTGCCCTTGTCCCATGAGAAGGATGCAGGGTGGTAATGAGGGTGAAGATTGAGAGAGGGTGTGGTAAAAGAAAATGCCATGTGGTCAGTGAATACAACATGATGTGTTGAGAGCTTTAAGAGAAGTATGTAGAAGGAGTAAAGGTAATGCACCAAAAACACCCGAAGAACTTTGGGGTTTTTGGCAACATTTTCATGAAAGACCTATTAACTGAGTATAAGGGTTGTGAGAAGTTTCTCCAGGAGTGAAAGAGGGAGAAGAGAATTTCTGATGAGTTAATATATGCAGACTTAGGCAGCAATTAATGGAATGAGGTGATAGTGATATACCAATGGCTAGACTGTTGGGAGTGTTATGCCCTGGGAGTTGTTCATTTGTTTGTAGAGAAGAGTATTTTACCACTAACTTTTAAAATCATAATGGTGATAATGTTAAGAAGATCTACTTTTTTTTTCATTTTGTTTTATTTCTTTTCAGTGTTCTAAAATTCGTTGTTTATGTACCATACCCAGTGCTCCATGCAATATGTGCCCTCCATAATACCCACCACCAGGCTCACCCAACCCTCCACCCCTTTCCCCTCCAAACCCCTCAGTTTGTTTCTCAGAGTCCATAGTCTCTTATGGTTTGTCTCCCCCTCTGATTTTCCCTATCTCACTTCTCCTCTTCATCTCCCAATGTCCTCCATAAAGATACAGATGTAGTGAAAAGAAGGGCCACTTGTACCCCAATGTTCATAGCAGCAATGGCCACAGTTGCCAAACGGTAGAAAGAACCAATATGCTCTTCAATAGATGAATGGATAAAGAAGGTATGGTCCATATATACAATGGAGTATTATGCCTCCACCAGAAAGGATGAATTCAACTTTTGTATCAACATGGACAGGACTGGAGGAGATTATGCTGAGTGAAATAAGTCAAGCAGAGAGAGTCAATTATCATATGGTTTCACTTACTTGTGGAGCATAAGGAATAACAAGAAGATCTACTTTTTAAAAAATATTTATCTATTATGTGAGAGAGAGAGAGAAAGCAGAGGGAGGAGCAGGGGGGAGGGACAAACAGACTCCTGCTGAGCACAGAGCCTTATCCAGGGCTGTTTCACAACACTGAGATGACGACCTGAGCAGAAACCAAGAGTATGATGCTTAACTGACTGCATCACACAGGAGCCCTGGTTATTTCATTTTCTAAAATGTATTCATTCAAGTAATATTTGAACATTTAATGAATGAATTCAAACTATTAGAATTCAAACTTTTTAACCAAACAGTTTCATCCTATGCTTACCCAAGAGAGTATATTCCTTCCTTGACAATTAATGGAAGTCACAAAGTTAAAAAATCTAAAAATTATTTAATCACATAGCTGGCAGCATCTTAGTTGTGGTCCTCTCCTGTATGACCTGGAACCCAAATTTTGCCCCCAAATGAAGTTCTGATATGATGGGTAGATTTTATAACTCTGAGAGAGTGTCTTCTCATTACAATAAAACTGTGACAGAAATCCTATCACAGAAAGTAGGAAGGAAGCAAATTCTAACCTGTATGATATGGTACCATGTGAATGAGACTGCAGATTAAATTAAAAATACTTTGTCGAGGGACGCCTGGGTGGCTCAGTGAGTTGAGCCTCTGCCTTTGGCTCGGGTCATGATCTCAGGGTCTTGGGGATCAAGCCCCATATCAGGCTCTCTGCTCAGCAGGGATCCTGCTTCCCCCACCCCCTGGCCTCTGCCTGCCTCTCTGCCTACTTGTGATCTCTGTCTGTCAAATAAATAAATAAAATATTAAAAAAAAATACTTTGCCGAGCGGCTTTGAAAAAAAAATTTTTTTTTTTTTGTTTTCTAACTTTGAAATGACCTGTTAAATTGATCTGTGAAGGTCATGGATGCCCTTGAAAAGTGGTGCTTAAATTCTTTGCAGTAGCAGAAAGTCCTGGTTGAATTAGTGCAGATCCCATGGAGACTTCTGAAGCTGTTGATAAATCATGTTTAAGAGCTTTTCAGCCCAAAGCTCAGCTGTAAACTCAGGCAAAGCCATGAACAAATTTGCAGGTGGCAGTGCCCCATAACTATTCCCTTCTAATCCAAAGCGATCCCTTCTGAGCCACTTCAGCATCAAGCATCCCATTCATCAAATTAGGCTGCATCATGCATATTTTACTTATATTCAGATCCTCTTTGCAGTCAGATCTGGACCAGGTGAAGAGCAGGCAGAGTAAACAACTGATTCATGAGTTCCAAAGAAAAGTGTAAATTCACGGATCGAAAACAAACACGTAGGGGCGCCTGGGTGGCTCAGTGGGTTAAAGCCTTTGCCTTTCGCTCAGGTCATGATCCCGGGGTCCTGGGATCGAGCCCCGCGTCGGGCTCTCTGCTTGGCAGGGAGCCTGCTTCCACCTCTCTCTCTCTCTCTGCCTGCCTCTCTCCCTACTTGTGATCTCTCTCTGTCAAATAAATAAATAAAATCTTAAAAAAAAAAATTAAAAAAAAAAAAAAAAAAAGAAAACAAACACGTAGAGCTTCTGTGTGAGCCCAATATTACAAGTGTTAGACAAGGGCACAAAGATAGCTTCTCATTTGGTGTGGATACCCTGAAATATATATGGTATTCTTATCAGTTTTAATAAGCTATAATACCAAAGAAAACATTTTAATGTACCTTTAACTTATTTCTTCTATTGAGTTCTTTCATTTTCCTCAATATATTTTTTCTCCAAATGTTGAAAAAATAGATAAGGAAGAAGCTTGTATCAATAAAGAAGTATAACTTGGGGCTTCTGGGTGAATCTTGTCAGTTAAGTGTCTGGCTTATTGATCTTACCTCAAGTCTTGATCTCAGGGTTGTGTGTTTGAGCCCTGTGTTGGGCTCCATGCTGGGTGTGGAGTCTACATGCAAACACACATAATTACATATGTATAACTTTAGACCATTCTGTGTTATCCAGTCATATTCTAGGCCTACTACTTTTTTTTAAGATTTTATTTATTTATTTGTTAGAGAGAGAGAGAGAGAGTGAGCACAAGGAGGGAAAGAAGCAGGCAGAGGGAGAAGCTCCCTGTTGAACAAGAGGTCTGATGCAGCACTCAGTCCCAGGACCCTGGGATCATGACCTGAGCTGAAGGCAGATGCTTAACTGACTGAGCCACCGCGGCTTCCTTCTATGCCTACTTCTAATTTAGGAAAATGACAGGGCACAAGGCAATAAGTAAATGGAGGTTGATTTCCTAAGGCGAACTTTGTTGAGTTAGTTTCTGAGTTCTCTGGATGAATAGTATAGATTGTAAGCTTATGAAAAACAGTGATCATATCTTTATGTTTTAGGGCTTATTATGGTGTATCCAACCTGAATTCAATCCATGATTTCCACCTTTGCATTAAGGATTATGATATTATAAAAACTGTATGAGGGGCACCTGGGTGGCTCAGTTAGTCAAGCAGCTGTTGGTTTTGGCTGTTGGTTTTGGCTTAGGTCGTGATCTGAGGGTCATGAGCATAGACCTGCTTGGCATTCTCTCTTTCTCTGTTTCCCTCTGCCCCCACTACTCTCACATTCTCTCTCTCATTCTCAAATAAATAAATCTTTAAAAATTGTATGAATCCAATAATGGGATATTAAGGAAAATTAATAAATATTGGCTTTAAGTAAATTTTACTTGTATGGGGAAATGTTCATGATAGTGAAGTGAAAAGCAGGATATCAAACTGTTTAAACAATGAACATAAATATAAACTATGAACATACATAATGTAGGTACCTAAAAAATACTAGGCAGAAATAACTAAAATATTAACTCAAATATTAAGAAATGTTCACTACACAGATGGAACATGAATACCCAGATTTTCCCTTTACATTGTACTCTAAGCTCCATAGTTTTGACAAATATGTATTCATTTATAGTAGGGAAAATTAACAAACATTAAAAATAAAAATGAAACAAAGTTCTTTAGTGACTTCAGCTACCATCAGGGAAATATTACATATCTTCCTTATTAGTCTCATGGAAACTTCCTCCCATTTTTCCCACTATACTCCAGTATAATATTCTTCCCTTCCAACAGTTTGTCAAGGGAGGGTGAAGAGAATGGTACCTCCTGAGTATAAACAATAAGTGGGTATTTTTTCTGTAGAAAAGTAAAATGCATAATTAAACCTATTAAAAGTCAGTCGGCCTAGGGCACCTGACTGGATCAGTTAGTAGAGCATGCAGCTGTTAATCTTGGGTTCATGAGTTCAAGCCCCACATTCGGCATAGAGCTTACTTAAAAAAAATAATAAAAAAAGTCAGTCTGGGGGTACCTGGGTGGCTCAGTCAGTTGAGCATACAACTCTTGGTTTCGCCTCAGGTAGTGATGTTGGGGGTCATGGAAGCCTGCTTAAGACTCTCTCCCTCTCCCTTTGCCCTCCAACCCCCCAAATAAATAAGTAAATCTTTAAAAAATTTTTTTTTTAAATGGAAACAATTAGGGTTAATATAATTGTAAATAAGAGGATACATATGTATATGTATTTTTTACTATCTTGCATTTATATGAAACTTTTACTTCAAAGTATTTACCTCATATAAACCTTCTAGCAACTGCATGAAATTAATAGGTCAGGGAAAAGATTTTCACTACCACTGGATGTGAAAGAAAGCTTAGAAATCTTTTGAATGGGGGTGCTGGGTGGCACAGTGGGTTAAACCATTGCCTTTGGCTCAGGTCGTGATTTCAGGGTCCTGGGATGGAGCCCAACATCTGGCTTTCTTCTCAGCGGGGAGCCTCCTTTACCCTCTCTTCTCTGCCTGCCTCTCTGCCTACTGGTGATCTCGCTCTCTGTCAAATAAAAAAATAAAATCTTTAAAAAAAAAAGAAAAAAACTTTTGAGTGACTTTTTCTGGTAAAAGAAGCTAGTTCTTCAATGACTGAATTTGCATAATGGTTTGAATTCTAATAATGGGATATTTTAGGGAAATATCCCATTATTAAAAACACATTCGGATCTATTCTATCTTCTTTGCCTTTGGAAATCTTAACAAAAGATTCTTCTGGGTATAGAAATGAAAAGTTGGCTCTTAGTGATCAACTTCCTTCTATTAAGGCAGTCTTTGGCCCAAAGGGTTCTCACTATAGTGATACATCATGAAGGAGACCCATGAATTATATGTGCCCATTTCCTTTGTGTACCTGTGTATCAGTCAGGATAGGTAGGTTACACTGCAATTAAATCAACCCCCAATTTTAGGCCCTAATAATAATAAATGCTCTCGGTCCCTGTCCAGTCAGCTTTGTCTACCCATGCTAATAGAACAGTGTGTATTTGGGGGCTGCTGCTGGTGCAGTCTGTTAAGTGTATGACTCTTGATTTTAACTCAGACCATGATCTCATGGGTCCTGATATGGAGTCCTACTTTGGGCTTTGTCCTCAGCGTGGAGTCTGCTTGGGATTCTCTCTCTCTCCCTCTCCTTCACCCCATAGCCCTGCTTGTGTGCAGGCTCGCTCTCTCTCTCTCAAATAAATAAATTGATTAAATCTTAAAAACAAAAACAAATGAACAAACAAAACCCCCAAACAGCCAGTATCTAGATCACTGTTGGTCTCAAGCAGAAAGAAAACAGGCTTGGGGAGCACTTGGGTGGCTCAGTAGGTTAAGTTTCTGCCTTCAGCTCAGGTCATGATCTTAGGGTCCTGGAATTGAGCCCCAAATCGGTCTCTCTACTTCCCCCTTCTCTCTCTGCCTGTCTCTCTGCCCACTTGTGATCTCTGTCTGTCAAATAAATAAATAAAATACTTGAGAGAAAAAGAAAAAGAAAACAGGCTTGTCAATCCACAAACTGCCTCTTCAAAGTTCTAGTTGAAGTCAGATGGCCAGGCTGATGCCAGTGAATATAGGATATATTATGTCACTGCTAAGGGAAAGCTTATGATTGTTATCACTAAAATCTACCATAACCTTCTTGAAAAGACCATTAGGAAATAGGAAAGTTTCAAGAAACAACATTTGAACTTCTGCTTCCAGATCTGTGGAATGGTTTGTTGTAGACCAGTGCTTCTGGTAAGAACAACTGGAATAGCAGAATTTAAAAAAAAAAAAAAATACACACACACACACACACACACACACACACGACATATATATATTATATATAATGCTTATATAAAATATATAACTATATAGGGGAATAAATAATAAATATATAAATAAAGATATATATTTATTGAATTTTACATATATGTATTTAAAATTCAGCTGTATCTGTATGTGTGTGTATATATATATGTATGTGTGTGTGTGTATGTGTTTAAGGATATCAGAGAACCCATCAAGCAATGAGGCCCTGACAGTCTGATATCTTGGAAAGAAGAAAGGCTTATTGACTTGGACAGACATTCTACACATTGCTTTCTGCTGAAGAGCGTTTATTGACTCTTAAGAAGCACACAGTGAGAGACTCAGAAGCCATGGATAGGTCAGCTGAGGTGGCTGAGAAGCCAGTATAGTTTAAAACAATCTTATGAGACCAAGGAGACAAAAATTGGAGCTTTAAAGTGCCAAAATACCTAAGATTTGAGACAAGCCCAAGGTTATAGACAGAAGGGAAATGCAAAGAAGAAAGTCCACAGTCTACAACAGTTTTTCCTTTGGGTGTTTGCTGAGTCCTAAATTGCATAGAGCAAGAGGCTTAGAAGCCAAGAGGATAAGCACTAAAAAGCTAAACAGAGCTGAATTTTTAATAGAAACAATAGAAGTAAAAAGAAAATGAAATGACATCTTTAAAGTGTGGAGAAAAAAATACCTGCCAATTTAGATTTATGAGCTAAGTAAAAATATCCTTTAAAAGACAGATAAAGGTATTTTTATACAAGCAAAAACTGAGAGAATTTGTTGCGAGCAAACCTGAATTAAAATAAACGTGAAAAAAATCTCTTTGGGCAGAAGAAAAACAATAGCAGACAAAAAAGTAAGGAAAAAATAAAAGAAAAACGGGAAAGGTGCTATGTGAGTAAACCTAAGTGAATATAGTAATATAAATAATGTTTTAAGGTATTTAACCATATCTAGAATTAAAATTTATACAATAATAACACAAAAGGTAGGAGAGAGGAAATTGTTTTAAGGACATACCATCAGCTGGGAAGTGGTAAAATCCTAATTTATGCCCAGTTGTAATAAATTAAAGATTTCTAATGTTATCCCTATGAGTGAAAGAATGTATAACCTGTTATCCATTGCTTCAAGAAGAAAGAAGGGAAGATAGAATATGTGGGGGGAAACTAGCAATAAAGAGTGTGATGATAGATTTAAACATAGGTATACAAGTTATTGCATTAAATGTAAACAATATAAATTTTCCCATTAAAAGAAAACTGTTAGACTAGATGAAAAACAAAATACATCTATTAGCTATTTGAAAGAAATATACCTTAAACAAAAGGAAATATTGAAACAGAAATGTTGAAAATCAAGTGTTAGGAAAAATTATAACATGTAGACACAAAAAAAGAACTTTATAACTAAATTGGTATCAGATTAATGCTGGACTATTCAAGTTTTAATACATTAATACATTTTAAATTAATAAAAATCATGAGACTATTTCCTTTGATCTTATTAGAATTAAAGCTGAGAATCAGTTACAAAATAATTAGAATATTTCCAAATGTTTGGGAGCAAGCAACACACTTTTTAAGAAGAATAAAACTATGAGTAAAACGAAACAAAATAAAACCTACAAGAGAATGAGAAGATATTTTGTATTAACTTATAAAAACATAAGACATATACAAACTTTGGGATGCATAAATATCAAAATGAGAAAGACTTATATTCATATATTAAAGATAGAGCTTCATACATGTAGTCATTTATTTTATGACAAAGGTGATACTGAATGTAGGGAGAAAAGTATGATTTTTTCTAGAAATTGATAAATTAAAAAATGGATATCTGTCTGAAAGAAATGAATATTTACTTTCTATCTCACATAATGGATACAGTCAGATTCCAGTTAAATGTAAAATAAAAACAGTAAGAATTCTAGGGGAAATTTTTAAAGAATATTTTATAACAATAGCATCTCAAAAGCACAGAGCATAAACCATATATGTATATAATTTAGAATATACAAAGAATTCCTACAAATAAATAAAAAAATGAAAGGCAACCAAGTAGAAAAATGGAAAAAATATTTGAACTAACTTTTCGCAAAGAGAATACTCAAATTCTTATAAACACGTAAAAAGATACTTCAATCTCAGTAGTAATCAAAGAAATTTGAATTAAAACCAAAATAAGATAGTATTACACACCCACCAGAATGGGTGAAATTTAAAAGGCAGGCAGTGCTAATTTTTTTTTTTAAATTTATTTATTTATTTGACAGAGATATCACAAGTAGGCAGAGAGGCAGGCAGAGAGAGAGAGAGAGAGAGGGAAGCAGGCTCCCCGCTGAGCAGAGAGCCCTATGTGGGGCTCGATCCCAAGACCCTGAGATCATGACCTAGGCCGAAGGCAGAGGCTTAACCTACTGAGTCACCCAGGGGCCCCCAGGCAGTACTAATTTTGATGAGAATGTAGAGCAATGGGAACTCTTATGGACTAAAGTAATATAAGTCCTTTGAGAAATTGCTTGGCAGAATGTAAATACCATTTGTCTAGCAATTCTATTCTTGCACCCAATATAGAGACACTGAAAGACTTACTCAGGAAGATTTGTAGCATGATTCTTGGTCTTAGCCCCAAACTGAAAACAACCTAAATGTCCATCAACATTTATAGAATAGATAAATTGTGATATAATCATACAAGGAAATACCAGTCATCAGTGGGAATGAATGACTACTACTTAATGAAACAGCATGGATAAATCTCAAAAACCTGATATTAACTAAAAACATCCAGATGCAAAAAGAGTTTTCATATCATATAATAAAGTCCTGAAGCAGGAAGTACTAATCAATGGTGATGGAAGTTAATAATTGTGATCTATGAGGAAGGAAGTATACTGATTATGTGGGGTCATGGAGATAACTTAAGGTGCTCTTATTGTCCTATTTCTTGATCTGCAATTTGGATATACAGGTATGTTCAGTTTGTGAAAATTCATTGAGTAGTAAACTTGTATATGTCATACCTAGATGAAATTTTACATTAAAAAAATAATGCTTTGGCTTAGAGCAATATCCTTTTAAGAGCTACTTGGTGACAGATAGAGGGCCATATATAGAATGCGATTCTAATTCCCTTTCTCATCTTACTCCTTTCTTTTGCTCTGGAAGTAATAACTTATTTATTTTCCCCCTCCATTACCAGAAATGTGGCAAGTTCAGAATAGATGGTGGCTTCTTTTCTCAGGATTAATTTATCTTTCTGAAAATCACTCAGATTGATGTCTCCGGATGTATACTAAATATCCATGGGAAAGTCAGATATCAAAATGAAAAAGGCAGAAAACGAACTAAGTTTCTTATTACTCTGTACATTTTAAGAATGCAAATGTGTATGTGTATCTGCAAGTTTTAAAGGTTCAATCTTCTAGGAGTGGCAAAAGGGAAGACTAATAAGAGTGAGAATGCCAGTGCTTCAAGACATTCAAGAGTATGTGTAAGTAGCGAGAGCAGGTATCAAGGGAAAAGAAGGGAAGAACGATAAAGTATTCTGAGATTTGGTTTCTCCAGCACTGAAACTGCAAACAGATGTAAAGACAAATTTTCATTTTTTCTAGGGGAATCATGTTCTCCACAGTGGCCCTGTGACGGATTTTGCATCCCATTTCTATTTGAAATAATCACCTCATAAGGCCTTTGCTGGTATTGTAACTCGCTTAATGCTCTATTGTGTGTAGCCTGCAGCCTGGCAGGAGCATGACTGGGGCAGAAAGTACAGGCAGAAAGGGTCTCTGAGCCAGAAAGGAGCAAACCCAGAGAGAGTGGGTAGGAATGAATAATTTTCCTGCTATCCCCTTATAATAATTTACATTACTGTCATTCTGCCTTTCTGAATTTTGGCCTTCAAAAAAAATTTTTTTTAATTGTAGGAAAAAATGAATTGTATCTTATTTGGTTCTAGAGTGATTGCAATATGAAGGATGCACCAAAAAGCAGCTATTGAGTTTGGGACAGGACTAGGGTGACCAGGCGTCCAGGTTTACCTGTCTATTGAGTGTCTCCATTTCCTATCAAAAGTGTTCCATTTTGTCCTATACATTATATGGTCACCCGAGATCAACATTCACCCTAGATCAACACTGATTTTGAATGGGGACTTAAGGACTCGATGGGTGACTGTGTTGCTAAATAAAGAAGAAATAAGCTATGTTTTGATGCTGAAGAAATCCTTTCCTAAGAAGTAACAGTCAGCTTGTCTTAACAGTAAAATATAGAGGCTTTTTACTGAAGTAATAGATGCATGTAAGCATGTTCTTTTGCATAAACTCTAAGACTATATATGTATAGAAATATGCAGCTGTTGGCACTCACCAAAGGGAAGCCACTTGTATATTAAGTCTGAGTAAGCTCTCTATGATGATGGATGTTTCTGAGTGTGAAGAGAGAAAATCTGTGGAAATCAAAAGGCAAACTGGAAGAAGAGACTTTCAGAAGTCCAATATTATTTTATTAATTTATGAAATTCCACTTATTACCTCTTAACTTGTTTGATCGAGTGAATAATTTGAGCTTCACCTCTGTGGGCTGACTCTTCAAAAATATTGAATGTTCTCAGACAGAATTTGACCACTGTTGCATGACTTGGCGTTATTTACATCTTGATTTTTTTTTCATCAGAAATCAAAAGAGAACACCTTCTATAAACTATTTGTACAGAAATAAGAACAATTATGACTATGAGATGCTTTCCCTGCCTAGTTTTTATCCTTCCTATCCCATATTCTTTACTACCTTAAGTATTGTGTTTTGGGGTTTTATTCAATAGCTCTTAATTATTTCCTGTGTTCATATATAGTATATGGAAATTCATATGTGTGCCAATTCCCTGAAGGGCTCAGAGCAAGAACAGCATCCAAAATTGCCTTTTGACATTGGGTAGGAAGGCACAGGCCTTGATCGTTATCATGGGTTGGGCTAAATTTTAAGCAATTGCCTATATTTGTCCTTTTCTTTTCCCTGAGATGACTGGTCTATTTGCTAAAAAGGAATTTTTATGTTCAAGAAAATGTTCAACTTTTTATTAGAGCTGGAATCCTCTGTTTTATGCTCATTTGGAGGGAAGAAATCTCACCATTGAGCACACATGGATACCCTGCACACGTACATTCATGTACATACACAGACACCAAACATTTGCCTTGTAAAAATGTAAGAAGTAAACAGACTTTTGTTGCTTAAATATCCATTTTTGTTCAAGAACTCCTTTGATGTCATATGTAAAGACACCCTTATTTCAGTATTATTGTGATGTTGTAAATTACTGCCAGAATCTCGCTCATTCTGGGTGTAAACTAGAAACCAAATCCAAAAGGAAAAGGGAGAAACGTCTGCAGTTGCAGCTGGCTAACCTCTTCAGTATTTCTCATCTCCAAGTGCCCCTTCCTGGTCCCAAGCAGGGACGGCACCTGAAACTGTTGTCTCATTGGCCTCCCACAGGTGTAACTCTACTCTTCGTCTAGCCTGACCAAGATGGGGAAACCAAGGCAAAACAAGATGGAACTTTGACATACAAGCTTTTAATAAGAAACAGGGAAAAGAAAACACAGAAAAGCATGGAAATGGATGAGTCCACTGATGAATGGGAAATATCTCATTTTTTTACTCTTAACAAAGGGGCTGGGCAGGCTGAGCTCGCATGACTGACAGTCCTGGTTTCTTTACTGGCCATACCTCATTGTCTTTGAAAAATCCTGACTGGGACACACCTCCAGCCCTTTTTCCAATCTTTGAGCTTTTCTTAACTTTCTTTACTTTCCTTTTCTGCCCATAGGTACCTAACTTAGTGAGATAAATGGAAATCAGAGAGAGAGGCAAGCACCTCCCCAGAAAGATCCTCTTTCTTTTCCAGTGTAGACCTCGGAGCCATCCTTTCTTAATCTGTAAAGTGTGTTTATTGAGAGAAATCTAGAAAATCCTTTATTTAAAGAAAATAATTCACCCTTCAGAAACCACCATTCTTAGTATTTTAAGGGGCACCTGGGTGGCTCAATGGGTTAAAGCCTCTGCCTTCAGCTCAGGTCATGATCTCAGGGTCCTGGGATCGAGCCCCGCATCGGGCTCTCTGCTCAGCGGGGGCCTGCTTTCTCCTCTCTCTCTGCCTGCCTCTCTGCCTACTTGTGATCTCTGTCTGTCAAATAAATAAATAAAATCTTAAAAAAAATACTTATTTCTAACATAGTCATTACTTTCCAGGTCAATAAATATTATTCAAATATGTTATTTAAATGACTTTTCATTCCATTATGATGTTTCAGAACTTAATGGATCGCTGTCAGACATTAATATTATTTCTAATTTTTACCATTAGATGACATGATGAATGTCCTTGCATAGAAGTCTTTCCACTTTTGGAGGCATACTATCTAGGTTACTCCAGAAAGGCTATGCCAAATCCATTTCCACTAGTAAGTACAAGAAAGCTTTATACTGCACATCTTTAGCAGAACTTACAACTTTTAACTATATATTTTTCAATTAGATAGGTAAAGAATGTGTATCCTCATGTTGAGGGGGAAACTTTAAAACAAAATTCTATTGACTGGTTGTTTACTTTATGAATTTCTTATTTTTGCTCTGTGTGTTGTTTGTCCAGTGTATCGTTTAGCCCTTACTATACAGTTCACTTCTTTTATTAACCGTTTTTCTTCCTTCTTTCCTCTTGTCCTTCTTTCCTTTTATTCTTCCTTCCTACTTTCATTCCTGCCTTTCTCTCTTTCTCTTTCTTTAAAGTAAACAAATTTTACTGGAAATACTTCTAAAAACAACATTAAAGAAATAGTGCTTCCAAGATGAAAAGATTTTCTGTTGGCTTTGATTTACAATTTGGAGTGGGTATATAGTGCTTGTTCCTCTTAAGAAGCAAAATATTTCCACTTTAAGGTGTAAAAGAAAGGTTGAAATTTAAAAATGAGTTATTTTTTTCTTTTAAAAACACTTGGTTCCCTGGGGCACCTGGGAGGCTCAGTCGGTTAAGCATTTGCCTTCAGCTTGGGTCATGATCCCAGGGACCTGGGATCCAGCCCTGCATCAGGCTCCCTGCTCAGCGGGGAGTCTGCTTCTCTCTCTCCCTCTGCCCCTCCTCCCACTCATGCTCGCTCTCACTCACTCTCTCTCAAGTAGATAAATAAAATCTTTTTAAAAAAACCAAAAACATTTCATTTCCTGTTCCCTGATAGTAGATCTTATAGTTTTTATAATAGATTTATTTTTCCCTTTTTCTGACTGCTTTGATTTATGCTGAATTAATATAGTATCTAGATTCAGTAGTGCCTGCAATAATGAATCAGATACAAGCAATGACATTCATACTCCAAAGCATAATATAGAAGACACAGTAATGCAGTCCAGTCTGCAAATTTCTTCTTTGATGCACCACCCACCATAGGCTACTGTTTCAAAAATAACCTATTTTATTAGTAAGGACATTTGGACAAGTTACTTATACTTCCTGACCCTTATATTTCTCAACACAAAATGAGGATCCTTGTTGTGGGCTTGGGGTTTTCATGTGTTTTTCCTTAACTTTTTAATAGATCTGTAGGCTCACTTGCACTTGTAGGAAATAATGGCGAGTGACCCTGTATACTTTGCACTCAGTGTGTCCGAATGGCAACACGTGGCATAACTAGCACACTCTCACAACCAGGGAATTGTCGTTGGTCCAGTGCACTGACCTCATTCAGATTGCACCAAGTTCATAGGTGTGCCTGTGTGTGTGTGTATGTTTATGTGTACAGTTTGTTCTCTGCAGGCTGGTGTGTGTACACTTTGTTCTCTGCAGCATGGCAGTTTTCTTACTGCCTGGCACCTACCTGTCCCCTGGTAGGTCCTAGACAACTGTTCAGCAACAATTCTTGTCTAGCCAGTATTTCCTCTCTCTTTTTTGAAGGAAGAACGTCTTGGATGGTTCTTTGTAGTTAAAATGATGGTGCCAAACTCACACTTAATCTCTTTTTTACTCCTAGGCCTTTGCAGGGAGAAGTTCTGAGCTTAGCGGCCAAGCGAGGGATTGACTCAAACCTTAATCACTGGGCTCATTCTATTACACTTCTCTCCTGAGCTTGTCAGAATGTAGGGATCATCTGGGGCAGCGCTTCTCACACTTCTGTGTATATACAAATACCTTGGGGAGCTTGTTAAATTACAGGTCTTGATTTAGCAGCTTGGGAGCGGAGGCTGGTATTCTGCATTTCTATCAAGTTTTAGGTGATGCTATTGGTGCTGGTCCACTGACAATAACTTATGTAGCAAGAATCTTAGAAACTTGCTGAAAATTCAGATTTCCAGGGCTTTTTTTCTCAAGATTCTCATGCAGGAAGACTAGAGTAGAGTCTGGGAATTTGTATTTTTATCTAATATCTTGCCCAGTTCTTAGTATAAATTACTTTTGGCAAACCCTGAATATCTTTTATACCATCTCCATGCAGTTCCTTAATTCTTCTGGTTCCTTTTCAGTGTACAGATACTGTTTACCTTAATATTGTGATTTGAAGATTTGATGCAATCAGTTTTTTTTCTGTCATTTTATTTTCTTGGCTTGGTTTTTGTCTTTTGAAGGCCAAAAATCCAGAAGGAACATCGGACTCTTTTACTGAAAGTTTAGTTCAACTCATAAGAGCTTTAAGGTATTAAAATATTTTCAGTGTCATTCCATGGGACACACAAAGATTTTATCTTCCTAAAGCTGTCTATTATAACAGCTCTTTTCTTGATCTAAATAAATAACACATGGGACTTGCAACCCCAAATTTCTTATCATCTCTGAATTTACTCTTTCCAGGTCCAGATGAAAAATGGTGCTTAATCCCCCAAAGAGATAGACAGTTATGTGAGCTGGTAGTATTGATAAAAGAGAATCATGGCCAGACAGGAATGGCTGGATTCCACCATAAAAGCTGAAGCTGTGTAAATCATCAAATAACATGGGAACTGGAAAACATCATTATAAGCAACTTGTGTGAACCCCTGATGTTTTAAATTAGCCATGAAATGTGACTTGCTTTATAATATTTTGGAGCTTCTAAAGATCTCAGCTTTTAAATCAAAATTTTCCTATTTGGCAGCAACACAGCAGGCCCGCAAAATAATTTACAACCATTTACTTTGTTAGTTATCCCTTTTAAACAACCCTCAAGGGGAGGAAAACATTATTAATCCCCATTTTATGGATGAGGGGATTGAGGTATTAAGATGACTCAGAGCTTTGATTTAGTGCACACTTGGCGTTTCTTCGTCCCAGTCCAAGGCCCTCTCATCTTTACTTAGGTCAGCATGCCTGCTCTTATTATTTTGGCTTATCTTGATGAGGAACGTGGACTCAATTTTCAAGTTAACTTAAACCACTTAGAAAAATTGGGGCAAATTGAGCAGTATTCCTTTCTCACACTGATGGATGAAGTTCAGTTTTGCAAGGCTATTTTTTTTTTATTGATGCCATTTGCAATTTGTACATCTTCATCGAGGAGTTCACACCATAGGAATACCGTTTTAGAGGAGCTGAGTTAAGTCATTTTCAATAATCAAGTAAAGGAGAAAAGACATTGTAATTCTCCCCCCCCCCACACTCATTTTGTTCCAGTTTCCAAGGAATGTGTATGTGGGAGTCATCATCGATTAGGAGATATGGTAGTTCTGAGTTGAAGTATGTATCTGTACATTGTAAGTGATGCTGGAAAATTTCCTTAACATTCGTTCCTTAGCAAAATAAACACTTGACCTTGGTGTTGCATACACTTATTTGAAAAAATCTTCCATGTAACCTTGTGTATTCTGCAAAGCACATCTTAGAAGATGAGGTCGCTGATGCTCACTCAGAAAGCTGAAGAGATTCTCTAGTACTGAGGCGGGAATGGAGCCGCTTCCATTCCCTTCCTGTGGCAAAGGAAGTCATTGAAAATAACACAGTGGTCATCAACCCTCCTCCTGGACTGAATACATATTTTACTGACATCGTTTATATATTGTTTCTCAAAGCACAGTACCCATCAGAGTCACCTCAAATTCCTGGTTAAAAGAAAGATAACATGCTGTTTTCCAGAGTGGTTGCACCAGCTTGCATTCCCACCAACAGTGTAGGAGGGTTCCCCTTTCTCCGCATCCTCGCCAGCATCTGTCATTTCCTGACTTGTTAATTTTAGCCATTCTGACTGGTGTGAGGTGGTATCTCATTGTGGTTTTGATTTGTATTTCCCTGATGCCGAGTGACGTGGAGCACTTTTTCATGTGTCTGTTGGCCATCTGGATGTCTTCTTTGCAGAAATGTCTGTTCATGTCCTCAGCCCATTTCTTGATTGGATTGTTTGTTCTTTGGGTGTTGAGTTTGCTTAGTTCCTTATAGATTTTGGATACTAGCCCTTTATCTGATATGTCGTTTGCAAATATCTTCTCCCATTCTGTCAGTTGTCTTTTGGTTTTGTTAACTGTTTCCTTTGCTGTGCAAAAGCTTTTGATCTTGATGAAATCCCAATAGTTCATTTTTGCCCTTGCTTCCCTTGCCTTTGCCGTTGTTCCTAGGAAGATGTTGCTGCGGCTGAGGTCGAAGAGGTTGCTCCCTGCGTTCTCCTCAAGGATTTTGATGGATTCCTTTCTCACATTGAGGTCTTTCATCCATTTTGAGTCTATTTTCGTGTGTGGTGTAAGGAAGTGGTCCAATTTCATTTTTCTGCATGTGGCTGTCCAATTTTCCCAGCACCATTATTGAAGAGGCTGCCTTTTTCCCTTGGACATTCTTTCCTGCTTTGTCAAAGATGAGTTGACCATAGAGTTGAGGGTCTATTTCTGGGCTCTCTATTCTGTTCCTTGATGTATGTGTCTGTTTTTGTGCCAGTACCATGCTGTCTTGATGATGACAGCTTTGTAATAGAGCTTGAAGTCCGGAATTGTGATGCCACCAACTTTGCCTTTCTTTTTCAATATTCCTTTGGCTATTTGAGGTCTTTTCTGGTTCCATATAAATTTTAGGATTATTTGTTCCATTTCTTTGAAAAAAAAAGGATGGTATTTTGATAGGGATTGCATTACATGTGTAGATTGCTTTAGGTAGCATAGACATTTTCACAATATTTATTCTTCCAATCCAGGAGCATGGAACATTTTTCCATTTCTTTGTGTCTTCCTCAATTTCTTTCATGAGTACTTTATAATTTTCTGCGTATAGATTCTTAGCCTCCTTGGTTAGGTTTATTCCTAGGTATCTTACAGCATGGAGGTTCCTCAAAATGTTGAAAATAGAACTACCCTATGTCCCAGCAATTGCACTACTGGGTATTTACCCTAAAGATACAAACATAGTGATCCGAAGGGGCACGTGTACCCGAATGTTTATAGCAGCAATATCTACAATAGCCAAACTATGGAAAGAACCTAGATGTCCATCAACAGATGAATGGATAAAGAAGAGGTGGTATATATACACAATGGAATACTATGCAGCCATCAAAAGAAATGAAATCTTGCCATTTGCGACGACGTGGATGGAACTAGAGGGCATCATGCTTAGTGAAATAAGTCAATCGGAGAAAGACAACTATCATATGATCTCCCTGATATGAGGACATGGAGAAGCAACATGGGGGGTTAGTGCGATAGGAGAAGAATAAATGAAACAAGATGGGATTGGGAGGGAGACAAACCATAAATGACTCTTAATCTCACAAAACAAACTGAGGGTTGCGGGGGGGAGGTGGGGTAGAGGGGGAGGGGGTTATGGACATTGGGTAGGGTATGTGCTATGGTGAGTGCTGTGAAGTGTGTAAACCTGGTGATTCACAGACCTGTACCCCTGGGGATAAAAATACATTATATGTTTATAAAAAAAAAAATTGGAAGGGAAGGCGAACCATAAGAGACTATGGACTCTGAAAAACAACCTGAGGGTTTTGAAGGGTCAGGGGTGGGAGGTTGGGGGAACAGGTGGTGGGTAATAGGGAGGGCACGTTTTGCATGGAGCACTGGGTGTTGTGCAACAAACAATGAATACTGTTATGCTGAAAAAATAAAAAAAAATAAAAAAAAAGAAAGATAACATTAGCTTATCTGAAAGAGGGTTGGCGGAGGCAGTCTTGGAATCTGCACGTGAACAAGGTTTTCAGGTGATGTGCATGCTTACTAGAATCTGAGATCCACCCCATCGGGGTAAGAGGTTTGGTTTGCCTTTGTTGTAGAAGCCATTCTCTTGCTTAGGGAAATTGTTTGCAATGTATGGGTAACTGGCATTGCTTTGTTTCTCTACAGAGTGAATTTGTTCTCTTTGTAAGTTTCAGTTACTTTTTCACTAAAATAGCTTACATCTGGCCAAACTATCCAGGTTAGCAAGATGCCTGGATAGTCCTGAAACCTTCTCTCACCTCACATCTTGATCCACATAGGTGGACTCCTTTAAAGGAAACTGCAAATCAGGTTAAACAGCAAGGGCTATCCTTAGATTTATTCCTCCTGCTGGACTTGCAGGCAGTGGGCAATGGTGACAGAACACCTGTGCTTGCTACAGAGCCTGCAGCAATTTTTCTTGGCTAGGCAATTTGCTTTAACTGTCTACACCTTGACAACCCTTTTCTCCCCCAAGTGCTAAATTTGATACCTCCTTTAAACTGCATAAACACTGTAACGAACATAGAACTCAGCCATGCAATAACCCTGAGCTAATCGTGGCATGAAATGTAAAAGGGCACTCTGCGGTCTCTGTTGCTTCCTTACATTCTGCCCTATGTAGTCCTAGTCCTTGAGTTTCAAGGCGATCATGTTCCAGTTACCTGGAGTGGAACACTAGGTGAGAAGAAGAGAAATAAAATGCAACATCATTACCATCATTGTCACGATGTCAAATCAAGTTCTCTTGTTTAGGTTTGTTTAAAGGGGCAAACGCAAGGTATTTTTCAGGAGAAGAAAACCGAAAATACCGGATTCCACAGTTCTGAAATAGTGCATGCTCATGTAATTTTCCGAGAGCCTTCATTTTCTAAAATCTTTTTATACAGAAAACTGTTTCTGCCATCTCTAGTTTCATTGTTGTGTGCATATCTTTGACCATTAACCCAAACCGTAGACATGGACTAGGGTGAGCCAGGGGCCAGCAGTATCAGAAACACCCAGGGTTTTTGCTGAACCTAATGGAGCTTTAGACCTTGCTGCAAAGAAGGAAGGAAGAGGAAACTGGTGTGACTGGCCAAGCTTCTCAATCTTCTTCAATTTCCCTTCCATAAAATCAAAGGGGATTGTATCAGATTATCTTTAGTGTAGTTACCAGGTCTAAAACTAAGCCTCAGTGAGACATTTTAGGAGGGGGAAGGGAAAGGAAGAGAAATATAAACTAGGAGAGATAAGTGGAAGAGGAATGAGAGGAGGGAAGAGAGGAAATAAGCAAATGTAAGGCTGAGAGAGCATCTCACCAATTACCTTGGCTGTGATTCCGTGATACTGAGCAAAGGAGTACCTAATGTGGTATTTGGAGGAATTAAATAAATAAGTAAGTAACTAAATAAATCACAAGAATCATAACTGGTTTCCTCACAGTCAAAGTGATTTAATATCTACTTGGCCCTCTACTTGGTTAGTTTCATGCATGATTCATGTATCCCTTTAGGTACTACCTGTGGTTGATCGAGTTATGTGGCATCGCTGATATGGGCCGTGTCATGCTTGGCTTGTAGAAGCCAGTAAATTGAAGGTGGAATGTTAGAGATGGCTGTGATAAATCTGAAAAGTTATTTCAGTTCATTTAAAAAACCTCTGAAATGTAAATAACAATTCCAGTGTGAATGGGAGGCACTTACCCTATCCAGTGTCTTTGTTTGGTAATAACTGTGAAAGTTATCTCTCACCTGCGGAGTCAGAGAAGTTTTAGATATAATGACACATACATGGACACTGTCTCTGCCAAAATGAAAGTTCCTTGACCACGTCTTATTGTATTGATTCTACCCTCTAAATATTCTCTATTGGAGGATAAATGACTATGAATATTTAACAAGATTTTAGGAGAAATCAATATGCATGCATTTACTGGCTGAGTTTAATTTTTAGAAGGGGAAAAATCCTGCATTGTAAAGGCTAATAAAGCTTAGATTTATTTGTATGCGGTGAAGAACAGTTGGAAAGGAAGGGTTTTTTTAAGTTCAGTCAGCCAGAGAGATCACTGGAGGGAGCTCTAACTTCACCACAAAACCAGAACTGAATTCTTTCTACTGTCCTCAAATTTTACCTATAGCCAAAGGACACCCCCCTCCCCCGCGCTTAAAAATCAATAATAAAATGAAAAGGGTCTGGAAAAAAATGTGTTTTGGGGCATCATATGCCACAATTACTTACAAATAAAGACAGGACCACTATTCAAAACCAGCAATATTTAAACAAGTCAAAAATATGGGATTATATACAACAAGAGCCACATTATACACTTTCTATGGAAAAAAAAATACTTTGAAAATATGCTTTATGACTGTCAGCCCCAGTTCCCCCTTACAGTGGTGTAGACCCATGGTGAGCACGGTTATCCAGGCCAGCCAGGCAGAATCTGGCGTTGGTGTTCACATAATTAGTGTGACAAGCTCTTTGGTGCTCTCTGTGGGGGGAGACTTTGTACGGAGGTGTGGATGATATCCTGAGCCCTATGTGCAGGGCACTTAGCTTTTCAGAGGGTGAGTGGTGTCCTTGACAGCACCCTGGAATGGGAACCACAATGCCTAGACTCCTTCACTGCTGAACTCCTCACTATATATGAGCCTTTGGACTTTTTTATCTTTATGTTGCTGGTAAAACAGAAATACGAGCTACATGATTTCTAAAATTTCTGAAATTTAATTTTAATTTAATCTAAGATTTCTAAAATTTCTAAAATCTCTTCTACTTTTTCAGCTTAGCTCATCAAGTTAAAATTGTTTGCTTTTTCAGTACTAACTACAGTATACATCCAGAGTGAGTGGTATTTAGAATTCAGGCCTGCTATTTATTTAAGTGTGTGTATGTCTGTGTGTGTGTGTGTAACCTAACACAATGGAGGTTTCCCTTTGTTATCCAGGTGCTCAGGGATAAGAGAGCCATGTTTCCTTTGGGATATCCAATGCTGATATGTTTCTAGTTTAATTCAGGCCTACTGTTTAGAAACCCCCAAGACACTATGTCGCACTTAAAAACAAAAACAAACAAACAAAACCTCACAAAACATTTTCTAAGATTACTCCCTGTAACACTTCTTTATCTTCCTCCCATTATTTACCTGATCTTTTGAAAGCTGGTTCCAGCTAAGGCAAATCTGTAGTAACATTCTGGAAAATGTCTCTCTAGGAAGTTGAATATCTAGCCAGGATCTAGCCAGATTCCTGGTAGAAATTCCATTATGACCCACTTAGGCCATGGAGCAGGGACTTCTGGCTGGGATTTGTGATGGTGTCATCTGAAGCCAGGCATATAATTTGTAGGTCCCAATGCAGAATGAAAATGCAGGGCCCTTGCTAAAAACATAGGAATTTTCAGAGAGTGACAGCAGAGCATTCAACCAAGCACAGGGCACTTCTGAGCATGGGGCCATGTATGACTGCACATGTCCCATGACCCATGAAGCCAGTCCTGCTAGGAATGATGGGGACCCCGGTTTCAATTCGATAGACACACAGGACTGGATTTGACTCTAGAAGTTATTACCCACAGGAAAATACAAATAAAACATAATAAAATAAAAACTAAGCCACTCCTGCCAGAGTATTTTTTTAAAAGGTGAGAAATTGTTTTGACAAAGAAGCTGTGATTGTGTTTGGGCCAAGTCCTTAAAAGGATAATTAGTTAAATAGTTTTGGAAGGAGCACCATGGGGAGAGGAGGTGTTGAAATCATGTGATAATTTTGTTTATGCCAATTAAATTTTTCAATCTGAGATGTAGTGGTTTCTTCCAAATAGTTTCAAGATATTGGAGAGCCAGCTGGAGATACACACAGGGGCACAAAGACTGACAAGAAATCTCTTGGAGGGGCTGGTGAAGCATCAGGAAGAGGTGCTTTCAAAAGGTTGGAGGCATTTAGTTTACCTGTAATGGCCCACAACCTTAAAATAATTAAAATAAAGTGTATGTGGTAGTTCAACTGTGTAATTTCTTTGCGTTTTTTTCCCCCCTAACACTATATTTTATGCAATCCTATTATTCCAATGGGGAGAAAATTACCTTGGCAATAAATACCCTGTATTGTAACCTTTGATGTAATATTTTGTGGTTTCAAAACAACTTCAAAACTCTTTTTTCCTTTCCACAATAGCCCTTATTCTGCAGTGACTGACTTTATGACAGTGTCCTTAGCATTCCTTTTGTTTGAGCCCAGACCCCCAAGTAAATATTGTAAGTAGTGTCTTATGATTTGTATTGGTTGAGATCTGGAACAGTACAGTTTCACAGCTATGAAAGTGTTTTCTGCTCTCAGCACAACTTGCTGGCACCTTGACTGCTTGAAGGAGGCACCACCATCATGGCCTTTGAGATGGTGTCTGAGAAGGCTTTCCTCCAGCCAGTTATAATCAGGGAAACTTTGTGTTAGTGCCTCTGCCTCTTCTCCCTCTTCCCTAGGTCCTGAGTCTACTACTCCTCACCCTCTTCTCCAGACAGAAGCTTCTTGTTTGGACTTTCAGGTTCTCCCTAATCTATGCTAGTCCTCTTTCTCTCTTGAGTTAAAAACTAGCCAATCTGCTTGTTATTAGTTTATCTGCTAGTGGATAACTGGACCCATGGGTGCCCTTGTAAGTAATAGGTTTGTGTTTTTTTTTGCGAGCCTGCTGCCATCAGAAAATTTAAACCCAAAAACTGTCTGAAAGGTAGAATGTCAAGGGAAAGGTCTGAAAGAGAGTTGACTTTGGGAAGGAGTGATATATCGTGACCTTAAAATAACAAAGTTGCTTACTTTCTAAAGTAAAGGTAATCCTATTTCTTAGACATTATATTTCATTCCTTTGAGAATCCCTGGTCCACCAATAAGTATGTTGGTGGACCAGGGATAATTTGGAGAAGTTAAAATTTAGAGATCTGAAGACAGGCCATAATTATGGCCTTTGCAGCCCTTACAAGAAAAGTAGCTTGAACTTAAACTTCCCAATAACACAGCCCTCCGGGCTAATGCTCTTGGGATAAACTTGAAATGAAACTGCTTCATACTGAACTCCATTAGTCATTTCTTTAGTAAACCCTCCAGGTTAGGACCCCTTTAGCCTACATTTCCTGATTTCTGCTATACTTTATGGTGTTATGACAAGGTCCCAAAGAACACTGTGGAATGCAACCTGAAAAAGCACTTTTTCCGTAGAATTTTAGAATCAAAAATGACTCTGGAGAAAAATCATGATAATTATAGCTTAACATAATAATGCAGAGGATACAGCTTGCAGTGAGGTAGTTTCAATCATTGTCATTATTATCACAGTTTGTGGAAGTCATCAATTGCTGAATTTTTAAGCATTTTCCTTAAGAAGATAAAAACTATATTTTTACTCATGCAAATGATGCCATCAAATAAATGTTCTGAAGGTGGTGAGGAATTGTTTTTCTTATTATCATAAGATCTTCCCTGAGGCATGTTGTGAGAAATATTTTTATTTATAGCCCCAAACTACCCAACTGCATAAGGAAACAAAGAACATTTCTACTCAGGGATTTGTTTTACACTTTTAATTTGAAATAATTTATACTTACAGAAAATTTGCAAAAATAATGCAAAGAATTCCTGTGTAGCCTTCACCCAGCTTCCCCTAATGTTAAGATATTACATAGACATCGTCGAGTGATCCAAACCAGGAAATCAATATTGGCATAATGTTTAAACTACGAGTGATATTTGAATCCCAACAATTTTCCAGTCTAATCTATTTACTTTGTTCTGTTGTCAAATCTATTTACTTTCCTCCCTTGTGTGGAAGTTCCTCAGTCTTTCCTTGTGCTTCATAATTGGGTCATATTTTAAACAGGATGTATTCTTTGAGTTAATTAATAATTCAAGAACAAAAATATATCTGCCATTCTAAAACTTTGAGAGAAAAATTATATATTTTCTTAGAAATATTTGAAGTTATTAGCATATTCTTTGCTAATTTTGAATGTATATATTTAAGGTTGTGAATTAAAATCTATTTGCAAATATTTTTTAATGAGTTTGAGAGAAAAATTTTTTCAGCACATTGGCTTTTTTTTTAACTTTTATGTGTGTGTGTGTGTGTGTGTGTGTGTGTGTATGTTATATTAGTTACCATATAGTACATCATTAGTTTTTTAATGTAGGGTTCCATGATTCATTGTTTGTGTATAACACCCAGGGCTCAATGCAGTCCATGCCCTCCTTAATACCCATCACCAGGCTCACTCATCCCATAACCCCCTCCCTTCTAAAACTCTCCATTTGTTTCCCAGAGTCAATAGTCTCTCATGGTTCATCTCCCACTCCAATTTCTCCCCCTTCATTTTTCCCTTCTCCTAATGTCCTTCATGCTATTCCTTATGTTCCCCAAGTAAGTGAAACCATGTGATAATTGACTTTCTCCGATTCACTTATTTCATTCAGCATAATCTCCTCCAGTCCTGTCCATATTGATGCAAAAGCTGGGTATTCATCCTTTCTAATAGCTGAGTAATATTCCATTGTGTTTATGGACCACATCTTCTTTATCCATTTGTCTGTTGAAGGGCATCTTGGCTCTTTTTTTTTTCTTTTTCTTTTTTCTTTTTTTTTTTTTTTGTAATGAACTTGTCTTGAGTAATTTAAATCTAGAGAAAAACTTCTTTATAAGTGGCTTTTACATTTGCAATGTAGAAGATTTACAATTTACAAGAATTTTTGCAAGAAATGTAATTAGTTTAATTTCTCTACAGCCTCTGAAGTTTAAATTGGAAAGAAATTCTATTAATTGCATAACATCAATTGACTAACCATTTTACTCCTTTAAATATAAAGGAAATAAATTTCAGAGTAGTATGAGCAAATTCTGCATGTAAATACTTACACACAGTCTATGTTCCTAACTTAAGTTCCTGAAGTCATTGTTTATAAATCTGATACAATTATATATGTATGTATATAAACTATATGTGTATGTAATTCTCATTAAAATTGAACTATACCAGTGGTAGGAGTTATTGGAACTTATGGCATAAAAGAAAGCAGACACTCTATTTGTAAGAGTTACAAAATATATATAAGTGGTGTTGAACAGATTATCGGATTTTTTTTTCTCCAAACCTAAGAGATTATTGCCTGTTTAGTGTAGGTATAACATTTTGTCTTGTGTGTAGTGTTAACATCAGTCAGATTGCTTGACTAATGCCTAAAATGGATATAGTGGGATAATGCTGACGTTGTTTTGTCAAAGTGATTTGAATAACAACCAGAACACTATCTTCTATTTAAACATTTTTAACTGTAATTTTACTTAGTGTTCAGAATATTCAGTTGTTGTAAAAATTAACTACAGTTAAAGTCAGCTGTAATGCAAAGTGTAAATTCTTTTATTTGTTCTTCACTCTGTCCAAGGTGCCTTGTGAATAAAGAAAGATTGCATACTATTTGGGTTTATATATGTTTGTGTTAAAGCCTAGCTCCCCTCTAGATCATGGAGCCCGATCCCAGCATAGAGTAGGTGCTTAATAAGTGCTCATTGAATGAACTCTTGATTTTCTGGGTTAAGATGGAAACTGGTATAGATACTCCTCCAATACATGGCGACTGCTTGATAGTTGCAATGTTATGGACCCAAACGTTGCATGCTGAGTTCCTCACCTTTTGCTAGCTACAAATTTAAATTGGTTTGCCTTTTATTCTTTTTGGCAGTAAGTTTTTTTTCCCTCCTGAAAACTTTAGCTATCAATAGAAGAAGTAAAACCCTAATTCTGCCTCACCCTCCAGCACCATCACTAGCTAATAGAGTTTTATGCAGAGAATATATCTCCTCGTATTGAATTTTTAGAATTACTTCCTCCGTGTAGTTGTAAGGCTTTGAAAAGTTCTGTTTGTAGAGTTGGTGATTGGGTAACATACTATGAGTGAAGTTGTAAAGAGTCCATGAATAAAAAGAGCAGAAAAGAAGAAAAGCTATAGATTGAATCTAAGGATGTTAAAATGCAATTTTAGCTTTTTCTCTGATAACAGGCTTCTGCATTCAGTTTCTTGCTACATTTGAATGAGGTACATGGAAGAATGAGCCACTTTTAAGAAAAGCCTTCATTGTGATTGTTTCTGTCTTTCTTCTTCATTACTTCCTTCTTAAAAAAATTAATATAGGCATCCTTTTCTAAAAGTTGATGCCTTGAAGTAAATACTGCATAGTACTTTTCTTCTTATGGTGGTTTGAATCAATTGGAAAAGAAGTAATTTGTACTCAGACTTCTTGCTTTTTTGCAGGTTCATTTACATAAACGTGCAATTTATGTAGGGGGTGATGTACTGTATTGAGAAACTCAGAGACAGCTGCCAGGGCCATCTTGCAGGGAAGCTGTGCTCAACCTGAAATTTAATTTAAATATTTCATTTCATTATCATGGATTGCAACATTGGGAGTAAACTCTCCCTTCTTTGGAATCAGCACTAATCCAATCCATGAAAATTCAATTGCCCTGTCACTCTTAGTCTGCAAATTTTGTGGCTGAAAGCACGGAACTGCAAGCTTTGCAATGGAGAGTGCCTGAAAGAACACTTTTGACTTCTTACTTAGAAGATGCTAAGATTGTCCTAGGAATTCAGACAATACAGTTCCATTTAATCAACTGAAGAATTGTGTTTGTGGATGTTCTCCTCCTATATCACCAGACATAAATGCAAGTCAAATGATACCTTTCACTTTCCACTAATGTTTTTAAGGTCAGCCATTTTTGTTACATTTAAGTTCCTTCAATTAACTGCTGCTTTCATCTTACCTGGGCCTTGCTTAGTGTTAGTGGTATCAGCATCATTGAAACCAGTGTGTGTACTGGTGATTAATAACTACTTTGTATTTAAAAGGTGAGTTCTATACCTTAATAATAATTATGGAAAATATCCTATATTATTTCCAGAAACACATCTATTATTAATTAAGATTGTTGGCATTTATTGAAGTCACAAGAATGTCAAGACTCTGCAAAAATACATTTTGATTTCCCTGGTGTGATAAAAACCATTGTTGTAATTATTGTTTGTGATTAATACATGGAGTGCGGGGCTATCTTTTCCAATGCCAAGTCTCATCTTGGTTTAGATATGAATTTTAGCAGATGATTTTTGGAAATCAGCTTTGACCCCAAAGAATAATTCTGGTCCAAGGAGAATGATTTTTGAAGCTGATAAAGTCATTGTATTTTTCAAACAGTGCTGTTGTTAACATATGTGGTCTTTATGTCAATTTACTTGTAGCTCAAAGACTTTATTTAATGGCACATCAAATAGTCCATTAATGAAATAAATGCATGCACACACATACACTCAGACCCCCACTCACACTTACATATAAACACTGTGGAAATGATGTATCTTCTGGGGAAAAAACATTTTTTTCCCCTCCCACCTCTAAGCTAACTAAGGACTAAATTGTATCTTTTATCTTTAGGAGTGTTAAATGAGTTGCACAATCACCTCCATCTTGGACCTTACAATTTCCATAAACCTCTTCTCATCTGGGTTGAATAGAGAACATATTGATGGATTCGATATTTAATCCTGAAAAGACCCCAGGGAACAAATGCACTCAGAATAGACATGTAGCTAATCAGTGTGCTTAGCTTTCCTTCTGTGATGGATCAGGGCCTTTTTGGTCACATGGGGTTTTTAGCCTTGGAAAGCAAGTTCCCTTACTGTCTTATTGGGGAAGAACTCTCTCTGAATATTCATGACATTGAAATCCCAATGTAAGACTCATCTCACCCCTTCTGAATTTGGACATCCTTTCTGCTGACAGTGTTCATATTAAGTTTGGAAAGGATTTGCCATTGGCATTGTTTTAACTTCTGTTTTTTAATTACTTTTATTGCCACATAATTTTGAAATTTATGGGCAATACTTAAATGAGTTATAAATGGCTGGAATTATGAAGTAATAAAAATAAATGAAAACTGCTTCATATTATAATTATTTTTAATTTGTTCTTAGATTTAAAGAAAATAAGGATGTACCACAGGGGTCACAGCTTGGAAGGAGATGTATTTTCTGCCTTAGAATGCTATTTTCTCTCAAGTGAAAACTAGAATGGATCACTGGAAGCTCAACAGTCATGGGGTTATGTTTGATTAATATTGTGTTTGCTGAGTGGGCTTCCTGTATGCAATATCTACACTCATGAACAAGATTCTGTTGCCAGTGGGTGAGAACAGATGAAGGCCACTTGTAAAAATTCTATATGTGAATTGGTTCCCAAAAGTTGAAATTATGGTTCTTGCTCTTGAGGAACTCGTGCTTTATCATGGAAAGCAAATATACGTGCCAAAAATAAAAGCTCAGAGCAGTATTAGTGGCATTGTATTCATAAGTGCTAAAGTATTGGCAAGAATAAAGTACTTAAGGAATTCAGAAGAGATAGTTGTGGTCTGGGGTTATTCAGAATACACTGTTGAGAAAGATAACATTTGTTCAGCATCTGAAAGTATTTGTTAAGGGAAAGGAAAATAGGAGAATATGTCAGGTGGGGAATAAATTTGTAGAGATAAGAATGACTTTGGCGTATTGAAGAATAATATGGAGGTTCTCTGAACACAAGTGAGGATAAACATAGCACATAGCAGGTTAGTGCCAATAAAAATAGTACTGGCAGGGCACCTGGGGTGGCTCGTGGGTCAAGACTCTGCCTTCAGCTCAGGTCATGATCCCAGGGTCCTGGGATCGAGCCCCACATTGGGCTCTGCTCAGCAGGGAGCCTGCTTCCCTTCCTCTCTCTCTGCCTGCCTCTCTGCCTACTTGTGATCTCCATCTGTCAAATAAATAAGTAAAAAGAAATCTTTAAAAAAATAATACTGGCAACTAATATTTACCGAATGGTTTGTATGGCCCAAAGCATCGTGCTCTGTGCATTATATTGATTATCTCATGGAATCCATTTTTGAAGACTGGCAGCAACATATTGGAAGACTTCATATGTACATCTGATCCCTTAGCAGTAGAACTAATGTAAATCTTTAAATATTCAGTGATTTTATTTTAAAGACATATTTGTTTATTTATTTTTGAGAGAGAGAGAGAGAGAATGCAAGTTGGGGAAGGGACAGAGGGAGAGGGAGAGAATCTCAAGCAGACTCCCCACGGAGCACAGAACCTAACTTGGAGCTCCATCTCAGGATCTTGAGATCATGACCTGAACTGAAATCAAGAGTCGAACTCCTAACTGACTGAGGCACCCAGGTGCCCAAATCAGTGATTTGATTTGGATGAGTTTATATGAGATGGAAAGTAGGCATGGAAAGCAACTAAGAGATTACTCTGAAAATCTGTTATTGGTTTTTATTTTTTAAGATTTTATTTATTTATTTGACAGAGAGATAGAGAGGGAACACAAGCAGGGGGAGTGGGAGAGAGAGAAGCAGGCCTTCTGCTGAGCAGGGAGCCTGATGCAGGGCTCCATCCCAGGATCCTGGGATCATGACCTGAGCCGAAGGCAGACGCTTAATGACTGAGCCACCCAAGCACCCCTGAAAATCTGGGTATTAATGAATTATACCATTCTGTATGAAATAGTGGATTTATCTAGTGGTGTGCTGGTAAATATTTAACAGTTGACTCTAGGGGAAATGCTCAGCAGGGCATTTGGGGAAATGCCCTAATTTAATAATTTGCCACTTTCTGTGTTGTAAATACTTTCACAATGACTGAATTCAAGCTAGCAATATAAGGTCAACAGATTTACCAAATTTCTGAAAACAATTGGCTTTGGCAAGCCAATATGAGCTAGCTCCAGCATGTCACCCATTTAACCTCAGGCATAAAGAAGCTGAAGAATGAATAAGTTTCTGATGGGTTCACCCTGTGGAACAGAAGAAGAGACTATCTCAAAAGGGGCATCCAGTTTTACAGCTTGGAGAAATGAGAGCCTGTGCATCACTGACATAGAACAGCACAAATTCAGCTGTGCCTAGACTGAACATCAGTCTCAGAAATACTTGACTCTAGTCTCTCTCTCTCTCTCTCTCTCTCTCTCTCAGACCAATATTTGTATGATTATCCTTGCTTGGAGGAGAAAGTTTTCTGCCTGGGGAACTGGGGGTGGGTGAGGGTGAGGGGCGGAAATGCACAGGATCTTGAGGCAATGATTGGATGTGGTGGTACAGGATCCTTGGATCAGTTCAAAGATTAAGTCTGAGCCATTAAAATAGAGAGGCTAGAGAAGCTGATTTGGGAGGACTCATTTTCGTTTAAGAGACCCATGAAACAAGTTGTTTATTTCTTCTGGAGGAATGGTATGGTATAGAGCAGGGGAAGAGCATCTCTATTATCTATGCACATCACTCTGTGCATAGGTCACTCTGTGAAAGGTCAGAGACATTAGATACTTTTTTTTTTTCCCCTTGGAGATTCCTAGAAAGGCTTAGAGGAATTGGAGAAACTCTCAACCAATATGAAGTTCTATTTTTGCAAGTAGAAAGTGAAATTTGAATATTGATAATCATTTAAATGTACCAAAAGGCTTCTGAAGCCTGGGAAATTTGGACTAGGAGAGTGGAAAAAAAAAAACAAAACAAAAACAAGTAGGAAATTTAGGAAGGGAGAGAAGGTGAGAATAAGCCTAATCATGTTATGTGTGAGATGGCAACCAAGAAAATATATCCTGTAGTGCAGCTAGAAATAAAAGGCTGAAGCTCTAGTGAAAAGACCAGAAATAAGGAGGGGGAAATGGGAGTCATCAACCAAAGGATGATGCTTCTTGGCTGGGATCCAAGTCAGGCAGTATGAATGAAAGAGATCAAATTACTTCTGATGAAGCCCTCAAGAATATCCATAGTCACAGCATTCTGAGTGAAACCAATATATTTTACCAGTCCACAAGCCTGAGTGTGTATAATAAATTCATTTTCCCAATGCATACCTTAGGAATGGCTCATTCTCATCTGATTGCTGGTTTACAGATCTCCATGGGCTAGTAAATTCCACCTGACTCATCAGCATTCTTGATAAGCAGTATTTGGCGGTAAGCATGCTCAGCCTGCACTGAATAGTCCACGAGCTGTGATGGAATGCTTCTGTCTTAACTTCCTACTGTCTGAAGACTTTGCAATATGTTGTGTTTCCACTGATGTTTCAGTAGCGTTGGCTTTGTTGTTTTTGAGCAGCAGGGATGATTGAATTCTCTTACTGCTTTTAAAGGGAGTCCCTTAGCAATTTTTTTCTTTGACCTTGTCCTGAGTAGATCTGAGAGCAAAGAAGTTACATCTTTCTTCTTTTCCTCTCCCTTTTTCAGCAACTAGAGGTCAGTACAGAGCTCTTCCTAAATGCTCCAATCAAAAACCCTACAGGAAACCTGCTTTCACTCTTGCTTCCAGTCAGCTAAACTTCCCAATGTTTGATCAGTACGTTTAGATGAAAATTTGCATTTCCCTTTCAGGCTTTTGCTATTAAGTATGGCATCACACACACACACACACACACACACACACACGTTCCAGCTGAAATGGCTAGACTTTCAAGTGTTACTGTATAGAAACCATGGCGAAAAGTAGTGGTACCATGCCCCCTGTCCACTCACTGAAGGAAGAGCTTAGAACACATTTCTTTTATTGATCTTATCTAAGCAACACATGGCCTTGGGCCACTATATTTAAGTTTTAAAGTTTAAAATATTGACTAGAATAAATAAAATTTCAGTATGCAAGACCTGGCATGTAGATTCATTGCTTTATTCACCATCACACTTCATTTGTTTACTTTCACATTTCATTTCTTCAAGATTTAAAATTTATTATTGCATTTTCATTAGACTTTATAGCTCTCCTTTAAAGGAAATGTGTTTTCTTTGTGGATATTGATATCTCTTCCTAAAGATTTTAATGTCTGCTGAATCTTCCGGCTCCCTAGCAAACCATGAGCATGATCTCAACTTTTGCTTGATGGATTAGAAGTTCACTTCTTCCTTCTCTCACATTTAAGTTTAAATTCATGATTTTTTCCCATATTTATTTCCCTAAATTATGTAGTTCACTCTATTATTTATTTATTTTTCACTCTATTATTTCTAAACCTAATGCCCTATTTCTAACCTTCTTTAGATCTTCTTTGATTTCCTTATTCTCAGAGGTACCATCTCTTCCACTCAACTTGCTTCTTTATCCTGAAATGTAAACATTCTCAGCTCTCTCCCATCTGTGGAAATATTCTTTCTTTTGACCCTGTCAACACTTTGCATGTTGATTATTTTTCTCTTCTTTTAAGCCAAACTCCTTGTAAGAGTAGTCTATATCCTTTGTTACCGTGTTCCAGCTTCTCTCTGATTCAGTTGTTTACAGTCTTATCTGTTCCCATCACATCATGAAAAAAAAAATCTCTCTTGGAGATTATAATAAAAGCCAGTCAATATCACCTTTTAGTCCTCATTTCCTTGCTTTCTAGAACTGTAGGATTTTACAATATTGATAATCTTAATTCTCTTTAATATTCTCTCCCGACTGGATTCTGCAGATAATTTCTACCTTGGCTCTCTTCCTGCTCCTCTGATCCGGACTCAGACTTTGTCCTCCAGTCTCATACATATTTTCAGTGGGATTAGTTCTTTGGCCCTTCTCTTCTCTCTCTTTCATTTAGTTAAACAATGCTTCATTTAGTTAAATGAATGTTTATTGAGCACTTAATATCTGTAACTCATTTGAGTTGCTGTAGGTCTGCCTCAGATTGCCTGGGGTCCTGTTGGAGAACAATGGAAAAAGTCATTTTGTTCGAAGAGATCTTTTGAGACCCCTAGAACCTTTCATTATGTGTAAAATTTCCATCATGCTTTACTGCTTTGGGCAGAGGAATTTATGATCCCTGTTGAAATGCAAAAAATGTTTTCCAGCAGGCTTTATATACTGTTAGCTATACCTTAAGTCATGCCAGAAAAAAATAATCAAATTTTCCAACAGGACACAGATCCAGAGGTGTGAAATTTAGGACAGATACATTTTAATGAGGTAAGGGAGGAGGTGGGTGAGGGAATATTGAGTAATAGGAGGTACTTCCTTGCAAGGGAAAAAAAAAACAAAAAAGGATTTGTCCCTATGGGTTCCCTAAGCAAAATGTTGCCAAGGGCTGGCCTTGGAAATGCCTAAATTTTTTAAAAAGACACAAAGTAAATATTGTAAATAAATTTCCATGACTGAATAAGCTCAGCATTTTGAAAATGAGAGTTCTTTTCAGAGTGTGTATTCCCTGTGCTGATTTCTTTTTTTTTTCTTTTATTTTCAGAATACTGTCATGGTTCTCAGTAAATTAATCTGCATCACAAGAGATCATCTCCCTAGAGGTGTTTAGTCTAATTAAGAACAATAATAAAAATCTCCATTAAAGCTTTTACTCTGGGAAAGCCATTAGGAAATGACTAGAGTGACAGCAGTTTTTCTTCCAAGTTCAAGTATTTCCTTTTACTCTAGTGCAATGACTATAAATGAATATTCTTTGATACCAGGTAGTCCTACTGAATGTCTCTGGAGTGACCATAAACTACTTTGTAATGGTAGATAATTCACTACCATAATACAGAAGCTGATTTTTACTTATTAGTGAAAAATGGTATAAATTCAACCTCCTGGCATTCCTAGTAAAATATTACTATTTTCACAACATGGCCTGGGATTTCATGGTCTTGGAAGATAATATATTTTTTTAAATTTATGAATCTTAAAAATATTAAAGGGTGATGGTAACAGAAACTGTACTTTATGGTATAAATTTGAAGCTACAAGTTTCTGTGTTTTCTTCATTTTAAACTCACTATCTATTCATACTGTTTGTTTGTTTGTTTTTTTAATCATAGATTCACCCAGTGGGGTTTTACTAAGTTAGAAATTCTTTGTTATGTGGGGTTCTTACTCTGATATAAATGTGGGGATTTTGAGACTACCTATCCTAGTATCCGCCTCCTTAACTATGTACGTATAAAATTTAGTAGGACTCAGTTGATCTGTATCAAAGTGACAGCCGTCTTATCATCTGCTTTCTATATTTAATGAGAATAATGCATTTGGAGAACATCAATAAATAAAGAGTCTTCCTGAACAATCACAGGGACATCGATTATTTAAGGACTATTTATATAAGTATTCTTGAAGAACAGATATTTTTGCAATGTCAGCAAAACCAATAGGGATTAGCTTGCCTCTGATGCTCTTTATGGCATGGATTGTTCTCTGAGGACCACAGCTCTCATTTGTAGACCCCTTCCATCACAGCACCTTCACCCTGTCAACTAGTCAGGTGTCCCGAATTTCCAAGTGCAAACTGGGTGGCTTCCTTGCTCCTCATTTTCTCTCCAGCTCAGATTTGCTGTTTTTATGCCTAAGTCCTTCTCTCTTTGGGAGGTGGGTATGAATTTGCAGAGCTAATATGGCTACTGATATGAGAACATCAAATTCCCATCTGACATTGATGGCATTAGCTTCAACTACTGGAAGGGATTTCACGTACCATCATGGGTTAGTAGGAAGGATGTTGTTGGGTTGGGATCTTTCTTAATCACATTTGATTTCAAATTTCTAGATCTTTAAAGACACTTAGGGTAACTGATTTGAAGATATGAAATTAATGTTTCTTTTGTAATTTTTATATAAGATGTAATGCACTTGGAAGATAGAAAAAGCTAAGAGTTTTTATATTTTAAACTTGATTGAATTGTAATTGACATTCAATAAAGAACACATGTTTAAAGTATACAATTTGGTAGGTTCCAACATGTCTATACACACCTGTGAAACCGTCTCCACGATCAAGATAGTGGACATATCCACTACTCTCAAACATTTTTCCATGCCCCATTGTACGTAACTCTCTTATACTTCCTGACACTCACCAATTTGAAAAGCTAAGGCTTCTTTTATTTATTTATTTGAGAGAGAGGGAGTGTGCCCACCCGCTCACACACAGGAGCAAGGGGGGAGGCAGAGGGAGAGGGAGAAGTAGACTTCCTACTGAACAGAAAGCCTGTTGAGGGGCTCCATCCCAGGACCCTGAGATTATGACCTGAGGTGAAAGCAGACACTTAACCAGCTGAGCCACCAGGTTCCCAAAAAGCTAAGACTTCTTAACACCGGACTGTCTTTGTGGTCAACACACTTAAATTCATGAGCCTCCCAACCACAAGTGTAGCATTTAGAGTTTGGTTACTTGTGCCTTGACAAATGGGTAAATGTAGGTCTACCACAAAACACGAAGGCTATTCTAAAGTAGAACTGTTAATACATCTCTATTATGGTGGTGACTTCAACAATTCAGTAGTTAAAAATATGAGAAGAAACAAGTATTGTACACAAACAAAGATCTGAAGCAACAGCTTTCAAACCTTCTCCAACCCTGAAGCTGACATCCTGGCTTCAGCTGTTGTTTGCTACTCTAGCTGCCCATTAGAGTCACTGAGGGAGCTTTAAAAATGTTGATACCTGGGTCCCATCCCAGATTAATTAAATCAGAATCTCTGGTAAGGGCTGAGAGTCAGGATTCATTCTTAGTTAAAACTTCCTGATACTTACTCATAGTTAAGTGTCCCTTTTGTGGAACCACTTTTGGATTATTTTTCTTAAGAATTTCACCCAGAACTGGTCATTCTGTATTACTCTTCTCAGAAGGTTGTTTTGCTCTGGTCAAGAAGTACTTCTTCAAGGAAAAGTAAATGGTCAATGATTTTGATTTATCTTCTTGCCCAATAATAACTGACATACTGTAATAAAAATTCTATGTTTTGTGATTAATTTTAGCTTTCATTGACCATTTTTAAAATTTCAGTATGCATGAGAGACCACGGGAAAAATCTATGATGTTATATGTATTGACCTACTTGCCCACTCCTTTTTGGCCCTGCCCTCTCTTTTCATTTCAGTGTCTGTTGCTTCTCAAAGCGACTCATGGGTTCCCCATTCTGCACCATCACTGGGTCTTCCTTCTACTCTCAGTCTTACACTTCAGGGAAATACCCCAATCCTCTTGCTTATTTTTAATGTCTACTAGTTGCTGGATATCTTTTGTAATACAGGTATTTATGTCAATGCTGCCGATATTTGAATGTGGTACCTCTGGTAAGCTTCTATCCTGTTAACTGTAACCTTTTCCTAATGATGCCATGACCCAAAGGATGACGATAGAGGGAAATTTCTGTTTCTGTTTCAAGCTGCTGGGGGTAACATTTGAGGACAGGTAAGCCAGTCTATGGTCTCCATGTGACACCATGGACTAGTGTTCTCTTGTACTTCTGCAAAGGAGCAGTTCGTTTGGTAATATCACCTTTTCAGCTTGTTAAGTGACATTGGTTTGCCTACCTCTGAGAAAAAGGAAGCATCTGAGTGATGAAACATGGATACTTCACTATGAATTAATGGTACAACGTTATTTTTCAAAGTACTTCTATGACTGTGATGCAGCAGGAAAACATCACTGCTCAATGACCCTTGAAAGCAAACTTCCATGTGTGAGACTACTGAGTGTTTTAACAGACTGGGCTCTCAATTGAAGGTGTAGAAATTGATTTTTCTCAAAATAATATCAGTGTTTTGGGTTTTTTTCTTCCATTCCTACTTAGATTAAGATATTTGTTAAATACAAGAGTTTGTAGAGAAAAAGACCTCCCACTACTATGTGTCATTAATGACGGATTGTATCAGAAGGACTTTTCGTTGTTGTTGCTCATAGTACATATTCACTTCTAGAAGTAAAATTGCATTTAAAATTATTCAGTGAAAGGTAACTACAATATTACTGTGTTTATGAATCACAAGTTAGTCTTTTATACTTGCTTTGTTTCTTATAAGTGAATTTTATTAGCACATATAAAAATAGCTAAGAGGTAAAACTCTTTTTGTTTATATGTAACTTGGGAAATATTTTTACTGCTGACCATAAACTGAAAAACTGTGGTAACCATGATTAAGTTAGTTCAACATGGAAACATTTCATGGACACCGGCTGCATACATAGCACTCGCTAGAGTTGTGGGGATATAAGTACATGATATACAATTGGTATGATCAGGGCATTTAAAATATTTTAGGGAACAATGTAGGCACAGCTATGATTGGGGCAAACATTGGTGATAGTACTAGATCTAATATCATTTCGTATATTTAGCATCAGTAAAAGTTGTAGTAATTGAAGTGTTTGGGGAAGCTTTCAAATGCCCATTTTGTCAATAGAAATGAAAGGATTAAGAACAGAATAAAGATGATTTTTAAAAGTTTAGATACCTAAGTGAACTGCTAACTACCTAATTCACCTAAGTAAATTGATGAGCAGTGCCTTGATTTTTAAATTTCCAGACAGCCAAAGGCCTCACATTTTATTTCCTGACAAAAGAAAAGATACAATTTATCTGCAGAGGCAAATATATTTTTGTGACACTGTACTCAAACAGGAATATATATCTCAAAGGTCTCAGTACAGTGAATATCATATTGGCTAATAAAAAAAACTACAGTTTTACAAACAGCAGGAACTGTAGGTCCACAGGAATGATTCTAGGTTATGGCCATCTGTGAGACTAAGGGCATTGCTTGAACTAAGGGAAAGGTTTATATGAGGACTTGAAATAATATTGCACAGAGACGTATTTTTTAACTTTTAATTTTAATTTTTAATTTTATCTTATAAAATGTTACCCCTTTCTGTGTGTATTTCTGAAGGTTACCCTCAAAACAACTAGATACTATTTTCATAAGCTATTTATTCACTCAAAAATTTGGATAAATTCTAGTATCTTCTCATTATCATGGAAAAGATATACTACCCCTATATTCCTTCCCTCTACTCCCATTTTTTTTTTTAAGTTTTATTTATTTAAAGTAATCTCTACACCCAATGTGAGGCTTGAACTTATGACCCTGAGATCAAGAGTCCCATGTTCGTCTGACTGAGCCAGCCAGGCACCCCTCTCCCAGTGTTTCTTAATGATGAATTTTTATTTCTGCTCCATAACTAGAATAATCAACTGGGTTTTTAAAATCAACACATATTGGATTGTCTCTTGAACCTCAGCATTATGAAGTGAGAAATTCAGAGTTTCTATTCTTCAGTTCAACTCTTCCCTTAACCCTGTTTCTTCTGATATGGATTACTTGTACATTGCCAACAAAATATTTTCCTATACCACTAGCTCAGTGTTGCTGAAAGATGTGTCATGATGAAATTAAAGTGTCATGATAAAATTCATTCTCTTTCCTCACCTTCTCTAATTGCAAGAATTATGCTGCATTTTACTTTGGTTCCTAGTCGAACTATGAATTTAATGTATAATTTGTTTGTTTTCTTTTGGATTTCTAGTTGCCTTTCTTTTTCCTTTGTCAAAGAGAGTACATACCTTCCTGTTACCATTAAAATCCTTTACTTTCTTAATTATACAGTTTAGTTGATCACAATCATAGTTACCTTTTTCTTGAAGACCATCTTCTGTGATCCCTCTGATTTCCTGTTCTAACAACAAAAAACTGCTTTTTAGAACGGTTGCTCCACTGTTACACTGGGATATCTTTTTCATGTATTCTGGGTCCTCATTTTGATTCCCAATACTTGGATCCCCCTTTCATGGCACTCTCTATGAATGGTTGGCATTTTCCTTCCCCTTCTTTTGTGGAAATGTGCCTGGCCAACAATGTTATGTCTCTTGCCTATCTACAAGGTCTTAATTTGCTTGTTTGAGCTATGTATGAAAATCTTGATTTTAAATAATTTTGGCTCAAAATATTCATAGCGTTAGTTAACTGCTTCAATTGTTATCAGGTGTTCAGTGAGCTCTGCCAATTAAGACTGAATTCTCCAATATTGACTTTTACTTTAGATGTTCCTTAAACTATACCATATATTTTAGATACTGATGAGAGGAAACAAACACATCCATAAAACTTTAAGAATCAGATTTATATTTTTCTCTTAAAGGGAAGATCAATTGCTATTTAACTTTTCTTTTTTCTTTTTTCTTTTTTTTTTTTCCAGAAAAGAACTTAAGTTATAATCAGGCAATTTCCAGAAGCCTGTCTTGAGATCTCATAGTTGTGTGTTACATAATATGGAAAATTACCAATGTGTTTAGGAAATAGAGTTATACACCCAAAGCTGCCAAGGAACTCAAAGCATTTCCTTATTTTAAACATGAGACTTTATCACAGGATGTTTCCTGTGGGATCACTTTGAGTTGGCTTATGTGAGCTAATTCTGAAGCTGATTCTGATAATGAACCTTCTTCAGGGTTGAGAAGCACTCCATAAGAATAAAATTACCCTAATCAAAATGTTCAAGCCTGAACTACTAAGCAAACACCAAAGAAGTCAATTAATGCCTTATTTTGTCCTTAAAATGATCTATTCTGGTTTTTTTTTTAAGATTTTTATTTATTTATTTGACAGACAGAGATCACAAGTAGGCAGAGAGGCAGACAGAGAAAGGAAGGGAAGCAGGCTCCCCACTGAGCAGAGATCCCGATGCAGGCAGGGTTGGATCCAAGGACCCTGAGATCATGACCTGAGCCAAAGGCCGAGGCTTTAACCCACTGGCCACCCAGGCGCCCCTCTATTCTGTTCTTTTAATACCATTTTCTTGTGATTTTGTTTCACTGTTTGAGAACTTCTCTAGCTAAGACTCTTTTAGTTTCTTTTTATTTAAATTCTAGTAAGTTAACATACAATATAGTATTAATTTCAGGTGTACATACAATGATTCACCACTTCCATACATGATTCCATGCTCTTCAGATCAAGTGTACTCCTTAATCCCCAACCAGCTGTTTTGCCTTTCCCCACCCACCTCCCCTCTGGTAACCATCAGTTTGTTCTCTATGATTAAGAGTCTGTCACTTGACTATTTCTTGATGCTCATTTTTTCTCAGCTTGGGTTTTTCAGTGGTGATGTCCTACCATAGAAATATTACTGTGAAGCTGTATCTAAGCTTAGCCCTGATTACTCCCAACTCATCATAGAAGTGGAAGGGAATAAGAAGCATTTTTAATGTCTTCTAAACCTTTAGAGGGGAATGTTTAGTATCATAAACATCATAGGATTTGGGATTCTGTAGCTCCTTTACTGAAGAAATTGAATCACAGAGAAGTTTGAAATGTTTGAGCCAAAATTACAGGACTACACTGGTAGAACTATTGGATGTGGTTTTGCAGGTATGCACAGAAAATTCTAGGACATGTCTCTGTCACCTGTAGGCTACCGGAATAGCACACATGGCCTTGTCCAGCACCGTATCGATTTTCTCAGCAGTCATGGGTCAATGGCAGAAGCTAGGTGTCACCACCTTTATCCCAGTGCTCCCATTTCGTCATGACAGTGATATACAATGAAATACATGTATGCGTACTTGAATGTGGGTTTATGATTGTTTGAGCTTCCAAAGCCCAAGAAATTCTGAAAAATTTTAAAAATTATAAACAACTTTTGTGATATTTTTAAAGATATAAAGAGTTAAAAAATAGGAATTAGCTCTTTCAAAATATTGATGTACCGAAAGATTCCAGAAAGAACTAAAGGGCTTTTTGGGATATAAAATCAACTTATCATTTGAGCAAATTGAAGTTAATGCTGGGATGACAAAAAAAAAATTATGTAAGCATTTTATTTTAGTTTCTTTTTCCTCATTAAAATACAAAAGCAGCTAAGATGTGAAGGAAACCTGTCAGACCAAAGTGACTATCACCTAGTGCATGCCAATTTGACAATATTGGATTTTAAAGAGGATATTGATATCAAATATTTATTCTACCTCTTGGGTCAAGACAAAGATAGGAAATGGTTCAGATAAAACAAATATTCTATGTATAATTCTTTTCAAATAAAACATATATTGAATAATGCTTCCATTTGTTGACACATCCCCTATGGTGACGGCACAGAATATTCTCTTTTCTTTGTTCAGGCATAGTATTTGATACCAACAGTGGTGAACAGAAGCTGTCAGTTTTAGGCTATTGTCGAGAACTCTGGTGTGCACTGAAAGCCAGATCAGGAGAAGTTAGCAGGCAAGAGTTGTTTTCTGACCTTAAGTTTCTTTTTCGGGTAAACTGGTTTGACTCCTCTATCCTTTTTAGCTTCTCACTTTTTTCTCTTTTTCAACTTCTCTCCTAATGCAAAAGGAAAAGAAAAATAAAACTTTCTTTTTCATATCTGTGAATGTTCTTTTCTCCGTTTTCCATCCTTGTGAATTTCACAAAGCTTCCTCTGATTAGGTGGAAAAGAAGTGTGAAGTTTTTTCTTCAAACACATTGATGCTAGAAAAACTAAAAATATACTCAACAAAATATATGTGTTTGAAATTCACTTGAATGTATACTCTTAGTGACAAAGGTATTTCTCTTCCATTTTTCATATCCCAACCATATGCCAGGCCATATTAAATTGCAATGGCTTGGAGTTCATTCTTGTAGAGGAATAAGAATTTGTATACTTCATGCAATGAATCTAGGCTAAGATCAGAGCCTTCGAGTAACAGTTGGCTATTCATATAAAGAAGCTGGCAGTTTGATTTTTATAAAGTTTAAGAAGTAAGAGCTCTGTCTGCTCTGTTTTAAAGTAGCATTTTAACATTTAGCAACAAATTTATTTGGATCTTCTTTTGGTTTATTCTTGACAAATGAATGCATTTCCCACCCTATCAGAAAGTCACACATATGGAAAGTTTTTCATTTGGTTTTGTTTTTCCTAGAAAGAGGTAGTTTTGGTTTGCTCAAAACTATCATCTATTTTTAATTTCATCCACAGGTGTCCAGATGTGTACATTCTCTAGGAACTTGACTGATGTTAGAAGTACAAACAGTGAATAATTTTTTTTTTTAAATTTTACTTTGCTTTCCACAAAGTTAATAGGCTAACATGGTGGTAGAAAATGAACATATCTTTATATGTTTATAATTGAAGCTCATAGTTAAGATCTTTTTGGTGAGGGGATTCTAAGCAGAATATCTTGAAAAGAAGAGAAATATTAAAGAACTCATGAACTTTTGGGGCAATATAATTTTCATTCTGAAACTTATAGGCACAGACAGAAGAACTTCTGTCTTCTGGCCTAGGGCTATGGAACGTCCTCTCTTTTCAATGGAGGACAACCACTGAATTAGCCTCCTTTTATGTTCTGTAGGTTTAAAGCTCTTTTATTTCAAAAGGCCTTTGGCACGGTACACTGATTTTATGTTTGATTTTTATTACTGATTTTAATTGCTTGTGCAGTTGTGTATATTTTTGGTACTCTAACCATATCTTTCCTTGTAAAATACCTGAAGTATTTTTGAAGAGGCAGAATATTTTATGAATTGTGCTTTCCTGTGTAATTAAATAATACATAATCTTTATGTTACTGACTCCAACATCGTAAAAGTTTTAGAGTAAGTGCAAGGTGTTCCTCATTGATTTGAGGAAAAAAATATTTAAATAACAATTTTTTCCCTTAAATATTATTCCCTCCCATCCATTTGGTGCAAATGAAATGAAAAAGAATCATATTTTAGAAACTGCATTTATTATTGCTAGTTGCCTTTTGGGGACATCTTGATTTTTCACTGTAAAATGGTTTAGCTCCGTTCTTTATGACAAGTCAGACATTTCAACTACCTTTTGTATGTAGTGTATAAATGGAAACTTAAAATTCCCTGTTGAAGTATAAAATTCAGCAAAGAACTTTTAAGTGCATCCAATCAAAGGAGAATATATAGCAACTACTCATTTGCAGGGGATGTTAGAAACTCAGTTTGCGGTTGTTATAAATCTTGCTAAAATGGATTTTACACAGACATCTTTTTCAAATATGAAAATAGCTCCACTGTCCTAAATATCTTGATGGAGATCATGTTTAGATGCGATAATGGCCGAACATGATGTAATCATGAGTTTTGTGTCAGATTGATTATACTTCATTAAGATTACCTTATAAATATTGTGGACAGGTATCCCCACTGCTCCTAATCTAGGTGAACCATCTGTGGTGAATCAAAATGCCCGAATCTCTCAGTCTTCCCAGTTCACTTGTATTTTATTAGAGGGTTTATATAACATCTCAACCGTGTTCACTTTGAAATGTGATGGCCTCCTGTGATCACAAGCTCAATGCAGCTTAATTTTCATAGTAACACAAAATTACAATTTCTGTTGCTGTGTGGGCAAAATGTTTCTTTTTCTTTGGGATGAAGACTTAAGGAGGAGAGGGAGAGAGGACGAAGAGAAGAAAGCAGACTTGCTTGAATCAGTGTGGGGTTTAGGGAAGATTTTCTGTGATGGGGTCCCAGAACCCTGTCTTCAACTAGATGTTATTGGTAATTTTGATTTTATGTTTAATATTGGGTTGAAGTAGGATAACAGATCATTCTATCTAAAGTAATATCCATGCATTCTGCCCATATTACTGGGAAAGATGTTTAAAAATGACATAGATTATTTACAAAAATGAATTCCATTTCATAAGGGTAAAAGTGCACAAAATTAAGATTATTTTTGACTCAATAAATACTGTATGGGACAGCCAATCCTTGTCCTTAGAGCCCTAGAATTAATTTTTCTATATTACCATTAGGAACAAATTGTAAACCTTTTCCAAATTTGCAGAGTTCATTTATGCGACATTACTCCATGTATTCACTTAATAGCAAAATGTAACTGGGTGAATTTGCATATTTTTCATTAGCTAAAGTTTTCGTGTTTCTCCAAGGATATCTTAATAAAAGGTATCTTCTATCCACTCTGCCATTTTCAAAAATGTTGAATTAGTGGATTTTGAGAAACCTTTCTACTATCTACTGATTTGTATGATTATTTGGAATCATCACACTTAATAACTCTAAACAGATCTCTAAATTTAAAATTTAAATTGTTCAAAGACAATTTACTAGAAAACATTTTTAAGGCTTCTGCAATATTCAGTTCCTTACATGATGTATTCTGTAATGACATGGCTGGAGCTAGAAACTATAATGCTAAGTAAAATAAGTCCATCAGAGAAAGACAAATACCATGTGATTTCACTCATAGATGAAATTTAAGAAACCAAACAAATGAGCAAAGAGATAAAAAAAGAGAGGCAAAGCAAGAAACAAGACTTTCAACTTTGGAGAACAAAGTTGATGGTTACCAGAGGGGATGTGGGGGAGGGGTGGGTGAAATAGGTAATGGGGGTTAAAGAGTACACTTGTAATGAGCACTGGGTGATTAAAATAAAAACTTAAAAAAATAAACAATTACATATATATATATATATATATATATATATATATATATCAAGAAAGAGAGAGAAAGTTTTTCCTGAAATTCTGAAAATGACCGTCCAGAGACAGTCCAAGCTAAGACCGTGGGTAGTGTAGGAAGTGGATGGACTTGAGAGTCAGAGAGGAGTTCAAATCCTGCCTCTGCACTTAACTTCTCTGAAACTACTGATCCTAAATTTGCTAAATGGGAACAAGAATTCTTCCCTCTTAGGAGTGTTGTGAATTTAAAGGAGATAACTGGGCACCTGGGTGTCTCAGTGGGTTAAAGCCTCTGCCTTCAGCTCGGTCGTGATCTCAGGGTCCTGGGATGGAGCCCTGCATTGGGCTCTCTGCTCAGCAGGGAGCCTGCTTCCCCCTCTCTCTGTCTGCCTCTCTGCCTATTTGTGATCTCTCTCTCTCTGTCAAATAAATAAATAAAATCTTTAAAAAAAATAAATGAGGGGCCCCTGGGTGGCTCAGTGGGTTAAAGCCTCTGCCTTCAGCTCAGGTCATGATTTCAGGGTCCTGGGATCGAGCCCCGTATCGGGCTCTCTGCTCAGTGGGGAGCCTGCTTCCCCCTCTCTCTCTGTCTGATTCTCTGTCTACTTGTGATCTCTGTCTGTCAAATAAATAAAATTAAAAAAAATAACGATTAAAAAAATAAAAAATAAATGAGATAACTATGAAAGAATTTGCCTTTATAGAGTTTCTCTATTATCTTCACCTCACATTTTCCAGAGGAAACTCTTATAATACTTTAGCAATAACTGTGTCCATATTGTAAGTGTTCCTGTCTTTTTTAATCAATAGGAAAACAATTATTCACTTTACCAAAAACATGCTCTAAGTGATAATTTCCCTCGGGGTATGGGACTGTTTGTTATTTGACAAAGAAGCAAGAAGCTGAAAAAACCACACTGCATTTGAGCCATTGCCTATACCAGTTCAATCAGAAATGAAGACAAATTTGATAAATCAGGTCCATGAAAACATATGCTTTAACATGTAAATGTTCAATTGACATGTAATTTTTTAGGAAATTGACATGTAATGTTTAGGAACCCTAAAGTTCCATTTCAGTTACATGTTACATTCAATTACGTGTCAGTTTTCCAATTGACATTTAATTTTTAGGAACACTAAAGTGAGGTGACTCTATGGCGGGAATTTAAGCATGATCAACTTTCATGAGTCCTCTGAAAACTTTATTAGGATTTGCTAATTGGCCATTGTTTAAAAGATGACACTTCTCATCAATTAATAATCAGTTAATATTCTTATGCATTCTATACTCTTTGAGGCCTCAGAGCATCTGGCTCTGAGATCTGCCATTATAAAATGCCTGAAAAGGTTTATGAGGCTTAGTTGTAAATTGTAAAGTTATTTAGTAAAAGGAAGGAGTGGATTTCAATTTGATTAGCTTTATAAAACAGGAAATACTGTGGATTATCATTCTTATTTTTATTAGTTAAATAAATGGAATTGCTTATGTGAAGACAAAATAAAAATATTTCTAGAAATAAACTATATGGCTCTGAGCAACTTGTTCTTCATATACCACTGATCTAAAATGAAAACAAATATAGGGGGCGCCTGGGTGGCTGAGTGGGTTAAGCCTCTGCCTTCAGCTCTGGTCATGATCTCAGGGCCCTGGGATCAAGCCCCACATCTTGCTCTCCGCTCAGCAGGGACCCTGCTTCCCCCCCTCTCTCTGCCTGCCTCTCTACCTACTTGTGATCTCTCTGTCAAATAAATAAATAAAATCTTTAAGAAAAAAATAAAAAATAAAATGAAAACAAATAAAAGTTCTGAAATATCTTTTTTTAAAAAAAAATTGCACTCAGTTCATTGATGATTTCTCACTCAATTCATTTATGGATCGAGTCAGTAAAATCAGGAGATTCTGCATTCTCATTATTCTTCCTTTTTTCTCTAAATTCTATGGAAAAGGGAAACAAAGGTTATAATCGTATACATAACCAAATGAATAAGGTTGAGAGTCCTTTGACAAAAGAATTTGAACACTAGGCATTATAATGTGCAAACCAAGTTCTATAACAAATTTCTAAGAATTGGAAAATATCCATTTCAAGAAAAAATAACAAGGCATTTTAGGGGAAGAGAGGAAAACATGGAACTCGCTAAAAAAAAAACACAGTCCAAAACTTACCCTTTCTTAAATGAGAAACTAAATTTCTAGGAAAACAATCTTAGACCTTGATATTTAGGAGGGAAATAACATGTTCACTCATATATCAGTTTATTCATTCAATAAAACCTTTTGATGCTGAATATGACATTATGAAATAAAAGTATCCCAGATTTCTTTAAAGAGTTACAATTTTTTTCTAGAGTCAAAAAGGTTGTTTTTTAATAAATAGAACCCTAAATGTTAAAATTGCTAAAGGATTAGAACGTCCTTTTAAGTGAAATAAAGATTATTTTCTAACCAAGAGTCATCTGTGGAAATCAGTGGCTTTATGTACCCATGAATCCAAAGAGAAGCTGAAAATGTTCTTTCAGTTACTATAATAGACGAAACTGGCATAGGAAATCACCTTCCCTCAGCAAGTGCATTTTGGATAAAATATAAACACATACAAAAATGTTAAATAGAAAACTGGGCTTGAAATTTTAAAAAAAGAGGAAGGAGAAGAAAAGAGGAAGAAAAGAAGAAAAAGAAGCAGGAGAAGATCCTCAGAGAATTGAAGAAAGAATTCAAAATCAGTGGAATTCAAAGGTAATATGTTTATGGATTCTTTTCATGGATTTAATCATTGCATTACTTTCCGTGGTGTGTGTGTGTGTGTGTGTGTGTGTGTGTGTGTGTGTGTGTGTGTGCTATTTTGTTGAAGTGGGAAGAAAATTTCAGCTTGAGGCACAGTGCAAATTGTGGCTCTGGAACCGAACTTCATTCCTGAAATAGTCACGAGTGATCAGGTTTTATGTAAAATAAAGACAAAGCTTGACTTCCATTCAGTCCAGGAAAGCAGGAAGGAAGCTTGCCAACTGCAGAAGTTCAAGAGTGGAAACAAGACCTACATCTGAGGAAGAAGAAGCCCTCAAGCTTGGAGCAGGGTTGGGTCTGGATTTAGGCAGGTAGTTGCATGAGGATATCCAAGTTGGAACACTTGACCCTTGTGGGTCCCAGTGCAGAGGTAATCCTGAAACCATGCTGCAGGGATACTGCCATGCTCTAAGACATGTGGGAGTCCCAGGAGTAACTCCTGACCAAGATAAGTTTATGGTAAAACAACAAACGTGGTGAGAAAACAAACTATCATTCAAAGAGTCATCAGATACGATACATGGGAGATGGCAGAGCACATTCAAGAGAATTTAAAGTCCATCAAAGAGATAAAACACAAAATAGAAATGAGAAGGATAGACTAAATTATTAGTCTAAAGGGAGGACTGCAAAAGTGCCACATAGAAGTTTAAAGAAATGAAAAATGCAGTCCTTGTGGGAGGTTGGGGGAACAGGTGGTGGGTGATGGGGAGGGCACGTTTTGCATGGAGCACTGGGTGTTGTGCAAAAAGAATGAATACTGTTACGCTAAAAAAATAAATAAAAAGGGAAAAAAAATTTCAATGTGAAGTTTAAATGTAAGATTAGATTTAGCTGATGAGTTAAGGTATTAGTAGTATCCAGATCTACAAAAATCACCCAAGAGTGCAGTATAAAGAGTTAAAGATAGAAAGTATAAAACAGAAGTTTTAAGGTGTGAACAATGGGAAGAGAAGAGCCAACAATTGTAATGGAAAATTAGAGAAGATAGAAGTGGTAGGGAAATTTATATGAAGTTAAAATAGAGTAAGAATTATCAAAAGTTTTAAAAAATATGTTAATTCCTACACAGGATTAGTGAAAACAAACTTCTATAAACATCATAGTGAAATTGCAGTACACCAGATTTTTAAAAGCTCTCTATTGGAGGACACACACACACACACACACACACACACACACACGGATTACCTACAGAGGAATAACAATCAGACTTTTTATGGACACTTATCTATGTCTATTTCTGTTAGAAGACAACTGAAAAATATCTCCAAAAATCTGAAAACAAACACTTGTCCACGCATTTTTATATTCATACGATGATTATAAAGAGCAAGAGGAGAATAAAGACTTTTATAGAGAAACAAAGGTTAAGAGTATACAACTCACGGGGCACCTGGCTGGCTCAGTGGTTAAGCCTCTGCCTTTGGCTGGGGTCATGATCTCAGGGTCCTGGGATCGAGCTCTGTGTTGGGCTCTCTGCTCATCAGGGAGCCTGTTTCCCCCTCTCCCCTGCCTGCCTCTCTGCCTACTTGTGATCTTTGTCTGTCAAGTAAATAAATAAAAATAAAACCTTAAAAAAAGAAGTTTACAACTCACATATATTCCAGGAAAAAGCTACTTAAAGTTGCATCAAACCAGAAGAAAACTGAACTCAGAAAAATAAGTAGAATGAAAAAAACAATACTGACAAATAAATTGGTAAATGTATTGTTAAGGTTCAATACATAATTAGTATTTTTAAAAAGCTAATTTGGGTAAAATTAAAGAAAAAACAGAAAACCAAACCACAATAGATTGAGAAATGACATGAGAGATTAAAGTGAAAGCATCTTAAATTCCTGTAATTATTTTCAATGTAGATAGATTAAAAAATAAAGTTGTTGAATCTCTATTCATAATAGTTAAAAAATAGAAATAATTTTTCACTAAAGAATAGGTTACATCCTCTCCAGCATCTGTCATTTCCTGACTTGTTAATTTTAGCCATTCTGACTGGTGTGAGGTGATACCTCATTGTGGTTTTGATTTGTATTTCCCTGATGCCGAGTGACGTGGAGCACTTTTTCATGTGTCTGTTGGCCATCTGGATGTCTTCTTTGCAGAAATGTCTGTTCATGTCCTCTGCCCATTTCTTGATTGGATTGTTTGTTCTTTGGGTGTTGAGTTTGCTAAGTTCCTTATAGATTTTGGATACTAGCCCTTTATCTGATATGTCGTTTGCAAATATCTTCTCCCATTCTGTCAGCTGTCTTTTGGTTTTGTTAACTGTTTCCTTTGCTGTGCAAAAGCTTTTGATCTTGATGAAATCCCAATAGTTCATTTTTGCCCTTGCTTCCCTTGCCTTTGCCGTTGTTCCTAGGAAGATGTTGCTGCGGCTGAGGTCGAAGAGGTTGCTGCCTGCATTCTCCTCAAGGATTTTGATGGATTCCTTTCTCACATTGAGGTCCTTCATCCATTTGGAGTCTATTTTCGTGTGTGGTGTAAGGAAGTGGTCCAATTTCATTTTTCTGCATGTGGCTGTCCAATTTTCCCAGCACCATTTATTGAAGAGGGTGTCTTTTTTCCATTGGACATTCTTTCCTGCTTTGTCGAAGATGAGTTGGCCATAGAGTTGAGGGTCGATTTCTGGGCTCTCTATTCTGTTCCACTGCTCTATGTGTCTGTTTTTGTGCCAGTACCATGCTGTCTTGATGATGACAGCTTTGTAATAGAGCTTGAAGTCCGGAATTGTGATGCCACCAACTTTGGCTTTGTTCTTCAATATTCCTTTGGCTATTCGAGGTCTTTTCTGGTTCCATATAAATTTTAGGATTATTTGTTCCATTTCTTTGAAAAAAATGGATGGTATTTTGATAGGGATTGCATTAAATGTGTAGATTGCTTTAGGTAGCATAGACATTTTCACAATATTTATTCTTCCAATCCAGGAGCATGGAACATTTTTCCATTTTTTTGTGTCTTCCTCAATTTCTTTCATGAGTACTTTATAATTTTCTGTGTATAGATTCTTAGTCTCTTTGGTTAGGTTTATTCCTAGGTATCTTATAGTTTTGGGTACAATTGTGAATGGGATTGACTCCTTAATTTCTCTTTCTTCAGTCTTGTTGTTGGTGTACAGAAATGCAACTGATTTCTGTGCATTGATTTTATATCCTGACACTTTACTGAATTCCTGGACAAGTTCTAGCAGTTTTGGAGTGGAGTCTTTTGGGTTTTCCACATATAGTATCATATCATCTGCGAAGAGTGATAGTTTGACTTCTTCTTTACCAATTTGGATGCCTTTAATTTCTTTTTGTTGTCTGATTGCTGAGGCTAGGACTTCTAATACTATGTTGAATAGCAGTGGTGATAATGGACATCCCTGCCGTGAAAGGGGAACCCTCCTCCACTGTTGGTGGGAATGCAAGCTGGTCCAACCACTCTGGAAAACAGCATGGAGGTTCCTCAAAATGTTGAAAATAGAACTACCCTATGACCCAGCAATTGCACTACTGGGTATTTACCCTAAAGATACAAACATAGTGATCCGAAGGGGCACGTGTACCCGAATGTTTATAGCAGCAATGTCTACAATAGCCAGACTATGGAAAGAACCTAGATGTCCATCAACAGATGAATGGATAAAGAAGATGTGGTATATATACACAATGGAATACTATGCAGCCATCAAAAGAAATGAAATCTTGCCATTTGCGACGACGTGGATGGAACTAGAGCGTATCATGCTTAGTGAAATAAGTCAATCGGAGAAAGACAACTATCATATGAGCTCCCTGATATGAGGACATGGAGAAGCAACATGGGGGGGTAGGGGGATAGGAGAAGAATAAATGAAACAAGATGGGATTGGGAGGGAGACAAACCATAAATGACTCTTAATCTCACAAAACAAACTGGGGGTTGCTGGGGGGAGGTGGGATTGGGAGAGGGGGAGCGGGCTATGGACATTGGGGAGGGGAGGCGAACCATAAGAGACTATGGACTCTGAAAAACAACCTGAGGGTTTTGAAGGGTCAGGGGTGGGAGGTTGGGGGAACAGGTGGTGGGTAATGGGGAGGGCACGTTTTGCATGGAGCACTGGGTGTTGTGCAAAAAGAATGAATACTGTTACGCTGAAAAAATAAATAAAATGGAAAAAAAAATAAAGTAAGCTTTAAGGAGGGTAAAAAAAAAAAAAAGAATAGGTTACAATTGTATATTTATGTAATTACTACTGTGCAGCCATTAAAATGAAAGAAATAAATGAGTACCAATATGGTTTAATCTCAAAACCTAATGATGAATTAAAACAGCCAGTTGCAAATAGATACTTAATGTATGATAGCTCTGTGTACTTTTGAAACAACACCAAGCTATACTGTATGTTACATATTCTATTAATTATAAATGGCTATATTGTACATTTTTAATATATAGAAATAAGAAGATTTCTTATCAGAGAATTATATTCACCAAATTCATGATTCTCTTCTTTGGAGAGGAGAGAGGTGAATAAATAGGTTTCAGAGTTGACTTCACTGTTATCTGCAATGCACTACCTTTTTTTTCTTTTTTTTTTTAGTGTAAAGAAAAATACCTTAGTATGAGAAAGGGAGAAGATTAAATCATGGGATTAATTTAGCAGTCATTGTGGGATGCCTGAGTGGCTCAGTTGGTTAAGCGTCAGCCTTGGGCTCAGGTCTAGTCCCACATTAGGCATCTTGCTCAGCAGGGAGCCTGCTTCTACCTCTGCCTTCCATTCTCCCTGCTTGTGCTCTGTTCCTCTCTTTCTCTGACAAATAAATAAATAAAATCTTTAGAAAATTTTAAAGATTGAAAAATTTAGAAAAATTTAGAAAAATAATTTAAAATGCAGTCATTGTTTACCTTCTGATTTGAATTTTTACCTTCTGATCTGAGCCTTGGCCTTGAAATGCTTACTGATAATTTTCTGTTGTTGTTCTTATGGTATAGTTTGTTTGGGAGAAAAAAAAAATGTAGGCAACTTATATAGCGTGGGTAACTTGCTTCCAGAGTCTGTCCTCCAAAGCTATAGCAGCACAGTGAGAAAAGGCAGAATATTCTTGATAAAGTTGATGCCTTAGAGGGTAAAACTCCTGCATTTAAGGGGGCTTGATAAGATTTGATAGTATACACAGTGATAACTCAGTGTATGCTAAGATTCCCAAATGTATGCTTCTAGATTTAAAAAAAAATACAAAATGATCTACAACTTGGGAAACTAAAATATTTCAAGATCCACGTTTGCTTCAAACAAGTGGCGTATTTTATTCTGTTTCCTCTTTAGGAGAAAATGGAGAAACAACCTAAAAGCAAATGCAATTTTATTCTGGTTGAAATTCTCGACAAACTATACCTTTAGAATTTATTGATACCATAAACTCTGTTTTTATCAAGTGAACTTTCAACGGTTTAAGATTTACATATGTATTTGATGAGTTGAAGGATAATTTATTTACAGTATGTAGTACCAGGATATTAGATTTTTTTTTTCCTCAGGAATTTCTGAGGTAATTTGTGTTAAGCAAACATAAAATGAATGAGAAGTTTAGTCTGACATATGTTTGACATATGTACTTGGTCAAGTAGCTACCAGAAGGAATACTGGACATGTCCTGCTATTTCAGAAGGTTTTGAAAGATTCACATTTGATTATCCTTTTGGGAAAAAATTGTGCTTCCATTATCAGTTTTCATCAAAATGACATCAAGTGGCTTATCATCAGTATGGGTCTATGTAGTCATACCTTTAATTTGATCACTTACGTTAAAACTAATTAGAAACCGGAATATAAAGATTGCATAATATAGACAATTTTAGTCAGTTCCCATCCTCAAATATCCATCAAAGGAAGTACAAAACCAACTGATGAACAAATAGCAAAATACAAAAAAGAGAAAATTATACATTCAAGGAAATAAGCAAGCAGACACAACTCGGAAGCACAATCCAGAGTAATTCCCAAATTATGAGCATTTGGGGTGGAATGAACAGAGTCTGAGAGCTGAAACAGACCTCAGGGTCAGAGTAGCTGTCCCTAAAGCTTTGGCCCAGACTAAAAGTTATATCCAAAACACTGTGACTTCTACCCACTGGGGTTTTTGCATGACTTGTCCATCCTATCTGGAAGTCTGATGCCCAGACCAGGTAGGGTTGGCATCTTACTTATTTTTCCATGTAGACATCACTTCCTGTAAGAGGCTTCCACTTGCCCTCTTTGCTTCAGCAGCACATCGTCCAGCCTCCACCCATCTTTAGCCCCGAATTCTATTTTCTTCTTGGCACTTGTCATTTTTTAAAAGCTTTTATTTATTTGACAGAGAGAAGGAGCACAAGTAGGGAGGAGCAGGCTCTCCACTGAGCAGGGAGCTGTGGTTATATGATAAATACATGTGTAATGTTATAATATATATGGTAGTGTTGTTGAGCTATGTCTTACCTAGTTTTTATCATGATAAACTGGTATATTCACTGATCTAAAAAAATACTCTGTAGAAGACCAAACTAATTTATAATAAGTATGTTCAAAATCTTAATGAATTAAGAATATCATCTAAAACATCTATTTGGAACAATGGACATCTAGGTGGATGTATCAAGTTAATTGGGAAAAATACAGATGTACTATTTTCCTTATGTTGTGATGTTGATACTCTCTCAAATATCAATAAGAAAAAATTTTTAAAGATTTTATTTGTTTATTTGACATAGAATGAGCACAAGTAGGGGGAGTAGTAGGCAGAGGGAGAGGGAGAAGCAGGTTCCCCCCTGAGCAGAGAGCCCAAGGTGGGGCCCGATCCCAGGACCCCGGGATCATGACCTGAGCCTAAGGCAGACACTTAACTACTGAGCCACCCAGGCGCCCCTATCAATAAGTAAATTTTAAAAGCTTGTAAAACTACGAATGTTCTTTAATATATATTTTTAAATGCTGAAAGTTTATTACTTATTTATTGTAGGTAACAGATCAGGGTATGTTACAGAATAAATGTTCTCTTTCTGAACTATTTGTTTTTTAAATTGTGTTAAGAACACTTAACATGAGATCTATCCTCTTAAATTTTTAAGTGAACAATATAATATAGTTAGCTATAGATACATTATGTATAGCAGATCTCTAGTGATATTTTAATTATTAAAAATGCAGCCATCAGTCACTGAAAATCTTCAAAAATTTTTGTTCTCTCAGATAAAATTGATACCTCTTGCAGGATTATGGTTGAAAATCAGAGCTGCATCAGGTGCTTACAATTTTTCTTTCCCACTCTGTATCCCATTCATTATTCCTTCATAGGAAACCTCATCTCCTAGCAGGTTTGCTCATTTGTGGAACAGACACTCACTGGACACCTACTCTTTATCAGGCACTGTTGTATGTTTGGGGGAAATAAAGAGATGAGTAAGAGTTAGTCCTTGTCCTTGAGGATATCACAGTCTAGTGGGAAAGGCAAACATGAAGGTAATCATAGTTATAATGTGCTAAATGATAAGATAAAAATATGAATAAGGTGCTGTGGGAGAAGTGATTGCAATTAATTCTGCCTAGAGGTGGTGAGAAGAGGACATTGCTAGAAATAAAATGGAAAACTCTATAAATTTAGGGCAATAGGGATAATATTTTTAGATCTTCAGTTATAGCTAAGAATTTTTTTATCCACCTTCACTCTGTCTGTCAGGTAAGTGGAAAAAAACAAATGTTGGCTTGGGAAGAAGTGAAAGGAAGTGGAAAGTCTGCTCCTACCCCCCTTCCAGGGGAGCAGGCTAAGAAGGGAAACAGGAAGTCAAGGAGATCAGGCACCAGATTTGAACCACGGCAAGTTCAAAATTGATCTGTGGTGTCAGGGAGCTCTAAAACATGCAGACAGGTATGGAGTCTCCTGGGAGCATCAGATTCATGGTCTACTTGGAAGACAGCCTTCAGCCTACTGACCCTGGGAGAAGTACAGTATTTGGCTTGGGGTCTTTCCACCGTCTTGTCAGATCAGTGAACCTTTGGCAGTGAGAGATGGCAAGACAGATAGCCCTGAGGGAGCTATCTAGGCTCCTCCTGCTCTGTACAGTTTGGAGGAGTCTGTAAATTCCGGTTGTAAGAATACCTGTCAATGGAAGGAACACTAAACACAGAGCTCAGTCTATACAACAGGCTGGGACTATGTAGGGAAGATCTGATCACTTACGTAAGATGAAATAGCTGAGGTCTTCCTTGGGTTTTAGTGCCTAAATGTGTGAACTTACTGTGTAACTGTGGGGCTTGGGAAAAAATGTGGGCTATGTTAAAGGTCTTGAACTATCTCCAGTTAAAAATGAGACATTTAGAAAGATTTTAATGTCGTACCTGACCGCTTTTTTTTATTTTGGAAATATCCATCTGTTGAGAGAGTAGGGATGAATAGTACAGGCAGAATGACTAGGGGAAAGATTAAAACCAGCAGAACTAGGTAGAAACGTATAGAAATAACCTACACAAAAATAAGGCCCTTAACTAGGACAGTTTGATAATGGGAAAGTGATAGGATTTTCAATTAATGAGATATTCCAAAAGAGTACATTTATGGGAGGTGTTTATGAGAGAGGGGAAAAGCTCTAAAAATGATTTGAGGTTTCTACTTTGGGCAACTGGATATATAGAGTTATAATTAATTTTTATTAGAAATAAAAGAGGATAAGTAAAGAATGGTAAAAAGAAAATGTATTCTGTTTGAGGCCTATGATGTTTAAGGTACCCATGAGTTTAATTAGAAACAGTTAAGATGCAGTACAGGTGAGGAGTTATCAATTAATGAATTAATTAGTTAAATTAATATTTTGAGAACACACACTATGTATGAGATACTTGCTCAGGACTTCTCATAAAGTGTCTAGTAAAATGTACAAGATTCGTCTATGTACAAATTGGTGAACACAAATCATTGGAATTTAAGTTCTAATGATGAAACAAATATTAATCAGGTAATCACAGATAAAAGCCTAAGTTATAAATTGTGATAAGGGTTATGAGATTATAGGAAGCTTTAGGGACATAGGGAAGAACTTATCTAGTCCAAGAGATAAGGGGAAGCTTTATTACAATATATATAGTCATTAACTTGAGTTCTAAAGAACACATGGGTCTAAACCAGAAGTGTGTGTGTGCATGCGCGTGCATGAGCACATATGTGTGTGTGCACATGTGTTGGTATGGAAAGCAAGCGCTCCAAGGACATGGAATAATTGCAAGAGGTCTGAGGCAGGAAAGAGTAGTTAGCATATTTGAAAAACTAAAAGCAGCTTCTCTTTGGTTGAGGGCAGGGGAAAATGAAGTGATTCATGCATGTTTAGGTGCAGATAATTGGGGAAGAGCTTGTCCCAATTTCTCCCATAGACAATTATTATAAACTCTGGAGAAATAAGCCCCACATAATAACTTGAGAGGACTACAAAGACCCAAAAAAAGGCAGAAACTGGAGTAGAGTTGTCTCATGAATCAAGGGACTGCACTGGGTAAAATTTGCACTTGAGGGCCCTCCCCGGGATGCATGGTCTTGGGGCAGCTACAATTGCGGTAAAAGAGCACAACTGTACTAGAGTCATAGGACAAAGATCAGGAAGGCCAGGGCAGCTGGATAGTGAGGAAGGAAACAAGATATAAAATAGGGACGGTAAATATTTATAAAAGTAATTTTCACAAATTTGCCAAACTTGAGGAAATAATAAACCCATAGAGCAAGGTAACAAAGTATATGCTAAGCAGAAAAAAATACAAAGGAAACTACAACCAGGCACATCAATGAGCAAACTGCTGAGCAGCAAAGAGAAAAATTTGTGACAATGTGGATAAACCTTGATGGCATTATGCTGAGTAAAATAAGTCAGACAGACAAATACTATATGATTTTTGTGTATATACTGTATTCCACTGTATGATACATATGGCATCTAAAAAAATGAATTTAAAGAAACAGTAGATTGGTTGTTGCCAGGGGCACTGCACTTTTTTATATACCACCACAATTGAGCAAGAGTGAACAAGAGTTACCCCAGTGGATCCCATATATGTCACACATATTCCTCCTTAAAAGCCCATTGCATAATAGCCCTACCACCTCCTGATGATCAGTCAGTAGCTCCCGTCATGGTGGTGACTCCTTTCCTTTCCTTTGCTGGCCCCAGACATGAAGAGTTTAATGGATCCAGAGGGCAACACTAGGTTATTGATCAATGGGACTTTTGTTATGTCCTTTAGCAGAGGTATGCCTCTTTTGGGGGATGAGGACATCTAAGTCTGCCAAACCCGAATTTGTTGAAGGAATAGGAAGCAAAATTCCCCTGGTTCTAATCACCTGGCTCCCAGAACCATGTATTCTTGCTACTCAAGGTACAGTATATGTAAATGTTTTTGACTCGATGTGTATATTGCATACAGAAAAACCATTCTCTATCCTCACAGAGTGTTTGAGAAACTGTTTCAAAGCTCTCTCAGGCTTCTGAGTAGTACAATATGTAATACACCCAGTATGTCCCCTTGTCCCTCTTTTTTGTAGAGTGGGTCTCCTTGTCTGATGTGAGGTCACGTGGCATCTCATGCTGATGGATCAGACATCCTATGAATCCTCAGATAGTGGTACTTCCCGGTTTGTAAGACTGGAAAAGTAGAAACATAGAGATGATTATAATAGGAGAAAAGGTAGTGTATGATTTACTGATAACAAAGAATAAGATAAAGTTACATCTATTTTCATAGCACACACTGTTAAGTAAAAATCAACAAGTTTGAGAAGAGTTTATGTTAGGATTCCCTTGGTGTTACAAATGTGTGTGTGTGTGTGTGTGTGTGTGTGTGTGTGTGTGTGAATGCACAAAGATTTCTGGAATATACATCACCAAACTATTAATAGTGGTGTTTGATGGGCAAAGAAATGGGATTAGGATTAGATTTTGCCGGAGTTAGGGAGCAGGTAGAGACACAGTATGGGATTTTAATTATGTATTCTGTAGATTGTCGAATCATGAAAATGTATTCAGGTAGTTCTTGTGCAAAAAATACAGACTTTAAAAGTTGAAAATATTTTAGTGTACTAAGGAATGGTAATTAAAGGATTAAAGGCCTGGAGAGGCTTGGGGTTTCCAGCACTCACTTAATGGCCTTTTTTCCAAAGACCATTTTTAGCACTAATTATCTCTCTTGGTTTCTCACCATCTAATCCTCTGCTTCTTTAAATTGTTATTTTGCCTTCAATTTTTTTGTGTCTTTTGTGTGTGTGTGTGTGTGTGTGTGTGTGTGTGTGTGTCTTGATTCCCATAACATTATAAGCTCTTTGAGCTGAGCTAAGAACCATGGTGCTTTTATATAATCTATCCTCCCCTTTCTCTCTTACACCTTCACCCTTTTCAGGGCTCACAATAGCCATACATGGGGATACACTCTAAATATTCATTAAATGAAAAATTATATTTAAAAAATTCTGTGTGGAACAGTCTCTACATTACCCTTTGATCCTTTCCTTTAGTGTATGGTTTTATAATTTAAAGTCCATTCACTATATGTTACCTCACTTGGTCTCACATTAACATCAAGTTCTAGGTGGTGCAGTTGCTATTTTGTGGTTCTCCAGTTTTTAGAAGAGAGTGAGGCTAAAAGTCACTTGATCAAGTAAGTGTCAGCCTCTAGAATGAAGCTGAGTTTTATGACACTTCATCTAATAATTTTGTCACCATACTAAATGTTTACAAGCGAATAGTTTACACTGATCATTCTGCTTGAAACTCAAAATAGGTTAGAAGTAATTAAAGTAACTGCCTCCTTTTCTTAAAAGGAGAACATCACCGTATACATAAATTCGATCACATTTTAACAATAGCTGAGACAAAACAAATGGCATTGTGAAATACGTAGGGAAAGGTCTGCCCAATTTAGAGGCAGAGGAAGAGGTTGGAGTTGTATCATTTCTCACTGTTGCCAAGACAATGCTGTCCATTGAGAGAAACATCCATGGAATTAAGAGACTGTGCAACACTGTGCTTTATTCCTTCACAAGCCAGCAGTCCCCATCTAGGGTTAGTCGTCTGCTGGATTCCTTGGAATTCTTTATCAGGCATGGTGGACACGGTTTTTAGAGGAGCTACTGGGGTTGTCACCCCATGCCCCTCAGGAAACCTTACCCTGGGACTCTTTCTGATCTCCTTACCCTCCTCAAGGGTTTAAACTGTCCTCTGGACTTGATGTTTTGTTTTTACTATAATGTAGAACTTTGTTTTTTTCTAATTGATCTAGAGAGAGTTTGGCTTTGTTGCAGGTAGAGAGATGACAATGCCTATCATTGGACAGGCATCAGGATCAAACTCTTACAAAAACCTAGCACATTGACTTGTATGCGTATTATCACCTCCAAGTCAGTCTCCAGGAAATTACTGTGCTAAAAGTAGTCCTGCCTCTTTTTTTCTGCTTTGAGTTGCTTCAAAGGAAAGCTCTTTCTGTGTCATGCCTCAAGGATGAGATGTGGTGGGAAAAGAATTCTTCTATAGTTGCGTCCTGTATTCAATTTATTGTGTCCCCTGATCTTATAGTTAGCACTAAAAAAATGTATTATATTATAAATGTATTCTCATTTATAGAATCCAAAGTATTCTGTAATATTTAGGTTTAGGATGTCTTACTACTATTTATGGAAGTGTTGTTCAAATGTGAATGCATTCCATTGATTTTACAGTCAAATTTGATATTTTGTCTTTTAATCTATTACAAAACAGATAGCTAAATGGCGTAAAAGAAATTATTAATTATTTTGTGGTTTTGAACTTAGAGCACTACACAGGAATCTCTCACATGTCTGGGTTTGGACAGGTTCTACCTAGGACTTGTATGGGACTCTTTTGTCAGTGGGTCCCTGACACTGTAGCCAGGGAGGAAGATGGGAATTACTAGATCGATACCTAGTAGAACCACCTCACGCAGAGGAAAACATTACCGAGTAAATGTTTGACTTGATGCTAAATAATGTAGATTGTATTAATTATTATTATTATTAAAGATTGTATTAATTAATGCCTTTAAGTCAAATTTTAAAAATTTATATTATTTAGTATTTTTTTAGTTTTCAAGTTTCTGAAAGAGGCTGTTAAGATACTGCATTTATGGGGTGCCTGGGTGGCTCAGTGGGTTGAGGCCTCTGCCTTTAGCTCAGGTCATGATCCTAGGCGTCCTGGGATCGGGCCCTGCGTTGGGCTCTCTGCTCGGTGGGGAGCCTGCTTCCCTTCCTCTCCCTTTGCCTGTCTCTCTGCCTACTTGTGATCTCTGTCTTTCAAATAAATAAATAAATAAAATCTTTAAAAAAATTAAAAAAAAAAGATACTGCATTTATGTAGGAGCCCAGTTTTCCCAGAGCTCTGGAAAGTAGTGCCAGAATAGCAGAATACTCAGAGTCATGTGGACTTCTAGAACTTTGTACTATAAACTCAGGGCCAAGGAGTTTTCAGTAAATTTATGTTTAAGGCCAAGGATGTCCAGTAAATAAAGTGCTAGACAAGTCAAGACAAGGCAGAGAGCCATGCTGCCCGAATCTGTCAGTGAGCATGAGAATGACATGTACTGATTTGCCTGTCACCCTTGCTCCAAGTAAATGGCTTCATTTACACAAATGTATTCAGGGAGAAGAAAAGAACAATAGCAAAGGAAGGAGGAATTTGTGAGAACCCTGGATGTGAAGAAAACTTGCTGCCAATATGTCTGAGCCCACTTTATGCTCCATGACAAGGCCTGATATTACCCAGATAGCAGTGAGGGTCTGTGAATAACAAGGAAGAGAGAGTGTAGAGTGAGTACAAATTCTGACATGTTTCTTGCAGGTTGAAATAACTAAGAGGTACCAAGAAGGAACTAGAACATAATTGTTTAGAGTGTAATGTTTAATTCTATGTTTGGTTTTTAAATTTTTTTAAGTTTATACTTTTTCTTTTTTTTTAAGATTTTATTTATTTATTTGACAGAGATCTCAAATAGTCAAACAGGCAGGCAAAGGGAGAGAGGGAAGCAGTCTCCCCGCTGAGCAGAGAGCCCCGTGCATGCGGGGCCCAATCCCAGGACCCTGAAACCATGACCTGAGCTGAACGCAGAGGCTTAACCCGCTGAGCCACCCAGGTGCCCCTCTTAGAGTGTTTTTTAAAAAAATCATATTGTTGCTCATTTTTGTGTAAATACATTGTGATCATAGGATGCCATATAAAATAAAATGTGTGATTCTATTTTTTGAGTTTGATTAGGCTCAATTTATGGCCTTTTATATGGTCTGTGTTTCTTAGTAAGCCATAACTTAATACTCTAAGTGTATAAGCCTTGATGATTCAGATTAACGATTTTTAGCACATATATTTCTGTGTAACCAACATGTTTCATTTTTATAAAATTAATTATCTAATTATTAAGTGCAGAGTTCTGTATGTGGTTATTAGATCAAGATTGATAATGTTTCTGTCCCAGTCTTCTATGATCTCATCTTTTTTCCCCTAACAGTTTTTTAAATTTTGATTATATAAAGAGGCACGTTTGAAGCTCCCATAATGATTTGTCAATTTCTCTCTGAAATTCTTTCAGTTCTGTTAATATTGGCTTTACATATATGTGATGTTAATAGATGTGTTTAGATTTAATTAATTTTTCTTTGCTAATTGAATATCATTATTATTTGGTGATCCAGTTCATCTCTATTAATGAATCTGGCTTTCTAGTCTGTTTTCTCTCATAATAACATTTTGACATCAGGGGCGCCTGGGTGGCTCAGTCTGTTAAGCATCTGCCTTCAGCTCAGGTCATGATTCCAGGTTCCAGGGATCGAGCCACACATCGGGATTCCTGCTCAGCAGAGAGCCTGCTTCTCTTCCCTCTGCCTGCTGCTCCATCTTCCTGTGTGGTCTCTCTCTCTCTGTCAAATAAATAAATGAAATCTTTTTTTTAAAATAATATTTTGATATCATCTATCTTTCTTTAAGGACTAGTCTGACAAATTTCCCCTTTTCTTTTCAAATTTTCTGTCACTATTTTAAAGGTATGTGGAAGGAATTGCTAGCTCTTCACCAAAACGTGTTTTCCTCTTTTTACGAATAAGCTATGTACTATATACACAGATAGACCACATTTTCCATTTCCTTATAGATGTTTGTAAACATTTGAGTAAGCTCTGGCCATAAGAATGTAAGTAGACGTGGGGTGCCTGGGTGACTCAGTCATTCAGTGTCTCCCTTTGGTTATGATTCCAGGGTCCTGGGACAGAGTCCCACCCCAGAATCTCTACTCAGCTGGAGGCCTCCTTCTCACTCTCACATTTCCCCCAGGCTTGTTTTCCCTCTCTCATTGTCTCTATCTCCATCAAATAAATGAATAAAATCTTTCTTTTTTTTTTTAAAGATTTTATTTATTTATTTATTTGACAGAGAGAGAGATCACAAGTAGGCAGAGAGACAGGCAGAGAGAGAGGAGGAAGCAGGCTCCCCGCAGAGCAGAGAGCCCGATGCAGGGCTTGATCCCAGGACCCTGAGACCATGACCTGAGCCGAAGGCAGCGGCCCAATCCACTGAGCCACCCAGGCACCCTTAAATGAATAAAATCTTAAAAAAAAAAAAAAAAAAGAATGTAAGTAGATGTGATCTGTCTTCAGGCCCATAAAATTGTTGCACCTCATAGCATCTCCACGATCTTCTCTTGTGACAGCTGGGATAGAAAACCGAGAACTACCATGCAAGCCACATGATGGAGATCACAGGGCCTGGGAAGTCACGACTTCCTGAATAATTGTGGAGGAAGGCTGATGAAATCTTCGCCTGTCCTGTGGTATTACACGAGTAAGAAATAAACTTTTATTGTATTTGAGTTTTGATGGCTATATGATGCAGCAGTGAGCTCACCCTAATTCAGAGATGAAAGGGAGGATTCCCTAAGGCAAAACAGGAAGTAGAGATTTGAAGAATGAGTAAGAGTTGTCTTAATTGGTGGTAGGCATATGGGTAGGTGGGCAGGGAAGAGACAGAAATTTCCAGAATTGACCTTTTGATCTTTCTGAATTTAACTCCAATTTGAAATGCCTAATCCAGCCAAACTAGTTTATTTGTCATCATTGTATCAGCCATCCCACATGTATGTCTTCTTTTTTTTTTTTTTTTAAAGATTTTATTTGTTTATTTGACAGGCAGAGATCACAAGTAGGCAGAGAGGCACACAGAGAGAGGAAGGGAAGCAGGCTCCCTGCTGAACAGAAAGCCTGATGCGGGGCTCGATCCCAGGACCCTGGGATCATGACCTGAGCCGAAGGCAGAGGCTTTAACCCACTGAGCCACCCAGGCGCCCCTAAGGCAGAGGTTTTAACCCACTAAACCACCCAGGCGTCCCCCACATATATGTCTTCATAAACACATCTTCTTCCCTTTGGGGAGAAAATCACCTTTATTAATAATTAGCTTCTTGCTTTTTCTTATAGTTTCACCACCTGTGTTTGCACATCTGAACAAGATAATTTAGTTTCATCTAGTTGTGAAATGGACCATCCAAATGAAATCATACTGCCGGTATACTTCCATGACTTATTTCATTCATTCAACACACTCTATTTTCTGTACTTAGCAGTAATGTATTCATTTTTAGTGTTGTATAGACTTTTATTATGTGCCATTCTTTATTTTCTTACTCTCCTTTTCATGGATATTTGAGTTGTTTCTAGTGTGAAACTATTAACACAGTGACTACTTCTGCATATCTTCTGACGCACGTGTGTGAGTTTCTCTGTGATTGTATGTAGCATGAGAACTGCAGGATCCTAGGCTATGCACATTTTCAACTTTACTGGGTCACATCAAATGATTTTCCAAAGGGATTATTCCAAATGACACTCATACCTACAACTCGTCAGAGTAGGAATCATTAGACTTCTGGATTTATTCAATCAGATTAAAAGTGAAATTGGTGTCATTCCTATTTTTTTCATAATAACTTGTGAGATAAGGTGTTTTTTTCTATAAATTTCCTCTTTTTGTAGTATCTATTAAGATATTTTGCACAATTTATTGGTTCCCTAGCCAGCATGTCTATTGATTCTAGACATTGTATGTATCTTAGATACTAGTCTATTTTCAGTCAAATAGCATGCAAATATATTCTCCACAGTTTTGCAGTTTCTCTTATTTCTCTAGATGGTGTTTTTTGATGAACAGAAAAATTTTTACTTTTAAAGTGGTAAATTTAGCCTTTTGGGTCTTAAGACACAAAGACATTACAGTAATGAAAATATTCATTTATATTATCTTCTAAAAGCTTTGTAGTTTTTTAAATTTGCATTTAGTCCCATAATTGATCTGAAATTAATTTTTATCGATGGGGTAAGGTAGAGATTTAATTAATTTATTCCATATGTATACAAAAATAGCCTAGTAGCATTTCCTGGAAAAAAAAAATCTGTTCTTTCCTTCCTAATCTGCCATGCTACACTTAACAAATATTTACATATGCATGGGTTTATTTCTGGACTGTATTCTGTTACATTGATTTATTTTTTCCATGATGTGCCAATAGCCACACTCTCTTAATCATGATACCTAATAGAGCAAGTATTTCTTATTGTTCTTATTTTTTTTTAGAGATTTTATTTATTTATTTGACAGACAGAGATCACAAGTAGGCAGAGAGGCAGGAGGAAGCTGGCTCCCCTCTGAGCAGAGAGCCCAATGTGGGGCTTGATCCCAGAATGCTGGGATCATGACCTAAGCCGAAGGCAGAGGCTTTAACCCACTGAGCCACCCAGGCGCCCCTTGTTCTTATTTTTTAAAGTGTATTTTGGCTATTTTGATCTTTGCTTTTCCGTATAAATTTCAGAATAAATTTTTAAAGTTGACAAAAGTCCTGAGGATTTTTATTAAGACTTCATTGAATCTTCAGATGTATTTGGGTATGGTTGGCATCTTTAGCACATTGAATTCTGCAGTTGATTTGTTTTATGTCTCCTTTAAACACTTTTTTCTTTAACGTAAGGAATTGTGTCTTCATTTACTAAAGAATTCATCAGAGAATCCATCTACATGTTAGGGGTGTGTGTGTGTGTGTGCGCGCGCACGTTCATGCGCGTGCTTGTGCGTGTGAGACATGAAGTCTTTCCAGTGTGTGTTTTGATTTACTTCAGAGAAGAGAAAAGCATCTACTGTGTTGATTTTAGCCTCTCTCTTCACCCACCTGACCGATCTTCATTTTGGTAGAGTAACTAATTGTATTAGGTTTTGTTTTGTTTGTGGGGACGGTTGTGTCTTAAAGGCCAGTGCCCATGTGAGTCATGGTCTCCTCACCACATCCTTTGAGTATCTGATGAATCAGGTTGCTATTTGATTTCTAAGTCCGGCCACATTTCCATGCAGTTTATTAGGTAAACAGATTCAGGATGTACTTAACGGTTCTGCTGGTGCATAGCAACAAAAAAACTCAACTGAGTCTGGGCTTCAGCCACATTCTCCAAATCAGCTTTTGCCCAGTAACCTGGCATTGGTAGAGTTATAGGAAGCTTGCCCCGCCAGTGTTTCATCTTATACTCTCCTCCCCATTTGACTATTGGTCATATGAATGTGGGAGTCCAGAAGGGTGAAAGAATGGTAGAATTCAAGAACTAAACTGTTCTTAATCGTCCAGTGCCCGATTTTTTACAAAACAAGGTGTACCTTTATATGACTGCTGTAACTATTAAAATTATTATTTTAAAAAATTGTTTTGTTCCCTTAGGATAAAAATATGGCCTTTCCTCCTTTCTTCTCAATATTCATACTATCTGAATTTTTTAAGTCTGAGGGTGGGGGCCTTTGCTAAATGTTATCAAATGGACATGTGTACGAGGGCATATGCTTTTTCAAAATTGTACCATGTAGAGTCTATTTTCCAAGTGCTATTAGCATGAATCAGTGTAAAAGAAGTAATCCTTATAATAATTGTTTTTTGTAATATATAATTGTTTTGTCATAATTATGTATCATATAAGATGTATTTTTTAGCACTCTAGAGTTTTTAAGTTACTTAAATATTCATTATCTCATTTGTTCATCATAAGTTAATTGCATGGATAAGGAAAATATTTTTTATTTTTAAACAATTTTTATTTTTTTATTTTTTATTATTATTTTTTAATATTTTATTTATTTATTTGACAGACAGAGATCACAAGCAAGCAGAGAGGCAGGCAGAGAGAGAGAGAGGAAGCAGGCTTCCTGCTGAACAGAGAGCCCGATGTGGGGCTCAATCCCAGGACCCTGGGATCACGACCTGAGCCAAAGGCAGAGGCTTTAACCCACTGAGCCACCCAGCTGCCCTGATTTTATCAATTATTTTAATAATTAAGTTTTTAAATGTAAATGGAGATAAAACAAAAATAAAGAAAGACTATATATTCCAATGTTTAATGTTAAAAAATATACTACTCTTTATACTTGGGTGAATTTTCATTTCCTTCTACAGTAAGGAAATGTCTGTTTGAAAAGGTCAATGGACACTTCATGACTTGGAGAAAAAAATGATAATCAGCAACAGATGCTGTGATATGCTGTTCAAATTCCTGTTCAGTACTAGATAGCTTGTTATACTAATTGCTAAAAAACCTCAGTTGTCATCCTTCCTGGAACTAGCCCTTGGTTGGAGGAGCTGTTCCCCCAAAGTCATAGGCCTTTCTCAGGCATAGCCATACTATATCCAACGACTGGTTGATTTGAGAACATAAGAGAATATATATATATATATATATATAAAATATACTTGAGAATACATGTGATATATCTAGATATAAACATATATCATATATCTAGATATATATTATCTAGATATCTATCTATCTATCTATATATATATATTTAATATATATATTTTGAAAGTTGGCTTCCTCACAATAATGTGGGAAAAAATCTGAAGGACCATCCCACCTTCAAAGCTGTTTGTGGCATTTGGCTCTAACCATTGTTGAGACTGCATTTCATTCCAACTCTTCCCTCTACCCAGTCATGTTCCTTCCCTCACCTTCCACACATGTTGATCCTAAGAGCATTTCTCTACACATTTTCTGAATGCAAGTCTCTATCTTAGTGTATGCTTTTTGAGGATCTTAACCTGCAACACGATCTTACCCTAGTGTTCTGTGACTTTCTGAGTTAGATTTTTTTATGTACGGTTATCCCTAATAGATACTGATGGACAAAATTGGAGAACACATGTTAATTTTAGATAATTCTCATCAGATACCATGTTTTACATATGTGAGCACAAGTCCTGTGGTTGTGGTATTGATAATACTTTCATTCTACAGCAATAGAAGTTTCAAGATAATAGATAAATACCACTGATGCAGTGAAAGTCAATGGCAGGGTGGAGAAGTGGAAAAGAAGTTGAAATAGAGAAATAAAACTAGGGTTGTAGAGAAAGCTAAAGTACTTTTATGAAAAGGAAAACTTTCCATGTTGCCACATAAAGTCTTAAATTTTCCCAAAAGTTAAGTCCTGGGAATATATTATTTCCCATATTATTTCCTCCATTATACACTCATCTGCTGCAGTGGAAAATGCTAAAGCAAGCTACCCTGAAGAGAGAAAATCCTATTTTGCTGTAGTTTTAAAGAGTTCTTATGGAATAACTATATCCAGGTAGTCAGCCATGGATAGAAACATAAAATAGACCCAGAAATACACATTCTCCAGGTTAGGAAATGGAAGACTCAGCTTTCAGTTAAATACTATTCAAATGCCTCAGGGCTACCCCTTCCATGCCCTGGATCATCTCTTTTCTAGAATACTCTTCAAATTGGAGAATATTAGCATACTGATGAGTAAAGATGTGCACAGCTGCAGAAAGTCATATTTCTGTGCTGTGAATTTTTGCTCAAAGATTTGGAAAACATCACATTTTTATTCTCTTTCAGTATTTTCTCACATGGTGCATTCACGAGCAAAATTGTAAGAGTATCACTTTTCCATTTTGGTGAACTTCCATTTTTGTCCCCAAGAATCTGAAGCATAGAAACTTTTAATGTGTAGGCAGTGATTGGAAAAATACGTTTGTGTGTGTGTGTGCTGTGGAAGGACTTAGTGCTACTATGACCAGCGAAGAATAACAGGACCAGAAAAAGGACCCAAACCAAATATGCTAAAGGCATCCAGTCTTTATGATTTACAGGAAGGCCATCCAGGGAAGAAGGAGGGGCATGGTGTACAGGAAGGCAACCCACGGAGAGAATGAAATATATGAAAATTGATGCAATTTGTTTGTTGAAAAATTTAGCTTCTTCTAATCAGTTAAATGTCTTGCTTTTTAAATATGTCCACGAAGACAGGGGGACCTGGGTGGCTCAGTGGGTTAAAGCCTCTGCCTTTAGTTCAGGTCATGATCCCAGGGTCCTGGGATCCAGCCCCGCATCAGGCTCTCTCCTCAGCAGGGAGCCTGCTTCTCTCTCTCTCTCTCTCTCCGCCTGCCTCTCTGCCTACTTGTGATCTCTCTCTCTGTGTCAAATAAATAAATAAAATAAAATAAAAGATATATGTCCACGAAGACATGCTAATTTGCACCATGTGTAATGATAAAGCAAAAAACTTGTGAACGCATTTCATCAGCTAATGTGTGATTTTTATAAAGTGTCATGCTATTTAGGAAACAAAGTTATCTCTAGAGAGATAGAGGCTCAGATGGAGTGAGATCATGACAGACAAAACATTGTGTCCTGCAGTTACCTGCAGCCACGTCCTTCTCAGTGACCAATGAGTATGGAAATCACAAGGCAACCTCTTTGTAGCAGTTTGTTTATTCGGGATCAAAATGGTAAATAGTATGAAAATGATTTCTTTTACAATTACCTTTTAAGCAATTCATTTTTTTAGTCAGGCAAGTAATCAAACAGAAAATAACTCTCTTGGATCCTTCATAGATGTGTACACTGAATGAAGCTGTTTATCAGTTTTTAATTTCATGTCTTAATCCCTCGTTGAGGGAAAAGGTGCTATAATAAAGGGTAAGAATCTGTCTAGATGAATTAATTTATTGTTAGTTTTATTGAAAAGAGTGTATCATGATATTTGCTTATGTAGCAATTTTTTTTTCAAGGCTGAATACTTAACAATCAATTAACAGCAAGGCAAAAATCGAGTGATTTAACTGCATCCAACAAAACGCTGTCATGAAAATGGTGTTTGAGACTTGGATGAGAAGTTAATTGTTGAGAAAATAAGTCATTTAAGATTCTTAGTTCATTTACATGGCATGAAAATGAGATTGTTAACAGCAAAGAACATCAACAATAATCTTTCTTTCCTGAAAAAGACATTTGTTTAAATTTTTCTCTGAGATAGTAATACATCCTGACTGGTGGATTGGAGCCTTTTTCAGCCCAGAACCTGACAATCATTGCCTTGATATTTCAGCAAGATGATGCATTTATTGAAATCTCCATCAACAAAAACACTAAAGCTTTGCACTATCCCTCTTCTTCTTCTCCTTCTCCTCCTTCCTCTTCCTCTTCTTATGTCACAAGTAGGCAGAGAGGCAGAGAGGAGCGAGGGTCCCTGCTGAGCAGAAAGCCGGATGCAGGGCTCGATCCCAGGATCTTGGGACCATGACCAGAGCCAAAGGCAGAGGCCTTAACCCACTGAGCCACCCAGGTGCCCCTGTATTATCCCACTTCTTCAGGTGCTTTCTGGGAGTCCTTTCTCATGATAACTAACGAAGTTCATAAAGAAAAGAAAATAAGTTACCAATTGTATTCCTCTACTAGGTAAGAATGAATTCTCATAAAATGTGACTTTGACACAAATGGGAAACTTTATGGGAGATATCAGCTCCGTTTCAATTCAAGCCAATTTTCCAAAGTTGACAGTATCACTTGCATTGACCAAGTATTCAACTAAGAACTAATATAAATGAGCCTAATCCTTCATTCATAAAATCTTCATCAAATATTGTTTAGCATCTACTACTTGTGAGTGAACAAAACATACACTCCTTGACCTCAGAGGATTTAGGAAGAGATTAAAAGGGTCATTCTAATTGCTTAAAGAGTCATTGAGCATGTATGTATAGATGGTATCATGATTGTAGGTTTGTTTTTCTTAAAGATGGGATATATTTTTTCAGTCATCAGAAAGTGAGAACTTCGGAAGAGACTGTGTTCATTTCCTGTTAATCCTATAAGATACAACAGTTTCCCCCCAGTTTCCTTGGGCAATGCAGGAGACACACCAACTAGCTTTTTCCTTCATCTTTCAGTTTTCTTGACTTCCATTTTTAGCCTGTATCTCTAGTTTCTGAAATTTTGTTTTAGTAAAGCTCCTTTCTACATTTCATACCAAATAATAACTCTGTGATTGTATCATTTATTCTGCTTTTCGAGCACCAATGTCTGACAACTGTCATTGTATTTATAGTTATATGTAACTTCATAATTATGTACTAAAAAATAAGTCCTGTTGTTGACAAATGGGTCTTAAATGGCTTGCTTCTCCAAATAGGTTAGGAACTCCTAGGAGGAGAGACATATGCTTTAAGAAGTCCCTTATTGTGTAGTATATTTTAGGGTGTTTTCATAAAGAAATTAGTGCTCAGTTTGTGGAAAAGTTTATACATCCAACTTCCTCTTGGAGAAAAAAAACATCTTTTTTTCCCTCAAGATATAGAGTAAACAATAGGTTAGGATCTGAAATAAGCACCAATGTCAGAGTACATAGATGAGATTAAAAACTGGGAGATGGATTTGACTTTAAGGAGGGCATGTGATGTAATGAGCACTGGGTATTATGTAAGGCTGATGAATCACAAATGTGGACCTCAGAAACCAATAAGACATTACATGTTAATTAATTGAATTTAAAATAAAAAAAAAACAATAAAATAAAAATAAGGCAAAAAAGGAAAGTGATTTTCTTGGGGTACCAAGAATCCTCACCAGAAAAGATATTAGCATACCCTAGAAAATTGCCCTGTATGATTTGCAGCAGCACTTAACAAGATGATTAGAGTCATGGTCTCATCACTAAAATGAGTGCCTTGCTTCTGCCAGAACTCTAGTGCTAAAACACTCGGATGCAAAAGACCTGTTAGGTCTAAAAATATCCCGTCACTCTCATTGCCTTTGTTCACACAACTGTAACACAGTGTTCATTAGGTGTCTAAAATGCATAAGTGCTAAAGAGGGAGACCCAAAAAGGGAAGGTCTATGTGTGAAAGTGATCAAGTGAGGTTTTCTGGGGGAGGTGATGCTTGTCTCAGGCCCAGGAAGGTTGGAGATTTAGAGACCAGGATACTCTGTGGAAGGGAGTTCAAATTTCTTCCTTGCCCAACAGAAACATTAGACTAGATTATGCTGAAGCAGTATAAATGCTGCTAATACATTAGCCAATTTAAAGAGGTTTGCATACTGTCATAGTGACTCAATACAGCTAAATGATGTTGACTCAATTCAATAAAGTATGATCTATAAGTGCATATACATTTCTACAATCTTAAAAATGCAGCATGGTACAAGCTGGCATTATGAATTTATAACTAACTGACTTCAGGAACTGAACTGCAAAACATGTCTATTAAAAATGTTAATTATATTACTATCAGGAGAGAAATTCACTTGAGAAATAAGTTATTCCTTTTAATAGAAAAGTTTTCATATTGATATTCCTATTTAAAGTTAACATGAAGTAGAGAGCAGTGAAAGAAACACTCCTTTGGCCTTCCAATGCAAATTGGATTTATTCAAGTCTATCTATGTGAATGCTCTGACTTATGTTAATGATTATAATTTAAAAACAAGTATTATGTAGTAGTCCGGGGATAAGGAGAGGGGGAAATTGGGACTGATTGCTAACATGAACATGTTTTCTTTTAGGGTGATGGAAATGTTCTAGCATTAGAGAGTGGTGATGGTGCACAACAGTAAATATACTAAAAATCACATTAGTCCATGTAAGATTGATAAAATTCTGTAACTCTGTCAGGATCTCATCCTTTTGTAATTGATGGAATTTTGCTGCTACATCAATGTTTTAATGGTTACAGTTCTATTCTGTCCTTCTATGTGTTCTTGAGTCAATTTTGCTAATGATTTTCTTAGAAACTGTCCTTTAATATAATTTTCAATTTTATTTGCCTAATTTTTCCATAATGTTTTCTTTTGATGCTCTTGAATTTCTTTTTTTTTTGATGCTCTTGAATTTCTATTTATAGTTATGTTCTCTTCAACTTCAAAAATGTTAAAACAAACTTTTTTTATCTCTTTTTAATATGGTATATCAGTCTTGCCTTACGTATCTTTGATTTTGTTGATATTCTCTACTTCTCCTGTTTACAAAATTAGTTTCTGTTCTCACTCTTATGATCTTATTCTATGGACTTTCTCTGTCATTCTGTCTCTAATGTCTTGATTTGAGCACTTAGCTCCTTAATTTTTAGTCCTGATTTGTGATTTTATGATATCAAAGTTAAACATTCTGTGTATTGCCTTAAGAGAGATTTACACATTTTACTCTCTATTACTTTTATCGTTTGCAATTCTAGTTTGTAACTTTCCTTGCAGTTTATTCTTTGAGCAGTGGGTTATTCAGAAATATATTTTTACTGTGCGTGTGTGTGTGTGTGTGTGCGCGTGCGCACGTGTGTGTGTGCTATTCTGACTTTATAACATTATAATGAAAAAATAGTTTATAGAAGATTTTTTTTGTATATAGGCAATTTTCGTGATTGATTTATTTTCTCTCTTTGTTCCATAACGGTTGTCTCATATTCATATAATAAAACTTGATAATTTCATTTTTTTAAAAAATTTATTTATTTATCTTGGAGCGAGAGAAAGAGTCTGTGTGTGACTCAGGGAGAGGCAGAGGGAGAGAATTTTCAAGCAGAATCCCTGCTGGTCCAGAGCCTGACCCAGGGCACATTCCCACAAACCCAAAATCATGACCTGAGCTGAAACCTCCTGAGCCATTCAGGCACTCTGATAATGTCCTTTTTTTTATATATTCAATAATCTTATTGCCAATTTGTCTGTTTGACATTCAGTTTGAGGAAGAAGTCTACAATTTCTAACTATGTAGATTTGTCAATTTCTTTTTTATGTTATTTTTTGCCTAACAATGTTTTTTTTCTTTACAAATGTCCCTATTTGTAAATTAACATTCTAATTAACCATATTCTAGTCTTTTTTTTAAAAGATTTTTTTTTTTTAAATATTTATTTATTTGACAGAGAGAGATCACAAGCAGGCGGAGAGGCAGGCAGAGAGAGAGGAGGAAGCAGGCTCCCTGCCGAGCAGAGAGCCCGATGTGGGACTCGATCCCAGGACCCTGAGATCATGACCTGAGCCGAAGGCAGCGGCTTAACCCACTGAGCCACCCAGGCGCCCCCTAAAAGATTTTTTAAGATTGTATTTATTCATTTGACAGAGAGAGAGCATGAGCACAAACGGGGGAACAGCAGAGGGAGAGGAAGAAGAAGACTCTTCACCGAGCAGGGAGCCTGATGCGGCTCTCTTTCTTTTATTTCATGTTATCATGATCATTTCTCTTAGATCTATGCCCTCCTATTTGTTGTCTTTATTAATTTGCTTTTAAAGTCTGTAATTACATAGGTTTATCAACATGGTTACTAATTTCTATGTTCACTACTCTCTCTGTCTCTCTTTTTTTTTTTTGCATTTTAGTTTTCCTTTTTTGATTTTCTTTCCTTCATTCTTTTCTTTGAAAATATCAATTTCAGACTTTATACACATATACATATTCTAGTATGGCTTGGGATAACAGACCATAAGCATTAATATAATAAGTAGTAAAATTAGAGTAAGTTAGTAAGTTACAAATACTCTGAAAAAAATGAGAACAGAAGACCAGATATTAGGGCAGATTTTGTGTTCAGAAATGGTAATAAGCAAATAATTCACAGAGATATGACATTTAAGCAAAACTTGAGAGAGGTGAAAGAGTGAGGTATGCAGTGTCAGAAAGAAGAGCCTCTGGGACGCCTGGGTGGCTCAGCGGGTTAAGCGGCTGCCTTCGGCTCAGGTCATGATCCTAGCGTCCTGGGATCGAGTCCCGTATCGGGCTCCTTGCTCGGCAGGGAGCCTGCTTCTCCCTCTGCCTCTGCCTACCTCTCTGCCTACTTGTGATCTTTCTCTCTCTGACAAATAAATAAATAAAATCTTTAAAAAAAAAGAAAGAAAGAAGAGCCTCCAGGCAGAGGGCAATGACTGATGAGGAGATCCTTGGATGCAAGCGTGACTGCACCTTTTGAAAAAAAACAAAACAAAACAAAACAAAACAGAGGACAGTGTGGCTGGAGCAGATAGAGGGAGGGAGAGAGAGGAGAAGAGGTCAGAGAAAAAAACAGGTCAGACTGCATAGGGTTTGTGAGACATTATAGGCACTCTGGCTCTTGCTCTGAGGGAGATGGGAAGTCCTCGTGGGATTCAGCAGATCTCACAGAGCTTTGGAATGATGACTCTGTTGTGTGGAGAATTGATTGTAGGGACGCCATTTTAGAAACAGGAATAGACTAGGATAGAATAGAAACAGGAATAGGATAGAAACAGGAAGACCACCTAGAAGACTCCTGTGATCTGAATGTTTGTGTCTCCCAAGTCCATATGTTGAAATCCTAGCCCCAGAAGGCTAGTATTAGGAGGTGGAGACTTTGGGTGCTGCTTAAATCATGAGGGCAGATCCTTCCTGAATGGAATTAGGGCCTTCTAATTGAGACCCCACGGGGATCCCTCTCCTTTCCACCATCTGAGGACATGGAGAAGGCACGGGCTCTGAACCAGGAAGCAGACCCTCACCAGGATTCAGCCATGCTGGCACTTTACTCTTGGACTACCCAGCCTCCCAAACTTTGAGAAATAATTTCTGTTGCTTATAAGGTACCCAGTCTGTGATATTTTGTTATAGTGGCCCAAATGGACCAAGACAAGGATATTTGCCATGTTCTAAGTAAGAGATGAAGACTGCACGAGATTTGTAATTGTGCAGATGGTGAGAGTCAGTTTCTGTATAATTTTTTTTTTAAGATTTTATTTATTTATTTGACAGACAGAGATCACAAGTAGGCAGAGAGGCAGGCAGAGAGAGCGAGAGAGGAGGAAGCAGGCTCCCTGCTAAGCAGAGAGCCCTGTGCGGGGCTCAATCCCAGGACCCTGGGATCATGACCTGAACTGAAGGCAGAGGCTTTAACCCACTGAGCCACCCAGGCGCCCTCTAGGTAAATTTTGAAGAAAAAAACCCAGCAGGTTTACTTTCGCATTTCACTATGTAAGAATTCCTGGTGATAACTAGCATATGATAGTTAATTACAGTAGTTCAAGTTTTATTTTTTAAAGATCTTATTTTTAAGTAATCTCTACACTCAGCATGGAGCAGGCACTCAGAACCCCGAGATCAAGAGCTGCATGCTCTGCCAACTGAGCAAAGCAGGCGCCCCAGTAACGCAGGTTTCTAAAGGACAAATATGTTATCAAATAGCTACCGAAATTATACTTGATATATAAACAATTTTACCAAAATCCTTGCAAAAACAAACTCAAAGAGTTGAAACTTTGTCACTCACAATTTTTACTGGTTCCAGAATGACAGATTTGTTTTACTTGTTACTATTACTAATTAGAAAAGACCATATGATATTATTATGCAGTAATTAAAGATTATAATAAAGGTCAAGAAATAAGAATGAAAATCAGGGCAGGATGGAGAAATAGTTTGAGGACTCTTTAAAATATATTATTTTTAATTAACTTTTGGGCTTATGTTTTATATTCTTTGTATTTGTTGCCCCTACAAGAGATTGTTAAATTAAGAGAGTTTGCTGTAATGTGCATAACATGAAGAAACAAGGTTTTTAAATTTAATTGTTACATAGATCACGTGAAAAGCCACGAGTATGGTTAATACTTGATAGCAGCATTAAAAATATAGCCACAGTATGTAGGCATTAAATAAGGTTAATTGCTTTCTTGTGGCAAACAATTTGGAACAGAAAAAAATAGACATCTATCTTTTCCACAGATCATGAGAACCCAGTAATTACTATGGGTATATAAACCTTCATTTCATTAACAGTGCATTTGATCGAATGTAACTTCCGAAGAAACATTACGTACAAAGTCCAGGTCAGGCTGAGGGGATAAAACATTATGTAAGATAATTATTTCAGCAGCTTTGGTCTTCATGGTAAAGACACACAACCAGTATAGTGAACAGAGAACTACCAGAGATCAGAAGGCCTAGTGTTGTATGAGTGAATATTTAGTAATTTGTCTCATTGGAAAAAAAGATTGATTTGTAATGTTTGCAAATTTCCATGGTGTAAATACTCCCACTGTGGCCAATTTCAAGCTACCAACATGATGTCACTGAAAGTGGAGTTAGGAAGAGATAATGCACAATTAATTCCTGCAAGCCCATTCAAGTCTGTTTCAGCATGACCCTTAACCATCAAATAGCCCTGAACATTTGGGTAACTCCTGATTTTCCCAACTTCTACAATCAAGAGGTTGAATTAGTTGTTGTCCAATGCCTTTCCAAATTCATCACTCTCTTTAAAGGAATGTAGTAATATGATTTTGACTTATTTAATAAAATATGTATACAATATCCCTATTTTAAAATTCTACATACAACTATAGGTAGAAGTAATGCTATATAATCCATGTTTTCTGTTAATTGTTGTCTTAATGTATTTTAAAAATCCAGTTAATATTTAAATGGAGTCACAGACGTGGGAACCCCATGTAGAACTGGCATTAGATAAATAAAGTGGTTTTAATTAGATGAAATTCTTTTAATTCCAATTGTTATACTATGAGTTATAATAATGCAAGAGATACCACTTGGCAGGAGAAAATATATTTTCTCTTACAGTCTTTATACAGCCTAATTCTGAGCAATGCTGTGGTAAGCCTGTAAAAGGCCATTCAATGATCTCCTTGTCCTGGTACGCCTCCCCTTGCGTAATTTGCTCTCTTAGAGTGTGGGCTGAACTTCTTGACTCGCTTCACAAAAGTTGGATATGACTTTCCTGATTAGGTTCCAGAAGGATTCTGACTCCCATCTTGGTTGCCTTCCCTTTCTCTCTTGGTGGCAGACTCAGGGAAACCATCAGATCACAACAGCTTCAGCCCTCATAAATGAAACTTTGCAAGTGACCGCGAGAAAATGAATCATCCAGCTAAGGTTCTCTCAGTTTCCCAATGCTCAGATACTGTATAAGATAATAAAAGCTTGTTATTTTAAGTTGGCAGATTTTGAAGTAATTTAGCAAACAGCAATGAATAACTAATAGAGGGATGAAGGATGAATACATCTGCAGTGGAAATGCAGGAACTCCCCTAGGGTGTTTTTCAGTATTTCCATGTACTTTGATTCATGTACAACAACAACCCAATAAACACACAGAGTCACTAATGACACACTCTCTTCAGGAATTAAGATTTCAGTCATGCACCCCCACCCCCACCCCAGTCAAGAGTGTTTAACCAGCTGTGGTGCTTGCTGAGAGTAAATGGTGTATGGAATGGGTAGTAGAAGAAGGTCATTATAAATATTATGGCCTGGGGCGCCTGGGTGGCTCAGTGGGTTAAAGCCTCTGCCTTCAGCTCAGGTCATGATCCCAGCGTCCTGGGATCGAGCCCCGCATCAGGCTCTCTGCTCAGCAGGGAGCCTGCTTCCCCCTCTCTCTCTGCCTGCCTTTCTGCCTACTTGTGATCTCTGTCTGTCAAATAAATAAATAATCTTTAAAAAAAATACTATGGCCATGGGATAAGTTGCAGAAACAAGGGAGCCTGGGTGGCTCAGTGGGTTAAACATTTGCCCTCAGCTCAGGTCATGATCCCTGGATGCTAGGATCTAGCCCCACATTGGGCTCCCTGCTCAGCAGGAGGCCTGCTTCTCCCTCTGTTGTTCCCCCTACTTATGCGCGCTTTCTCTCTCTCTGTCAAATAAATAAAATGTTTTTAAAAATTGCAGAAACAAGATCTGTAATAGTTATATTACATTTTCCCCATATTTTGAAATGAGCACATTTATCTAAGTATTAATAATATTTTTTAACCTCCTCATCTTACTTTGCCATTGAACATAAAATGTCTTAATAGCAGTTAGGTTTTTCTCTTAGTATTTAATTTATAGGATTTCAAAAGTAGACTGTGAGTCAGCTAGAAAAATGAATAAACCACTCGAAAAGATTTTTTTTTTTTTAAATACTGTTTTAGGGAGAGGGTATGTTTTTTGTTGTACATGGGATGGTAGTAGCACCATGGTGATGAGGGATGGACAGTGGTGGCTTTGTAATGGATCATCTTGGTTAAGCAGAACAATGTTTCTAAGCATTTGTTTCCCTGTATGTTTCTGAGTAAAGCTGGTCACAAGAAAAATCTGTGTAATATTTGGAAGGTAGAGGTGAGAGAAGCAGTAGTCATACTTACTCACTAAAGTTTAATGTAGGCCAAGCCTATTGCTGTTCATGCATGTTTCCGAGTTGCTGGTGGTTCACTTGGCTAACACGGGTAGCATTTGGACCCTAGGTTCTACTACTTCCATGGATGGTTTTCTTTTGGCTTTCTTGAGTCCTTGATCAGCTGCTAATACGGTTCTGTAACAAGGGCAAACTTTTCCTGTATGTAATTAATGATGTTGAAGAGGAGAGAGAAACATGAGATAGATGGAGGTCACAGGTGTTCCTTGCTTGTTTCAGTGGTTCCTTCTTTCCCTGGCTTCATGCCTGTCTTGCCTTAATGACCTTTTGCACTGTGACTCCAAAATCAGCACTAAAAGCAGAAGAAATAGCTGAACTAAGAATGTTTCTTTGGCTCCTATAATTGCATGAAATTAATCCCTATGATAAATACCTTTTTAAAAATCATTAGTAGTGACTCTGATTCCCTAATGGAATCCTGATCTATTTATTTAACAAAAAGGAAAGGCTTTTCTTTGTCATCTGTAATAACAGTCTCCTGCCTCCAAGATCATCCTACACCTTTTTTTTTTTAAGATTTTACTTATTTATTTGAGAGAGAGAGAGAGAGAGAGAGCCTGTGAGAGAGAGATCACAAGCAAGGGGGAGGGTCAGAGGGAGAAACAGAGAAACAGACTGCCCGCTGAGCAGGGAGCCTGATGTGGGACTTGATTCCAGAGTCCTGGGATCATGATCTGAGCCGAAGGGAGATGCTTAACCGACTGAGCCATCAAGAGGCCCCATGCTAAATCTTACTGCTCATGGTTAACCTGTAGTTCTTTTTGATTATTCATACTCCAGCTTTTCCTGGAAGACTTATAGACTTATAGACACCTTGCTTCTGTCTTCTTTCCATTATAAAATATTATGCAAAATTTCATCATATCTTATATCCCATAAATTTATTCTGACTTGGTATCTAAATACTCATTTTTAAAGGAAAAGGGGAAATGGGGATCTCATTAATTGATACCTACAGGCTATGTGTAAGTAGAATATGATACTGATGTTTTTGTGTTCCCCAGTGTTATGGGGTGAGGGGGGAGGTGAAAAGCCAAGATGGTTTTATTTGTGGGCCACACTACCTGGATATCTCACTGAATGGAGGTTCCTTGGAACCAATGACTCTAGTTCTGTTTTTTAGGACTTGAACTTGATAGCAATATGTACTTCTTCAAAGCATACTTAAATAATGACAAGAGGGAAGTCTTGCTTTCTTCCTACCATGACACAACTATTTCATTTTCAACCAGAATACAGTGAGTCTCTCTTAAAGGAGGATAAAAAATCCTTTCATTTAACATTGAATGATAATCTATTTCTAGTTATTTTGAGGCATACTGTAATATATGACTGGGAAAACAAAATGCACACTCAAATCAAACAAAAATGAAGAATTCACTTTAACACATATATGCTGATATTCTTAAATATTCAACTTTTAGTTTTCTGGTTGTAGAGGTAGAACAGTGTCAGAAAAGAATGTATTGACATTAGATTCCAACTTTGCCACTCTCTATAAACTTAGATATTTTTCTTAAATTCTGTGACCAAGGGTCCTCATCTAAGGAAAAAATGAAAGTTGTTTTATCTCTTCTTGAGAGAGTTCTTAGGCCAATTATCTCAGATAAAACCTGGAAATTTATCATGGTGACTGTATGGAGCAGGAGCTCAACAGCTCTTAAGTCTCTCATGACACCTTTTTCCTCTTCTTGGCAATAGAACATCCACCTTCTCTAGAAACTACAGATCTATTATAGACAATGTGATATTACATTGTGGGGGAAGGAATGTAGTAATTGTGCGTAATGGGCTAGAGTAATTAGACATTTCCCACTCCACAAAGGGTCAACTTCTCAGCCAGGGTCATTACATATCAGTACTGACATTACTATTACTATATTTGACCTTCATGATTGTTATTGCCTAAAGCACTTAATAAGAGCCTTAGTATTAAATATAGAGAACTGATGAAGAAAATATATCCAGTTTAAAATATGCTTAAGGGCCTCTTTATTTACATACAGCTCTGCTGTTTTGTGAAGGATTAAAAAATATGTAAGAAAATTCCATCTCTCCATAAGCTTATAAGAAAGAGACAAATTAAAATTAGCTTTTCTCTGTTAATTTGTCTCCATAATAATATTCTGCAGTGAGGATCTAGATGAGACTTAAAAACAGACATTGCTTAAATTTCTGTTTTAGATTATATCTAAAGAATAGATCTGAGCTCTTTGTAGTTAAAAACTATCATATGATCTCCCTGATATGAGGACATGGAGAAGCAACATGGGGGGGTAGGGGGATAGGAGAAGAATAAATGAAACAAGATGGGATTGGGAGGGAGACAAACCATAAATGACTCTTAATCTCACAAAACAAACTGGGGGTTGCTGGGGGGAGGTGGGATTGGGAGAGGGGGAGCGGGCTATGGACATTGGGGAGGGGAGGCGAACCATAAGAGACTATGGACTCTGAAAAACAACCTGAGGGTTTTGAAGGGTCAGGGGTGGGAGGTTGGGGGAACAGGTGGTGGGTAATGGGGAGGGCACGTTTTGCATGGAGCACTGGGTGTTGTGCAAAAAGAATGAATACTGTTACGCTGAAAAAATAAATAAAATGGAAAAAAAAAAAAAAGATCTGACCTCAGAATTCTTTGTTGAAACATAAATCATTTGAAGACCATGGTCCCACCAACTAATATTCTTAATTTGCATAAATATAATCTAGTATTACATGCTTTTAAAAAAGACTACTTATTTGACAGGGAGAGAGCACAAGCAGGGGGAGCAGCAGGCCCCCTGCAGAACAAGGAGCTCAACTACACTGGGCTCAATCCTAGGCCCCTGGAATCATAACCTGAGCAAAAGGTAGATGATTAATCGACTTAGCCGCCCAGGTGACCTCCCCTCATTACATACATTTTAAAAGTAGAATATATGTCTTCAATTTTAAATCTTTATTTCATAATTCCCCTTTTTTTCTTTTCAGTCACAAGAACTCCCTTTTCACACTTCAGCAGCTCATGTTAAACACATACTATGAGTCCCTCATATGTTTCTCATTCTCATATACTTCCACCTAGACATTTTGTACACATACATACCTTACATGTGTAAACATGGGATTTTTATCATTGGTGTACAAAATGGAGTTTTATGCAATTTTCTATAAGTCTTCCAATTGCTACATAAACAGTTCATGAATATTGAATATCATTCAATTTCTTTTTTTAATATTGCTCAATTTCTATAGCTCTAATTCACTGTTTATAGTAACTCAAGATAGTTATATAGAAGTTTTAAAATTTTATATATTGACATGTTAAATTATTTTTAATAAGTTGTGGGTTTAATGATGGGTTCAAAGATATCTTCCAGCTGAGGGAGTACTAATTTCATGTATTAGATTCCCTTTTAGGATTTTTTTTTTAAAGCTGTATGCAGGACCTGAACCCATGTCCCTGAGATCAAGATCTGAGCTGAGATCAAGAGTGAGTTGCCCTACTAACTGAGCCGCCAAAGTCCTAGGATTTTTAAAGTTTTTAATATGTGGATTTTTATTCCTTCTTCTATTTGGTTCCAAAAGCATAGTAACTTTAGCCAACATTATTTATTAAGTAAATAATTATTTTCCCATTGAGTTAACTGCCAGAATTGTCATATATTAAATAAACACACACACACACACACACACACACACACGAATATTGGGGTCTGTTATCAAAGGAACGAGACTGAGACAAAGTGAAAGTTATGCAAAGCCTTATTCTATGCCAGGCATTAGAAGTTAGACTGACCGGCCAGGGGAACCAGACTGAGACAAAGTGAAAGTTATGTGAAGCTTTATTCTATGCCAAGCATTAGAAGTCAGACTGACCGGCCAGGCCGCCTCCAAAGAGAGCGACCCCCTCCCGATCTCACAGGCTGGTTTTATAGGGCATAACTGCAGACCCAAGGTATGTGGCTTCTATTGTTAAGGTGTTTACTCCCAGAATTGATACCCGGAACCATACCAAGAACTACCGGGGCGTTCATTCCCGGAATGAAGTCCGTGGATGTAAACAACAATATGGCTACCTGGGCAATATGGAGTCGCTCTGGCTAAGCAGGCCCTAATAGTTAAACAGGTTTTAATATTAAATTGGCCCTAACACACACACCCCTGGGTCTATTTCTGCATTTTCTGGTTTTTTTTCCCCATTGCTTTTTTTTTTTTTTTTAAGATTTGTTATTTATTTATTAGAGAGAGAGAGAGAGAGCACAAGCACAGGCAGACAGAGTAGCAGGCAGAGTCAGAGGGCAAAGCAGGCTCCCTGCCGAACAAGGAGCCCGATATGGGACTCGATCCCAGGACGCTGGGATCATGACCTGAGCCGAAGGCAGCTGCTTAACCAACTGAGCCACCAGGAGTCCCTCCTCCATTGCTTTTTAAGCTTTTCCTACAATAGTACCATCTTATTTTGATTAAAGTGGTTTTAGAATATGTTTTGGTATCTGGTAAAGCAAGTACCTACTTACTGTTCTTTTTTTCCCCAATACTTCTCTTGGCTTTTTGCTGGTATTTAACTTCCGCATAAAATTAAAGATATTTCTACCTAATCTGTCTATTAAAAAATCATTGAGGAATACTAATTAGATTTGTATTATAATTGTTTTAATTTTGTGGAGAACTGGCAACTTTTAGATATTGATCATGATATCCAATATCCTGACATACATTTCCATCAGTTCTGGTCTTGTTTATCTCTCTCCATTAGATTTACAGTTTTCTTCCTATAGGTCCTGTGTTTTTCTTATTAATTTATCCTTAGATACTCTGTGTTTTTGTTAATATAATTAAGTAATTTTATTTCACTAACTTTTTTTTTAACAGAATAGAAAATAGATACTGATCTTGATATATATGTATTTTCTGATAACAGGTTGTTGTTTAGACTGGATAATTTCTATTGATCTATTTTCAAGTTCACCAACTCTTTTCACTGTCATCTTTGCTCTACTAATGAGCCTCCCTGCCAGTGAATTTTTTGTTGTGGTTATTGTATATTTCAGTTATAAAACTTCCATTTGTGTCTTCTTTATGTGTTCTATTTCTTTGCCAAAAATATCAATTTTTCCATTCATTTCTGGAGTGTTTCTGATTGTTGGAGCATTTGTAGAATAACTACTTTGAAGTCTTTTCAGATATTTTCAACAGCTGTGTCATTTTGTGGTTGGAATCTGTTGGTTGTCATTTCTCCTGCAAGTGGAAATTATCCTAAGTTTCCACATGGAGAACAATTTGGGCCTGTATCTTGCACATTTTGAATGTTATTCCATAAAGCCTGTGGTTTATTTTACATCCCAAGGAAAATGTTAACATTTTTTGCTCTCAGGAGGCAGTCAACCTGGTTAGGTTTATGCTGAAATTTCCAACATACCTTCTGTGGTCTGTGGTTCCAATTTCAGTTCCGTTTCCATAAGCTTTGTACTGCTGTTTGGACCTGTCCCTTGTGCGTAACACCCAATAGCAAGTTTGCGATCAAGTTGGTGGTTTATGCATGAGTTCTGCTCTCAGTAGCTTTGATATCCTGATTAGGATTCTGTCTACAGATGCACAGCTTGGTGAAGAGTCCAGGAATTCATAAACAACTCTATAGGTCATTGCTTTTATTTTTTCCCCTCAGCCCTGCCCTCCCTCTGTGATCTCCCTGGTACTGTCAGGTTACCTGAGTTTTCCTTTTTCAGTCCTCTGCCCAGAAAGCTGAGGCTTTAATTATCCATCTGTGACACCCACTTCTGCAACTGTACAGCATTCAGGACTAGAAGTCCAAAGAGGGGGGGATGGTCAACATGGGGCACCTGGGTGGCTTAGTGGGTTAAATCCTCTGCCTTTGGCTTAGATCATGATCTCAGGGTTTTGGGATTGAGCCCCACATCGGGTTCTCTGCTTGACAGGGAGCCTGCTTCCCTTCCTCTCTCTCTGCCTGCCTCTCTACTTGTGATCTCTGTCAAATGAATAAATAAAATCTTTTAAAAAAATGGTCAATGCAATGCAGGTCTGGTGTTTATTTGGTTTGTTAGCTAGTGTGCCTGCTGTTTACTTTTTAATGTCCTCAAATAGTTGTTTCATGCATTCTGTCCATTTTTATTGTTGTAGTCAACATGAGAAAGAGGCTGGGGTTCACTTAGCCATCTTGGGCAGAGCAAGAATTTTTGTTCATTTATTTTTTGAGTGATTATTGATAAGGATTTGTTTAAATTTATCAAATACAGGGATATAAGCATTGAAAGGGTGTACCTTTTACCTGGATTTTGGTCATCTGAAATAATTCTTGCTTTTTGTATTGGATATTAACACTGTACATTAAAATTATCACTAATAATTATCGTGTGTTAATTGCTGAGAATATGGAAAATATAGAAAAGTGTACATATTATTTTAAAAACTAAACCTGCTCATACGCCAACCAATCAGTGATAATAATTGTTTAATTTTTCCTTTTACCTTCATCATGCATGTGTATGGACGTATGTGTTTATAAAAAATGAAATAGCTCTGTTTCTATGGTTCTTTTCCTTTTATAATACATTATAAGCAATATTTGTACTATAAAAGTTTAATAGCTGCATACAGTGGAATCACTGTGTGGAAGTATTCTGACTTGATAGTAACCCACATCTTCTAAATATTCTTCTGCAAACCAATACTTTCTAGTACCTGCTGTTCCTCATCGAGTATTTCTCACACAAAAATATATGTCTGGTTGTCAACAATAAATGGATAAAGATTATAAGAAGAATCTAGTAATAGACACCAAACAGTTCTCTTCAGGGCATTTACCTTTAACTTGAACCTTTACTTTTACCTTTAACTTTTCTTATTACTTGGGAACTTTCTTCTCATCAGTCCAAAGCCCTTTGATTTCATGCTTCCTCTCGTTTTTTTCTCATGTATTCAGGAATCAGTGGGCTAAGGACAAAGCAAGCATTTTTTACACAAGTAGAAAAGTAAATTTATTATTTTGTCCATTTTAGAAATTATCTACCTGCCACATCATGGCTTAACTACTACTACCACTACTACTACTACTACTACTACTACTACTGCTCACACACACACACACACACACACACACACAAGTAAAGAAAATAAAAGATTGCCTTTAGTAGGCATATCAGAGAGAGCACACACTCTGACTTTGCATTTTTGTGAAAAAGGAAAGTGAACAGATGAAAAATCTCTCTGAGTCAAATATATTTGTATATTCTTATAGTTTCCATTACATGATTATTAGAACTATGAGGGTACACTTCAGGTGTGGAAATGGACCTAAGTATGTCCAGGAAAAATGTAGCTAAAAAATGATGAACTGCTTATTAATTTGATAGATTCCACAATAACACTATTCATAGCTCATTTTCATAATCACAGTTTTATTTGGTTTCTTTAGGAAAGCCATTTCAAAGGCATGCTATTATAGCAACACTATAATGTAGAAAAGATACTACCATTACTTATAAAAATGATTTAAATATTTGAACTGTAGTATATAGTCCATTTTCGTCCTTACAGAACAGTGCCCTAAATAACACGGCATATTATTACTTTAAAGAATTGTTATTTATTTCACTGAATAATTTTATTTCCATTTTTTATGGTTATTGAAAAAGGTAGCCACATGTAACATTTATCATCCTTCATATTGAAGGAGTTATATCTTTTCATGATTTTTAGATAAAAATCTAAATGCACTTAAATATAAAATAATATAAAGAAATAAATGTAAAATATATCACTGTAAACTAGTTAATAGTTAAATTAACATTTATACTATTCAAATAACCATACGAGGTTAATGAAATATATATCACAATTTGGGTAAATTGGATTTCTTACTCCTTTTAAGATTGTTCAACAAGCTTTGTGATGTGAAATTTTAAGTTGTCAGTTTTAGGGTAAAGGTGGTGGTTTATATTTGGTGACTTCTGTCAATTTTTGCTAAGGCCCTTTGCATCTTCCTAAAGTAAAGTAGTATTTTTATATTTTTATATACCCTGATTGACTCATAACTGACAAGTGGCGTATCTTAGATTGACAACGATATGCACAGAGCAGATGTCAGAAGACAGAAATGATTACTGGATGGAGCACTTCTTTTGTAAAATATATGAGTTAATTCACCAATCATGAATGTGCCCGACTGAGAAGAGTTTTCTTTGTGTTGAGTGTTGGCAGGTGTCATGAAACTTCCTCAAACAAGATTATTAATTCATGACCTATTTCCGTCATTGCAATAGCACCTTCTTCACAAAGGATTGCCTTTTCCACCAGGCAGACCCTCAAATTATTCATGGAGTCTGAAGTAAATGCAAATCTCCATCACAAATTTAAAAGCAAACAGTGCCCTTGATAACCAGATGCCTATCTTTCCATGTGAAAGCTTTCCAAGTTCTGATGGATGGTCTTGCAATTCTGTACCTACCTTAAAACTCATGTTGTTGGTAACTCAGAGAAGAAAAACATACTTTTATTGAGAATGAATATCTTTTACAGAGCTAGGGTTAAAAGAGAAATTGTGAGGACAATGTCCACATGCTAGTAGATGAAACCCTTTCAAAGGTTCTGTATTTTTGCTACAAAAAGGGGCCCTGGAGGAAATCTCACAGCAGATGTCTGCCTTTAAATATGTAGGTGTCCTATTTAAAAGTCTCTCATAACTTTTAACCTCATATTTTTGTATTAAGTCAATGAATTTTGTATTAAGGCAATGAATGCAAAACATATCTGGACAGTCTCATTCCTCAAAGACATTACTCTACTGTGTTTTTAACATCTATTGTTGACTTATATTAAGGGATTTTCTGAAAAACCATTCTATCAACTTCTTGCTGTGTTGTTGAGGATGTTGTTTATTTATCATATTATTCACTGACTTCTTTTTTAGGTCTTTAGTCTTAGTATCAGTTGTGATTTTTCTGAACATTTGTTTAGTCTGTGTCTTATATCACTCGATCATATTGAATCAGTTACCTGATTTTCCCTTTTAGCGTGTGAAAATGTAATCTTGTCTATCTCTTTTAACAAATGTGTAACTTGTTTTAGTACGCTTCTTAAAAAATTAGCTTCTTTCCTAGGAACACCTCACCATTTTAAATCTTAATTTTAATTTTGACTCATTTTCCCCTGATGTATAAATTAGGTTATTTTTCTTGGTTATAAACTACTTCAAATCATTTCAGACCAAGGTACGATATCACTTAATGATATTAAAATGTATATCTTAAGATGAAATGCAGGTCACTTAATGATATTAAAATGTGTATCTTAAGATGAAATGCAGGTCACTTTTCCAATTTACTTTTCATATCTTAATTTCAAGGACATCTTTTTACACCACTAGTTGTAATCAGTTTTGTCACCTTCATGTACCCATACAAACCAGGTTCATTTTCATTTGGCCCACACTGAAAATGGCTTCTTATTTTGCCTCTATCCATCCAAATATTAACTATCTTTCAAGATCCATTTCTTATTGTACCTCATGCCAACTTTCTTCCTAACTCTGAACTCGTTAGCATTTATTTAATCAACCATTCATCTAGATTTTGACTTTGTTCTGCCAACTTGCATGCTTGATATGTCATGTTCCTTCTTAATATATTACGTACCAATATTTTGGCTTTCATGTAGGCAGTGAGTTCCTACAAATGAGAGGCTAACTCTTGTCTACAACCCCCAGTATCTTGCATTCTGGTGCATTTGTTGAAGGCATAAAAATTTATGAAATAATACATCAATTTATAGGATGAAATAAAAATATTAATTTAGAATGAGTGGTCAAAGCAGATTTTAATACAGCATGAGTTATGGGAACCTTTAAAAGTATTTCTAATTGTTGTAATACCTACAATTTCTATGTACTGAGCACTAACATGGACTTCAAATAGAATCCCCAAATTTGTTCTGTATGTTTATTATTCCATTCCATCTCTTCATGAAATTTGGAATGGCTATGGGAACTCTGAGTTTTCCCTGGAATGCAGAAACTTCGGTAGGGGCCTTGTCTTAATTCAGCAGGGATAGTAAGGCTTACACCAAGCACAGGGTCAATCTGATGATCTGTGACAACTCACTAGTGTTCATGGCTTGATGATATTGAGAGATGAGTCATCATTTTCCTGGATGATGACCAATGGGGTAATCAACAAGGTTCAGAATAGACAACCCAAGGGAAGCAGTTATTTTCTAAACAGTGTATTCCTCCTACACATAGCACAGAAGGAAGAATAGAGTAGAAGGCATATTTGGAAGCTAAATATGCTTTTACTAGAATAGCAAAAAGATAATTTCACTGCAGTTCTGAATGACTGCCATCTTGTTGCATGCTGTGACACCATTTCTGTTACAAACACATAGTTCACTGAACGTTCATGCTGCATTCCTTAAGGGGTTTTGTTTTTGTGGGTTTACTTTTTTCTTTTCCTTTTTTCTTTTTTAGAGTAGATAGTAGCATGCTGTTGATAAAACACTTGAACTCCTGCTGTTTAAATTGTTAGGTTCTGTTCAGAAAAGTGAAATAATGTTCTGCCATTTGTTCCCAGTACTGAGACTGCTGCTGAAATGTACAAATAAGTACTCTAATCTGGGTAGGGAATAGTTCTTTGTATGGTTTAAGGCAGTGGGAAAGGGGGGGGGGGGATCTTACCTCTTTCTTTGCAGGAGGTTGAATCTTCCGTTTCCCCTGCTGGGACTTCCATCTCTCAAAAGTCTTTTTCCCCTTTACTAACACATGGGTCACTAGAGGTTCTTCTTTTTTAATATTTGGTGTAAGTTATTTTTCTCAAAAAACAGCCCAAAACTTGCATTGTCAAAAACAAGGTAATTCCCACTTTTGTTGGATCAGACTTTGTCACCAAGGAGAGTTTAAAGTTCTTTAATCTGTCATATAACTAATATAGATATTCTGAATGATCAGAGGGTTCAAAGCATTTTATTTTTTATTACACAGTAGGTTCACTCACCCTTTCTCTTGACTTTTCAGTTTCTTACATTTTGAGAGCAAGCTTTTCTTAGTATCAAAGAAAACTTACTTAATATCATAGATTTTTATCAATTCATTTTACCTCAATGATTTGATTCTGTATCCTGAGCTTATTGGGGCCAGGGATGGATTTTCTGTTCTAAGTAGACTGTACACATGCACACTTGCCTAATCACTGAAACACATTCTTGGTTTATGGCACAATCTTTTTTTTTTTTTTTTCAAGATTTTATTTATTTATTTGACAGATAGAGATCACAATTAGGCAGAGAGGCAGGCAGAAAGAGAGAAAGGAGGAAGCAGGCTCCCCACTAAGCAGAGAGCCCGATGCGGGGCTCCATCCCAGGACCCTGGGATCATGACCTGAGCCGAAGGCAGAGGCTTTAAATCACTGAGCCACCCAGGCGCCCCAATGGCACAATCTTTATAAGATACTAGTTGTTTTCTATCTGGTGCATGCTCTCCACTACCAACTACCATTACTGGATTTTTCTTTTGATGAAATATATCCTCTTGTGGGTGACAGCTCATGTTGAAGATCTATTTTTCTCCATATTTTTGCAACAAAATCTTTTCCCTTAGTTATCATTTATCTATTATGCATGGACAATTACGATAAGCCTCAATATTATAAGCTCAAATATAAAAAATCCTTGCTTCCAATAAGCTAACAATTTGGGGTATAAAGTCACAAATGTTAATAGAGCACTACCGTCATGCTGCATGCTAGGGCGATGGTGTTCTTTGTGTCCTATGAAAGGTCAATGATTATGTTTTTATTGGTATAGTGTGCAGGTCTAGGCCCTATACAAATTTTATATCTCTGGGAATATTGTAAAGAAAATAAAATATATAACACCCCTGTAATATATTATAAATATTACATAGAATAAAAATTTTGGTGCTGCATTACTAATCAATTTCTACTATAATTGATTGGCTTTACTTGATATCAGAAGGTGAAAGACCCAGTTAGGGAAGAACTTTATCCTGATTTTATTAGTCACATATACCTACCGCTTCCACAGGCCAATATACTGGTCAGAAATGAGTTTGCAGGTGTTGGTAGAAAATGTGGTGACTTTTTCTATCTTTGGAGGCCTATGATTTGGGAGTAGAGGACTTGATTCTAAATGCCAAATCCAAGAAGAGATTATGTACAATCTTTTTGAAGTGCTTGTGTTGGTGCAAATCCCCATAAATATGATCTATTTACGAGTGAAAGAAATCCTCTTTGAGCATTCCTTACAATGGTGCTTTTCTGCTTAAGGATTACCCATCCCTTTTTATCTTTGTTGCTTATTGCATATTGAGATTGCCCTTCTTTGTGGTTTACTTTCTTTTCAAGCTCTTATTTTAAAGACCTAAGAATCAGACTGCAGATGAAGAGAATTGAATTGGTATTGAAACTGCAAAGGGGAAAAAAAAAACAACCCTCAGGTTTTATTATACTCTAAAGGCACATTTTAAACCCTGGAACACATTTAAGAGTAAAATGTTCAAACTCACACCTGTCAAGAAATTTATAGTTAAGGATCATCTATTGTTAATGTTTCCTAATTCTTCATTACTTGCTAACAGTTATGTGTCGATAAGAGAGGCCTAAATCTTTTATTAGTGTGCCTCCTTACTGGGCTTTATGACTTCTAAAGATGAGGCCACTGGAACACCTGCTCAGACAGAAAGGCAGCATGGCTTAGGAAACGGGTGCTGATCTGGATATTAATAACCTTCTTTCCGTATTTTGGCATTTTACTATTTAAACACACAGGCTAGGCCAATTTTAGAGACCCTAGAGAAGAACAGCAAGAGAAAATTTAAGAGGAATTTTTAAACTTCCCTTCTCTGAAAAGGTACTTTAGAAAAAAGGTTTCTTTCCCACTCCTATTCCAGAATAATTTTCCTTCAGTGGCCTCTTGGACAGAGGGTCTCAGAATACACTTCAGCATGATGGTTGAGATGAACGACTTGCTTGTGGGTATTTTTGGTAACTGCACTGTGGAGTTCTAAGAGCCGCCAGTCCAGTGTTTCTAAAGCAATGATCAGAATGTGTCACGGCAAATTGTGTCTATGGAATCTTCTGAACCGTATGGATCTCCACAGTCACACCAGGTCCATTATCGAAAGCAGATTTTCAACTCTTGGTAAGAAGGATTTGCTTCCTGAAATCCAGCGCCCCGACCAGGATCCTCCTTTGGTGTTTGGCACAATAGTCCCACATAGCAAGAATGCCTGCTCTGCCTTTTTTTTTTTTTTTTTTTTAATCCATCTCACTCTCTCTCTGGGGCCTTTTCAGAATGAGTGGCTGGCTCATAGAAAGATGTGAATATTCCTAGAAACATTCTACTATCTTAACTGGACTCTTCAGGATGATAAGGTTCCTTGTCAAAACCTCTGTCTGTCTCTGAAAAACAGTAGGTAACTATGTTGGAGCTGAAAGGTTAAACATAAACTATAATATCATGTTTTGCTTGCATTGTACTTTTCATTTGTGAAACACTTTAACATACATTTTTTAATCGATTTCCCAAACATTTGCTCAGTTAAGGAAGAATGTATTATTCATCTCCATTTTCCAGATGACACTAGACATTGTGCTAAGTGTAAGGACATAAAACTATTAACCAGAAGGCCTGACACTGGCACCTAGTGGAGAGGTTCTTTTAGGATACGAAACCAAATCTAACAAATATTCCCATAAGGAGTGGGGGACAGTTCTCAACAAATTGCTTTTTAGTCTGTCCTGAAATCTGCGTAGCAGTTGTGAATAGCAGTTGAAATAAGTGTTGATGAAATGAAGAAAGTGTACCTCATCTGGTTTCCCTGAGTCTGGGAGAAGCTCTGTTTTATTAGGGGATTGTAAAACATGTGACCTCTGAACAGACACTTGAATGCTTTTGATCTGGAGATAAAGGAATCAAGAAGAGGGTTTGTAGGGACTGAGAGAACAAGATACTTTTCTAAATTTTATACCCATCCCTCAAACCTACCCATCCCCCAAAAAACTAGAGAAGAAAGAAAGGTCAAAGTAAAGCAATGCTAGGTAGGTGTTCATCCTATCGGAATTGTAACATGATTAGTGGGTAAAAATGGTCCCAGCTTGGGGCACCTGGGTGGCTTAGTTGGTTAGGCATCTGCCTTTGGCGTAGGTCATGATCTTGGGGTCCTGCATTGGGCTCCGCTCTGCTGGGAGTCTGCTTCTCCTGCCCTGCCCAGTGCTTGTGCTCTCTCTCTCAAATAAATAAATAAATAAATAAATAAATAAAATATTTTTTAAAAAGTCCCCAGGTTTACTTAGGGCTTGTTCCCACACGGTGTGACAGTAATCAAGATGGTAAGAATGAATAAACATCATATTCTGCATCACACATCCCAGTAAGCCTCTATGACATTTGGTAGCAGGAATCAAGTGAGGTTCCATCAACCTCTGGGGAGAATATGTGTGAGGGAGAGAAATAACAAGGAGGGCCAGATAGATCACTTGATAGTCTCTTACCTGGAGGAAATGTGCTATATGGTGTGATACAGAATCCCAATGGAGCTTTGAGTCTTTGCTAATACCCTCTTTCTGGCCAGGATTCTAACTGGCTGGGTCAGCAATGGATTCTTAGGATAGAGGGTCCCCTAGATAAAGAGTGCGCATCTTGCAAAGAGAAAAGATATTAATAGACGTTGATGCTTTCCATAGTCTGGCTCTAAAGAGAACAAAATAAAAGTAATCTTTTTTGTTTCTTTCTTTTTTTTTTTGTCATTTCTCCCAAAACAGACAGGTTATAAAAATAGATTCAAAATGTTTTCTGCTAAATTTATATGTTAGCTGCATAATGACTGTTGAGGGAAACTAGACATGTTTGGAAGTTTTTGAAGTTGACTTAATTAGGAGCAGCTATCATGGTAGCTTCCCAAATCTCTTAGATGCCACAGGCAGAAATGCTAAATTGGAATGGATAGAACCTTTAACTGTTAGAAGGAGAATAGGTAGAAGGTTAACAGGACAGTAGAAAAAAAAATAGGGGGGAAAGAATTTTTCACTGGGTTCCAGTATGTGGTGGGTTCCAGTGTTGCATGGTAGCCACCATGGGCTCACCTAAAAGCACATCATTAAATTTTCAAGAAAAATTTGTTTAAAGATTTTATTTATTTATTTGACAGACAGACACAACGAGAGAGGGAACACAAGAGGGGGAGTGTGAGAGGGAGAAGCAAGCAAGTTTCCTGCCAAACAGGGAGCCTGATGTGGGTCTCAATCCCAGGACCCCGGGACCATGACCTGAGCTGAAGGCAGACACTTAACAACTAAGCTACCCAGTGCCCCTAAATTTTCAAGAAATCTTAAAGCCAGTTATTAAAAACATCCATTATTTAAAATTAAATTCTGTAAACCTCCACTTACATAAAACATGAAGCAAAGATAGTGAACTCTCAGAGCTGATCACTTCCAAATTATTTTTCTGCATTTTGCCTCTCTGTGTTCTTGAGGAGGCCATGTACATGTGTTGTCCGTGTGTGGTGGAAATCCTCTGTAACAGCACACTTCTCCCATCTTTTCTCAACTCTGTTTTCGGTGACATCATATTGATGGTTGATATTAGCCATGGTCGGCAAATGCTACAAAGTAGATACTGATTTATTGTTTTGTTGATTGTCTAATCATAAGAAATGTTAATAATGCAGATTAAAGTTAAAAATGTGTCATGCAGTTGCAATTTGGGTAGTATAATATTGAGGAAATTATCAATTTATCATTATCATTTATCATTTGAAAACTTTAACCTCATTTAGCAAAGATGCCATTCACATCACTGATGAGCAAGTGAGGTTCTGATGCACATCTTGGCTGTTTCACTTTCCTCCTAACTCATTAAATAAAAATATCAACCAGCATTCATGTCATGTATCAGATTTATTGATGATACATCAATTGGGGGAAGAGATAGCAGATTGAAATCCAGTTTTATTTGTCAAATCCTGGTTGAGTCGGAGCTGTAATTTGGCTACCAATAGAAGAGTTTGGAAAATACCAATGGAAGCTTTCTGTTAGCATCAATTGGCTATGCAGAATTTGCAATAATAAGTATTGTGTATTTTTTATGATTTGTCAATTGTGTGCTAAACATCCTTTATGGTAATAACATTTATAATAAACTTATGTACATATACACATACATATATTTTTTTTTTCTTCAGAGAGTCTATTGCTTAATACTTGGAAATATACTACTATTGGCAAGCGCTGAAATGTTCTTTCATTCTCTTACTTATTTCTATAACAAGTCCTTGAGATAGGTATCGTCTTCTCTTTGTAGATATGGAGAATGAGGTCCAGAAGAGTTTGGCAACAGTACCAATGACACACAGCGGGCACAGAAGTAATTGGGATGGGATCTTAGGTATATTCTGACCAAAGCCTAGGCTTTCTTTTTGATACCCTCTTCACAGTGACATTAAACAGTGAATGACTTAGTCACTTATGCTACACTCTGGCCTCAGTAGCCTCCTCCTGAAGGGAGAATGATACTATTCATACCTCCTCAGAACCATCATAAGGATCGAATGTGAAAATAATTTGTAAACTTAAGGTGCTAAAGTAATATCTAATTATTTACCGAAGAGTTAGACATTTGGGGTAGCAATGTGTCAGAAGAGCTTTACTCTCCTGAGTCTGACTCGGGCTCCTTGAAAAGGAACTTTTCCATATATTACCTGAGAAACAGAATGGCATTTCATTTTCTCTTGGAAATGCTTTCTATTATAAATTGCTAGATGTTTTTTTCCTGTTCTAGACTTCTTTACAAATCCCCAACACCTTTTTGTTTAAGCACTATTAATTTTTTCCAATAATAGATTGATGGTTTCTTAAAATGTTTGGCAATTAAGTATACCCGAGTTTTTATCAGCCTAGAGCATCCCTGGAGATAGAATATGACCAGCAGATTCTGGGGAAGCAGCCAAAAGCTAAACCTGGTGCATAAGTGAAAAGAAAGAAAAACAAATTTATATTTTTGAAAAGCAATCAAGTTGTTTGCATTAGGATATTATTAGTAATTACCTTGGATAATTTGAAGTTATGGAGAATGTAAGCACATTTTAATACCCTCTGATACCTAGATATTAGGTTGCTGTATGGATAATAGATAATTTTGCCCTATATCTGTCTCCAATGCCAAAGCACTTTCAGATGATGACATTTTCTATTGCAATTCTGAGTGCTTATAGGCCTTGATTCTGCTAGGTAATTATAATATCTACCATGGCATTAAGGCTCACTGCATGAGCTAATGCCATGATATGGAATTAATCAAATCTGAAGGAAAAGGTCATTAGAAAGTTAAATTATTTCACTGATACCAGACTAGTGCCACATAAGCAAGAATTATACTCCTTTGTGATATAATAGATCCTGAAATTCAGTCATTAGTTTCACCTCACTAGGGATATCTAATCATTGATGTGGTTAATTACTTAAGGCCATTGACCATTGTTTTAGTATTCCATTACTTATACTTTTAGCTCTGTAAAAAATTTATTATGTAACATTCTTAACATATACTTATGATTCACCTCAATTACTATTTCCCATGGGTTACCTTTGTAAAAACACAGATGATCTAATAGAATATCAAGTTATTTATTAATAGGGAATTGTGCATAGGTGTAAAAGGAAATTGTTCTTTTCAGGGTAAAATAAATGAATTTCTAAATACATTAGAATCATATTCACTTTCTCAGGGGAGCCTTAATGACCACTTCTGCATGATCCCTGACCAGAACAGACACCTGATTAAGCCTCTGTGCAGACATGAGCTTTAAAGAATTTTGGATAATTTGAAGCAGAAAAATGATGCGGGGTCACCAAACAGCTGAATGTCCTTTTTTTTTCTGCCAGGGTAATGTAGTTTGCTCATGTAAATCTAAATAGTGATGTCACCTCCTTTTATTTAAAATGCTAAATCACAGCACAATATTGATCTTCCTGGTTCTGGCAAGACCCCCAGGATACCAGCAGCTTCCTGACCCTGTATTAGGTAGGTTATGTTGCACTAACAAGCATTCCCAAGATTTTCTTTACTTGAAACAACAAAGATTTACTTCTTGCTTATGCCACATGTCCCTTGTGAGTTAGCTGAAATCTCTGCTATGTATCTTTTCTGTTAGGGCCTAAGGCAGAGGCTCCATTTAACTTTCATGATCATCATGATGGGGGAAGAGCACACATGAATTGTACATTTAAATTCTTCCTAGAATTACAATATTATCATTTACTCCAAAGGAACATGACTATTCGCCATTGCCACAAAGGATTTCAGTGGAGGGAGCAAGAAATGGTTCAGGTATCAAGAAATTCTGTTGTATCTTCTGCTGTATGGTCACCTCACTTCAGCTAAGTTTCTATAACCTTTGGGCAGTACTAAATAAAATCAGTTGAACATTTTGGGTGATGTATGTGCTCCTATCTTCTGTGTAATCTATAATCCATCTGAGATGTTTTAATCCTCTGTTACCATCTCACTGCATCCTGAAGTTGTATATAGAATGGATCAAAATACAAAATTTTACTTTTATATAGTTATTTTCCCAAGAACAGTGAGGAAAGGGACAGTAATCACAGCTTTTCCACAGCATCTCACTCAGGGCCAAGTGGTTAGTTGCAAAATAAATATAGGTTGTGTGAACAAACAAATGAGAAAATAGATACTCCAGCTAAATAGAAGGAGCCTGTCAGTTGGAAATATTTCCTCCCTATTTCTATTTCTTTTCTGTTTTTATTTTTATAATTTCTTCCTTCTAAATTTTTTTGAGCTTTATTTGCTCAGTTTCATTTTTTTCACAAGCCTCTTAAAGTGATCGCTTAGTTTTACTTGTACATTTCTTTTCTAACCTAAGCATTTGAAGTTACATATTTCCATCTAATCACTACTTTTCCATCATTCCACAAATATAGATATGTTGTATTTTTATTACTATCGAGTTGAAAATATTTTCTAACTTATGCTGTGATTTGTTCTTTGATCCATGTTATTTAGAGGTATTTGTTTGATATGCAAATATTTGAAGGTTTGTGAATATCTAATTGCAAATGAATGTAATTTGATATCATTATTTGATAATTATGAAGACTTACCTTCTGGCTGAGCATATGGTATCCTTGTGAATATTCCTCGTACACTTGAAATAGATGTATATTGTTTAGTTGTTATTGTGTTCTATAATTTGCAATTATTCAGGTTGATTGATAGTGTTGTTCAGATATTTTTTATATCTTCACTGGCTTTTTTTCTACTTGTTCTATCAATTAATGAGATGGGGTATTGACATCTCCAAATATGAATACGTCTTTCTTCTTCTGTTCTGGTTTTAGCATTTGTTCATGAAATTTGTAAAATTATTTATGTTGTTAGTTGCAAAATGGTGAGTTTTTTCCATTTGTGATTCTATAAGGAAGATCTCTCCTTCACTCTTGGCCTCTTATTTTTCTCAAAAGGTAACTCCCTGGATATGTCCATCCATCTTTCCTTCCTTCCTTCCTTCCTTCTTCTTTTTAAGTCAATGTGTTATAAGTCATTATCATCCTTTTGTATTTAATTTGTCTTACATTTTACCTGTGGAAGTCCTTTCAGGTAACCTACCATACTCTTTTAATATGTCTCATTTTAGTATTTGAACACAGTTTTGATTTCTGATGCAACAAAATAGTTCAGGCTCACTTTTTACTTTTTGGTTTCAGACTCATATTTTAGTTGGAAGTGACATTTAAAATCCGATATCTGGGCATTAGATTATATGTACTCATTGCTTTGGGTGACATTTCTTCTGAGCCCTCAGTGGAAAAGTTTGGAAGTATATATTTTTTTAACAATCATTAGTTCATACTGATACTTATAAATCACATCCAACAACACAGGGTTCATTCTCACATTTTCCCATTCCATATTTGTATTTCCTTGTCTCGGTACATATTAATGCCTACACAGCTAAAAATCACATAGGAGAAATAAATGGAATAGTGAGTATAATTTGAATAACTCTAAAGAGGAAATGATAGGAAGGAAAGAGAATTTAAAGCATAGCATAAGTAAAAGATAAATAGCAAAATGTTAGACATAAGCCCAACCATGTCTGTGCTCATTTTCAATTTAAATAAAGAAAACTGCGGTCAGAAGGCAGAGATTACCAGAATGGATAATAATAAGCATAGTAAAATTATGTGCTGTCTAAGTAGATGCACGTTAAGTCTAGGGACAAGGTAGGTTGAAAGTAATAGGATGACAAATTATATGCCATCCTAAGACTATATATGAGAAAGCTGATACATCTACATTAATATCCGACAGGGTAGACTAGAATATAAAGAGTATTGTTAATGATAAACAAGTACTTCAAAATGATAAAAGGATCATTTTTATCAGCAAGGCAGAATGTCAAAATACTTAATAACAAGACTTCAAAATACATGATGCAAACACAGGCAGAACCAAAGGGAGAAATGGTTTATAATAATTCTTAGAAATTTTAATGCTCTTCTTTCAGTAATTTATAAAGCAAATAGACAAAAAGTAATTAGTAAGCATAAAAGATAGACAAGATCAGACAGCTTGATGTAATCAAAATTCCATCCCAACAACTGACCAAGGAATGTTTACCAGTGCAGGCCAATGCCACCTAATGACCATTTAATTGGCTATGAAAGAAATCTCATCAATTTAAAAGAGGTTGAAATCAAGCAGGGTATGTTTTCTTGCCACAATATAATTAAATTAGAAATTTAAGATATACACAAGTCCCCTAATATTTGAGGGGAGAATAACACAATTCTAAACAACATGTGGGCTAATGTTAAGATCAAAAGACAAATAGAAAATTCTGAGAATTGAATGATAACAAAAAAGCAATATATCAACATTTATGAAATGTAGCTACAGGAAACTATATAGGGAAAAGAACAAACAATAGGAAAATTTAATCAAGATTTTTTTGGTATGATTATTAGAATTGATAATCTTTAGGAATACTGGTCAAGAAATAAAGACAAAATAAATTCTCAATATTAGGAATGAAAGGGATATCGCTATAGATTGTACAGATATTTAGAAGATAATAAAGGAGATTTATAAATGAGCATAAATTTGATGGTTTGTGTGAAATGAACAAATCTTTGAAAGTCACACATACTAAAATTAATCAAGAAGAAATAATAAATCCTGAATAGCCATTTATAAATTATAGTAATTAATTTTGTAATTTAAAGTCTTCATACAAATAATTTTGGCTTCACTGGTGTACTCTAACAAACATTTAATGAAGAAACAACAGTATTGCAAGAGTTCTTTCAGAAAATAAAGAAGGAAAGATGATTTGTCCAATTGTTTTGTGTACTGAAGATATCAGTGATTTTAAAACTTAACAATACCATTATAAGAAAACAAATTTAGAGAACAATGTGCCTTATAGAGACACAACATTTGGTAATGAAACATATCAAATCAATCTAGCAATATATAATAAAAGATAACAAAATTATACTATGACCAACTAGGTTTCCTATCAAGAATTCAAGTTTAGTTTATTATTCAAAAATAAATCAATCTGATGGAATACAACTAAATAATAAAAATAAACTATTGATATGTACAATAGCATGGATGAATCACTAATCCATTATGCTAAATTAAGAAACCCAATATTAAAATGTTACATACTGCATACTTTCAGTTATTTGACATTTTGGGAAAGGCAGTAATCTAGGAAGACAGAACAAGTCAGTGGTTTCCAGGAAATACAAATGAAATTCATGAGATAATTCTTTGAGGTATGGGAATGTTTCTGTATTCTATCTCTGGTTATAATTATGAGAATCTATGCACATGTAGAAACTCATAGAACCTTACACCAAAAAATGTGGTTTTTGCTTTATGTAAAGTAAATCCAAAAACTTGATCTAATTTTTATATTAATGGAAAAAGGCAGATAAACCATCATCTTAATAAAATTCTGACAATGCATCTGGCCAAAGTCAATATCCCGTTATGATAAACTGTCTCTGCTAATTAGGAGTAAATAAAACTTCCTTACTATGATAAAGAGTATTTGCAACAAATCTATGGTTAACATCATACTTACTGACGAAATAATGAAGACTTTATCCCTAAGATAGAGAACAAGATAAGTACATCCACTCTCATTACATCTATTCAATATTATACTGGGCTGCAAAGCTAAAAGAAAATACCAAAATCCAGAAAACAGGACATGGTACTGGATAGCAAGTGTATGCTCAGAAAAAATGAGAGGGACACTCAGGTGGCTCAGTCTGTTAAGCATCTGCCTTCGGCTCAAGTCATGATCTCATGGTCCCGGGATTGAGCCCTGCATCAGGCTCCTCACTCAGCAGGGAGTCTGATTTTTCCTCTCCCTCTCGCTTTCTCTCAAGTAAATAAATAAAATATTTTTTAACATTTATGATATTGTAAAGTTCTAAAAACCTGAAAGCTAGACTGTAAAGCAAGGGGAGTTCTGAAAGTTCTGTTCTGAAAGCTGACACCTTACTTAAGAAGCATCAGCAATTCTAGAATCCTGGTAGAGTTCATTTATTAAGACATCACAGGTCTTAATAAAAAGAATAGATTTATTTTATTCAAAAAGTACTTAAAACCAGTAGTGAACTAAATCAAACTAAATTTACCACAAGCTAAAAATTCAGCTGGACTGTATCTCAAAATAATTTAGGCCTACACTCTAGCAGCCTAGGAGAAGAAGAAACATTGCAATTTCTGTGGACAGGTATTAATTACTTCATTCACTGTTATTGTGTTACACAAAATAGCTGTCATATAATACAAAAAATTAAACATATACAAAGAAGGGTCCCTGGCTGGCTCAGTTGGTGGTGCGTGCAACTTTTAATGCGGTTCATTGAGTTAAGCCCCACATTGGGTGTAAAGCTTACTTAAAAAAAAAAGAAAAAAAAGAAAAAACATACAAAGAAGCCAAAAAATGGGACCTAAGTTCAAGATACAGAATAGTTAATGAAACAGACCTAGAGATGGCCCAGATTTTGGAAAAAGTGAGCAACATACTTTAAAGTAAGTATGATAAAAATGCTGAAGTTTCTAGTGAAAAGGGTAGCCATCATGAGAAAAGAGATGAATTTATCATAGATATAGATATTATTTAAAATACTAGAAATGAGGGGCGCCTGGCTCAGTGGGTTAAGCCTCTGCCTTCGGCTCAGGTCATGATCCCAGGGTCCTGGGATGGAGCCCCGCATTGGGCTCTCTCTGCTCGGCAGGGAGCCTGCTTCCTCCTCTCTCTCTCTCTGCCTGCCTCTCTGCCTACTTGTGATCTCTGTCGGTCAAGTAAATAAATAAAATCTTTTTTATACATATTTTATTTATTTGACAGAGAGAAATCACAACTAGGCAGAGAGGCAGGCAGAGAGAGAGGAAGAAGCAGGCTCCCTGCGGAGCAGAGAGCCCGACGCGGGACTCAATCCCAGGACCCTGGGATCACGACCTGAGCCGAAGGCAGAGGCCTTACTTAACCCACTGAGCCACCCAGGCGCCCCTAAATAAATAAAATCTTTAAAAAAATTACTAGAAATGAAAAAAATATATCAAAAAATAAAGAATATACTGGATGGGTTTTACAACACTGAATATTGAAGAGATAAAGACTGGTAAAATTCATGCCAAGTCAAAAGAAAACATTGAAACTAAAATACAAAAGAAAAAGAGTGAAATAAAAGCAAGATAAAATGTCTCAGACCTATGAGACAATATCATATGTCTAAAATATAGTTTTCAAACATTGGCACTATGGCAATTTTGGACCAGACAAGTATTTTTTGTAGGAGGACATCATGTACATTGCAGGATGTTTAGCTGCACCCTGGGCCCCTCTCCACTGTATGCTAGTAGCAAACACCCTTCTAGTGTAGAGAATCAAAAATGTGTCTAGACATTGTCAAATGTTTCCTGGGGACAACAGTATTGCTCCTAGTTGATAACCAGTCATGTAAAATACATTTGCAGATGGAGATGAGAAGAGGTGGGAATGGAACAAAGGAAGTATTTGAAGAGCTACTTTAAAATTTTTTAAAAATTGATGAAAGACTTTAACCTATATTCCTAAGAAGTTAAGTGGGGGGAATAACAGGCAGAGCAAATAGAATCCACATGTGGGCACATTATAGACAAGATGAAGAGCAGATATGGAGACTGTACATAAATGGAAAAGATGGAAAAAGATACAAGGTATTAAGATACAAGGTAACATGACACAAAATACTGCTAACCACACAGCAGAAGCGAGTGGAAAACATCTTTAATTGCTTAACATGAAAAAATCTGGCAACTTAGAGTTCAGTCCACAGAGAAATTGCCGTCGGGATATAGGTGACTAAAGATATTTCAGTGTCAAAGTTCTTAAGAATTTGTATGGAGCAGATTTGCACTACAAAGATGGCTAAAATAAGTATTCAGGATGAAAGTGAATACAGTTGATTCTTGAACAATGCAAGGGTTAGGTATGCCAACTTCCTGCAAAGTTGAAAAAACACATATAACTTTCAACCTCCCTAAATCTTAACCATGAATAGCCTACTGTTGACCAGTAATCTTAGTGATACCATAAACAGTTAATTAACACATATTTTGTGTTATATGTATTATGTACTGTATTCTTACAATAGAGGAAGCTAAAGAAAAGAAAATGTTATTAAGAAAATCATAAGGAAGAGAAAATACATTTCCAGTACTATATCAGAAAAAATCCAAATGTAAGTGGTTCTGTGCAGTTCTATACCTTGATGTTTATGGAAGAATCAACTGCAATGCCAGATGGAAGTGTAAGGTGTATTTGTAAGAAAGAATAAATACCACACTCCAAATAAATCTCGAGGTTTGATGTAATTCACACCAAAATCCAGCAGGCTCTTTTGAAAAAGAGGCAAGCTATTTCCAAAATTCATATGAAAATTCATTCTGGAACAGCCATACCAATGCTGAAAAACAAACAACTTGGAAGACTTTCACAGCTACAATAATTAAGATAGTATGGTGTTGGTGTAACGGAGAGACAAATAGTTCAGACAAACAACAAAATTTGTAAGACTCAACACAGGTGAGCAATTGATTTTCAACAAGCCATCAAGGCAATCCGTTGGGAAATACATTAAAAAAAAATAAATGGTGCTAAACAATTTGTTGAATTTGTGAAAAAATAGGATCCTGACCCAAATCTTATTCTGTCCATGAAAATTAATTTGAGATTAATCATAGGCATAAAATAAAACCAAGAACAATAAAGTATTTAAAAAAATAAAGAATATCTTCAAGATTTTGAGAAATGCTTACTTGGTCAAAATACAGACTTCAGTAAAAGAAAAACACTGATAAAATGTATTTCTGTAAACATTATAATTTCTTCTTTAAAAAACATTATAAGATTGATAGAAAGTTATAACCTAGGAAAAACACATTCTTAGCACATATCTCTAAAAGAAAGAGTCTTAGATAGACTATATAAAGCCTTACTAAAATCAGCAATAAAATGATTAACAACTCAACGTAAAAATCAAGAAAATACTTGAACAGCCATTTCATAAGAATACAAATGAATAGCCAATAAGCAAAAGAAAATGCAAATTAAAACCATGGTGATATACTATTTTACAACACAAGATGGCTAAAATTGAAAAGACTGACACACTAAGTATTTCCATCTATTTGGAGAAATGGAGTTCTCATGCATTGGTGGTGAGAGTACAACATGTTCAACTGGTTTGGAAAATTGGCCATTTCTTATCACATTCAATATAATCTACCTAAGAACTGCAATTTTGCCCCAAGAGAAATGAAAACATATGTCTACAAAAGAGTTGTACAAGGAAGTTTATAGCAGCTTCATTCATAATAGCCAGAGTTGAAACAACCCAAAGTCCATTTGTAGGAAAATGGGTAAACTTACAGGAAAGTGGATTCCTTATAAAAAAGAATACTCCTCAGGAATATATATATATGTATATATATATATATATATTTTTTAAAGAATCTGATGGTTCAGGCAGCAACAGGAATGAATTCAATATGAATTAATCATTTGAAAGTAGCCAGATATAATAGAATATAGTGTACATTATACCATTTTTATGAATTTCAAGAATAAGCAAACTTGAAATAATGCATTAGAAAGCAGAAAGTGCTTGCTTTTGAGGTAGTATAGATTTAGCAAATAGGAGAAGAATAGGAATTTTCTACGACAGTTAAAATGTTCCATATCTTAAGGGGATTGGTAGTTACCCAAGTGGATACCCAACTTAAAGTCATTAAATTGAACACATTAAGGGAACGCATGTTAATCATACTCAAAATAAAAGAGAAACAAGGCAGACAACCCAATAAAACAAAAGGACAAAAACTTGGCAGTTTGTAAAAGAAGATACACAGATGGCAAAAATACATACATCTTCTACTACATAGAAGATGCTTTCCTACTTCTACTAAAATCTGAGTCTACCATGGTATCTATCAGTTAAAAAACTGTGAGGTGACATGGCCATAGCTGCAATCCATAGGTCAGGAAACCACCTCAATGAGCTGCCAATGAAGAAACTTAGCAGTCAAGATGTGAAGCTGGTGACTATACACTAGAATATGGAGTCTAACTGTGGCCCTTCCACTGGTGTCACCTGACCTTCTAAACTGGGAATGCATACTGGAATATGACTGTAAGAGAAAACTAAATTTACATCTGCATGCCCTTGTTTTTTCAAGCCACAATGAGGAAGGGGTGGTCTTTGCTTGGTCTTTTTTTTTCTTCCAAGCATGCAGAAGTAACTATATTTGGTGGAATGTATCTTGAATGCAGGCTAGCTCTAAGAGAGTGCTCACCAGGATGCTGGGATGGATACCTAGTGCCCAGCAGAGGTAGTTACCATGATTATTTAGATTTTGCAGACACTGAGTCTAGGAAATGCTTTTTAGTTTGTAATTAAGGCTGGAAATTGAACACTAAATTTTAGATTTCTAACCACTAATCCGTACTTAATAACTTACACTCAATTTTCCTTTGCATATTTCTAACTTTACTTCGACATTTTATGTAATCTTTGGTCCAAAGTCTATGATCCAGAGGATTATGACATTGGAAGTCTTGTTCGGAATATTTGATAGAACTTTCATCATCTGCAGGTTACTGTTTTTTTTTTTTTTTTTTAATGCAAACATTTTTAGCTACTCATTTTTGATTAAATGGAACATAATTATATGATTAGACTCAGATGAGTTACAGGGAAATTCACCAATCTAATTGAAACTAAAAATAATTGGAAAGCCTATCTATGATGCCCCAAACTGTAAGAAATATATACTTTGGCTTTATCAGTGACTTCGCACTGAAAATTATTCTGGACCTGTAAAAGCTCATTATAGAGAATGGTATTGCAGAGTTTTACTACATATTCTGGGTCCATATACCAAATTAATAAAGAACATCATTCTGGATCCCTTAAAGTTATATTTCATATTTTACTTTGCAAATTACTTAGAAATTCATTCTTCTATCTTGGCAGGAGATTAGTTCAGCCACCTAAAGGCTATCAGCAGTCTCTTTGAGTGACAGGGTTCTCAATTTTAATTTTCACTTCAAAGCATCAGTTTGTAGTTAAGAGAAACCAAAGACCCTTCCAGAGCCTATTCTACCTTACTGGAGATAGTTTCTGGACAATGCAGCGCTTGAATGTTGCTTGTACTCACTGTCAACTTTCATAGGTCTTCATTTCCCTCTAACCCATCTCAGTATCTTAGGTAATGATAGGAAAATATATGAAGCTCTCCTCATATTGCCATGTACTACTCCTGGTTGTCATCCAGTTCTAGAGGGGAGAGTATAAAATCCCCAGGGAGAAGCTTGGTTTCTTATCACAGGTAGAGACTGACATAGTCAAAGGATGACTTTCTTCCTCATCATTTTTACAGTTTGGCTTTTAGGACAGAGTCCCTCTCTAATAGCCATTATAAGTTCATTTGTTATTTGGTTTTTAATCAAAAAGAATTATTTTTTCTAGCATGAGATTTGGACTTATCTCGAGCAATTACTTAGTTCAGGAGCTGCTGAATGTCAAAAAATCTTGTTGAGAAGGAAATTAGTGCAAGTAAAACATGGTTAATGAAAGTATTAGTAATGAAGTACATGGGATATAAAAAATGAAAAATAATAATATAATACATTTCATTAAGTGGTCTTGTAAAAAAGAAGTGTGGACAAAGGGACATGAGTAATTATTCATTAATGAAAGCGTTCATTAATTGTTCATTAATCTATAAAGCATAGTTGCTTTATTTTTTTGGAGGTTTTATTTATTTATTTATTTGGGAGAGAGAGAGAGCATGAGAGCAAGGTGAAGGGCAGAGGGAGAGGCAGATGCTTAACCGACTGAGTCACCCAGGTGTCCTATTTTTTAAATATAGTATAAGCAGAAATCAGTAGATACAGGGAGTGGATAGTCATGAGCCAGAAAGATACAGAAACATGTAGGAAGTGTCATAATAAGAAAGTATCAGGTAGAATGGATTGCTAATGATATGTTGCCAGACTTGGTGTAGCTAAAAGTTCTCCTCAGAAGATAACTGACAAAGTAGACTTGATCTCTTATCTGCTAGAATAATGATACCCTCCATGTCCCCACCAAATGTGACAGGATGCGAAAAAGTTAAGAAAGCAAATTATAAACTAAGGAGCATCCAAAAGGAGATGTTTAATCAATTAATAAAATAGATCTTAAAATATGTATATGTGATAAGAACTAGGGCCATGTGAAGAATTAGAAATGTAGGAGCTTAGAAAAGAAAGAAAACCTGTCAATCAATTAATCAATCAATCTGATTAATCTATTGTTTTCTACATTAAGTCCAACTTTCCCCTATGTTTTTAAGTTAGAGTGGGCTATATATAATTAAACTAAAATCTGTGTAGGGTTTAAGTTTGAATTTTAGCACATTTTATCTCTCATGAAAACTCCAACCAATTAGTAGTGGCTACTTGAATTGCTTTATGGGGATGTATTATGAAGTCAATTTCAAGCCTGGTGAGAGTATCATAATCAATTACTTATATCTGCAGTGATCATGAGAATGTCTGCAGTGATCACGACTTCCTACCTTGAATAAGGCCTTTCAAAATAGATGGTCCTTATTTAAGCCAGGGCTCAGATTAGGGCTGAAAATTTGTAGGGCTCCTAATGTCAAGCAGATATTGGGTTTAATGATGAATAGATGACCTGTGCATATATATTCTAGGAACTAAATAAATACAAAAGACAACCTAAGCCCAAACTTGAAGAAGAATGTGGACTCATATTAAATCGGATGATTCTTGGCTTGGGATCAAATAATTGAGGTGAAAGATTCAGAATGTTCTGGCTGGGGAAAGCTGAGAATGATGTATATGAATGTTTCTTTTGGGGTTTCTGGTTTATACATCTTCCTCTTGGATTTTGGAATATAATCCAAAAAGATTCTGTTGGCTTAGGGTAAGCCATTGAGTATGCTCACTGGGTTCTTATAACATCGTACCTCCCAGTCAAAAGAGAATTGCTTGGGGAGAAAATAATTTCTTTGATGGTATGCTTTTTCAAAGATAGGCTTATAGAGAAAATAGGCACAGTCATAGATTGCTTCTGAATATTGGACAAAATTATGCAATTTGAGAATTTGTAGGCCAAATTCAGTGATTCAGTAGGAACTTCTGGTTTGGGGGGTATTGTGGATTTTTAAAACCAAAAGATACATCAATGAAAGGAAATGATGGAGCAACATTTCTCATTGCAACTTCAGTCAGAATCCAAGATCCTAGCTGCCTGCTGGAGCAGGTAATAGACAGAAGTTCTAGCTTAGAGATACTGACTTTCTATAAATCAGTGGCAAGTTTTTAAAATGGAAGGCTAGGAAACCAAGCAAGGTAATTGTGAATGAGGTACGAATCCAGTTATCAGTGCACTCTAATCAAGGGACTGGTGGCATTGGATTGATGAGCAATGTCAGGAGGTCCTTCTATTTCTCCACCTGGGTTCAATTATAAGGCTGGTTAAAACGTATGCAAGAAAGCTCTGACCAGGCTCAGAATAGAGAGTTAGAAAGATATAAAGAAAATAATCTTCCAGAAATTTCAAGTTCTATTCAATTTTTAAAGTTCTCTTAAATATACTCTTAACAATCTCTTTGCAAGTCTATTCTATTGATTAAGGAAGTTGAAAATGTTTTTTATAATTCTTTAATTGATTGCTCTGCTGGAGATTAAATTCTTCCTACTCAATAGCTGTGAGTGTGGAAAACAGTGTCCTTTTGAGAGAATAAAACCAAACCAAATGAAACCAAACCTACAATTAATTGGATACAAGAACTAGCCCTAAGGTCCATAGATCCATAGGGATTTAGGAGTGGGGTTTGAAAAACCATGAAACTGATAAAGCTCTAGCATATGTTTTGAAAATCTTTTCACAGTAACATATTTTATAACATCTCGCAGGCACACAACTTGATGAATTTCCTTAACTAAACATATCTTGTGGAATCAGCAACATTGCTAACATCCTGAATGGCCTTTTTTGTGTCCTTTCTAGTCACTAACCCCCTAACAAGGGTACTTGCTACTCTGGCTTCCAACCTGATAGTTATATTCTGATACTGATATAAGTGGGATTCTATAACAAGTCCTTTTTTGGTCTGCCTTCTTTCTCTTGCTGTTCTACTTGTGAGGTTTATTCATATTATTATGACCAGATGCAGATTGTTCACTGTCATTATTATATAATGTTCCTCTGTGTGACTATGCTGTGATTTATTTATCTATTCTACTGTTGAAGAACATTTAGATAGCTTCCAGTCTGAAGTTATTATGAATAGTATGTCTATGGATATTTTGGTACATGTTGTTGCTCAATATATGGGTAGACATTTCTATTGGGTATAAACCTAATAATAATGGACTTTCTGGACTATAACTCTAAAACATTTTACCAGTCTGATTATCTCTCTAATTTCAGTGCTCACTCTTTTATCTTTTCAGAATTATAGAGTAAAGTTTGTGGTTTGAATCTCTCCTCTTTTGGCAACAAAAACAGCAATAATAGATTAAACACTTAACCTTGAAACTGAAAAGGTGTATCAGTGCTTGAAAGAAGATAGGTATTTCTGTGGACTAGAAGTGGAAAAAAAATACCCAAGCTTCAAGCAAGGTGGGACTATGGGTCTGAAATTGGGAAGAATTTATCTCTTATGGGATGACAGTATTTAAGCGTATCTCAAGCAAGGTAAAGGGCTGGAACTTGTTCACAGCATGAAACCAGGTTTTCCAAAGAGCCTGAAAGAAAGTTGTGATTGATAATTGCCCTGGTTGTGACTTATATGATGTTGAAAATGTATGTAATTAGGAAAAATGTATTGTTACTTCTGTGGCAGGGGCTAAATACCAGGAGTTTTAAGTTGCTAGTATTAGACCTATTTCTGCATGGGAGAGTGGGTAAGAATGCCAGGTAAGGGAAACCCCCAAATTCCTAGAAAAGAATGGGCCTTCAGAGTGGAACTAAAAACAACAGCAATAGCAAGAACAGCAACAACAATAATGACAAAAATCCCTTCTCAAGATGAGTCTACAAATCAATACTCCAAAGTATGTATCAAGCAAAGGAAGCCTGATCCCAAATGAATTAGTGAATCAATGGGGGGAAAATATGCTCATAAAATGAAAATAAAAGATTTAGAAATGGATGTGAAATATTTGATTAGTAAATTTAGAGGTATGAAAGATGAACTAATATCTATAAAGAGGAGCACCCAAAAGCAAACAACAAGAGATGTATTTGACAATTAGCTAATTCAAAATCCTGGAAGTGAAAAATATAGACTTTAATCTGTTCACAGTTGAAGAGAGAATTCAACAAATCAAAAAATGATTGTGAGCTACCTTGATATTAATAAAGTAAGATGTTGAGATGAAATGTGAAGGAGAACCTGTGGAACAGGGAAGGTAGAATAACAGTAACAGATGCAGTAGACATAGCTTAAGGAAGAGAAAAGAGGGAATAAAAAAATCAATATGCAAAAAAAAAAAAATAATGGCTGCAAATTTTTCAAAAGAAAGAAGACTTATATAAACTAAATGTTGAAAGAACACACTCATGGTGCAGCAGGATAGAGAGTAATAAAATCACACCAAAATGTTATCTCCAAACTGAAAATATCAAGGATGAAAAAGAAATTTCAAGTGTAAGTATGAAGGAAAGACGAGTTATTTACACAGCAACTGCAATCACAGTAGATGTCTCATCAGCAATGCTAAGTACAATAGGACAAGGAAATGCTATTTTAAAATGCTGAATGATTTTAACACTGAAAAGCATCATTCAAGGAGCGGTAAGTTAAGGTATTCCTAGTGATACGAAAGAAGCAATCATTCTTGCAAATACTCTCATAAAGAATTATTAAAAACGTAATTCAAAAGGAAGAACAGGTAGATGTTCATAAAGACTTGACTACACTTTAGGTAAAGATGCCATCAGGCTTTGCCAGTTGCATCATCTCTGTGGCAAGTACTCAATGTAAGGTGTTGTAAGGTGAAAGCAGCCAGGGACAGAACATACGGGATGTTGTGTTTGTGTTCTAATAGAACTTTTTCCCCCCTTCTTTTAATACAAATTACAGGGCAGACCAGCTATGGCTCACAGGCTGTCATTTGCTGACCACTACTCTACATCAGAAAGAGAGACTTTAAAAAGTAAAAAATGTAATTACCTCTTTCTGGTCTGGTCTTATTCAGTGTCAGAATTAGTATATAAACTGGATGGAGTTCTCAATCTCTGTATTTACAACATCCCTGTGTTTAATTTTACATTATAAGCTTATATCTATTCTAGAATTCAATAATAATATTCACTATCATGATCATCGTTTTTATTTAAAGCTGTTACAGACAATTTGCATAAATCTCACCTTATCAGAAGGGCTCTCTTATGGAGAGGGGCCCATTGTGCCCTGAAATACTGGAGTCAGATGGATCTTCATAGATTTTTGTTCCTTTGGACAGAACAAAAGTGTCTTCTGGGCCGAGTGCCACTTGGAAGGCTTTGTATGATTACTCAGATGCCTTTTCCTTCACTGATGTTTCCATCTCTTATTTCAAAGAACCTCACTGCAAAAAAACATCCTTCTCTCAAGGCTGGATTTAGCAGAATGTGTTTGGTCATTTAATTTCTTCCGCCTTAGATGCAAAAGGGTTATATTCATATTACAGGTTATTGGAAACGTTAGCAATTTTTAAAGTTAATTGATTTCCTGGCACTGAAGATTATACTTCTAAAAACAGTTTTGTCAGAAGAAATATGAAGCAAAAGCTGAACTTAAGTCATTAAATCATTCTCAAACTTCACTGTAGCTTGTTCATTCATACAATTTGAGATAGAAACTGGGGACCCAGTGCATGCCTCCTAATGTCAACAAAAAAGATACACTATGACAAGTTTTTTATTCAATCTGTTTCTAAAAATAAAAATTTTTTCTGGTTATGTATTTAGAAATACTTTCCCGAGAAATGTGTGTTTCTTTAATTCTTTTGCTGACTTTTTTTTCTGATAACATTAACTATGTAATTTTTTAAAGCAATAGATTTAAGAGTATTAGAGTTGGAAGGGACTCCAGATATTTGTCATCCATTGTGCTATTTGACATAAAACTCTTCTATAATGTTCTTATTAAGTAGTTATTTAGCTTTCGCTCTATTACCTTGATTACCTCTTATAATGGAGAACTCACTATATCCCCATGATTGCCCATCCTATTCTTTTCAAGTCCTAATGATTAATTTTTTCTTTTATAAGTGTAATGTTAAATGTTGTGTGTATATATATATATACACATATATATGTTAGAGATTTTACACAGAGGGTTGAAAGATAAAATTTGTATAATAGGAATTATATCCAGTGGGATTTTGAATAGTTATGACTATGCAGCTCTGAAGCATTAGTATAATAAAGGTTTGCTTATGTCCTTCATTATTCCAAAAATGATTCAAGAACCCTCAGACAAAAAAAACAAAACAAAATAAACAAACAAACAAAAAAACATGACAAGCAAGATGAAAATTAAAGTAGGTGAGGAAAACAGGCTCAATAGAAAAAGGACAATTTTAAGGAAGGGAAGAATGTCAGCTAGAATTAATGTTTACCATGAAACTTATGGCATTAAGTACTTCATATGACTAATCCAAGGAGCAAAGGAAAGAGAAATTCAAGATCATTTATAGTTAAGGAAGAACTATTGTTTTCCTTGAAGTAAACCATGGGTCTTCATAACGGATACACACTGTTGATATGTTCAACAAAGTACTCACCTGTATCTTCCCAACAAACTTCAGAGAAAGCTGACTGCTAAGACACCACAGCAATCAAAGAGTAGGTTTGTAAAAGTAGTTCAGTTGTCCTATCAGGAGCAAGTATGGCCACTGCTTGGTCGTTAGTCTGATTTGACTCAGGGATAATTTTGGAATATCCATACGAAGAGATGAACTGAGCAGCCTTCAGTTAATACTCCATGAAAATTCCATAATTGAATTTTATATGCATAGAATAACAGAAATTCCAATGTTATATTCCTTGAAATGATTCAAAAGTACAGAATTTTGAAATAGTTTATTAAAGACATACCCAAATGCTTTGAGAGTCAACTGGGAAACAGGGAGAGTTGATGTAATTTTATAATAAAAAGAAACCTACTGAAGACAAGTGCCCGGGTAGATGATTTTCTTTGAATGAGTTTGCATTTATGCATTTTGGGTGGATACGTGATACACTATTTCACCATGCTATCTAGAAATGCTATCTGGAAAATAACCAGCTAACTCTAGACTGGTGGTTTTCAAACTTCAGTATACTAAAGGTTCACCTAGGAACTTTGTTAAATACGCAGATCTCCACATTTTCAAAGATTATGATTTAATAGATTTGTGTGGAACATACAAATCTGAATTTTGCAGGTCATTTGTGTACACGTTGGTAAAACATTGCTCTAGGTATGGTTAATCTCTACTCTGGGGCTGAGAATACTGTAGTGTTAGCCAAAATTATCAGTAGGTTATTATTAACAAATTTTGTTCCATTTGATTTTTTTCCCCTTGGAAGGGGAAGGTTATGTCTCTTTTTTATGTAGGATTTTTATGAAATCGTCTTTATCATTTAAAACTGGATATTCAGAGGAAGATAAAGGAGATCCTGGGGTAACAAAAATTTTTCTTAGATAAGAATTTTCAATGAATCTCTACCTTATGCCACCAAATTGCCAGAGAACAACTTTTTTATACTGTATTAATATATTTCATTGACTTTTACTATTATTATTCTTGGAAACTTCTTTTTATTGTTCACAGAATGCCTGAGGGAGATCATATAATTTATAGTTGCGTGGTTATAAGATTGAGAGATACAACCTGTGTCACTAAGTAGCTGGAAAAAAAAAAACACAAAACCAGGGAAAAAAAACAAAACAAAACAGGGCATAGCAGGATAAAGGAGGCTGTTTTGCTTCCTGCAATCCACTTATCTTCTTGTATATATTGGTGACAGTGGATCTTCTGGTTATCTGCTTGAGTGGCTCAGGTGAGGAATCTGCATACTTGAGCTCTTTTATAATCTTTATTTGCCTTCTTAAAAGCAGAGCTGGAAAAACAATGTCATGCTTAAATTCACTCTAAGAGCAACGACTGAATACGCTTTTCCTTATCTAAAACTCTGGGTTAGTTTTCCTAATCAGTTTCAACGTTCCATTTTTAGAGTCAAATACTGAAAAATGTAGACTTCTCTGACTAAAATAGCAAAACAGACACTGTATTAGGTTTGGGGGAAAAGGGATTGAATTAAGACAGATGCTAGCACCAAGGAGTTGGTATCTAGCTGTCTCACCTTGTCACTGGTCTCTCTACTGTTTTATCTCATCCTCTATCACCCCAGGTAATTTCTCATTGTGATGCAAGTCATTGGGTGAAGAAATCACTTCACCAAGTTACTTTCTACTATCAGGGACTTCAAACAGTTATGTTTTAGCAAAAAACATATTGTGTTTTTATTGTCACAGTGTAGAAGTAATAAATGAAATCAATTTTTTTAAGGAAAATTTTAGGCAGGGGATGGGGGAGAAAAGAAACAGTAAGTAATGAAGTGATTACGATTTTCTTTTCAACTAGGGGAAACGTATTCACGGGGGTTTTGTGCTGCTTATGCTGATGTTCTATACTTTCTTTCAAGGTGAATGAGATGTTGACAGTTATGTCCAGATAAGAATTTCTGAGAATTGAATGAGAGGATTTCTTTCATTAATAAATAGGCAGTCACCTGCTTGAGAATGTCTTCAAATAAAATCTCTTGAAATGGCTTTAGATGTAGATTTGGTTACAGTTTTTGTAGAAAAGCCAAGTCTAAAAAAACACTGAACAATCAAGAGTTAAAGAGGGGGATTCTCTTCTAGCTGGGTGGCAGGAAGTAACTTTAGACCCAGGAATAACTAATAAATGATTTTAACAGCAAGCGTTACTGAGAAAGCTTGAAATGTATTTAAATCTTTTTCTAATTTATGTATTATCTACTTTAGTATTTTCAGTGATTTTTGTTGTTGTTGTGTATTTACTTGTTTTACTAAATTGTCTTATTTAAAAGCCAACCAATCAAAACCATGAGTTCAGAAAGATGGTTACATATATTTGCCTATATTTGCCATCTATGGGTTGTCTGGTAATTAGAACAAAAGACACCACTGGTTGAACTATGTAAGGGATGCAGGAGGAAAGAGTTTTAGGTAGATGGGTTTTAAGATGAAATTAATTCATGCTGAACCTGGCATCTTCAACTGACACTCTTCATGAAGACATGAAAATCATGACTTTCCAGACTGACCTCTCTGTTCATTCATTTTCTCTTTTTGTAGAGGACATTTCTTCTCTACACAAGCTTTGTCTCTACTCAATATTCATTTCAGAAACTTCCTCAAAACCTCTGCCCTGCTGGCAGACTTCCCTGGGTCACTCCTCCTGAGTCTGGTCATCCTTTTAACTCTTCTATAATGAACATATTCCGTGTACGGTAATTTAATGGCTTTTTGCTGTCTCTGGGATTACGCAGAAAACGCATCCCAAGGACATACAAATGTAGTTGCTCCGTTTTGCAGGGTAGCGGCTCTTTTCAGAGTGGAGAGGAAATGTGAGATGAGTACCTAACCAGGGATCAGGATGCCTGATAGTCCACCCAATTTCCCTAGATAGCCATGGAAGTTGGGCTCGTCAGGCATCTCTCCAGCATGTTGAAAGATGAACTGAAACATTAAAAATCGTAAAAGTTTTTAAAGAAGTTTAAAAATAGATTGGATTTGGGCAGTGCCAAAATTTGTGTAATTTAAAAACCACGCAGTGAGTGGTTAAAAGAGGAAGGTGGACAGGAGACAGGGAAAAGAGCGCTAGAGAGAGGACGCAAATAAAGGAAACTTCCCACGGCTACGGCTGAAAGCCTACTTGGCTGTTGGAGATTGTTTCTTAGCGGGGGCGGAAGGCGGGTTGGGGGGCGGAAGGCGGGTGGGGGGGCGTGCGTGCGTGTGTGCGTGTGTGCGTGTGTGCGTGTGTGTGTGTGTGTGTATAATGGGAGGCTGTTTGCGATTGGTTGTTTCTTGGGGGGGTGGGGTGGTTATGGGAGAGTGTTTGTGATTGGTTATTGCCTTAGCATTTTGCTTGCGTGCACCGCCCCGACGTTAGGACCCGCTCCCTTTAAAGGCTTTCCGGTTGAATTAAAGAGAGGTAGCTCTTCGCAGACGGAAGTAACGTCACAGGTGACGAAAAGGGTGAGCATGTGTTCTGTAAACAATAAGGTGCAGTGTACGTGCGAAGCCTCCGGCTTTTTGGTCTCCGTAATCTGCAGCAAAAGCCTCCTAGGCGTGTGGCCTGTGCAATCACTCAGAACCTTGTTCTCAGGAAGCCAGCGCTTGAGTGAATGTCGCGCTGCCGCCATCTTGATATGCTTAACAATTCTGTCTTCTAACTTGTGTTTTGTAAGTGAAGGTCAGTGGGAAAATGGAGCACAGGAGGAGGTAAACAAAATATGCATAAGACGCATGTCCACAGCTCCTTGCCACCTAGTTACATCCAGCGCAGAATCCCCTGATACTTGGGGTTTAGGTTATACTCAGAGCCCCTAGGAGGGATCATATTAAGAGAAGGCTGAATAAGTGGTGGCCAGGGGTGGGGTAGAAACAAGCCTGGTGCTAATGCAGAAAGAATACAGTGATGGCCTTTTAAAAAATCCATAAACAGCCAAGGAACTCGAGCATACCCTTTCTTACTTCCATAACTTTTTGCGATATCTTACCATTTACATTGAAAATAATAAAATGAAAGGGATAATAGGGCTTCCTGTATTTTGTCCCCCGCCTCCCACCGCCCCATTTTGGTTCTTCCTTACACGTCAGTAAGCCAAAGGTAAGGTGTAGAATGTGGGCATATTGAGACGTGAGGGAAAAGTGGTAATGGTGATTGTACAACGGTATGAGCGTACTAAGACCACTGAATTATAGTCTTAAAAACAGCTAAGGGGCGCCTGGGTGGCTCAGTGGGTTAAAGCCTCTGCCTTCGGCTCAGGTCATGATCTCAGGGTCCTGGGATCGGGGCCCCGCATGGGGCTCTCTGCTCTGCAGGGAGCCTGCTTCCTCCTCTCTCTCTGCCTGCCTCTCTGCCTACTTGTGATCTCTGTCTGTCAAATAAATAAATAAAATCTTAAAAAAAAACAAACAGCTAAGATAGTGAATTTTATGTTAACGCTTATTTAACTACAATAAAAATACTAGAAATTAGTTTAAAGAAGTGGTAGAATAAACCAGTTGAGTCACTTTTGTGGAATGTTTCCCCTGTTCTGGTGAGAATGACATACATATACATGTGCAAGCTGAGATATACAAATTACATTATTTTGTGATGCTGCATATGAGTTAAATCCTCTCATTCTTGTTTAAAATGACATTGCAAAATATAAAGTGAATGGTAAAATTAAAATTGTAATTTAAAACATTTATAATTATGTTAAACAGCAAACAATAAACAATGAAAAGTTTAGAGAGAGACTGCAGAATGGAAAAAAAATATGATTTTATTTTTAGAGGCATTGTTTTTTTCCTCTTATTAAACAAGGGGCCCTACATTTTCATTTTGCGCTGGGCCCTGCAAATCATGTAGCTAATCCTGTTAACCTGTATTAAATTTATATTGGTGAGGAATGTTTCGGAAAATGCGAAGAATGCAGATAACCCTACATACATAGTTTTGTGAGGACCAGGTGCCTAGTAGAATGCTCAAAATAGAGATGTACACTTTCAATTTGAGCCTTTAACCCATGTCATGTTGCTAACAAGCTTATTCTGTGAGTGCTGTCGTATTGGTTTTTTCTTTGATTCATTTCTTGATATATTTGCTATTTGAGAAACATATTCAGCGTCTCAGCCTGGCATTAATCAGTGACAACATTTAACAGTGAAAAGCTAATGAAGCAGAAAGGATTTTAATTGTTCCTAACCATCTTTTCACTTTCACTAATTGCTTTGTGGGTTTTCCATACATCTTCTTTAGTTGAAAGAGTTCTCAAAAAGACAGGAATAAAGAAAGAAAGAAACAGTTTTAAATTCTCACATGCCTTTTCAAGTTGTTCTTACCAATTCCATAGCAATAGAAAGAAAAAAGAAATGTTTCCTGCAGCTATGAAGACCCCTCATTGCTAAGTTAGACATTGGAAGTTGGTCCGCCTCCATTTTAATCACTCTCTCCATCTGTAGTTCCTTTTTAATAACTTTTTCTATAGAACGTATGTCTTTAAATCCTATACTAATATTTTCAGGTTATTGATTACTGACAGAAAGAATAAAGGAACACTTAATAGTTCCTTTCTTCACTACATTTCAGTTATTCCATTTTATCCCCTCTGCTCCTCCTTTTCTGCACCTGTATCACCAACTCAAGTGCCTGTTATCTTCAAAGCTTATTTGAGACCTGTGAAACAGCTGCAGGGAACCAGGCAGATACTGAACCTTAGAATCTTGCTGTGTGGTGTTGTTTTTTTTTTTTTTTTTAAGTGAAAGGGTTGGGAAAATCCACTCTGTTGCCCACTTGGTAGGTCATTCTGAACTTAGGCTGTTATTTTTATTTTTAAGGGATATAAAATATGCTTTGATATTAAGAAAGGTCCTATTGTTCTTCTGTCAATAGAACCTGCCCTTTGAATTGTATTTCCAGTTGAAGCAGTGATCCATCCACATCCCCTTTCATGATCTTCTCTGGGACCAACAGCTGGCTTGAAAGGTACACTTACTGGGGCGGTGGGTGCAGTTCAGTCTGAAGCTGAGAAACAGATTGTCCACAAGCCAGCTTTATTAGAACCTGGTTCCTGTTCCACTAAAATGCTCTACTTTGATATCACCAAACCTAATGGACACTTTCCTGCACTTGGATCTACTTTGTAGCATTTGAACACTGACACCTGCTTTTTCTTTTGCTTTCTAGGTCATTTTTTCTTTTTAATTCTTTCTCTTTATGATTTCTTTTTTTCAGCTGCCTCTTTCCTCTACCAGTTCCTCTTAAGTGTCAATGTTCTATAATGCTTGATTCTCAGCCCTTTTTTCCTTTTCCTTTATCCTATTTTCACTTGATGATCTCATTGAAAACCAGGGCTTCAACTGCTGGGTCTAGACTGTTGACCTGTTTTCAGCCTAGATTTCTTTCTTGAGTTGTTTCCTATATTTTCATTGTATCAGTTAGGAAGTGTGTCAGTGGTAACTAACAGAAAATCTGACAAATAGCTGAAAAAAACAGGGCATACTTTTTCTCACACACTTAATAATAAGTCCAGACATAGTCATTCCATGGCTTTTGCAGAAGACCTTCTAATCATTAATGAGCCAAGTTTCATTTGTCTTTCTGCTCCAGAACTTCCAGATTTTGTCCTAATGCTTGTTTCTTCCTATTCATGTGGTTGCTATGTCTGCTAGTATCATATCTGTGTTCCAGAAAGGGAACATGGAGGAATTGATAAGTAGTTGAGTCTCTTTTTTTATGCGAAAGCAAAATAGTCACTAAAAATCCCACCAAGCATGTGTTCAGATATATTTCTGATGAAATGTTACTTGGTTATCTATAATCTTAGGGTGGACTATAAAATTAATTATTAAGCTTTCTTCTCCTATGATGGAGATAGACGAGGAGACTATAATTATGGATAGCTCATCTACAGTTTGGGGTCCCAATCCAGTTTTGGTCCATCTGTTTTCATACTCAACATCTCTCACTGGATATTCCACATATACCTTAAGCTCAGCCTATAGATTTTTGGGAGGGAAGTAAAACTTGGAAAAAGGAATGGCAAATGGCAAGTTCCATGTTTTCGTGGTTTTAGTCCGGGCATGAAATTCATGTCTTAGTGTAGGGCAGTTGAAACTTCTCTAGAAAATCTGTTGCCTTTATGACCAGAGGAATAGAGGACAGAGTCTATGGTAGCTACAGCTAATGGGAAGTAAGAGGAGAGAGCCAGAAAACGGAAGCCCTAGGTTTGTGTGGAGACTCAAGCTTACAACATATAAAAGAAAATGGTATGTAGGATTTTGTAAATTGACTGATTCCAGTGTCACTAGAAGGGTTCAGTGAAATTCAAGGGTCTGAGGGTGATTGTAAGAGAGTCAGATGGACTTTCCTAGAAATCCTAGCACTTTAACTGGATTCTGAAGAATCCGTGTTATTTTCCCAGAGAAGGGTGACGAAGATGCATGTCCACTGAGCCATCAGAATCAATAATACTGTTGGTCCCTGCTGCTTAAAGCTCAGGGAGAACAATATGGGGATGCCTATAGATGTTCCTAGAGGGAAGGTGTGAGTCCCAAGGGCATTTGGGAAACTCTTTAGAAATAATAAATGCTTGAAGCCTATACCTAGACTTCTAGACAGAGAATGATGGAAGTGTCTGATTACCTCTCTCTTCTTTAATTAGTGACAGTGTAAGTGCATATAAATTAACAAGTTGCTGGAAGGTAAAAGAAAGCAAGGTAAGGACTCAGGAGAGAGAGAGAAACACTGAACATTGCATTTATTTGTCAGAGAGTATGGGTGCTGATAGTAATGTGTGAACTCCCTTTAAATGTCATGCTGGCCTAGACCACGCATGTAAGGATAGACTCAATGACTTTTCATAAAAATGAAAGGACTTCATTGAGATTTAATTTGCCATCCACTGCAGGTGAAACAGAGTTGGAGTTTGTATCTAATCCAATTAACTGCTTGCATTTTCTGCTAAATCAAAAACAGGAAGATTTTTCACAGCAATGTAACAAAATCTAGGGACTCCATAACACAAATTTTGTGATGCTCAGAATACAATCCATTTGGGAGGGGGTTATGGACATTGGGGAGGGTATGTGCTATCGTGAGTGCTGTGAAGTGTGTAAACCTGGCGATTCACAGACCTGTACCCCTGGGGATAAAAATACATTATATGTTTATTAAGAAAAAAATTTGGAAGGGGAGGCGAACCATAAGAGACTATGAACTCTGGAAAACAACCTGAGGGTTTTGAAGGGTCAGGGGTGGGAGGTTGGGGGAACAGGTGGTGGGTAATGGGGAGGGCACGTTTTGCGTGGAGCACTAGGTGTTGTGCAAAAACAATGAATACTGTTACGCTAAAGAAATAAATAAAATGGGAAAAAAAAATGAAAAACTAGGAAAAAATTGACCATTTTCAGGGGGAAAAACAATCAGTTGAGGTGAAGTGTTGGGTGATCCATATTTTTTTTATTTTTCAGACAAGCTTTAAGTAGTTAATTATATGTATGCCCAATTCAGTAATGAAAGAAAAGTTAGGCTATCTCAGAAGATGAATGGGAAATACAAAAAGAGCAAAATGGGAATTCTTGGGTTGAAAAATATAATATCTGAAACTTTAAAAAATTAGTGCATGGGCTTAGTAGTACAATAAATATGATTGATCCAGTGAATTTGGAAGAAATAAACCCTAAAGATAAGAGATCAAATATTTTAAAAAATAGAGGAGTTTTAAAGACTTGTTAAAAAAAGTTCAGCAAACTGGGGCGCCTGGGTGGCTCAGTGGGTTAAGCCGCTGCCTTCGGCTCAGGTCATGGTCTCAGGGTCCTGGGATCGAGCCCTGCATCGGGCTCTCTGCTCTGCAGGGAGCCTGCTTCCCCCTTTCTTTCTGTCTGCTGCTCTACTTGTGATCTCTCTCTCTCTCTGTGTCAAATAAATAAATAAATAAAAAAGTTCAGCAAACTTAATATATAGTTAATCCAAATAGAATGAAAGGAGAAAGAGGATGGATCAGGAAAAAATAAAAAGAAGTAATGCCCAAAACTTCCAGAAGTTTTTTAATGGATATGGCATCCCTATGGGCAAAAGAGGTGGGCAGCTAAGAAAGCTACTGTTAAATACTCTTTTTAAAATACTGATGAATAATTTTAACATTGCAAGAATAGATGAGCAGAGGATGGTTTCCCCAATAAAAAGCCATGATCCTTTTAACAGTTTCCTGAGACAGTTTGCAGACCCAGAAACCACTACCAATGTGGTAGCATTGCCACAGAAGGAAGGATCCTGTAAAACCATTGGCAAATACATATTGTAATGATTCCCCAAAAGGGTCTGTAGCTATTTTCTTGGGTAGATGTACCCTGGGGAAAGAGGAATACCCAGACATTTTAAGGACTATCAGACATAGAGTCTAAGTTGACATTGATATCTGAAAACTGGAGTGGACATCATTGACACTAGGAGTAGAAACTTTTGGAGACCATGTAGTGACTGAAGTCCTGGCCCAAATCTGGCTTGTAGTGTAGTAGGTTTACTGGGTCCATATACCCAATCAGTGATCATCCGCCTGGTCTCTGAATGTATAAATGGGATTAATGTAGTTGGCAGTAAGAATAACTGCTACTTTGAGTTCTTGAGCTGTGGGGAAATAACAAGAATTGTGAGAAAGTCTTCCCTCCTTTCATGTGGTGAGAAATAAAACACAGTATCTCATCCTCCTTGTAGGTGTGTGGAAGAAAGGCTGGCAGAAATTGGTGCCATCTTTAAGAATTTCAGGGATTCAGGAGTGGTATTACCTATTGTATATCCATTTAATGTATCAGCCTGGCTCCTGCAGAAATCAAAAGACTATTGAAGAATAACCATAGACTTAACTACAAGATTAAACAAGTTGTAGCCCTAGTCATGCTTCATTAGATGTGGTATCTCTTACTTGAGCAAATTAATGTGGGTAAAGGCTTATGGTACACATTCTTTTTTATTCCAGTCAGCAAAAAGGATAAAACAGTTAATATGAACATGGAACAGACAAAAATATACACATAGAAAAAAAAATGTACACATAGAATTTTGTCCTAGGGTTCTGTTAACTCTTTCATGTCTAAGATTTCTTGGATAGGGCACAAAGACATGAACTATAAAGAAAAAAGACAATGAATTGGATATTATTAAAATTAAAAAGTTTTGCCTTTTGAGAGAAACCGTTAGGAGAGTGAAACTCAAGAAGAAGAATTACATATTCACAATAACATATTTGATAGAGAATTTAAGTCCGGAATAGGCATAGAACTTCTATAACTCAAAAATACAACAAACATGTCCTCTCCCCAACAACACAGATAATTGGTTAAAATATTTGAACAAACACCTCACTGATAAAGATAAATAAATGAACAAAAGCACATGAAGGGATGCTCAACATCATTAGCTATCAAGGAAATGCTAATTAAAACTACAATGAGATATCACTACAGAAAGTTGATAAGAAAGTTGTTAAGTTGATAAAACCGACTATTAGAAAGTTGATAAGACCCAACTATTGGTGATGATGCAGAGCAATTGAAATTCTCATGCATGTCTGGTGCAAATACAGAATTGTAGGGCTGCTTTGGAAAACTTGCAGTTTCTTAAGATCTTAAACATACACCTACCTTATAAGCCAGATATTCCACACCCAAGTGTTTTTGTAGCAGCTTTATTTACATTAACACCAAATGGAAACAACCACTTGTTCCCCACCTGCAAATCCAACTACTGTGTAGAGACAATGAGTAGTAGTAGATTGATGGCTGCCTGGTGCTGGATTGGGAGGGAGGGATAAATTAAAGAAGGATTTAAAGAAATTTGGGAGGATGCTAGAAGTGTTCTGATCTTAATTATAGTGGTATTTATGCAGCTTTACAGGTCTGTTGTAACTCTTTGAATTGTATACTTCAAATGAGTATACAAATTGATTTTTTAAAAATCTACAGTGATTTACAATATCTTTATGTTAAAGGACAGATTTGCTGGTTAACCTAAAAATTCTTTTCAGTTCAGCCTCACAGATAATTGTTCTTGTCTCAACTGCTGACACTTTTCCATATAAAGCACAATTACTAACCTTCCCAAGTGTATCATGCTCCTGCCCCGCTTTCCAGAGCTCTAGTCCTCCTTTTTCTATCAGCATAGCTTTTGTTGATTCTTTGAGAATCAGCTCATGCATCATCTTCTCCAGGAGATCTTCACTGGTTCCTTCCTGTGAATTGATGACTGTCTTGGGTGCTTTCACTACCTGCTCTCCTGTGCTCCTCCTCCCCAACCCAGCCCGCAGCTCAGCACCCACCTGTCATATGCCAGGCTGTGTTACTCTTGGCTTCCTTCTTACTTAGTATGCTCTCTACATTTTAAATTCTGTGAGGACAGAGATTACACTGTAGTCCTCTTTCTGTCTTCAGTGTCTGGCAGAGAGTAGGTACTTAGGTGTTTAGTAAATACTTGCTGAGTGATTAGGCATTTTACATCATTATTATTTGCAGTTTCAAGGCAATGGGACAATGTAAGAAACTTCTGGAGGGAGAAGCTTTATGTCTGAATGTTGTGGAAAGTAACAGGATTACTTTATGACCTCTGCTTCATTCTTACATACACTTCCTTTTTGTACTATAAAACTACTGTGTTGGTAGAAACGTGAAATAGAACTTCATTATGGTTCCCTACGTAGAGTTACTCTTCTTTTTCACAGCAAAGGCTCACTGTCAAGTGGCTCCCAGTTCTTCAGAGCACCCTTTGATCGTGCTGAAATATGACTGGCCTCCTGTGTCTTCTCTCCCCAGGCATTGTTCTTATTTCACCTGGTACTCGTCTGTCCCATTATTCAGTCATTTCTATGCTTGTTTGAATTGTCATACTTTTTTTTTTTTAAACAGGTTGCTTAAAAAAATAAAAAATAAAAAATAATGAGATTTCAGTCCTGATACATTAAAGAGCGGTACCTGATTAGGTTGAGAATTAACGTGCTTTGGAACCTTTGTTGATATAATTTTTTAGGAGCTCAAGAGTTGCATAAAATTGTGGTAGAATGTATAATTTTAGGATAGCCAAGGCCTTTTGGTTGCTGGACATGATAAACTCTAGGCTTTCCAACTTTATCCTAGAAGACACAATGGTTGTAGAAGGAAAAGGTGCTAGGATTTTATCTTTCTTGTGTCTTTTATTCATAAACTGAAGATGGTTTCTCTCCTTTTTCTTGATCATGTGATTTGTTTCTTTCTCTACCTATATCCAAATTTTGAGTGGTATTTAAAAATATTTTTTTTCTCCCTCTTCACATTCCTCTGTCTTTGCCTCTTTCATATTCCTTCTCCAGTTTTTCTCACAGTGGCATCCAAATGAAGAGCTCTAAAAGATTTTGATGTACACTACTTTTTCTTGTGTCGCTCATTTTTAAGAGTTTTCTGAAGGCTGGAAAGAAACAACCATTATTATGGTTGTTAAGAATAATAACAATAGTAATGACTGTTGACAACAACAACAAATTATTGGCATTATTTACGTTCTTGAAGGGGTGATGTGAATACTTTAGCCCATTACCTTACAAAGCATTCCTTTGAGGGAATGCTCTAAGTAAAATATAGTAATTGTTCCTAGCATTTTGATTAGGAGTTGAATAAAGTACTCTTTGGATCAAATAGTGATGTGGACTGTTTATATGTATATTTTTTTGAATTGAGAATATAACCCACATGTACTGATTCTTGGATACTGCTGTGTTAAAATTATATCAGTGGCTCAATTTTTCCCCTTTAAAAAATAGTTTCAGATGAAAAGCCCAAAGCTTTTTCTTTCTAAGGTTATTTGAATTTTTGTTAGTCAACTCAGTTCTTCTCTACATGGTAAGCACACACATGTAGTACTCACTGCAGGACTGATTGTCTACCTATCACTCCCACTTGTGACAGAACATGGAAAGATGACTTGAGTTATTTTTATGTAAACTGGAATAACTCTTACTTTATGTAAACTGGAATAACAAGACTCTAGAGAATTTAGAGTCTTCCCAACTACTAAAAACATAAATTCCTTTTGCAGAAAGGATAAAAGATGCAACAAAAAAAGCTTCACTTATAGTACACATTTTTTCAGGATGTTTAGAGTTGTATAAATATGCTCTATGGACGATTTCTGTTAACCTAGAAGTAGAATTTGACTCCCTTACAGAATTACAGAGATAAACGATGACCGTTTAACCTGCTCATGTTCATAAATATGCAAGGTTTGTTTGCAGAGTGAAATTGTTTCTAAATTAAGCAAAAGTTGAAAATGTGGCACCAAAATAAAAGTACTTTCCTTGCCATGTTGAACAGAGAAGCTGAAAAATCCTCATACCTAGGAAAAAAATGAAAAGGAAATAGGCTTCCCCTGAACTGTTGATTACCCAGCTAACCTGACGATTCAACTGAGGATTCATTTAAAGGAGGAGAAGCATCTCAATGACTAGATCAGTTGAGAGGGTTTTAGGAGAGCACTGAGGTTACATGGATTAAGTCACAGGCAAATAGACAGGGGTGGCTTGGTTGTGAGGGCGTAACAATAGGAGCTTGTCTAGGACAGAGAGGAAGAAATGCAGCCAGAGACTCAATTGTCTTATCAGGAAGCAAGAGAAAAAATTCATGAAATGCAGGAAAATACAGGGTAAGTGACAATTTAATACTAGAGGTTACCAACGCTCTCGTTAAGCCTCCGTCAAGTGTGCATGTTTGAAGATGGATTATTCACAGTTGGAGATCAAATGTTACGATACTTTAACACGTAAATAGTTTGCTGTTTAGTTTAAATAACATGTACACAAACCATAAGAGACTCTTAATCTCACAAAACAAACTGAGGGTTGCGGTGGGGGCGGGTAGGGAGAGGGCGGTAGGGTTATGGACATTGGGGAAGGTATGTGCTATGGTGAGTGCTATGAAGTGTGTAAACCTGGCGATTCACAGACTTGTACCCCTGGGGCTAATAATACATTATATGTTAATAAAAAAATTTAAAAAATAAATAACATGTATATATTCTGTTACATTTAAAAATGATAAAGTAAAAGGAATTGCTTACTATTCCCAGGGATTCTTCATTTTATATTAGAGTAACAACTGAAACTGTCTCAGAATGTCTTATACATTCACTCTTTCATTTGTTTACATAATTGTCCCACTATCTTGGCCTTTTCACTGGCATTTTTTGTTTCACTGTATAAGGGTCAAATAATAACAGTGGTTTCTGAATCTTGGAAGAGTGTCGGAGGCCTCTTTAGCTCCCCAGGAGAATTAACTTTCCTCCTCCCATCCTTGTTTTAAATTCAGCCCTTTGTTCATTTCTTTGGAGCTTAAGTGACTCAGAACTGAGAAATTGTTACCTCTGCTCTTAGTCATTCCTTATTTAGCCATTATACACTGAGCACATGCTCTGTGCCAGGAGCTCTTTTGGGTTCTAAAGAGAAAATCCATCAGGGAGATCCATTTTAAAGGCGATAACCAAAAATAACACAAAGCTAATTTCAAATATTCGTCTCTGCTGTGGAGACTGTAAAGCAGGATGATGTGAAAATGTGACTGGCCTCAGGGATAAGAAGACTTTAGATTGAGAAACAAAGGTTTCTCCAAAGAAATGAAATTTGACCTGAGTTTACCTGGCACCCCAAAAAGCTAGTGAAAAGGCCCAGGGTGGGATAAACTGTATGATCAAGGAGAGAAGGAAGGCCAGTAGAATGGAACAAAGGGCTTATAAGATTCAAATGATGCCAGGAGGACAGGGAGAAGCTAGATCAAGGAATTGCTCATAGGTCATAAGGAATTTGAACCTTATTATAAGTAGGGTGAGAAGCCATGGCTTATTGCTAGTATAGAGGTGGAGCATAGCTTAATCAAGGTTGTTGTGTGTTCTGATTTTTTTCTTTGGAGATGGATAGAAGGGCAAGAATAGAAGCAGAGAGATATGTGGGATGTGGCTGAGTGATTCAAGGGCAGGATGATAGTAGAAGTTAGGATGAAGGGAGATAAAATTGAACCATGTGCAGTATACTTGAGTGGGCTTTTACCTCTGGAAGGCAAAACAGGCAACTACCTACAGAATTTGGCTTAAGTGTTCACAGTGTTGTGTTCAGTATAAATTCTTACCCTTGTGCATTGCATGTGATGAAACAAAATCTGTCATTAGTCATTTATTGCTTGGACTAAATTCTCCCTTTCCAAATGCCAGTAATTTTCTTCCTATATTAAGACATTTTAAAAGTAAATTTAATAATCATAAGCTTTTCGTATATATACTGAAAGATTCTTTTCACTAGAAAACAACAGCTTAGAAGAGCAAGACAGACACAGAGGAAGATAAGAAGATAGCATTGCATGTTCTTGATACATTGATTTGCAACTGCTGTATTGAATTTTTTTGTATTCTCTCCATTGTTGCACTACATTTTAGCAACTGAGAAAATGCCGTTGACAAATATTCCTGTGCTCTCCAGCATTCGCATCTAATTCTCCCATGTGATAAGCACATGTGGCTTTTTCTAGAAGCCTACTTTTGGATGTTAAACTTCATGTATGATAAAGCACTAGATTCTGTTCTCTGAAACGTAATCAAAGATGATGATGTTTTGGAGAGATTAATTTATATTGAATTCCTTTGAATTTCATCATATAATATTTGGCCATCCTGCCATATTTTGAGCAAGGTATCATATGTTTTATGAGACATGGCTTAAAAAAAGCAGCAAATTCAACAATGCAAGACATAAACACCAGTCAAAAGCGGGGATTTGGTTAGTTTATCAAATAGTATTTTTAAGCATCTATTATGGGCAAACATACTAGGTACCCTGTAGAATATAAGGCTTGGTTGGAGAAACTACATATATACTTAAAATTATAAGATTAAAGTGTTACATAAGATTTTAAAAATTGGTACAAAGTATTGCTAGAAGGGTTCAGAGAAATTCAAGGCATCTGGGGGTGATTACAAGAGAGTCAGACTTTCCTAGAAATTGCAGGACTTCAACTGGATTCTGAAGGATCCATGTTATTTTCCCAGAGAAGGATGATATAGATGCATGACCAGTGACTCCTCAGAATCAATAAAACTGTTGGCCTATGCAGCTTAAATCTTAGGGAGAACAGTATGGGAACTCATATAGACATTCTTGGAGGGAAAGTGTGAGTCCCAGAGGCATTTGGGAAGCTTATTAGAAGTATCAAATGCGTGAAGCTTATACCTAGACTTCTAGACACAGAATAAAACATCTGATTGGATATCTCTTTAATTAATGGCAATGTAAGGGCATATAACAACAGGTTGTACAACATGGAAGAATGCAATATAGGGCCAAAGAGAGAGAGAGAAGCTTTGAGTATTGTTTTTCTTTTTCAGAATGGTTACTGATAGTAATGGTTTATCTTTGTTTTCCTTCTTTTGTTAATCATTTGGATTTTAAGTTCTTTTAAAAGAAATTGTGTAGTTATACTATTAAAATTTAACGAGGTTTTAGCTTGTGGCACAATTATTCAAGCATAGGTGCAAAATACAAAAAGAGTACATATTTCTAATTGTCTGCACTCTGATGAGTATGTTTAGTAGAACACTTTTATTTTTGGCTTGGTATAAATTACATTTTTTTCCAGGGTGGCTTTTGTTGTAGTCTATAATAAAGAATGCGGTGACAAGTAGGTCAGCTTTTTCTGTATTTGGATGAATACCATTCGTTTTGTAAGGCTTTCATAAAATTTTTTTACTTATTTGAAAGGAACACATATAATCAGGTAATTTTTCTATCCTGTATAAAAAAACAGTAAACTGTATATTGGTGTAATTTAAATAAAATAATTATGAAAACATATAATAATGTTTTAATATTCTTCAAATAGAAGTATTAATTGCTATTTTAGAAAACAGTCAGCAGATTTCCTCTATTCTAAATTAAGGTAAATATTCATTGGTTTTACTATGTGAGAATCAACTGGAAAGACTATCCTGGTTAACAGGAAAAACAGCTTGTTATAATTGCTGGCTTTATTAAACCATACTATAGGAGGATGTTAAGCCCATAGAGCAGCAGAGACAATAACAGGTGGATATAATACAGATAGTTTTTCTTCATTTGTGTATTATCTTTTTTGGTTTTTCCCAGCCCAAAATGAAATAAAACTCCCTGTTTAGGGGGAGCAAGTGTAGTTATTAAAGGAAAGAAATAGATTTGCAGATATTGTCTAACTCTAATGGATTTTTGTTACTCAAATTCACATTTCAATAGTTAGAGTTATAGAATTTAATATATTTTATCCTTATTTTTCCTAGAACTTGATTTCTATTTTTTAAATTATGGCATGAAATAATTTAACCTTTCTTGAAAAGCAAAATTACATTGTAAACATTTAATTCAATATGATCCCTATTGAATGAATCTTAAATAATTGCTAAGTAGAATGAATCATGAAAAAAAAAATTTTAGAGCAAACATGTCTCATTTAATTTGTGCTATTATTTCAGCAAAGAAATACAAACTTCAGAAGAACAAAATTTGTCTGCAGTTAACCAGTACAATTTTCCTTTTTTGACTCCTGTGATATACTTCTTGGAGGGGTATTGAAGACCGTTCTTCTGTTCTTCCTATTCTTTGTTCAACTACTTGGTGTGAAATAATTGGTGATACTAAAATAAATATGGAACCACAATGTAATAATCCTGAGTGTAGTGATGGAAACTGTACCAAAGGTTTTTCTAAAGAGAATTAGTTCTCCTAAATGGAAGTATCCTTCCACAGTTCTGCATGAGCTGGTGGGGTCTTCCTTATAAAATGACCACATGTGAGCTGAATGGCATGGGATTATGTAGGATCTAAGAGTTGAAGTAGATAATAGATAGTAGTAATAGTAATTAATAAATATTAAACACATTACTTAGTTGTATATATATTTTTATTTTATGTAAGCAATTCTTACAGTGTAGGTATTATTACCCAATCTACAGATAAAGAAAACTGAGTTTAGTTAAATAACTTGCCAAATTCACACAAGTACTAAGTAACAGAATCTGAAATGAAGTGCATTCCATTTGACTGTGGAGCCCACACTGTGATGCATATCTGCCCACTGCACATAAGTTCTTAGGGTTCTTCTTCCTCTGAGATTATAAAACTATCATATATGTCTTCTTCAAGCACTCAATAAAGAGAGATCTAGCAACACCAAGAGAATATGTCTTTGGGAGTATGTCTTTATGTATGCAGGCCTGGAAATATATCTAGCTACTGATTAGAGTTCAAATAGTAGAAAAGAGATGACATTACAACTTATTTTGGTGCATTATTTTAGTTAGGATATGTTGTTCATTTTTAATAACGCAAAATAAAGATGATTCATTATTGCAGGCCAGGAAAACCTTTGTTAAGAAATGATTTGTATGTTTGTTAGTATCGGATGTGATTCAAAACAACTATAAAATGAAAGATATACTTTAGGGAAGATGCCTCTAAATTTAAAACTAGAAGTTAAGTTTACAGCTGTGAGCATTGGCAAATTATAATGTCATATAATGACATTAGAGATTGAAAAAATATTTGTGAGCTATAGCTATGGTAACATTTTCATTTATTGGTTGCTTACATAACACATCCTCAAAAGCTTTAAAAGACAATTTGCAAACAGCTTGGAAATGTTCTAGCATTTCAGTAAGGTAAAAAGAAAATATATATACTAATTTGGAAGATAGTGAAACCATAACCAAAAAAAATTAAGTGGCATATTCAGTACTACTGAATAAATTGGAAATAGCGTTCTGAATAACTCTTCTTATACAAATGATTTTCACATCACTTCTCTTGAAACACAGTAAAAAGCTTATCTTGGAACTCTGCTCGAGTTAGCACTTCTATTTATCTTGTTAGCCAGGATGATGCTGATTTGCATTAAAAATCAGTAGCTTGAAGAACATCCTCATTTAAATGATGGGGAAAGAAAAATTTGCCACAATAATGATGAAAAGCACCTAGAGAGGAGGAAGACCAGGAGAGGTTATGTTATGAAACTGGTTTTTTCATAAGTACTGAAAAAAATCATGAGAAGAAGAAATAAGTCAGTGGGATAAAAAGCTTCCAAGTCATCAGGTAAAAAGAAGTTGGAGTAGTGTTCACTAAATTTAGAAAACAACAGCTATTTGTCAGTATTGCTGAGTTTGAATTTCAGTTGAATAGAAGAAATGGAATCTATATAGATGTAGTTGAGAAGTGAGGAGGAGTCAGAATGTAGGTAACCTAGATATTAATTAGTTTGACAGGGAAAGGATAGGGATAAATAGTAGCTAGAGATTTTGAATGACGAAGATACTTTTAAGATTAGGAAACTGTTGAATTTCTGACAGTGATACCAGAAAATGTGAAATTAACTGTGGAGGAAGCCAACTTATACAATGCTTGTATAGATGAAAACTTAGGAAATATATATGATCAATCAAGACAACTTGATTTCTTCATAACTGAATGCTACTAAAAAGCTGTCTGCCTTATTTGATAATTAAACTACATGCACATAGAAAGCTGATAGGTGGTTTTACTGTTAAAAAAAAGAATACAGAGAGTTTTCTATCTTGTTTTGAAGAACAATAACATATGTGAGTATATATTATATTTGATAATTATGTAATATTGATGAAAATAATAAAATATAAATATAACAATAGTTTAAATGTCTGAAAATTAAGAATATATACCATATGTAGAATACAATTATATGTATTATACTATATCATACTGCCAGGACTACTAGTGGAAATGAGGAATGCCTGCAAATATACATGGGGAAACTCTTGGGATGATAATGGTATTTTTATTTTTTTTTTTAAGATTTTATTTATTTATTTGACAGAGATCACAAGTAGGCAGAGAGGCAGGCAGAGAGAGAGGAGGAAGCAGGCTCCCTGCAGAGCAGAGAGCCTGAGTGGGGCTCGATCCCAGAACTGGGATCATGACCTGAGCCAAAGGCAGTGACTTTAACCCACTGAGCCACCCAGGCGCCCCAATAATGGTATTTTAAAACTACACTGTGGTGATAGTTACAAAACCTTCTAAACTTAATAAAATTCACTGAATTGAACAGTTACAGTGGGTTAAATTTTATGCTATAGAAATCATAAGTCAAAGTTAAAATCATCTTTAACTTTTTGAAACTGATATTTAGGTCATTTATTTTATTTTATTTTAAAGATTTTACTTATTCATCAGAGAGAGTGGGTGAGAGCACAAGCAGGGTGAGTGTGGCAGGCAGAGGGAAAGGGAGACACAGGCTCCCAGTTGAGCAAGGAACCTGATGTGGGGCATGATCCCAGGACCCTAAGGTCATGACCTGAGCCAATGCCAGATGCTTACCAACTGAGCTACTCAGGTGCCCCCTAGATTATTAATTTTAATCCTTTTTATTTCTTATGTTAATTTAGAGCTCTAAATGATACCCAAGCATTGCATTCTTACTTTTATATTGAGGTAAAATTTACAGACAGTTATGCTATAATGTGACACATGTGTTCCTGAAATGTACTATGTTGTGGAAAATTGCACTATGAAGTGCAGTGCTTATGAGGAAAATGTGTTTTAGGGCATAGTACATACATTGTGTCGTATATTAGTGACATGGAGAACGATAGGAACCTAGTAAAAATGGTAGCACAGTTTTAGACACGTAAAATGGATTTGAAAAAAATAATATAATACTTTGATTTGAAAAAGACCTAATGTTTGTGAAAATGGACTTCAGAACAATTTTAGCTTATAAGTCATTTATGAAGTGGTAGGACTTGGGTGTATTACTCTCCTAGGGCTGTGATAACAAATTGCCACAAAATGGGTGTCTTTAAGCAAAAATTTATTCTGTCACGATTTTGGGGTCTACAAGTCTAAAATGGAGGTGTTGGCAAGCCCATGCTCCCTCTAACGGTTTTAGGAAAAAATTCTTGCTTGCCTCTTCTAGTCTCTGGTGGTTGCTTGCAATCCTTAGGATTTCTTAGTTTATAAATATAGTCACTCAGTCTCTGCCACTGTCTTCACTGAGCCTCCTCCCTTGTGTACTGTTTCTTTGTGTCCATGTCTCCCTCTTATAAGAACATCAGGTGTACCGGAGTTAGGGCCTGCTGTAATTTAGTATGACCTTACCTTGACTTGATTACATTTGCAAAGACTCTGTTTACAAACAGAGTCATATTTATAGGGTCCACATAAACATGGCTTTTTGAAGGACACTGGTCAACTCATTACAATGGATTGTATGAAATTAGAAAATTGTAACAATGGATGTGAATGGGAATGGCTTGTAACACGTGGTAAGCTAAGGCAGGTGGTAGGTGTTTGAGGTATGTGCATTTGTGTACTATTTGGCTCAATAAAATTGCATGCTCTTTTTGGCATTTAACTAGTGTCTTTCATGGGCTAAATCATGCATAAACAAACAACAAAATTCTATTCCTACTATTCCCTAATATATTAATCATGTTGGAAAAAATTCATGTTTTATCAAAACAAGTATTATAGAAGATCTGATTATTTAATGAAACGCATAATTATTTTTTTAACTGACAAAAACATTTATTATGTGTGTAAACTACTTAAGTGGTGAGTTTACCATTACAAGCAAACAGAGGACCAAAATAACTGTCACTTAGTGATATACATAATTATTATTGTGTGTCATACAAAGTAATAAGCAGTTAAAGGAAAATGTTTATAATCAGTATATTTTTTCAGAGATAAGAAAGAAGACACTCTAGTATTACTGAAAACACCTTCAAGAGGCAGTTGGGGGGCAGAACCATAGTAGAAGGTACTAACTTCTACTTTAAATCAACCCAAGGATTTTTACTTCTCTTTGTTAGAGAAGTATATTTATTTCTCTCCATATAATCAAATTATATTTCCCCCTTCCCATTCCCACAGCCAAACAATGCTAAAGAAAGCAAATACAGTATGATAAAATGGAAGCTCCTAGGCAACAATAAAAATTACCAATCCCATTTCTGAAGATTAAATTAATCAGATTGCTATCCTAACAGTGGAAGGTGATCTCAAGCAGTGGAAGGAAATTGAGGGAAGAATTTTGCAGTTAATAGAGAACTAACTGATAGTTACCAGAGGAGAAGTGGATGGGTGAATGGGTGAAATACGTCATGGGGATGAAATGTTGAATTCTTAATCACCCTGTTTGTTCTGCTTTGACAAATGCTTAAAAATGTGTAATCCCTAACTCTCTCAAGGTACAAAACATTTTCCTTACCCCAAAATGTTTCCCTTGTGCTTTACTGATTCTTTGTCCTGATGAACCATTGCTCCCCTTTTGATTGTATATTTGTTTTGCCTTTTTAGAATTTCATATAAATGGGATTATATAATATGTACTCTTATATATCAGGCTTCCTTTATATAGTTTATAGTTCATCCATGCTATTGTATGCATCACTACTTCACTCTGTTTTTTAAAATTGAAGTAAAATTATGTAATATAAATCTCACCATTTTAATCATTAAAAGATGTACAAATCAGTGGTTTTAGTGCATTCAGAGTGTTGAGCAACCATCACCACTGTCTCCTTCTGAAATATTTTTACCTCTTCCAAAAGAAATCCACCCATTAACAGTTATTCTCTTTCCCCTTCTAGTCCATGGAAACTACTAATCTGATTTCCATATTCTGGATATTTCATATAAAACAAATCACCCAAGATGTGACTTTTTGTGTCTAGTTTCTTTCATTTAGTGTAATGTTTTCTAGGTCCATCCAGGTTTTAGCTGTGTCACTACTTCATCCCTTTTATGGCTGAATAATATTTCATTCTATGGATCTGCTGCATCTTGTTTGTTCATCCTTTAATGGACAGTAAATTGCTTTTGCTTTTTACCTGTTATGAATATTGCTGCTATGAACATTTGTATTTAATTTTTGTACATGTTTTCAGTTCATTTTGGTAAGTACTTAAGAGTGAAATTGGTGGGTCACGTGGTTATTCTATATTTCACGTTTCAAAGAAATGCCAGACTGTTTTCCAGAATAGTTATTTACATACCCACCAGCAATGTATGAGAATCCGAATTTCTCCACATCCTTATCAATACAGTTTTTCTTTTTTCTTTCTTTCTTTTTTTTTTAAAAGATTTTATTTATTTATTTGACAGAGAGAGAGAGATCACATGTAAGCAGAGAGGCAGGTGGGGTGGGGCAGGCTCCCTGCTGAGCAGAGCGCCAGATGTGGGGCTCCATTCCAGGACCCTGAGACCATGACTTGAGCTGAAGACAGAGGTTTAACCCACTGAGCCACTGAGACACCTCTAGTTTTCTTTTTTAAAAAAGAATTATAGGTATACTTGTAGGTTTGAAATGATGTCTCATGGGTTTTGATTTGCATTTCCCAAATGACATTGGGCATCTCATTGTTCACAGTTATTTGTCCATTTTCTTTGAAGAAATGTCTATTCAAATCTTCTGCTGGATTTTAAAATAGGTTGTTTGTCTTTTAGTTGTTGAGTTGTCGATTTTTGGATACTAGACCCTTATGAGATGTAATATTTGCAAATGTTTTTATTCCATAGTGTGGGTTTCCTTTTCACTCTGTTGTTGATGTCTTTAGCGGCATAAGATAATATAATTTTGATTTGATGAAATTCAGCTTATCTATTTTCTTCCTCTTTTGTCATCATCTTTTTCTTCTCTTTTTTTGGGGGGGGGACTTATGTTTTGGTGTCATATCTGAATACCTATAGCCAAATCCAGGGTCATGAAGATTTATCTTTATTTTGTTCTATTATGATCTATGCAGTTTTAACCCTTCTATTTAAGTGTTTTATTCATTTTGTTTTATAAACTTTGGTGTTTGATATGAGGTATATGGTTACATGTGGATATCCAGTATTCTCAGCATTTGTTGAAGAGGCTATTCTTTATTCTGTTGAAATGTCTTGGTATCTTGTCCAAAAAATCAGTTGAGCATAGATTGTGGATTTATTACTATTATTATTTTATTTATTTTTATTTTTTAAAGATTTTATTTATTTGACAGATGGAGATCACAAGTAGGCAGAGAAGCAGGCAGAGAGAGAGAAGGAAGCAGGCTTCCCTGTTGAGCAGAGAGCCCGATGTGGGGCTCGATCCCAGGACCCTGGGATCATGACCTGAGCCGAAAGCAGAGGCTTTAACCCGCTGAGCCACCCAGGCACCCACTATTATTATTTTAGTTTTTATTTTAATTACCTGGCCCTCATCATACAAGGCCCTAATCCCTATCACCTTTTTCCTCCCCTCTGGTAACCATTGGTTTGTTTTCTACAGTTGAGTCTCTCTTCTTTCTCCTTCCCTTCCTTTGCTCATCATTTGTTTTATTTATTGAATTCCACATATGTGTGAAATCATATGGTATTTGTCTTACTCTTATTTCACTTAGTAGTATACTCTCTACCTCAATCTATGTTATTGCAAATGCTCAGATTTCATTCTTTTTATGGCAAAATAATATTCCATTGTGTATATATACACTGCGTCATCTTTATCCATTCATGAATTGATAGATACTTGGGCTTCTTCCATATCTTGGCAATTGAATATAAGGTTGCTATAAACATCAGGGTGCATGTATCCCTTTGAATTAATATTTTTGAATTTTTTTGGTAAATACACAGTAGTGTGCTTACTGGCTTAGAAGTTAGTTCTATCTTTAACTTTTTGAAGAACCTCCATACTGCTTTCCACAAGGGCTGCACCAGTTTGCATTCTCAACAGGACATGAAGGTTCCTTTTTCTCCACATCCTAACACCTGTTATTTCTTGTGTTGTTATTTTTAGCCACTTTGACAAGTTACAAGTCATATCTCATTGTGGTTTTGATTTACATTTCCCTGAAAATAAGTGGTGATGAGAATTCTTTCCTTTGTGTTAGCCAACTGTATGTCTTTTGGAAAAATGTCTGTTCATGTCTTCTGCCCTTTTAAAAATTGTATTATTTGTTTTTTGGGTGTTTAGTTTTTTTAAAGTTTTTTTTTTTTTAATATTTTATTTATTTGACAGAGAGATATCACAACTAGGCAGAGAGGCAGGCAGAGAGAGAGAGGAGGAAGCAGGCTCCCTGCGGAGCAGAGAGCCCTACACGGGGCTCGATCTCAGGACCCTGAGATCATGACCTGAGCCAAAGGCAGCGGCTTAATCCACTGAGCCATCCAGGCACCCTGAGGCTTTTTATTTTGATGAAGTCCCAGGTAGTTTACTTTTGCTTTTGTTTCCCTTGCCTCAGGGGACCTGACCTATCTAGAATAAGATTGCTTTGGCCAAAGTCAGAGAAATTACTGCCTGTGCTGTTTTCTAGGATTTTTAGGATTTCAGGTGTCACATTTAGGTCTTTAATCCATTTTGAATTTATTTTTGTGTATGGTGTAAGAAAGTCCATTTTCATTCTTTGCAAGTTACTCTCCAGTTTTGCTGACACAATTTGTTAAAGAGACTATCTTTTTCCTACTGGATATTCTTCCCTGCTTTGTCAAAGATTAATTGACTGTATACTTGTGGATTTATTTCTGGGTTTTCTATTCTGTTCCATTGACTTCGGTGTCAATTTTTGTGCCAATTCCATACTGTTTTGGTCACTCTAGCTTTGTAATATAACTTGAAGTCCAGAATTATGATGCCTCCTGCTTTGCTTTTCTTTTTCAAGATTCCTTTGACTATTGGAGGTCTTCTGTGGTTCTATACAAATTTTAGAATTGTTTGTTCTAGTCTGTGAAAAATGCTGTTGGTATTTTCTTAGGGATTGCATGAGATGTGTAGATTGCTTTGGGTAATATAGACATTATAACAATAATTGTCTTCCTGTCCATGAACATGGAATGTCTTTCTGGTTTTTTTTGTGTCATCTTCAGTTTGTTTCTTCAGTATTTTATAGTTTTCAGAGTGTAGGCTTTTCTCTTCTTTGGTTAGGTCTATTCCTAGGTTATCTTACTATTTTTGGTGCAGTTGTAAATGGGATTGTTTTCTTAATCTGTCTTTCTGTGACTTCATTATTGGCATTTAGAAATGTAACAGATTTCTATAAATTGATTTTGTGTCCTATGATTTTGCTGAATTCATTGATTAGTTCTAGCAGTTTTTGTGTGTGTGTGTGCAGTCTTTTGGGTTTTTATATATAATATCATGCCATCTGTAGAGTGAAAGTTTGACTTCCTCCTCACTCATCTGGGTGCCATTTTATTTATTTATTTATTTTGTTATGTGATTTGCATGGTTAGGACTTCAGTATTCCGTTGAATAAAAGTGTTGAGAGTGGATATCCTTGTCTTTTCCCTGACCTTAAGATGAAAGACTCAGTTTTTCCCCACTGAGGATGTTAGTTGTGGGCTTTTCATAGATGTTTTTTTATTATGTTGAGATATTTCCCTGTAAACTTACTTTTTGAGAGTTTTTATCATGAACAGGTATTGTACTTTGTCAAATGCTTTTTTCTGCATCTATTAAAATGGTTATATGGTTCTTTTCCTTTTTCTTACTGATGTGACATATCACATTGATTGATGTGCAAAAGTTAAACCACCCTGGCAACCCAGGAATAATCCCACTAAATTATGGTGAATGATTTTTTTTTTTTTAAAATGCAGTGTTAGGTTGGCTTGCTAGTATTTTGTTCAGAATTTTTGCATCTATGTACATCACATATATTGGCCTGTAGTTCTCTTTGTGTGTGTGTGTGTGTGTGTGTGTGTGTGTGTGTGTGTGTTTGGTTTGGTTTGGTTTTTAATCTGGTTTTGGTATCAAGGTAATAATGGCCTCATAGAATGAATTTGGAAGTTTTCCTTCCTGTTCTATTTTTTGGAAAAGTTTGAGAATAGGTGTTAACTCTTCTTTAAATGTTTGGTAGAATTTGCCTTTGAAGCCATCTGGCCCCGGACTTTTCTTTGTTGGTTTTTTTGTTTGTTTGTTTGTTTTTGGTTACTAATTCAGTCTCTGTGCTGGTAATCAGTATATTCAAATTTTCTTTTTCTCCTTGCTTCTGTTTTGGTAGGTTATATGTGTCTGTTTCTAGGAATTTATCCATTTCTTGTAGGTAGCCCAATTTTTTGACATACAGTTTTTCATAATATTCTATAATTGTCCATATTTCTGTGATATTGGTCAGGAGCTTTCCTTTCTCATTGGTGATTTTATTTATTTACTTGTGTAGTCATTCATGTATGTATGTGTGCAGGTATGTATGTATTTTAGTTTCTATATCATTTGTTTCTGCTCTAATCTTCATTATTTTCTCCTTCTACTAGTTTTAGGTTTTGTTTATTGTTCCTTTTCTAGCTCTTTTGGTATAAGCTAAGGTTGTTTGACATTTTTCTTGCTTTTTGAGATGGGCCTGTATTGCTATAAAAATCCCTCTTAGAACTGCTTTTGGTGTGTCCCAAAGGTTTTGAACTCTGTTGTGTTTTCATTTTCATTTGTTATTACATAGTTTTTATTTTTTCTTTTATTTCCTGGTTGATTGACTGATTATTTAATAACATATTATTTAACCTCCAGATATTTGTGATCTTTCCAGATTCTTTCTTGTGAATTACTTCTAGTTACAGAGCATTGTGGTAAAAAAAAATCAGAAAAGCATGGTTTGGCTTTGATCTTTCCGTATATTTTAAGGCTTGCTTTGTGGCCTTATATGTGATCTATTCTGGAACATGTTCTAGGTGCACTTGAAAAGATTCTGTATTCTGCTGTCTTGGGATGGAATGTTCTGAATATATCTGTTAAATCCATCTGGTCCAGTGTGTCATTTAAAGCCATTGTTTCCTTGCTGATTTTCTGTTTAGATGATCTATCCATTAATGTAAGAGGGTGTTAAAAGTTCCATGTTATTATTGTGTTATTATCAATCAGTTTCTTTGTTTGTTATTAACTATTTAATGTATGTGGGTGTTTCCATGTTGGATGCATAAATATTTATAATTGTTACATCTTCTTTTTGCATTGTCCCCTTTATTATTAATGTCCTCTCTTGTTTCTTGTTGCAGTCTTTGTTTTAAAGTTCATTTTGTGCAAAATATATATTGTTACTCTGGCTTTCTTTTGACATCCATGTGAATGAGAGATGTTTCTCCATCCCCTCACTTTTAATCTGGAGCCCATTGTGGGACCCTATCCTCAGAATCTGGGATCATGACGTGAGCCAAAGGCAGATGCTTAAATGACTGAACCACCCAGGTGTTCCAAATCTGCAGATGTCTTTAGGTCTACAGTGAAGCTCTTATAGGCAACATATAGATGGTCTTGTTTTTTGTTTTATCCATTCTGTCACCCTATGTCTTTTTATTGGAGCTTTTAGTCCATTTGTGTTCAAATGATAATTATAATTATTGATAGATGTGTGTTTATTGCCATTTTATTACTTTTATTCTGGCTGTTTCTGAAGATTTTGTCTGATCCTTGTTTTTCTTTCTTTTTTAAAAATATTTTATTTATTTGACTGAGAGAGAGACCACAAGTAGGCAGAGAAGCAGGCAGAGAGTCTGATGCGGGGCTCAATCCCAGGACTCTGAGATCATGACTTGAGCTGAAGGCAGAGGCTTAACCCACTAAGACATCCAGGTGCCCCTGCTAGTTTTCTTTAGTGATATATTTGGATTTCTTTCACTTTATTCTTTGCATATTTTTTGGTGGTTTTTGATTTGTGAGTATCATTAGGTTTGTGTACAACATCTTCTGCATATAGCAGTCTATATTGTTGATGGTTGCCTAAATTTGAACCTATTCTTATTCCTTTCTTCCCCATGTTTTAGGTGTAGAGTGTCATATTTTACCTCATTTTTAGAAAGATTTATTTATTTTAGAGAAAGCTGGCGGGAGGGGCAGAGGGAGAGGGAGAAACGGTCTTAAGCAGACTCTGCATTGAGCATGGAACCCAGTGCGGGGTTCAGTCACACGATCCTGAAATCATGACCTGAGCTGAAACCAAGAGTTGGAGATGCCTAGTGACTGCACCACCCATCCCCACATCTTTCCTTGACTGTTTTGTTGTGGTTATTTTACAGAAATATTCGTTTTTACTGCCTTTGTGTTTCCTATCTAACTACTGTCATTTTTGGTGTTTTCTTTCCACTCGAAGAGTGTGCTTTATTATTTCTTGCAGGGCTGGTTTAGTGGTCACAAACTTCTTTAGTTTTTGTTAGTCTTGGAAACTCTTTATTTCTCCTTCTCTTCTTAATTATAGCCTTACTCGATAGAGCATTCTTGGTTCTATCGTGGCTTGGTTTCTTTCATTCAGCACTTTGACTATATCATGGCACTCCTTTCTGGCTTGGAAAGTTTCTGCTAAAAAAATCTTCTGAGAGCCTTATTGGGTTTTCTTTTTATGTAATTGTTTTCTTTTGTCTTGCTGCTTTTATTATTTTTCATTTTCACTGTATTTTGCCATTTTAATTACAATATATCTTGGTGTGGATCTGCTTTTGTGATTTTTGGAGGGGGTTGGTTGCATGTGCCTCCTGGATCTATATATCTGTTTTCCTTCCCAAATTAGGGAAGTTTTCAGCTAATATTTCTTCAAATAAATACTCTGTTGCTTTTCTTTCTTTTCTTTTTCTGGGACTCCTAAAATATGAATGTTACTTTGTTTGACGCAGTGGCTGAGTTCCCTAAGTCTGTTCTCATTGTGCACAGTTCTTTTTTCTCTCTTCATTACTTTCAATTACGCTTCTAGGCCATTAACTTTTTCCTCTACTTCTTCTAGACTGTTGTTTATTCTATCAAGAATGTTTCCTATTTTGTTTACTGAGTCTTTTGTCTCTACTATGTTATTCTTTATCTCTGTGTTAATGGTGTCACTCATGTCCCCCACTCTTTCCTCATATCCAATGAAGATCTGTATAATCATTACTTTAAATTCTCCATCAGGCATCTTATTTATATCTCTTTCAATTAGATCTTGGCTGTGGTCTTACCCTTTTTTTTTCATGTGGGACAAACTCTTCTGTATTCTCCTTTGTCTAAGTCTCTGTGCCTGTTTTGTTGTGTTAAGAAAGTCAGCTACACCTCTGTTCTTGAGGATAATGGTTTTATGAAGAAAAGGTCCTGTAATGTCCTGTAGTATAGTGTCGCCTGTCTCCCAAGGCCTGGGGCTTCTGGGTGTGTCTTCATTGTGTGCTATGTATGCTCTGCTATTGTGTCCTAGTTGCTTTATCCTTCAGATCAATCATCTGAAGAGGCTCTCTTTGCCTGCTGTGGGCAGCTCTGGCCTGATTGTGGTGCATTTTAACAGGTGTGCTCTGGTCTGTTTGTATAATGAGACCTGTTGCCACCACCAATGGGAGCTTTGGAAAAGTCCCCAGGAGGGAGACATGTGTTTGCAGGAATTTGGGACCATCTTCTGAAGAAAAGGTCGCACTGTGCTGGGACTGAAGCAGATTTGTCTGGTAAGGGCTGTTTTCTCTAGTGTGCAGTGGGGTGGGCCTTGATGTAAGCAAGATCATTTGGGAGTGTTGATGTTATGATGGTTCCTGCAGCTGGCTTTGTGTTTATGCTAAAGAATGGAGGAAGGAAATGGTGCTGGCCAGTTCCTTTGTTCTCAGAGGGGTTTCTCCATGAAAGTTACCTCCCTGGGACATACTCAGAGATGAGCAACTAACCTTCCCACTGTTTGACCCAGGCATTCTTCAGATTGCTTTTTCTACACTATATGTCTATGGATGTTTTCCCTCCTTTTTCTCCTCTAATGACCTCTGAGCTTTCCTAGCGCCAAGCATGCTGACCTTTAAAACTCCAGGCTTTAAGCTCTGTTGTAAGAGTGCATGAAATTTGGGCCCTCTTGCTTTCCAAAGTGGTTGCTGTGGGGATTCATTCTCTTCATGCACTTCCCCTATGTACTTGTCTGTCTTTTGCCCTTTTCTATGACCATGGCTCCCTTCCCACCATAGTGGCTTTTCCTAAGCTGTGTCTCCACATTTCTTAACTTCTCTGAAGCGACCTCTTATTTACATTTAATTGTGGAGTTTGTTCAGCCAGTCTTCATATCAATTTCTGGGGTATTTAGGATGATTTGATACTTATTTAGCTGTGTTCGTGGGACAGGACAAGCCTAAGGTCCTCCTACTCTGCCACAATCTTCCCTTCCCTACAGGTTTATTTTGAATTCTCAATTTTATTCAATTACTTTGTGTAATTATCCTTATGCTAGTATGCTATTGCTTTGATTACAGTAGCTTTATAATAAGTTTTGAAATCCAGAATTGTGACTCCTTTTTGTTCTCCCTCTTTGAGATGGTTTTGGTTTTTCAGGATCTTTTGCAGTTCCATATGGATTTTAGGATTAGCTTTTACATTTTTGCAAAACTGCAGTTAGGATTTTGATAAAGGAACACATTGAATTTCTTGAGAACCGTGGGTATTACTACCCTCTTAACAAAATTAAGTCTTCCAGGTCATTAGCTCAGATTATCTTTTATTTATTTGGTCTTGTAAAAATTCTTTCAACAATGTTTTGTTGTTTTGATGTGCAAGTCTCAAACCTCCTTTGTGAAACTTATTCCTGAGTATTTTATTCTTTTTGGTCTTGTAAATGGAATTTTTCTTGATTTCACCTTGGATTGTTAATTTCTAGTGTGTAGAAATACAAATTATCATTAGAACCAAATTAATAGACATTTCTCAGTACCCTGGCATATGGCTGATATATACTTAAAATCATGGAAGAATTTTGTCACACACTGTTAGCAAACCGCCACCTTAACTGATGTGTTGTACACATTTATTTTGAGGAGTGAAATGGGAAATATATTTTACGTGTAAAATCATACTTTATTATCAAACTCTACAAATGATATTGATTTGACATATTTCATGCGGACTATGTCAAACTATTCAAAAGAGTCTGGACACATATTTGCATGCATTTACCAAACTAATGAATGGTGAATCAAATGGAATTTTATGTCAAATAGGGTTTTTTTTTCCTTCACCGAATTATTTAAATTTTTCATTTTTCAATGAAAAATGGTAATTGGTAAGTTTTGGTAAGTTTTGCAAAAGTAACACTTCAAAAAATATTTAAGTTTGATATTTGAGTGATAGGGTAGAATATAAAGAACTCTTATATAAGGAAAACATGAAAATCATTTCTAAAGAATGGTTTGGAAATTTATCTAAAAGAAGCATTTTTCCATTTGTTATATGTAATTCAGGCATATATAACACTCTCAGAAAAAAACGAGAGCAATCAGGAAAAAAATCCCCTTAAAATGCTATAAATAATTTCAGTTTGTCTCCAGTTACTTTTAAACACATACTTTTGCAACAAAAATTTTCAATATTGCTGAAAATAGCCTATCAAACGTATATCTTCTCCCATGACAGTTTTGTAGAACACCATTATTAGTACCTATTGCTCAAGTGAGAGTTTAAAAAAACAAGACAAAACAAAAGAACAAAAACATTCTTCTGGGATGTCTTATTGCAGAATTTTTTATACTGAAAAATTAAAGTTACATTATGAGATTTTTAGATTTAAATGTAGAATATTATGATTTGTAGTACATATATTCTCTTTTAAATGTCTTACATATATTTTTTTGTTATTATATTTCTGTAAATAACTGCATTGGTACCAAAAGAATTTATCTTTGTCTTGATTATTCACCATAAAACAGGACCCACACAGCCAAGATATATGCTTAAGGTTATTTAATAACTGTTAAAGAGACAATTTCGATACATAAATCTGGAATGCCATCTATCAACCTAATGAAAAGAAATATTATTATCTTGCATTTTCTTTTTCTGTTATTGATTTGTGGTGCCCCAAGACCATTTTAAAAATGATCAGTGTAGTCCTTATCTGTCATGGAAACAAATTCATTCCTTGGGTGGCTGAGCAACATGAGGGGAAATAAATTTCTCAGAAATGTATCCCCTGAAGGTTGCTATCCATTATTGTTACAAGTTTGCAATGGAAATGGCTTTATTGCTACATAAAGAATATGATAAAATTTAAAGCCTGTGAATGATTATTAGAAAACAAATATAATACATATTTAATATATTACTGACAATATATCACCACCTATGATACATTTATTTATTTAAACCATAATTTGAGTATATCAGGACAAATGTGGAAAAATTCAAATCTGAATGTTAATCCAAAGAGTAATAAAAATGAAAAATGAATACCTGTAGGGAATTGGGAATTAAAATATTCTATTTCCAACATAGAACTCTTAACGTTTTCTGCTTGGATGGCAAATATGAGCTCAGTAGATCACATTTCATCATATCAGTGTTTCACTTTACATCTTGGACATTGTACCTAGTCTGAACTTTCGTAAGGTTTCAAGAGTTCGTAAGATTATTCCACTAGAAAAATAAAGCAGAAGTTAATGGAATTAATCTGTCACATGAGTTTAGCCGTGTTATCTCAGCCAACTGTTACAACACATAGGCTGGAAAGAGCCACACCACATAAGTTGGATTATATTATTTTTATTATTTTAAAATGTCTTTCTGTTTATAGGTCTATACATAGGTAAACACATATTTTTACTTAAAAGAAGAATAAGTATTTTCAGCTGTGTATGATATATCTGCAAGGATATTAAAGTTTCCATATTTTTATAAAAGCAAATAACTGGAATACCTTTAGTGTTCTGCTAACTGTACTAATTATCATTCTCTGTGTATACAGAGATTTTTCATAATTTTAAATTGCTCTTATATATAATATTTAAATTTTTTTCTCCAATGGCTTTTCTTGTATGATTAAAATAAGCAAAGCTCAGTATTTGGGTTTATTATACTTAGTGCCTACCTGTTTTTGTAATATCTACCTGTCTTTGTAATATCTTGTTTTCTTGAAAACATGATTCTTAGAAGTCTGCAAATAGAAAGTTTCATTAGAATAAACAAAGTGAAGAAAATAGCACAGTATTACAAAGCTACTGTAGTAATCGATACGTAAAGTTCTCCATAAATGCAGTTCTCCACATTAGCATTCAGGTTTCTAAACTCAGATGTAAATCCATATTTGATATCTTGATGCCAAAAATAGCTAACACTTGAGTTTTGTTTTAGATCTATCTGATGTATCACATTTAAAATTTCTCCATTAGAGATTAATCTAGTTAAAAATATGGCTATTCTAAGTCCTCGTATTTTTTAATACCTAGTTTCAGTGATCCACTGAAAAGCCAACACCTTTAAACTGATAGGAAACACACTGTATTGTCTAAAATTCCAAGTGCTGCTTTGACATCTTTGAACCCTGTCAGCAGGGTCCCAAAAGCCTAACCATGAGCATTCCCCTGCTCATACTAAATACGTGTTCCCACTGTTCCCTCCCAGTAAGAAAGGTTCCTCACCTGACTTGTTCCTCTACCAGCCAGATCAGCTGTGCTCTACCTTGTCCTCAACCTAAATTTTCCAGCCTGTGGAATTATTCAAACAAATCAGTCACATCTTCTCAAAGGAACCAGGGGACACTTCATCTTCTTGTTACTCGAGAGCCTGCTTCCACATCTCTGTTCAGTCTATTCCCAAGTGCAAATTCCATGTGGCCTTCCATGGCATGCAGTGTCCTTTTCCCCTAGACTGTGGATATAGTTGGCTGAAGAACTGCTGTCAAGTCTGACCAGTTTTGGGTTTTATGTTTAGCTCTCTGGTACTGTTTTAGTGCAGGAGATCCCTCCTTCACCATTACAGTGAATAGGAGATGATCACAATACATATATATGTGGTGAAAAGGAATAGTTTATAAAATTGTTTTTAATATCTTTATGAGATTTAAATGCCTTTAATATAAATGAAAACTTTGCTATTTTATTGTTGTTGTTCTGAGCCATTCAAAGGGAATAATGTAATTTGAGCTTATATTATAAAAATGTTATTTCCAGAATATAAAATGGATTTTAGCAAAGTGGGGTGACTGCTTTTTTAAATAATAATGTATCAACTTATATTTATTTAACTCAGCAATAAAAAGCTCTTAGACATGATGAATGAATGATGTTCTTCATACATGATTTGTAAATTTATCTAACATGGTAGCAGTAATATATGAGAATTATATTCATGTAGCTATATCTATGTGTGGTCATTATTGTTGAATGGATTCCATATAATTTGTAGGGCCTACCAGACTTACCTTAATCTTTTCTGATTTAATTATAGGCTCTCCAAATTTAATAGGACTTTTATATATTCCCTTAAGTTCAAAAAATAATAGTTTCCTTACCTGACAGTTAAATTACACTATTAGCCAATTAAATGGTGAAAACAGGGCCTTCTAAAGCACACACATTCACACATACACACACCTGGACATATATTTGCTCAAATAGGGTTGCAAAACACTGGCTTCTAGAGGTAATATTTTGTGTTTCTCCATAACCATCAAGTCAATGATTCCAGTCCTTTGTTTTCTTTTAAAATGTTAATCTTAACATGCGGCTTGGGAAAAACTGCATAATTTTTCTATACCTAAATCAATCTGTACCTATAAAAATTAATAATTATATTTTAGACATTAAAGTATTTTATATACCCTGATTCACTAAAAAAATGGAAATTTTGCTTTAAAATCCCTTCTCCAAAAGAAGTCTTCAATGTTAAAATCTAAGGTACATTGGTTTGTAACTGCTGTTTAATTATAACAAGCACTGAGCAATGACATATTAAATGGCATATAATGTTAGAGAGGCATGTAGTATAATTGTCTAAAACTCAGATATCTGGTTCTGTAACTAATTTTCTTCCTAACCATTTATATTTCTCAGGTGTAAAATTAAGTAATCTCAAATTCCTATTCAAGTCTAGAATATTGTTACTCAGCACATTTGGAAGCTGTGATAGAGAGAGAAAGACCTGGGTTGATTTTCTTTTTACAGAGGTTTATCAGAAAAAGATTCTGAGCACCTGAGCATACTTAACAAATTATGAAATCCTTTATATAATATTAATCTGAACTTAGCAATATGCAACTTATTTTTGTTAAACAGCAAACACTCATCATTGAACACTCTAAATTTTAGTCAATTAATGGGATGTATTTGCCTTTGAAGGACATATGCAGTAAAATATTTTGATGCCTAAAGAAGTAAATACAGACATTTCTGCAAAGAAGACATCCAGATGGCCAACAGACACATGAAAAAGTGCTCCACGTCACTCGGCATCAGGGAAATACAAATCAAAACCACAATGAGATATCACCTCACACCAGTCAGAATGGCTAAAATTAACAAGTCAGGAAATGACAGATGCTGGCGAGGATGTGGAGAAAGGGGAACCCTCCTACACTGTTGGTGGGAATGCAAGCTGGTGCAACCACTCTGGAAAACAGCATGGAGGTTCCTCAAAATGTTGAAAATAGAACTACCCTATGACCCAGCAATTGCACTACTGGGTATTTACCCTAAAGATACAGACGTAGTGATCCGAAGGGGCACGTGTACCCGAATGTTTATAGCAGCAATGTCAACAATAGCCAAACTATGGAAAGAACCTAGATGTCCATCAACAGATGAATGGATAAAGAAGAGGTGGTATATATACACAATGGAATACTATGCAGCCACCAAAAGAAATGAAATCTTGCCATTTGCGACGACGTGGATGGAACTAGAGGGTATCATGCTTAGTGAAATAAGTCAATCGGAGAAAGACAACTATCATATGATCTCCCTGATATGAGGACATGGAGAAGCAACATGGGGGGTTAGGGGGATAGGAGAAGAATAAATGAAACAAGATGGGATTGGGAGGGAGACAAACCATAAATGACTCTTAATCTCACAAAACAAACTGGGGGTTGCTGGGGGGAGGTGGGATTGGGAGAGGGGGAGGGGGCTATGGACATTGGGGAGGGGAGGCGAACCATAAGAGACTATGGACTGTGAAAAACAACCTGAGGGTTTTGAAGGGTCAGGGGTGGGAGGTTGGGGGAACAGGTGGTGGGTAATAGGGAGGGCACGTTTTGCATGGAGCACTGGGTGTTGTGCAAAAACAATGAATACTGTTACGCTGAAAAAAATAAATGGGAAAAAGTAAATACACATATGTATAAATTAATCGTTATGGATTTGCCATTTCTAATTTTTTATGTTTAATTTTAGAAAAATATACAGGTTTTTTGAATACTGGATAGCATCAAATCCAAAACAAATGATAGACTTGGAGACATTAAAGTTGAGTGAAGATCAGTTATTCAAATGAATAAATGATTGCACATTTATAGATAATAGATTCTTTTGATATTTTAACAGCTTTATAATCTTGAAGCTCATTTTATTAATTATACTTGGTGAAAATTTAAATAATGCATATTAGGTATATTAACCCATCTCAAATGTATATATGTTAATTTCATAAAAACAGAAAAATTTCAACCTGAATGTGTGAAATTCATTGACAGAGTTGTGTTTAATATTTGTTTGTTAGAATTTCATAGATAAAGCCTTAATTGTTTTCCTTTAATAATAAGCACCAGAATTTTCCCATACATATGAAGCATTGGGAATGGGTTGTAAAAGTTAACTAGAGAATGTTGAGTTTTTTTCTGACTTACAAATGAGGAGAGCCCAAAGACAATTTAATCAAACACCTTCAAACAAACAACTGCTCTCAGTGGAGTTTACCAGAAGACATTTGTATAGCTAAAGGAAAAAAGACTATAGCAAATATTAAATCTAAAAGTGGCAGAAACTGCAAATTATTTGGCATATCTGTTTCTGACACAAATAGTTAATTTAATTTTCTTTTATCTATTACAGTAAAAGTGCTTTCTTTAATCTTCTTAAGTCTCCCGTAAGCATATTAAACTATGAGCCAGAAGAGTCATGTTCAAGGTCTTACAGTAGCATTATGACTCTGAGTAATTCACTCAGACTGTTTTAGCTTCAGTTTTACTTTCTAGTTTTATGATAAAGTAATTATAATAATAATTGTTCTTGTGGGGGTTATTGTAAGAGTACATAATTATTTGCTTGAAAGTACATTGTAAATCTAAGCACTATGTCAATATTAATAATTAGTTTAGAACTACACCTTACAATGCTAATGAGTTTTGATCAGTTTGGGCAAATGAGTGGGCAAAAGATAAGATAGGCTAATTATATCTATGGAAGTGGGAGTACAATGCTATCATACTTAGGACTGTACATTTAGTGAAGAAATTCTCTCTTTCTCAACACAGAACTAAAACTGAACCTCAAGTTGTGTGGCCCTTAAGGAACTTAAAAAAAAAAAGAATCTTTCACAAAGCAGTTCTTATTTTTGAATGATCTTCCTTTTGAAGGTATTGGGGCCAAAGAGTGTGCTTTCTGATCAAGTCAAGTACAATTTTTGTTTTCCCATATTCTGGCTTCAGTACTTCATGGTTGTATAAACTTCAGTAGGTTAATTCAGTCTCTAAGCTTCAGTTTCTTCTCTATGGATAGTAATGCCAACTGCCACTGTTAAGTTGAAAGAACAGTACTCAATAGGGCACAGTCATTAAGCATTTTTCTTTTCTTCCCACATATATTGATGACCTTGGTGAGTTAGTTATTGGTCTCTCCTAGCATGAATCTCAAAGTCCCATGACTTTGTAGTCACTCTCTGATTAAAAAAAAAAAAGAAAAAAAAAGTCCTGAGTGCATTTCGAATCAAAAAAATGTTTGCTCTTATTTCGTTAAAATGTCGGTGCATTTAAACAATTCAAATTCCAACCTTAACTTGAGGTTAAAACACCTGCCCTCTCACACCTTGAGTATTTTGCAGGATGAAAACCAACAATAGTGAAGGCAGGTATGGTCAGCTTCTTGATTTACTGTTCTGCTCATTTTCCTCTTCTTTCTATCCTATAATATTTCATCTCCTCACTTGTTAGTTTGCTTCTGGCTCCTCTAGTATTAGAGTGGGTCCAGGGAGAGAGGAGATGTGAGGCGAACGTGATAACCACTACACTACGGAAACGCTTGGGGGGAGAGAGGAGATGTGAAGGCATAAGAATGCCTTCTTATGAAATGGCATTTGTGTTTTCTAAGCTCGGTAGATGTGGAATTTTAATTTTTGCCTTGGGTATTTTGATTTCTCAGAGGTTCCCTCTTTGTGAACCTCTAACCGTATTCCCTCTTTGAGCTCCTGGTTATCCCCTTCTACTTGACCTCTCTTATCTTTGTTCATGGCTTTATTTTTCTTCAAAGTACTTTTTCACAGTTTGACATATTTATTTATTGTCTGTCTTCCCTCAGTAGAATATGAGATTTTTGAAGTCAGAGATTACCTGTTTTATTTTTATTGTATCTTCTGTGCCTAAAAATATGTAGTAGACATTCAGTAAACTTTTTTTTTTTTTTGAGGAATGAGTAAATGAACATTTGGAGGGAGATCCCTTATAGTGCAGTCTAGTTGTGTCTTTATTTGTTGTGATCCAAAATAAACTCTTATTGGCTCCTGTCAAAATACCCACAGTAAGTTCCCCTGAAACACTGTGGCTGACAAGTGAAAGTGCAGTGACTTCCCAACTCATCCCTCTATACTCTTGGGGACAACTAAATAACCACAAACTCATATATTTGGAACTTTTTAGAGATCAGTCTGTTACTGTCTCAATATTTCATGAAGGACAAAGCTAAGTTCCCTGAGTCTTAATATAACCTCTACCTGTCTTAAAATGAGGAGGAAGTACCTCTTTTTGCACAGGAAATCCATGCCTCTTTACCACCTCCAAAGAAATTTCCTCCAGGGACACCTGGATGGCTTAGTCATTAAACATCTGCCTTTGACTCAGGTCAAGATCCCAGGGTCCTGGGATAGAGCCCTGCACTGAGCCCTCATTGGGCTCCCTGCTCAGCGGGAAGCATGCTTCTTCCTTCTCCCATTCTCCCTGCTTGTGTTCCCTCTCTCACTATGTCTCTCTGTGTCAAATAATTAAAAATCTTTGATTAAAAAAATTCTTTCTGAAACTCCTATCAATAATACTGACTTGGATGTTGAACTTAGATTTGCAGAACTGTATGTCAGACACCCCTCTGCATACACTGTAGGTCAAGCAGTTTGCTTCAGACCTATAGCTTTGCTCTTTTGCCATCAGGGTCTCAGTCAAATTTGAGACAAGATTAGTTCTATTTTGGAATCCTATTACATCTGCCTTGAAAAGCTATTGTAAATGTATAATGAGATAAGGTAAATCAATCATTTAACAAAATGTGTAACATAAAACAAATATTTATTTTCTGCATTGTCTTCCCTAAAGTCATTTCTTGGTGTTCCTACTAAAATAATAGGATCCTAGCCCATAATTACATTTCCTTGGAAATTTTAAGCACAGAAAAAAGTAAAGGGCTAATAAATTCCCTTGAAAATCTGAAGAAGGAAAAACAGTGTACAAGAAAAAAAGCCCAAAGTCATCATGAATATGTCACATATAAGTTAGAGTTACAGTATTTATTTTTTCCTGACAGAAGTATATCACCTCCTGTTGCTAATTTTTAAATTTCCCTTTAGAGGTACAAGCTAAGCAATTTTAAATTGTCAGACACACATAAATTACTGACTTATTTTAGCAGCAAGGGCTATTTTCTGGTATCCAGTCATTAGATCTGAAATACATTTTATAGCAAAGTATAAGATTAAATAGTTTCACCTCTAAATGTAGTATGCATATGATTCCTGTATCCTCCTTAAAAATTAAGTTTCACGTTTAGCAGAGAGTGAAATCCGTCATTGACAAAGCATTGCAGGTGAGCTCATTCTCCTGTTACCTTGATGTATGGAATTATTCCCTCAGGTTCAGATCTAATCAAATGTGACCACAATTCATGTAATACTTTCCTCCAGATCTGTGCAGCCTTAACAGTATTACCAACTAATGAATTCTTCTACAGAGATACCTATAGTAAAAACCTTCTGTAATCAAGTAATTCTTCAGTGAATTAGATTTTATTCTGAGGTTAGGAGTAGTTTTATTGGAGTTATCAATACTTTGGAAACTTGGCAAATTACCTGGGTATGATAAGGTATAATGAAAGATGAATTTAAAAATTTCCCCCAAAGCTGTGAACATTTACAAAGACTTGAAATAAATAATTTGCATTAAAACAAAAATGCAATATCACTTAAGTTCTTTGGATATACCCTTTTGGAAATCTCATGTTTGAAAACATAGTCTTACAGATAAACATTGTCATATGAATCCTGTATCCAAAATGACTTTATGACAAACGTACTCTTAAGGTATCCCAATTCCATGTGTTTTGAGCATGTACTTGAAGACCTGAGACGAACACCTTCATAAGGAGGTCAAGCAAATAGTTATCAAACTTCTTTCACTCCCATGTTTATTAAAAACAGTGCATCCAAGGAAGATTTTTATGAGTCTTGACAGTACTTCTATATCATTGAATTACATTAGGCCACAAAATGTCTCATAGTGCACATTCTTTCAACTTCCTTGGTGTCTTTGTGAAGGCTTAGTTAAGTCAAGTTTCAAATATCTGTCCCAACCCTTCCAAAACTGGGCAATCTGCTCACCCTAATCTGGTAATTTGGGATTCAAAGTATGGGTGTGAGGCCAGCTTTTTATACTCCATAAAGAAATCTTTTTTATTATTTTGCTTTATAATTCCCAAGATTCAGAACTGTGGTAGAGAAGGTTATCAATATTTTAAAAATTAATTGTGGATATCAAATAGCTACCCCACCTTCATAGGTCTGTCATATTGACGTAATATTAATTAGGACACAGAACTCAGCCTTGACATCCATTTCTAAAAGAGATCGAAATACATCAGGAAATTTGTGATTTTCTCTGTTTTTTTTTTTTTTTTTTAATATTTATTTGACAGAGAGAAATCACAACTAGGCAGAGAGGCAGGCAGAGAGAGAGGAGGAAGCAGGCTCCCCGCAGAGCAGAGAGCCCGATGTGGGGCTCTATCCCAGGACCCTGGGATCATGACCTGAGCAGAAGGCAGAGGCTTTAACCCACTGAGCCACCCAGGTGCCCCTCTCTGGTTTTTACAGAAGACCAAAGTATCGTAAGGTCATGGTAAAAGAAGATGTTGCACGGATCATACAGTAATTTCTTAGTTTTTTTTTTTTAACTTGTCCTTCTTTTTCTCTAGTACTTTTATTTTTATACTTCTTATGCAGATAAAATACATATAAAATTTATCATTAAGGATACATGATTGCCTCAGTCCAAAGAGTGTGCAACTCTTGATCTCAGGGTTGTGAGTTCAAGTCCCATGTTGGGTGTGAAGCGTATTTAAAATATTTTTTAAAAATATTAACAACTTAAAAATAAAATTTATCATTAGTGTCTTTTAGTACATTTATAGTGTACTGTTGTCCAACCAGTATCTGATTCCAGAACATTTTCCTCATCCCTGTAGAAGCCGCATGCCCATTTTAGAGTCAATTCCCATTTTCCTTTCCCCTTAACTCCTGGCAACTAATAATCTTTTTCTCTTTATGAAATTGCCTGTTCTGGGTATTTCATAATGGAGTCATACAATATATGGCCTTTTGTTTCTGGCTTCTTTCATTTAGTTTATTGTTTTCAGTGTTCTTTAAGCTGTATTATGTATTAGTATTTTATTCTTTATGACTGACTATTCCATTGAATGTATATATTGTTGGGTGTGTCTAAACACAAACACTTTTATCCATTTGTTAATTAATGGACACTTGGATTGGGGTTGTTTCTATCTTTTGGCAATTATGAATAGAACTTCTATGAACGTTTTTGTGCAAATTTTGTTTGAACACTGGATTTCACATCTTTCGGATACATTCCCAGGAATGGAATGTCTGGGTCAAAGGTAATTCTATATTTAACTTACTGAGAAACTGTCAAGCTATATTCCATAGCAGCTATACCACCGTACATTCCTATCAGCAGCAGACACGGGTTCTAATTTCTCCATTTTTCCTTACCAGCATTTGTTATTTTCCATTTTTGTTTTTTTGTTTTTTTAATTAAAGTCATCCTATATGAAGCAGTAGTTAATTTTGGCTTTGATTTGCCCTTCCAAATGGCAAATAATGTTGAGCTTGTTGACCATTTGTAAATCATCCTTGGAAATGTTTGTTCAAGTCCCTTACCCATTTTTTAAAATTTAAATTTTAATTTTGTATTAACATAATGTATTATTTGCTTCAGGTATACAGGTCTGTGAATCATCAATCTTACATAATTCATAGCACTCACCATAGCACATACCCTCCATAATGTCTATAGCCCGGCCACCCTATTCCCCTCCTCCGCCCCTGCAACCCTCAGTTTGTTTCCTGAAATTAAGAGTCTTTTATGGTTTGTCTTCTTCCCTAGTCCTATCTTGTTTCATTTTTTTCCCTCCCCGTCTGCCATGACCCCTACCTTGCCTCTCAAATTCCTCCTATCAGAGAGATCATATGATAACTGTCTTTCTCTGATTAACTTATTTTGCTTTGCATAATACCCTCTAGTTCAATCTATGTCATCATAAATGGCAAGATTTTTTTTTAAGATTTTTATTTATTTATTTGACAGAGATCACAAGTAGGCAGAGAGGCAGTCAGAGAGAGAGGGAAGCAGGTTCCATGGGATCATGACCTGAACCGAAGGCAGAAGCTTTAACCCACTGAGCCACCCAGGTGCCCCAGATATTGGTTTTTTGATGGCTGCATAATATTCGATTGTACATATATACCACATCTTCTTTATCCATTCATCTGTTGATGGACATCTAGGTTCTTTCCATAGTTTGTCTCTTGTCCATTTTTATTTTTTAAAAGATTTTATTTATTTATTTGACAGACAGATCACAAGTAGGCAGAGAGGCAGGAAGAGAGAGAAGAGGAAGCAGGCTCCCCGCTGAGCAGAGAGCCCTATGTGGGGCTCAATCCCAGGACTCTGGGACCATGACCTGAGCCAAAGGCAGAGGCTTTAACCCACTGAGCCATCCAGGCGCTCCCCCTTGTCCATTTTTAAATTGAGTTGTCTTTCTGTTAAGGTGTAAGTGCTTTTTCTATATTATGGATAAAAGATCCTTTTTTTTTTTTTAAAGATTTTATTTATTTATTTGACAGAGAGAGACACAGTGAGAGAGGGAACACAAGCAGGGGGAGTGGGAGATGGAGAACCAGACTTCCCTCAGAGAAGGGAGCCTGATTCAGAGCTCGATCCCGGGACCTGGGGATCATGACCTGAGCCGAAGGCAGACGTTTAAATGACTGAACCACCCAGGCACCCTGGATTCAAGGTCCTTATTGGATATATAGTTTGCAAATTTTTTCATCCATTCTTTGTGTTGTGTTGTCTTTTCACATTCTTTTTTTTTTAAATTTTTTATTTTTATTTTTTTTCCCATTTTATTTATTTTTTTCAGCGTAACAGTATTCATTGTTTTTGCACAACACCCAGTGCTCCATGCAAAGCGTGCCCTCACTATTACCCACCACCTGTTCCCCTAACCTCCCAACCCTGACCCTTCAAAACCCTCAGGTTGTTTTTCACAGTCCATAGGTCTTTTCACATTCTTGATAGTGCCCTTTGATCTTTTTCTTTTAATCTTGCCTTCTATGGTTTCTTCCTCTACTGTTTTCTAGGGTCAACTAAATTCCTCTCTCATGGATGAGCAGTTCTTCCGCACTTCGTCTAACTAAGACATTTTTCTGAGTACAATCAGTCTTTAGGGGCTCAGGCTTAATTAGGAATAGTGTACTCTCTCAATAAAAACAGATATCCATAAAGAAAAGTTTTATACTAGCAACTTAGAAAAGAAAGTGTTTTTTAAGTTTTGTTTGTGAACAAAAGTCTCATGTACAGATAAATGATTGTTTTCTTTTACACAAAGTAGTAAGTTTTGCTACTGTAAGACAGTCATTCCTAGCAAAATAGTTGGATGTAATGGTTGTGAATTTTAAAGAATTGGTGATTTGTCCTGGGAGCATTATCAACCTTGCATAGGCATCCACATATAATCTTTGTATGGTCAACACTATGGAGAAATCCTCTCTGTAGAAGAGTAGGCTTATAGAGAGGTGTGAATGTGGTGTGAATTAATGGATACTTGGACACTAAAAACAGGAGTGAATTAAAAATGTATATTAACTTGTATATTAACTCCAAACCAGGATAAATAATAAAACAAAAAAACATGTTGACTTTATGATTCAAGTTGGAAGCTTGCGTAGACCTCTTTTACTATCAAGATATTTCCTCTAGTTTCAGAATACATTTAGGTTCATCTTATCCCTGTGTTATAAATATAAAAAACAATTCTTTTTGACCAGTGTCTTTAATTTAACATCATCTGTCTCTCATAACTGACTTGATGGTAGTACCTAAGAACAGACATCTGATATCTTTTTAAAACAGTGACAAAACAGTAAATGCAAATATAAACTCACCATTTCCTTAAGGATCACGTTTTCAGAGGTTTCATATTTGCATTTAGTTAGATAACCACTCTCTGGGGAAAGATTTCTTTACTCTTATTAACTTATTTTATTGAATATGGTAATTGCATTAGATATAGAAGAATGTCTTAAGTGTAATATATAAGTTGAATTTTAGCACCAGTAGGAGATTCTGCTGTACACACTTGGATCGTACAAAACTGTAATCAGATTTATGTAGCTGTAGACTTTCTGCAGTTAAACACACACATACACATAGTCCAATATAGTAGGTTGAATGGAGATACTCAAAAAGATTTATCTAAGTATTAATTTCTTAAAATGAATGTGACCTTACTTGAAATAACAGTCTTTGCAGATGTAATTAACCAAAGAATCTTGAGGTGAAATCACTCTATGCCTGGGTGGGTCGAAAATCCAGCACAGGTATCCTTACAAGAGTGAGTCAGAGATAGATTATACAGACAGGAAGAGGAGACACAGAGAAGAACGTGATATAAAGATAGTTGAAGAGATTACAATAATGTGTCTGCCAGTCAGGGAATGCCAATGATTGCTGGTAGCCACCAGAGCCGGGAGAGACAAAAAAAAAAGTATTTGCCTCTACATAATTTAAAGGGAATGTAACCCTGCTGGTACCTTGATTTCAGACTTTTTGCCTCTATAACTGTGACAAAATTAATTTCTCTTGTTTTAAAACCACTAAGTTTTGGGATAGTTCATTATGATGGCCCTAGGGAACTAATATTAGATTTTGGTACTAGGGAGTGGAGAGCTACTGTAAAAATTACTTAAAAATATGGAAGTGGAGTTCAGTGGGTAGAGGGTGGAAGAATTTTTAAATATATAACAGAGAAAAACCTAGATTTCCTTAAAAAGGCTATTGGTAGAAATGTGGCCACTAGAAGATGCTTCTGGTGAGACCTCAGACAGAAATAAGACCTCATCATGTTATTGGAAACTGGAGAAGTATTCCCTGTCATTAAGTGGTTGAAAACTTGGCTTAATAGTTTTCTGTTGGATGGAAAGCAGACCTTGGCAGCAATAAACTTGGGTATTAAGCTGCAGCGATTACCATGCAAAGTATAAGAGGTGTGGCCTGGGTTTTCCTTCTTATATTTGGCAAAATGTAAGAGGAAAGAGATAAATTAAGGAAAGAGCTGTTAAGCAATATGGAACCAGAACTTGAGTTTTGGGGGAGCTCCTAGCCTATTGAGATTGCAAAGGATGCTAATAGTAGGCGATTTACTAGTAGCAAAGCATGTTCAGGAGAGAGGTTCGAGGTTCAGTTTTGTTGATTAATCGGTTGTGTATAAGATCATGGATCCAATTAACCTTCTCAGCAGAAGTCAGGAATAGATAAAGGATTATCCAGGAAGGATCTGTGGAGAACCCTCTTGTCTAATGCTGTAGATCCCTTTGACATACATGAGAAATAGGCAAGGTTTTTGAGACTGCCATGCTAACAGAAACACTACCAGCTTGGACAGAAGAGGATAGATACAGGATGAAATAAAGGATGGCTGTTGGACTTCCGAGGTTCTTCAGGTAGGCAGTAGACTGATAGATATCAGCGGCAGCAAATATATGCTACCTTTCAAGAAAAGGAAGAATGACTCCAAGGGGAGAGTCGCAGAGACAGAGGCCAGAGAGATGGGTGCAGAGGAAAACAGGGACACTGAAATTGCCAGAGACTATGGGTAAACATGTTTCTATTATTTTAAACAATAAATAAATAATAAATAAATAAATAAACAATAAATAAACAAACTACCAAGTGTGTAGTAGTTTGTTATGGTAGCCCTAAGAAACAAATGCATTCACATTTTCTGAAATTTGCAGGTATAATGTGCATCCTGTTTTAGGTAATCATCTTTTCTAACAGAATGTGTCTGGAATTATCTGTCTGTCTGTCTCTCTTCTTTTCTTACATACATGTCAAAGCTACACAGAAGCAAAGTGGAGTAGAAGATAGAATACCATAATGGAAATCACATTGGGATTTGATTCAAACTAGGTTTAAAGTCTACTCCACTAACTATGACATTGAGCAACTGAATTAACCTCTCTGAATCTACTTTCTTTAACTGGTGTAATTTGGCAATAATAAAGTTGACAAGAGAATTAAAATAGAAAAAAAATATAAATTGGCAGGCATGGGGCATGTTAATTTTCCTCTTTTCCTATATCCTAGTAGGAATATTATAAATAAGCAATAGGAGGAGTAGCCCTATAATCATGAATTAATGCATGCAAATTTTGAACGTCGAGAATGATTTTAATTCACATGACAATTTGTAAGAGACTTCCCAGAAAGTTGTATTTTTTGCAGTCATTGTAAAGCCTGCTATTATATAGATGCATATCTTTATGGCCCCAGGGAATTCAGTTAAGGATTTCACCCCCCAAAGGCTACTTCTTAAACTTATATGTACAAAAATGTTTGATGGTCAGAGGGGAAAAAAATCAAAAACAAAACCTCAATCAATGGTAAGAGATAGGCTATACCTGCTATAGTCTTGGAGTTTCTGCTACTTTTTTAGTTCTGTCATATCTGATCCTAATTATTAAAACATACTGATAAGTTTATGGGTTCCTAAAGTGATCTTAATGATAGATAAATGTCTGTATTTATACTCTGTTCTCACATTTGAGGTTTTATTTCTGACATTTATAGGGGACATATGCAGAGATTTTCATCTCTCTTGAATGAAGTCCTCATTAGCCTCACATGAAGCATGATAAGAATGCTTTGAAAAGTTGTATCTATTTGTATCCATTGCTTCTAAAATGTTCATCATCACTAGCCATCAGGGAGATTCAAATTAAAACCACATTGAGATACCACCTCATACCAGTTAGAATGGCCAAAATTAGCAAGACAGGAAATGACATGTGTTGGAGAGGATGTGGAGAAAGGGGAACCCTCTTACACTGTTGGTGGGAATGCAAGTTGGTGCAGCCACTTTGGAGAACAGTGTGGAGATTCCTCAAGAAATTAAAAATAGAGCTTCCCTATAACCCTGAAGTTGCACTACTGGGTATTTACTCCAACTTTAATGTTCTGATCTTGAACATGTACCAGAATTCTGGTTCACAAATTGATTTATCACTTAGAGTTATAATAAAAGCTCAAATAAATGTGAAGTTATCATGCAATACAATTTCCTGAAGGGTAAGGATGAGATTTCTTCTACTTTATACAATGTCTTTTAAATATTACTGTTTTCACTTAGAGGTCTTCCTAAAAAGTTGACCACATTCTCTCCTTGTCCTAGAGATCTCAACAACAGTTGCTCATTAGAGTCAGAATGTTTGGAGTTGGAATGTGGGTGTTAAAATAAAAAGTTAAGTGGTGGAAATTTTCTAGCGTATTCAAGAGTAAAAAGAATAAGGTGATGTGCTTACAGATGATCATCACTAGCCTAACAATGAACTTACAGGCAATCTTGTTTTATCTGTACTTCTACCCAACCTTGGATTTTGTTGAACCAATCCAAGTCATCAGATAATTTCACCTGTAAATATTTTACATAAATATTTTGGATAGAAACTATTTTTAAACATAATCATAACATCCCTTATCATACCCAAAGTAACACTGAGTCTTTAATATCATCAAATATAAGTGCACACATTCCTCCAAATATTTAGTAATATAATTTTGTATGATGTCTTTAAATTAAAATCCAAAAGCATTTATTCATTGTAATTGGAAGACATATTTTAAGACATCTTTTCTATAAGATCCCCTTTTCTTCTTTGTTTTCTTTGCTAGTTATTGTAGAAATGCTTTGATATGGTACCTCCTAGCCACAGGTAGTTATTTAAATTTTAATAATTAAAATTTAATAAGAATTTAACATAGAATTAAATAAAATTTAAAATGTCTACTCAATATATTCCAATTGCTTAATAACCTAATATAGCTACTGTATTAAATAATGTAGATATAGGGCAATTCCACTGTTATCAAAAGTTGTATTGGAATGTTCTTCTCCACAGTTTCCCTCAGTAAAGTGTTGGTGGTGGTGGTGTTGTTTTTACACTTTTACATGTCATTTGACATATTCTGGCACCTGTATTTCCTATAAATTGATAATTACATCTAAGAGTCTTATTGGATTTATGTCCAATATTTTGCCAAAACTATATAAGTATTGTGCACTTAAATCAGGAGGTACATAAAATCCAATGGTCTTTTTTTATGATGTTAGTAGCCACTGATGATCATTACCTATTTTTAGTAAAATGATGTATTTTAGTTACTCTGTAACTTCCATATTTTTTTTTCTTTCCATGTCATTATTACCTCTAAGCATGATATGTTTATTGCAAGTGGTGCTGCTTATTTTTTAGGTTTTTATCTTAGCCTCTAGTATTCTGGACTGCTGTCATCTGGGACAAAATTTGGCCAGTGATCTACCATTGTCGTAAATCTGAGTCAAGTCCACATTTTGTAGTCTTTGAATCAAGATAATAGTCTACCTTTCTGGATTGAAAATTACTTTCTTACTTTCTGTTCTTTATACAATAAAATCTCTCCTGGAAGTTTTATCCTTTGAAGACATTAAATACATGTATCTAATACTGATTCTTTCAAGCTTCACTAAAACTATTTTAAAGGATTATTTTTCAAAGACATAGACCCCAAAAAACAGGAGAGAAAACAATTGCAACTGTCTTTTGGAAATTAGAAGGTGGATGTACAAGGCCTACTTACCTAACGTTAACCTGGAAATAGGAAAAGGAGCCAAAAACTAAAAATTTGACAAAACTCAGGAACTAGGAGTGAAGCAGTGTGCTTTTAAGGAAGATCTGATGGTTAAAAAACTGAATTCCTATATGTCATTTGCAAATAGAGAAGACATTTATCTGATATAGATAAAGGGCTAGTATCTAAAATCTGTAAAGAACTTATCAAACTCAACACCCAAAGAACAAATAATCCAATCAAGAAAGGGACAAAAGACATGAACAGACATATCTCCAAAGAAGACATCCAAACGGCCAACAGACACATGAAAAAGTGCTCAACATCACTCAGCATCAGGGAAATAAAAATCAAAACCATAAGGAGATACCACCTCACCCAAGTCAGAATGGCTAAATTTAACACGTGAGGAAACAACAGATGTTGGTGAGGATGCAGAGAAAGGGGAACCCTCCTACACTGTTGGTGGGGATGCAAGCTGGTGCAGCCACTATGGAAAAGAGTATGGAGATTCCTCACAAAGTTGAAAATAGAGCTACCCTACAACTCAGAAATTGCACCACTGACTATTTGCCACAAAGATGCAAATGTAATGATGCAAAGAAGCAACTGCACTCCTATGTTTATAGCAGCAACATCCACAATAGCCAAACTATGGAAAGATCCCAGATGTCCATCAACAGATGAATGGATAAAGAAGATGTGGTATGTGTACACACGCGCGCACACACACACACACACACACAAACACACACATACAGGAATATTATGCATCCATCAAAAATGAAATCTTGCCATTGGCAACAATGTTGTTCTAAGTAAAATAAGTCAATCAGAGAAAGACAATTATCATATTATCTCATTGATTTGTGGAATTTAAGAAACAAGGCAGAGGATCATAGGGGAAGAGAGGAAAAAATGAAGGCGAAACCAGAGTGGGAGACAAACTATAAGAGACTCTAAACCATAGGAAACAAACTGGGGTTGCTGGAAGGGAAGGGGATAGGGGCGATGGGCTATCTGGGTGATGGGCATTGAGGAGGGTATGTGTTGTAATGAGCATTGGGTATTAGATAAGATTAATGAATCACTGATGTGTACCCATGAAGCAAATAATATATGTTAATTAAAAAACAAAACAAAACAAGATAAAACCAATTCCTAGAACCTCTTCCATTCCATTAGATTGTTTTTCTTTTACTTTGATAGTGCTCCAGAGATTTGTTTGCTAGCAAAGAGTAAATTGTTCTTGGACTGGACTGTTGAGAGTGAATGTATAGTATTATAAAGAGAAGAGTGAATAGACCACATGCATATAAATGCCAAGGTTTTTTTCTCTTCATTTGGCTCCTAGGATGTGGACATCCAGACTTCTCTGACAGGAGACTAGAATATCTATCTCTGGGAAATTTGCCTTCTTATAAAATAGAAAACAAAAAGCTTGACATCCAGGATTTTGTAATAATTGTCCAGATCTCCTCCAGTGAGGAGGTTTGCTAGTCCATACCAGATGCTCAGACCTTCCAATTTGCTTTTGAGCACCCCCTTCCTGCCATTCTTAATTATGAGTAAGCAAATAAATTATGAGGTATCTTGAGGGAAAGTTTAAAAGGGGAGATAGAAATAGAAATAAAAGAAAAAACAACTTAGAGGGAACAAATATGATGCAGAAATAAAAAAGGTAATATCCTAACAGTGATCATAGAGACTATTTTTTTTTTAATTTTTTTTTTCCATTTTATTTATTTTTTCAGTGTAACAGTATTCATTCTTTTTGCACAACACCCAGTGCTCCATGCAAAACCTGAGGGGGAGCGGGCCATAGAGACTATTTTTAAGACAAAAATAAGATGATATGAAGAGAAATAGTCAAAGAATATCATAAAATTTAAAAAATGATCACAGGGGAAAAAGTACTTCTGTAAGTGTTATAAAGTTGAGGAAATCTCCCAGAGATTAAAACAAAAAGACTTAAAAAAAAAAGAAGAAGAAAAATAAAGGGAAAGCATAACAAACTAGAAGACCAGTAAAAGTCTGGGATTTTTCAAAAGCAAGACTGGAAGCAAGAAATAATATAATATAATATCTTCAAATAGCTGAAGAAAAATAATTTATAACTGCAGTTCTATACCAGGCCCACCTCCGAAGTTTTATTTAATACATATAAGAAGAGGAAAATTTAATTTCCTGTTTCCCTTTCTCTGGAAAGTACTAGAAAATGTGTTCCATAAAAAATGGAGAATTTAACCAATAAACATGGGACAGGGGCGGGAAACAGGAGATCCAACACCCAAAAAAGACAAAGAACATCTAGAATAATGGTGAAAAGGATATCCTAGGTTGATTGTTGGGCTCTCGGCATATATGACAATTTATAAAGGTGGCTGCAGTTTGGAAAATTGGTGTTCACGTACAATGTAGAGCTTCATATTTATAGCAGTCCATCCCACAGAGTAAACTGATTGGCATAATGGATGTCAGTGAAGCTACCTCTTCTGTTGATGTGATTCACGATATTGATGATACATAGCTGGAACTGGATGAGAAGACAATAAAGAAGTATGTTACTGTCACATGTGGTTATATTAAAGCCTTGTATCTCAGCTAACATTATGATAAGACCCTCTGTTCTTCATGTATTAAAATGCAGGAAAAAAACCCACAAATATAACTAAGTATTTCTTTAAAAAAGAAAAACCTATTTATACATGCATAAAATTTCCCCCAAATTTATACCCACTTAAAGTCTCAGAATATGACCCGATTTGGAAACAGTCTTTGCAGATATTAATGTTAATTAGTTAATATGAGGTCATGCCGAATTAGGAAGACTCTACATCCAGTGACTGTTTTCCTTATATGAAGAGGAGAAGACATAAATACACATGGGAGGAAGGCAATGTGAAGACAGGGGCAGGTTGGTGTGATATGTAGGTAAAGACAAGAAATGCCAAGGATTACTGTGAACCACCAGAAGATAAAAAGAGATAGAAAGGAATCTTCCCTAGAGCCTTTAGAGGCAGCATGGTCCTGTGGATACCTTGATGTCAGAATTCTAGCCTCTAGAACTGTGAGAGAATACATTTCTATAGTATTAAGCCATCTAGTTGGTAGTAATCTACACGCAGCTAATAAATTTATTTTCTAGGGGTTCAGAATTTCAAATTTATAAGTACTGTGGTCATTTCTATAAAAGCTGGGCACTGGTCTTTTGGTATATAAGCATTTAATTCCCATTCTTTTTTTAAGGGAAAATCAAATAAGCTAATTTCATTTCAACTTATAGTTTTATAGTCACCAAAATGTAGTCTTTCCTAAGTGTGAAGGCTATAAAGTCATAATCTGTCCTTTTGATCAGACTGGTGGTGCATACTTTAAAGGAATATGGCTTCAGTGAGAATTGATTGGGGAGGATTAATTCTGACGCATTCCTCCTACCATTACTCTCAAGGCCCCTCACAACTGCCCACTACTGTATTGCCCCCTTCATTTTCTTTCGATTGAGAAGATGCAACTGATAAGACTGCTTTACCTCTAAAACTTTCCTGAAAGTTCACATTCCTTTTTTCCATTGTTCTGAGGATTTCACATTAAACACGGTCTGTCTCCTATGCTCTTAAAGTATTTTTATCTTTTAAAGAATAGAGAAAATAATCTATGAACTAACATCCCAGATGGGTCAGCATATTCACAAAGAATGAACATTTATATTATTTCCAAGAATGTATTTTTTTTTTTAAGATTTATGTACTTATTTGAGAGAGAACTAGAGAGAGAAAGGAAGAGGGTTTGGAATTCTATCAAATGCTGTAATTGGTGTCTGAAGATGTGCAAGAATGGATTTTGTTTGTTTACAGTAGGATTTAGATGTCATGGAACCAATTTGATAATATGTAATCCAGGCATAGGTGACAAAAGAACAAGAGGAAATATTCTTCTGTGGAATTGTGAAATTCCACAGATTCACATTCCCTTGACTTTCTCCCTGTGGTTCTGGCAGATATTTTTACCATGCTGATAGAGTTGTTTCCTTTCCCAGATGAATGGATTTCCTGATAGCACTTTGCCAGAAAGTCAGTTTTCCTCAACAGCCATAGTTTTGTTTTTATTGTTGTTGTTTTTCCTGAAAAAGATAAGTAAGTACACTTATGGTGAAGAAAAGAGATAAAGGAAGGTGTCATCAGTGAAATCAGTGGATCAAATGGCCATGTGGTCCACTGGTATAATTCTCTTTAGGGGCAGATGGCCCCAACAGATGCTATCTTAGGTGAAGTGTACAGGATGAAATGAGGAATGTAAATGACTATAGGCACATAGAGACACAATAGAGAAATTACAGCACACAGAAAAATTGAAAAGGGATAGCCAGAAGCATAGGAGGTTAATCAAAGGAGAAAAGTGTCATGGAAACATCAGTAAGAGAGAAATTCAAGAGAGAGTAATTAGCAGTTATTTGTTCCAGAGATCTTAAATAAGATAGTCTAAAGTTTGCCTATAGGACTTGATAATAAGGGCTATTTTGACACAACATAAGATAATAGCTAATATTGTTAATAAGAGGACTTCTGGTGTATGGAGGCAGCATATGTAGATTGCATTGGGGTAAGGAGTGAAGGGGCCAAGAGAAGAGAAAGTACAGAACAAATGTCAGCTTCCTTCAGTAATGTGTGTGTGTGTGTGTGTGTGTGTGTAAAAAGTATAGAGACACCATAGTAAAAAGATAAATAAATTGTTACTGTTGGCCTCTAGAGTGACTTATGGTATACAAGAAGGAGACAAACATGTTTAGATGTTTTAAACACAGTGTAGTAATCCTAGGACAAAGGTAGCCTGGGAGTCTTTGAGAATATGGAGAGGGGACACATAATCATCCTGAAGGGGAAACATTGGTGGTCAAGGAGAGCCTCCTCGTAGGCAGAGGTTTAAGAAATGGTCCGCCTGGACAAGGCAAACTTAGTTTCTTCCACACAATGCTGTTCTAGTCAATTTGCTTAATGTATTGTGGCAAGGTAGTTCGATAGAGTTAATTTGAATATTTCTCTCCACCTTTACTTTCTCATATCCTTTTCCTTCTTCACTCCTGCCCACCACAACCCACACTGAAATAGAAGCAGAGATTAAAGGAAATTGTCAAATTAAATATGAGAATGTGATTCTCTCCTTACATACTTTCTTCCAGAGCTGATTTTTGGAAACTACGAGAGAGTGGCCTGAGGTTAAAAGGAGAGATCATGCTGAGTAGCAACGCAGTTTAAAATGAAGAGGGAATATATTTTAGAAGGAGAATAGAGACTTCTTATTAATTAATATAACTAGTAGTATTAGTATTGTTGTTTTATTGCAGAAGACTAGGTTGGAAAGTTAGAAGGAACCAGATGATGAAATGACTTCAAGCATAAATGATCCTTAACATATCTCATATGCAACATGGCTTTTAGTATTTTGGGACACTTACAAGCCTTCTTACACATTGTGGGGTCAAGAGGAACATGGATGGATTGCCACTTGAATAAAAAAGGACTCAACTTAACCAGGAAGATACCTGTTTAAGCAGGGGCAGTAACAGGTCAATTACTGTTAGTCAAAACCTTGATGCTTTTATCTTTAAAATGGGAATGATAATATTACCTACCACAGAGTGTCTTTTAGTACATCAAATGACATAATCTAGTACATCTGCTAGAAGAGAAATGGGTGAATCCTGTTTGGAAGGAATTAATATAATCCAGACACTCTTCATATTTTTATGCTGTTTGCAGTATTTGGTAAAAATGAAAACAAAAGCTAACCCCCCTTCCCCCCCCAAAAAAACTGATTATACAAGGGACTTGACTATATAATGGAAATTAAGAGGAATAATAGAAAATAGAAACGGACCTATAATTGACTCAGATTTTGGAATTAACTAACTAGGACTTAAGAAGAATTATACTTTATATGTTCAAGAAAATATGAAGAAAATAGGTTAACATAAAGAACTTGATCAGAGAATGTGAATTTATTAAAGTAGCAAATAAAAGAAAAAGGAACGATCTAATATTAAGAATTTAGTGTAATACAAGATTAGGGAAATAGAAGGCAGGCTAATAAAGAATACTCACACTAAAGTCTGGAAAGGATAAAAAGATGCAAAATAAAGAATAGAGGGAAAAGTAATGTATGAAAAATAGTGAAAAAGTATTGTAGTTGACAAAACAATTACAGCAATCCCATTTCTGTGTATATGCCCTAAAGAAATACCTGCATACAGATAGGACCTTCAAAAGACATGCACAATGAAGTTTATATAAGAAGTATTTGTAGGGGTGCCTGGGTGGCTCAGTGGGTTAAATCCTGCTTTTGGCTCAGGTCATGATCCCAGGGTCCTGGGTTCGAGCCCCGCATCAGGCTCTCTGCTCAGCAGGGAGCCTGCTTCCCCCTCTCTCTCTGCCTGCCTCTCTGCCTGCTTGTCATCTCTGTCCGTCAAATAAATAAATAAAAAATCTTAAAAAAAAAAAGTATAGTAGTACCAAAGTGGGAATAACCCAAATGCTCATCAGTAGCATAATAGATAATACCAAACTGCATTGAAGATAAACTAAAACTACACAAAAAATAATATTTTCCAAAGACATAATTTAAGCTACATACTGTATGTCTGTATTTATATGAAGCTCAGAAACACTCATAGCTTATCTGTATCTATGTTGTTTTACACCCAAAGAGTGGTTACTTATGGTGTCCCATGGAAAAAGCAGGATCTGGGTGTGCAAAGGGACGTTTCTGGGGCCCTGGTGAAATTTTGTTTCTTGATGAGTTTGGAGTTAAATGGCAGGCTTACTTTGCAAATTTATAGAGTTTTTACATTTATGGATTGTATACTTTTCGGTAGTCTAATGTGAGTATTACCATTATGGTTAATGCTTATGATTCTGTGTAGAGTGGAATTATCAAAAGGGTTTTCTAAAATTTAATAATTAACATCTTTTTCAATCCTTGTACTGATACCAAACAAAAATAAAACACCTTGAGTATTAAAATGAAGTTATTGTACCAATTTTTCACTGAATCTCAGTATTATTATTTACATTGAACACTAATGACTCAAATAATATGAAAGCCTAATATGTCAAAACAAGAGAAAGTTTCATGAAATAAAGGAAAGCATGGTCTTTTGAATAAAAAAAAATCATAAGCATAGAAGATGAGAAACAATAATATAAGCATGTTACCAAGATGGATATACATTTTTTTAAAGATTTTATTTATTTATTTGACAGACAGAGATCACAAGTAGAGAGGTAGGCAGAGAAAAAGGAGGAAGCAGGATACCTGCTGAGCAGAGATCCTGATGCAGGGCTTGATCCCAGGACCCTGGGATCATGACCTGAGCCGAAGGCAGAGGCTTTAACCCACTGAGCCACCCAGGCGCCCCTGGATATACATTTTTATAAGGAAATCAATCAGAGCTGTCATTTAGCATCATGAATTTTCAGCTGATTGAGTTGCATTGTGAATTCAAGTAGAGCATGCCATTTTACTCTATCATGAACATTGTGTATATGTTTCTGTCCCTTTACTGGAATGTATATCCAGATGAACCCTATTAGTTTCAAACTACCAGGAAAGCTAGATACAATTTAACACTTTCTTAAAATAAGATTTTATTTATTTATTTATTTGATAAACAGCACAAGCAGGGGGAGTGGCAGAATGAGAGGGAGAAGCAGGCTCTTCGCTGAGCAGGGAGCCTGATGTGGGGCTTGATCCCAGGACCCTGGGATTTTGACCTGAGCCAAAGGCAAACACTTAATCAGCTGAGCCACCCAGGCACCCCAGTTTAGCACTTTTTAAAGTGCAGGCTGAGTTTAAATAAGATAATGGGAAATCTCTTGGTACCAAATGTGAAGAGTGAGCTGTAGTAATAAACTAATTCTCAACCTAGACTCCTTCAGTATGTTGGATGTCTCCCTGTCCTAGAGATTGAGATCTTAACAACCTCTAGGAAGGGTGAAAGTGGAATACACAGGGAATGGGAACAGTTAAGACTCTTGGAGCTTTTATAACATGGAGAATTACTGCTGAAAATAATACACCTTATAAGATGAGAACAAATCTACCAACCTATCAAAGGGAAGGAAACTGGAAGTGGTTTAATTCATTCTGAGCTGTGGGAGTTTAAAGAAAAGAACTTGCTTCTGAGTGTCTAATCACAGGCTTGTCCCACTGCAAGTTTATGTGGAAGGATGTGAGCTCTTATTCTGCTATCTTGCATCACTCCAAATTTAAAGTTCAAATTTCTATTACTCATGTGGTCCGGAGATACTAATCTAAGCATTCCTAAGTAGTATTCCAACCCGTTGGTAATATACGTGAAATTTATCTTCAGAATATGTCTAGTATTGAATAATTTCTCAGGAGATTTCCTAGTACTGTCCTGCTCTTAGCCACTACCATAATCTCTCCTCTGTATTATTGTGATAACTGCATAACCGGTTTCTTAGCTTCTATATTTGACTTCTCTGTTTATTTTCTACAAAGTCAGATCATGCCACTCATCAGCTTAAAACTCTTAGTGTTTTCCTATATCACACAGAATAAACTCTGTGTCCTTACCATATTTTACCAGGCACCTTTGTGCCAGGTTCCTCCAGATCTAGTCCCACACTGCATTTTTGATCCACATTCTTACCCCATCCCCTCCTTCACCTTGTACCACACACTGGACATACACTTTTCTTGGGAAATGCTGGGGAAGCTTCTGTCTCATGGCCTTGGCTGCTACTTCTACCTGGAACACTCTTTTCCCCAGAAATTCTTCTCTCCTTATTCAGATCTCTACTGAATTATCATCTGTTAGGGTTTGAATTGTCCTCCCCCTGCCCCCCACTCAAAAAAAAAAAAAAAAAAAAAAAAAAACCAAAAAGATATGTTGAAGTCCTAACTTCTGGTACTTTAGAATGTGATCTTATTTGGAAATTGGGTCATTATATATGTAATTAATTATGTTAAGATGAGATCCTTAAGATGGGCTCTAATTCAGTATGATTGGTAGTATAAAAAGGGGCAGTTTGGACACAGACATGCATATAAAGAGTGCACCTTTGAATATGGTGCTCTTTGAACATCTATAAACCAAGGAGAGAGGCCTAAACAGATTATTCTCTATATAAACCAAGGAGAGAGCCCTGAACAGATTATTCCCTCACAGCCCTCAGAAGGAACTAACTTGCTGATACCTTGATTCCTATTTCTGGCCTCTGGAAATATGAGAACATATTTGTTTTTTAAACCACTCAGTTTGTGGTACTTTGCTACAATAACCTAGGAAACTCATAGCACATTTAAACAAAGAGGTCTTCACTCTGAACTATGATTTCTACACTTATATTATTTATTCTTGGTATTTTTTCCCTAATTGTCACAAAATGGAAACTCCACAGGTAAGAGTACTTTTCCTGTATTTTCTTGTTTTATCAAAGACAATACACGAAGAAATAGAAAACTTGAATAGAACATCAAGAAATAAGAACTTGAAATAGTAATTCATATACTCCCAAAAAAGCAAACAGACCAACAAAAAAACCCCAAACTAGGTCCATTGTTAAAATATTCAATTAATAGATAATTGACATCCTATTAAAATTCTTTCAAAAAGTAGAAAAACATTAATGTTACTGATTTCATTTTAGGATGTTGGTATATATTTGTTAATGAAAACACATAAGAATGCACCATGCTAATTTTTTTTAACTTCATGTAGTACTTATGTACTAGTTGGTTGGCATTATTATTTTTTTTTAAAAGATTTTATTTATTTACTTGACAGACAGAGATCACAAGTAGACAGAGGGAGGCAGAGAGAGAGAGAGAGGAGGAAGCAAGCTCCCCGCTGAGCAGAGAGCCTAATGCGGGGCTCGATCCCAGGACCCTGGGACCATGACCTGAGCTGAAGGCAGAGGCTTTAACCCACTGAGCCTCCCAGGTGCCCCGGTTGGCATTATTTTAAGGACTTTATAAATGTTAACTTATTTAATCTTTTACCAGCCAACTGAAGTAGGTACTATACTAATTTAACTTATGAGTAAATGTTCAAATAACTTTAAATTATTTTAGCTAACCAAATCTAGTAGTGTATTAAAAGAAAACATGAATGAGTAAGACATATTCTGGTATTACAAGAGGTACTTAATATTTGAAAATAATATAATCTATAAATTATATTTTATGTATATTTTATAATATAAAAATTATATAACAATATATTCATCATATCATGGAAATATTTTTACATAATTCAATATTCATTCATTATTAAGGAAAAAATAAAAACAGTAAATTTGGAGCTAATTACAGAAATGTCTCTTAAATCACATTTAATAGTAACAGGTAGAAATGTTTTCTTTTAAATCAGGAAAATAACAAGCATGTCTTCTCTGGCCATTTTTATTCAGCATTGTGTTTGAGGCCTTAAGCAGTACTGGAATACAATAAAAATAATAAAAGTTGTAAGATTTCAAAAGAAACAAAATCATCAATATCCTCACTCATGTGTTTGCATATCTAGAAAACTTAAGAGAGAAATATTTGGAATTAGTAAGTGGGTTCAGCAAGAGTCATATATAAGATCATAAATCCATTGTGTTACTACGCACAGCAACAACAAATAAGATAACATCATACAAACCATAAAACTGTAAACACTAAGAAATATAAAGGATGTGTAAACTGTTTAGGGAAAAATTACAAAATTTTGTTGAAAAGCATTGAAGAATTAAATATAGAGATATTTATATCAATGGCTGAAAAGTCTTAACTGTATGTACAGGATAATTCAATCCTAACTGGTACATTAACTTAATGCAGTGACAATCAAGATCCTTACATAGTTCTTACTGAATTGACACATTGATTATATTACTTACAAGGTTATTGAAATGGTCATGGATCATTAAGAGAAGTTTTGGGAAAAAGTAAGCTGAGGGTATTTGCCCTCCAAATCTCAAGAGTAAAGCAGTGGTATTTTTGTAGGGAGATAGAGAAATGGACTAATGGAACAGAACAGAGAAAACACAGTTTAAACCTTGCTTTACAATATATGAAGCACTACAGATCAGTGAGGGAAAGAATTAACTCCTACATATATAATGATGGTGGAACAGGTTGTCCATATGAAACAAAACATATGTTTACCCTTTACCATACCCAGAAACCAGTTCTACGGGGTTCAAAAATCTAATCAGGACAGCCAGAAATTTTTGTTAAAATTGGAAACATCTGTTTTCTAAAAGACAACAATAAAATAAGTGAAATGGTAAGCCAGTGGTCCCTGGAAAAAGTTAATTGTAAGATGCACAAATGCCTACCAATGATAATTAGAATACATAAATCTAAAAAAAACCCCTTCAACCAAGATTTACATATAAAAATGGGTGAAAGATACAGAACAGCAATGCACAGAAGAAAAAAGTCTTGCAATATAGATACATTGATGTGGATATGGATGTACACATGTATACATACATATAGGTATAGTCAATTTACTATAACATTTACTCAGGAGATGGAGAATGAAATCAAAAGGAGGTACATGGACTACTAAATACATAGGTAGTATTTTGTTTCTAAGTGACTGCTGGGCACATTGTACTTACTATTTATATGTATATTTCATTTACTGAATTATATTAACATCAATTTTTAAAATGTAGACAAAAGAGGTATTGCATGTTAAAAATAGCAAGAGAATATTAACTACTCACTGGATGTATCTTTTGCAAGTATCTTCTCCTGTTCAGTAGGTTGTCTTTTTGCTTGGTTGATTATTTCCTTCACTGTCCAAAAGCTTTTTATTTTGTTGTAGTCCCAGTATTTTAATTTTGCTCATTTCCTTTTCCTGTGGAGACATATCTACAAAAATGTTTTTTCAGCTGATGTCAAAGAAATTACTGACTCTGTTTTCTTCTAGGGATTTTATGGTTTCAGGTCTCACATTTAGGTCTTAGATCCATTTTGAGTTTATTTTTGTATATGGTGTAAGAAAGTGGTCTAGTTTCTTTTTCCATGTATAGAGATTCTTCAAAGATATTAAAAATAGAATTACCATATGACTCAACACAGTAGTTCCACCACTGGGTATTTACCCAAAGAAAATGAAAGTACTAACTCAAAAATATATATGCCCCCCTATGTTTTTTGCAGCATTGTTTACAATAGCCAATATGTGGGAACAGTCCACCTATCCAACCATTGGTGAATGGATAAAGAAGATATGTGAGTGTGTGTGTATTTACATGCACAATGGACTATTACTCAGCCATAAAAAGAGTGAAATCTTGCCATTCACAACAGCCTGGATGGAGCTAGAAGTTTAATGCTAAGTGAAGTAAGTCAGAAAAAGACAAATACCACATGATTTCACTCATGTGGAATTTAAGAAACAAAACAGATGAACAAACAGAAAAAAGAGACAAACAAAAAAACAGACATTTAAATACAGAAAAGAAACTGGTGGTTACCACAGGGGAGGTCGGTAGGGAGTGAAATAGATAAAGGGCGCTAAGAGTACAGTTGTCATGATGAGCACTGAGTAATGTGTAGAATTGTTGGATGATTATATTACATCCCTGAAACTGATATAACAGTGTATGTTACTATATTTCAATGAAAAACAAATACTGAGTGGCTCTTTAATCTAGAGACTATATTTTAATCACCTTTATATCTCCAGACCTTGACATGAAATGTTAGTTTGCTTATGTCAGGCTGTGAAAGATTAATAGTAATTTGAAGTACTATCAAAAAAAGGGGGAGCAGAAATTGATCTTAAGGGGGAAAAGAGGTAATAGAAGAAAGAGCAGTCTATATCTAAAGTCAATGTAAACATTTACAAAATAAAATTCAGGTCCAGGAGACCTGATTCCAAATCTGGGCTACTCTGCCAACTGCATATTTTGGTCTTGGGTCAGTTGCTTGTAGTGGGTTAAAAATTATCACAAATTCAGGCAAATTTAGAGACCCATTGCTTCTAATAGGATAGAATCATTCCATGGTGGTTTCTGTAACACAGATATAGGACAAACACTACAAAGCACTTACATTCAGATAGTGGTAAAATACTAAGTAAAAATTTGAGTATCTGGTATGTAAAGTGAACAATTGGTTGATTTTAATATTTCATTCTAATTTTGAATGATACTACATTTAATGACTTCCATGTGTTTTGTTTTTATACAATGAGGACTTGAATCATACCCCATGCAAGTTTGGAGAGAGAGAATAAAATGAGCAATAAAAACAAAAATCCCCCAGAAAATTGTCACAAGTTTTTGGACATTCCTCCTACCCAGCAGTGAGTCCTTTCCTCCAACTTTGCTTCTAGGCTGACCTATAGCTGATATGATCTATGAAATATGGCAGAATTAACACTGTCATACATGGAGTGTCCCTGAGAATACATGAAGAGGGAGAAGGGCCAGTATGAGCTCAGCTAACTATTTCTGTAATGGTACAGGCACCCAACTGTTGAACCCCCCCTCCTCAGCTCAGCTAAATACCACTAGGTAGCCCAGTGGATGGCATATGAAGCAGAATTGTCTGCCTAGGCAACTGGGCAACTTAGATTGTTTTGTACAAATAGCTCTTTTATCAGAGAATACATTCTACATCTTTTTTTAAATTTTGTGTTTAAATAAGATAGGATTGCTAGTCACACTAACAATTTGTTCAACAGAAGTGTTCTTGAGAGTGCTACTCTTGCAGATCATGCTTTTGCTGACACACAAAATCATGAGATATAAAAAAATAAACTGTTTGTTTGGAGCCACTAAGTATCCAATAGTTTATGATGCAGCAATAGATAACTGGCATTGAATTTGTTGCCTGGAAATGGGGTGCTACTATAACAAAATCCTAAAACTTAGGACACTGACTTTGGACAGAAGTGAATAGACATTTGGAGGAACTCAAGGAAATCAATAGTGAAAGCTTAAAAGTAGATAAAGGACAATAAGGGAAGTGTGTTGATGGCTGGAATAAAAGTGGTCTTTGTTATTTAGTGGTAAAAGTTTAGCAAATTTGAAGATTTGAACTATATGTACTGCCTTAATGATCTAAACTAAGCAGATTTCAGGGTGCCCGGCTGGCTCTGTTGGTGGAGTGTGTGACTTTTGGTCTTAGGGTTGTGAGTTCAAGCCCCATTTTGGATGTAGAGATTACTTAAAAAGAAGAGTTAAAAAAAAAAGTAAGCAGATTTTCAGGCATAATTTATGTAGGGCCACCTGAGTTCTAGTGGCTTCTCACAGATGCATTAAGGAAGGAATTGTTCGGTTTTCCAGTTGAATTTTGATGAAATAAAGAGTATTCGTGGGACGCCTGGGTGGCTCAGTTGGTTGGGCGGCTGCCTTTGGCTTGGTCATGATCTCGGTATCCTGGGATTGAGTCCTGCATCGGCGTCCTGGGATCGAGTCTCCGCTGAGCAAGGAGCCTGCTTCTCCCTCTGCCACTCTGTCTGCCTGTGTTCTCATCGTCTCTCTCTCTCTGACAAATAAATAAATAAAGTCTTAAAAAACAACAACAACAAAAAAACACACAACAAAACAAAAAAGAAAGAGTATTCGGAATGGTTTTTTCAGACAGCAAAAGATTGTCAAATTAAGTAATTGCTTCAGGTCAAAGATAAATTCAGAGCAGTAAAGCATGATATTAGAGATAAATGTAAGGCTATCACAACCTTTTGTAAGAATTCAGAGCCTCTTGTCCGCACACCATGTCTTTAAGACTCTTGGGACTTTCTGCAGCAACATCAGAAGCAAACAAAGGCTGAGTTGGAAAAGATAAGATGATTCAGAAGGCAGAATACAGAGCATAGATATCAGCTAAGACATGCAGAGAAATCTGTCCCAGGAAGGATTCGGCTCTACTCAGTAGACTAGGGACATTGGCCAGATGGATTTTGAGAATTTCTATAGACTACTGACTTATGTCTCCTGTTCTTCTTTTTGTAAAAGGAATGTTTATTAATATTTCCCCATGCCTTCTATATAATTCTTTGTTATATGTGTATATAGAAGGAGGCATGTAACTATTTTTTTAATTCACAGATCTTTGGATTAAAAGGAATCTTACATGGGAATCCTATCTACATCTGGACCTAGTTGAGGTGATGCGATATTGAACACCAAGTTAATGTTGAAATGGGATAAAACTTTCAGGGATCTTGGGAAGGGCTGAGTGTATTTTGCATGTGGTAGAAATGAAAATAATTTGCACCAAAGAGGGAAAGTATGGCATGTTAAAAATGGCAAAAGTTCTGTGTCAGTCGTTCCAATGAACAGTGAGGGATATTTCCCCACCATTTAAATCTAGGCCTCTATATGGATGCTTTGACTCATAAACTAATCACTCATATTATCTTAATTCTGAGCCCAGGTTCAAAAAGAACTGGCAGCTCTTTCCTTAGTTTTTGGAAGTCCTCAGCCTCCATATAAAATGTCTCACTACCCTGCTGGGGAGAACCCAAAAAGAGTTCCTGATATTACATAGAGAAGAAAAGTACTGCTGTCTCCAGCCTCCCAGCCTCCTTATCCCCTTACCAGGCATATCTTGTACCCATCTTAGAGTCTTCAGACCAGCTCAGCCACCAGCTTAATACCAGTAGTGATCCAGTCAGTGCCTTGCATAATGGAAGTAATATACAACCGAGCCTGGCCTGATTTCCTGACCCACAGAACAGTGTGATATAAAATGATTGTGAAAACTACTAAATTTTGGAGTTTTTACATGGTGATAGGTAGATACATAGGTGGATTAGAGAGAGAGAATAGATAACAACTAAATTAGGATTCTGTTTATCTATAAAAAGTGGTGTTTGAACTACTTTATCTCTGTGTTAAAACCCTCTAATGCCTACGGCTCAGGATTTATGCCAGTTTATCCCCTTCACTTTGGAAGCATCTTTCTTATGTGCTTTGCTAAATCTCCAGGTCAAAGTAATGCAGTACAGAATAGATAACTAAATCCTTGCTAGGCATTAACTAGGGTGAAGATATTTGGAGAACTGCCTCTCAGTTTAAACCAGTTGAACTGCCATGATGCCCATGGTTTTAGAAACATTGTTTCATCATGTCATGGCCTGTCTTCTAAAAGATGGTTTCAGTCCCCTGACACTTTTAATATAATCACAGTCAAACAGAACTTAAGTTGCTGGGATATTTGTTAATTGCTCCACATCAGTGAGTATAGATAACAGGAACTGAGGTTCCCTTGAGATCAGGAAAATTGTGAAGGGTCAATTTTAAAATGAGTATTAATAGATTAAAAAACAGCATTTTTAAAAAGAATATATTTAACATTGTTTGAACATTATTAATTAAGTAGGCTGAAGGTGCTAGTCATAATACCAAATTATTCAACAGAAATGCTTTTGAGTGCATGATTTCTGCTCATTCTCTTTTTTTCTGGGAACTTTTATGGTAAAATGTTCCTTTTATCCATGTATTTCTCTGAAATAGAGGACACAAATTCATTGTACCATCCCTGTGATGATCTATAGGAGATGAGCTGATAATGATCAATAGTTTACTTGATATTTTGGTGCAGTGCTTGTTGTCTATGATTTTCCATGAAATTCTAGGCCAGTGTTTTAGATAGAAAAAATATCTAACTCAAGGTTTATATTTTTAACTACAGTTTTTCCTGCATTTATAAATAAGAATCAAATGCAGAATTTCTTCTTGAAAGAAACTGAACAGTGCATACAAAAATGATGCCACAATAGATAGAAAGAAGTGAGAGATGTCAAATTTGAAATTCTGGAATTCTAATCAGTGAGATTAAGCATATTCTTTGGGTCACTAGTATAAATGCAAGACTGTACATAACTCCATTCTCTGAAGTGGGGGATAACTAACATGAACAAGCTTGAATGATGTTAGTTCACAGTTGGCATTTATACTTGAATAAAGTTTTTCCTTTCATTGAGAGTGGACTATTAGCTTTATACTTTCTAAGATACATATTTTTCCTTAACATCAACTATCCCTCTTTACTTAATGCAAACCTAAATATATCTATGGGTAATTAGAAGCTTGGAGATGCTTGAAGTCAGCAAAAATATATATTAAAATAAGCTTTGTATGAACTACAAAGAAGCATCTATTGATTATTTTTGGGTGACATTCATGATTAATTTTCTTTCTTTTCTTTTTTTTTTTGAAGATTTTATTTATTTATTGGTCAGAGAGGGAGAGAAAGAGGAAGCACTAGCAAGGGGAGCGGCAGGCAGAGGGAGAAGCAGACTCAGAGCAAGGAGCCTGATCGGAACTTGATCCCAGGACCTTGGGATCATAACCTGAGCTAAGGCAGAGGTTTAATGGACTGAACCACCCAGGTTCCCCTATATAGAACATTTTAACAAATTTCTAATTTTAATTGCTTTTCAATATATAAATTATAAATATATTATCTAAATATATGAATAATTTGAATTATCACTGATTAATATTTTGTGATCACCTACCTCCTCAAACAGTAAATGGGAATAGTAAAAAAAAGATCCTATCACTATAGACGTTTTAATAAATACTTGTTTTTTAAGTTTATAAGTATAATTTTTTTAGTGCTTATGAATTCTACAAGTATGGATGTCCTTAATATGATTTTGAGAAGAGAGGTTTCTTTGTTTTTTTTTAATTTAAATTTATTTATTTTTTTTCAGTGTAACAGTATTCATTGTTTTTGCACAACACCCAGTGCTCCATGCAAAACGTGCCCTCCCTATTACCTACCACCTGCTTCCCCCAACCTCCCACCCCCGGTTCCTTTGTTTTTAAATTATCTTCTTTCTTTTTTTTTTTTCTCATTTTATTTATTTTTTTCAGTGTAACAGTATTCATTCTTTTTGCACAACACCCAGTGCTCCATGCAAAACGTGCCCTCCCCATTACCCACCACCTGTTCCCCCAACCTCCCACCCCTGACCCTTCAAAACCCTCAGGTTGCCCCAACCTCCCACCCCTGACCCTTCAAAACCCTCAGGTTGTTTTTCAGAGTCCGTAGTCTCTTATGGTTCGCCTCCCCTCCCCAATGTCCATAGCCCGCTCCCCCTCTCCCAATCCCACCTCCCCCCAGCAACCCCCAGTTTGTTTTGTGAGATTAAGAGTCATTTATGGTTTGTCTCCCTCCCAATCCCATCTTGTTTCATTTACTCTTCTCCTATCCCCCTACCCCCCCATGTTGCTTCTCCATGTCCTCATATCAGGGAGATCATATGATAGTTGTCTTTCTCTGATTGACTTATTTCACTAAGCATGATACGCTCTAGTTCCATCCACGTCGTCGCAAATGGCATGATTTCATTTCTTTTGATGGCTGCATTGTATTCCATTGTGTATATATACCACAGAAAGGAATCCATCAAAATCCTTGAGGAGAATGCAGGCAGCAACCTCTTCGACCTCAGCCGTAGCAACATCTTCCTAGGAACAACGGCAAAGGCAAGGGAAGCAAGGGCAAAAATGAACTATTGGGATTTCATCAAGATCAAAAGCTTTTGCACAGCAAAGGAAACAGTTAACAAAACCAAAAGACAACTGACAGAATGGGAGAAGATATTTGCAAACGACATATCAGATAAAGGGCTAGTATCCAAAATCTACAAGGAACTTAGCAAACTCAACACCCAAAGAACAAACAATCCAATCAAGAAATGGGCAGAGGACATGAACAGACATTTCTGCAAAGAAGACATCCAGATGGCCAACAGACACATGAAAAAGTGCTCCACGTCACTCGGCATCAGGGAAATACAAATCAAAACCACAATGAGATATCACCTCACACCAGTCAGAATGGCTAAAATGAACAAGTCAGGAAATGACAGATGCTGGCGAGGATGTGGAGAAAGGGGAACCCTCCTCCACTGTTGGTGGGAATGCAAGCTGGTGCAACCACTCTGGAAAACAGCATGGAGGTTCCTCAAAATGTTGAAAATAGAACTACCCTATGACCCAGCAATTGCACTCCTGGGTATTTACCCTAAAGATACAAACATAGTGATCCGAAGGGGCACGTGTACCCGAATGTTTATAGCAGCAATGTCTACAATAGCCAGACTATGGAAAGAACCTAGATGTCCATCAACAGATGAATGGATAAAGAAGATGTGGTATTATCTTCTTTCTTTAGCAAACAGGGAGCTGGAAAGAGGAGGCAAAGATAGAAGAAGAAAATCACCAAAAAGCACTCACAATGATTGTTTTCATATTAACAGGAAACCTCGTAATCAAATAATTGATAATCTGATAGATATATGGTGTAATTTGTAAATAAGGACCCACATATACATTCACACATAAACACTTTGCTTCTTCCTAATCTGTAATATAATTCAAAGTTAATATAAACCAAACAAACAGGAATGGCATTAAATTCTCGTACTTCAGCTAATAAATATTAGTTTGTAATAAAAGATGGTTATATCTAATAGCTTGGATCATAGGAAGAAGTTCCTAAAGACGATTGTAGACTTCTAGACCAATTACGTGTATACACACAAAATGCTGAAATACACTTTATTTGAAAATGTTTCCTTCCCGACTGCTACTGGGTCAATTCCAATAGCATTGTGAAGCCACAACAAATAATCCCCCAAAATAGGTTTCATAGCAAGGAGCAGTAAAAAATAGAGTTGATAAATATAAGTAAAATATAATAATTCAACACTGAATTTTTAAGATTTTTGTGTCGCCTGGGTGGCTCAGTTGGTTAAATGTCTGCCTTGGGCTTGGGTCATGATCCCAGGGTCCTGGGATCCAGTCCCCCATCAGGCTCCTTGCTCAGCGGGGAGTCTGCTTCTCCCTCTGCCTGCCCCTCCCCCTGCTTGTGTGCTCACACACTCTCAGGCTCTCTCTCTCTGACAAATAAAATCTTAAAAAAAAAGTTGCGGGGGGGGGGGGGAGGGGAGGTTAGTTGGAAACATAGTTTACAGGCATCCTGGAAGGAAAATACTGCTTCCTTTGTGTAGGATCCAACGAATTTTCTTTGAAAAATCTGGGAGAATGTTTTGGTGATGGGGGCATGGCAGAGACCAAAGACTACCAGAGATCTTTGAAGGCCCCACATGCACTGCTGGGGAGGACATTTTGCAAGGGAAGTACGTTCCAGAGAGGGTGCTAGCCCCAAGGCCTCTTGGCTCAGGGATGCTGCACTTCTCCAGGTTACTGGTACTCTTCTGCTCCTGTCTTTCAGAAAGTAGCAGTTTGTGAAATGCAGGTCCCTACATTTAGATAATGAGTTTGGACAGGGAGGGATATTTCCATTGCATTTTCCAAATTTTTCAGAATCAGTTTTATGGGTTATAATTTGGACACAATAAAATTCAGAAATTTGTGAAAGTTTTAAGAACATTTGCATCACTCCTGAAAGTTAAATGTACCACTTGTAATTAATTCCCCCCCCACCACCCACAGAACCTGTTAACCCCTGATCTGCTTATTCTGTTATTATAATTTTGCCTTGTCTAGAATTTCATATAACTTTTCATATAATTTCATATGAATTTCATATAATTCTATGAATTATATGAATTTCATATAATTCTAATTTCATAGAATCATACTATAAATGCTTTTTGGTGAGTCTGACTTTTTCTCACTTAGCATAATGCTTTTAAGATTTATTCTTGTAAATACTCATGTACTGTGTGTATAACAGTGGTTAGTTTCAGTAGTTAAGTTCTTTCATTGCTTTGATTCCTTTTGATTGATTCTCTTGAATGGGTATTTCACCATTGTTTACCCACTCACCAGTTCATAGGCCTTGAGATGTTTTTCCGTTTTATCCTGTTATGAATAAAACCGCTGTGATCATTCAAGTATTAATTTTTTGTGTAGACAGATGTTCAAATGTTTTATTTTTCCAGAGTGAAATAGTTGGGTTATATGTTAAAGGCATGTTTAACTTTATAAGATGCTGCCAAACTGCTTTCCAACATGGCTCTAGTGCATTCCTGCCAGCAATGTGTGAGAGTTGCAGTTGCTGTACCTTCTTGCCAAAACTTGGTATTTTAGTTCTTTTTAATTTTAACCATTCTAAATTACTTTAGTGGTAACTCATTGTTTTAATTTTCTTTTCTCTGGTGACTAATGATTTGGAGCATATTTACATGTGCTTATTTGCCATTTGCGAGTATTCCTTGGTAAAGCATCCATTCACATATTTTCACAGTTTTTAAAATAGTTATAGATTTTAGCTTTAAGTCTCTGATCCATTTTGAGTTAATGTTAGCATATGTCGAGGGTTAAGAGGCTAGATTTATCTTTTTGTCTATGATTATACAATTGCCTCAGCACCATTTGTTAATAGACAATTCTTTATTCGTTGAATTACCCTGGTATCTTAGTTAAAAATCAATTGACCATGAATCGAAGAGCTTTTTTCTGGATTCTCAGTTCTCTTCTATTGATCCAGTGTGTTTCTTCTTTTGTTAAAACAGACTTTTTGATTATAATAGCTTTATAATAATTCTTAAATTGGGAAGTGTTAAGTTCTAGATTTTTGTTTCAGTATTATTTTGGCTATTCCACTTTGTCTTTCCAACATATGTTTTAGAGTCAGTTGGCTAATTTATGTAAAATCCCTGCTATGATTTTGAAAAGGATTGCAACAAATCTGTATATTAAATTGGGGAGAATTTTCATTTTAATTTATTTTTCCGTTCAAGTGATACTCTTTTTTTGGTCTTTTGGCAATTTTAATAAAATATTTTATAGTTTTCAGTGTATAGTCCTTTCACATATTTTAAGATTATCTCTAAGTAGTATGGTATTTTTTATTTTCAGTTCCCAATTTTATGGTTAGTATGTAGAAATTAGTTAATTTTTCCATAGCAAGCTTGAATATTTGACCTCCCTAAACATACTCATTACTTCTAATAGCTTTTTTTGCACATTCCTTATAATTTACTCTGGGTATGGTCATGTTATCTGTGAATGAAGACACTTTTATTTCTTCCTTTCCAATATTTATTATATTTTGTTCCATTTTTTTTTCCTTATTGCAGTGGCTAGGACCTCTGTTATTAAGATGAATAGAAGTTGTAAGAGCAGATATCATCACGTCACCTTGTTCTTGAAGTTACAGGTAAGCAGTCAATGTTTCAACATTAAATATAATGTTAACATTTTTTTTTCCCAAAGATGTTCTTGATTGGGTGGAGGAGATTCCTCTTTATTACTAGAGTAATGAGAAATTTCAAAAATCAGGGGCACCTGGGTGGCTCAGTGGGTTAAAGCCTCTGCCTTCGGCTCGGGTCATGATCCCAGGGTCCTGGGATCGAGCCCCACATCAGGCTCTCTGCTCCGCAGGGAGCCTGCTTCCTCCTCTCTCTCTGCCTGCCTCTCTGCCTAGTTGTGATTTCTCTCTGTCAAATAAATAAAATATTAAAAAAAAAAAAGAAATTTCAAAAATCACGAATGGATATTGGATTTTGATAAATACTTTTTCTATAATTATTGAGATAGTCATGTTTTTCTTTTCTTTCTTTTCTTTTTTTTTTTCTTTAATTTTCCAGTGTGAAAACAGTGACTTACATTCATTGCTCTTTGCATGTTGTGTTAACCTGTATTCCTGAGATAAATCTGACTTGGTCATGGTGCATATTATTAACACATGATTAAATTTAATTTGCCAGCATTTGGTTATGAAATTTTATGTCTGTGTTCATGAGGAATATCTGTCTGTAGTTTTTTTGTTTGTTTGTTTTTTTTAAAGATTTTATTTATTTATTTGACAGACCGAGATCACAAGTAGGCAGAGAGGCAGACAGAGAGGGAGGAGGAAGCGGGCTCCCCGCTGAGCAGAGAGCCCAATATGAGTCTGGATCCCAGGACCCTGGAATCATGAACTGAGCCGAAGCCAGAGGCTTTAACCCACTGAGCCACCCAGGTGCCCCTGTAGTTTTCTTTTAATATATATAGTATCTTTTGCTGTGTTTGATGTAAAGATAATACAGACTTCATAAAATGAGAGCGAAATCTATTATTTTCTGAAAGAGTATGGGTAGAGTCTAGTTGTATGGTTTGGCTTTTTAACATATTTTGTGACCTCTTTATTTTGTTTGTCTTGCTTTATAATATTCTTTCCTGTCTCTTTTCCAGTTGTATTAGAGTAGAAACCGCCCATCCTTGATTTTCAGTTTGGTCTTCCTCCCTTAGGTAACTGAGTGTCCTTCAGTGAATTGCATTTTTAATTTTTTGGCTTATAATTTGGGGCTATTTCAGAATCCATGAAGTTCAGCTTTTTGGCATCTGTCCTGTAGTAGGAAACCAGTATATAGTGGAAAGCAAAGCAGTTTCTCCTCTTTTGGACTGAAAACAGCCAGTGGGTTGGAAGTCTGGTCCCTCTATGGTCTCCCTGAGGGGCAAGAAGCAGTTGGCTCCACTGCAGGATCTGGGAGTTGTTCAGCTCACCAGAGCAGCTTCTCTCTATACCCACAGCAGGCAGGCAGATGCAGACTCCTAGCTTCTCAAAGCATTCAAAGGGGGTCCGGGTTGTTGGTTTGCTTATCTAGGCAGCAAGGAATAGCAGGTATTCTCTTCTGTAGCCGCTCATTTATTCAGTCATTCATAGGTATTTAGTGAATGTCTGCTGTATATCAGACAGTATTCCCGGCACAGAATATACAGGAAACAAACAGAGAAAGATTTCCTCATGCATGAAGGATGTGTTTATCAGTGTTTAAGGTGACAAAACATGAGTAGAAAAACGCTATCAGAAGAAGAAAAATTGGAGGATGAGGAAAACCTCAGATGCTAAGAAGAGAGAGATAGTTTGCTGTATTAAATAGGACAGTTAGAATTCTTCTCCTTGAAAAGGAGATATGTGAGAAAGAACTTGAAGGAACTGAGAGATTAAGCCAAGTGAATCTCTAGGGAGGAATATTCCAGGGATGGGAACTGCAGAACCTAAGTGTCCAAGGCAAGGCACATGGGTTCCCTTCAACAAGGTCAAGGATGGACATCCTCTCCCATCCTAGTGATGTAGGCTGTGACATCATATCTGGGTTGGTTGTTTTGTTATTCCCTATAGAGAACTGGGAAAAAGAGGGGATCACAAGTGTATATAGAAGCTGCTTCAGCTTCTTAGAACTCATCTATAAAATGTTTTGGAAGCACTGTCCTAGAACAGATACTAGGATTTCTAGCCCAGTGTGGTACCTTTAAATATTCTAAAATGAGACACAGAGAAAACCAATTAATCTGTCACCAGGAGAGATTATTGTATATCATTTTATGGTAGGATAGTCCTGATGACAAATGATGGTTAGTATTTGATTTATTGTAAAGACACCTAAGTAGAATAGATCCTGTTTTTTAACTTTAAAATAGCCAAACAGTATCTCTTACATAAATGCAAAAATGCATTAGTTATGATTGGCTTTCATGTATTTAAATATTTCAAAATTCATGTTTCTGCAGTATCCTTAGGATCCATCAAGAACATTAGGCAGTAAGATAAACCTGAAGGCAGTTTCATTAAGAAAGAAATATAACTTTGGGGCTTTAAATATTAAATAATTTGTATACCTGGCATTTTCTTATTAAAAGTACATTCCTCTAGATTTTTTTTCTTAGGACTGATTAGTATCATAATTTAGTACTAGTGGGTTTGTTTTTCTCTTGGTAACAAGCTAGAATAATTTGTGAATCTTTCAAATTCAGAATAAGGAATAAAAATTATATTGCATTAGGAAAAATGCAGTAGTTGATTTGACAGCTATTTTAAAGGTAAACCTGTATTTTTCAATAATTTTTCTATACCTTTATATATTAAGCATCGTTTTTCTTTTTTGAGTTTTAAATATAAAGGTGTTCATAAAGTCGTGTTTTTTTTAATTAAACACATTTCTCTCTATTTTTTTTTTAATTTCAGAAATTCAAACTCAGATCATTGTATTTTTTGTGAAGTTACTGAGTATACCTCATACATAGTCTTACTTTGGTTCTCAATGATGATAAACATTCAAATGTGCATACATGAATCTCCAGGATGATAGTTTCCGCCTTTTGAAGAGGAGTTGTGTTAGACTTTTTGTATCATATGATAGAAAAGTTAATTATTTTGTGTAGGCCTGGGCATATTGTTTACCAATGACTTAGAGGGAGGTGTTTGTGTGTATATGTGTGTATATTACCCAAGTTCTTATTGAGTCAATTAAAAAGGATTTAGAATTCTGACTCAGCCTGCCAGTAAATATTTATTTACACAAAATCCCAAGAATCGTAATAGTTTCATTTTTAGAAACCAAATTAAAACTGCTTTGCATAAATGACTAATTGAATCAAAGTAAGTAGCTTACAAAATGGCACAAAGGGCAATAGAAGTGAGAAGCAAAGCTTTTTTCAAACTAGTTTAGTGAGAAATTAGCAACTCCAAAATTAATAAAAAAACCAAAAAACAGTTTTTTTAGTCCTGATACTCTTGTATTAGTTTGCTAGAGCTGCTGTAGAAAAGGAGCACTTTGAGTGTTTTAAGTAAAAGAAATTTAATGTCTAACAGTTCTAAAGGCTAGAAGTCGAATGAAAATGTTATTAGCAGGGTTGATTATTTTTGAGGGTGGTTTGTTACAAGGAGAAGATCTATTCCAGGCCTTTCTGCTTAAGCATGTAGTTGGCTCTCTTCTCCCTGTGTCTCTTCCATTGTCTTCCCTTTATGCCCATTTGTATCTGTGGCCACATTTACCCATTTGTGTAAGGACATCAGTCCTATTGATGTAAGGCCCACCCCAGGGGCTTCATTTTAACTTGATTACTTCTGCAAATATCCAAATAAGGTCACATTCTAAGGTACTGGAGGTTAGGACTGCAACATATCTTTCTTTGAGGGGACACAATTTAAGACATAACTTGTCTTAGGAAATGCAAATAAAACATTAAAAATTAATACTGTCTTCCATTACAAAATGCAAAAACCTTTAAGTTAGCTATTAGCTTGATGTCTCATTTTATATTAATTTTGATACTAGCAGAGGTTTCCCTCTCATGTAAGGCTAATTACCTTTGTCTAGTTGGTACCTTTGTTTCTCTGTCACAGTCTCACTGTACAAATCATCCAAGCTCACATAGAACAAAGAGAGAAGGCAAATGATTAGACAGAAAGTCCACTCCAATAATTAGAAAAGATTATGTCTCATGGCTCTTTCTGCCTTATGGATACAGGAAACAATTGTCTCCCTGTCTGAACACAGTGCCAGGCTTTGTCTATTTCTGAAGTTTGCTTAAGCTTAAAGTCTTTCAAGGTGAATTAGTAGCTGCAAAATTCGTAAATTGAAAATCAGGAGATGATTTTCTTTTCCTGTTGGCATTTGTCTTTCTCATTATTATTAAAAAATGTGTTTTCACTTACTTTATGGTATTTTAGAAATGCAGAACTAGACACAGAAATGCAAATTACATTATTTATTTTCAGAAGGACTCAGACAGCTTATTTTGTTTTCAGCCTCTATTTCTTGAGTAAGTTTTTACTAAAGTGGCTTTACTATTCCCTTCTGCATGACTAAATTTTAGACAGGTTTCTCCCTGACTAAAAACCCTTGACCTCCTTTTTCTTAGAGACTTTATTTTAGAAAACTTGCAATTATGTCTTTCTCTGCCATATTGAGATGTACATTTTCTACAACCCAGCAACTTCTTTCGTAAGGACTTTGGAGCCATCTTTTTGTAATGTAATGCTTAAGAAAGCTAGAGTTTCTGTCTCCTAGTTTCTGTGTGAATATAGGAGCCCAGCATCTGCAAGTGACACATAGGAAACACAGCCTAACGACATTGAACAAACCTTGTCCCTCCTCAGGGTCTTCTAGTACTTTTCCATTCTCTTACCCCAACTTTTAAAAATCCTCTGCCTTTCTTTCAGGACATTTGAATTTGAGCTCTCTCCGCTATTGCAGTAGTCTTGAATAAAAATCTTCCTTGCCATTTTTAGCAAGTGTCTGGTGGAAATTTTCTCTTTCACAGTTTTGCCTGGTCCTTTATTTGGGATTCTTCTATGAAAAAGAAAATGTATATGACTATACCTTATTCTGTACTTAATGTGACTGCAGTGTTACTTTTCATTGTAATGTTAAAGCCATTAATAAACCTGAAATAAGCGTCAGAAATATAGTATCTGTGATCCACTCAGAAATTCTGCTCTTAGTTTATTCTGTGCAATATTTTGATTATTTCGATTTCATTAGAAAGATGGAGAGATATTTAATGTTAACTTCAAATACAAATATTTATGCCTCCAGAAATCTAAGGTTCCTATATCCATTTACTGTTTAAATATTTCCTAAGTTCTCTCTCTTGTCCAATTTTTATAACAACTCATGTACTTAAGGGTTGTGTCATCTTTCATTTGGGCTAAATATATTTTACTTGAATCTGTACTTTCTTCCTACTCCCACACAAATTTATTTTCTATCTCTCACAAGGGTGATCTTTCCAAATTGGAAGTCAGGATATAATGGCCTGTATCTTTATGTGAATTAAATAAGCAGTCCTTTTCTTCTACTAAAATAGAATTAGGAAAGAGACTATGAACTAAACAACTGTACTTGGGATGAGCTGGAGAAAGTGAGAACTTAAGCAATTTTCCCTTCTAGGCCTTAGCTTCTTGGTAAAGGATGAGGACAAACAGATTATTTGTTGGTTGCCATGGGAAAAGTAGAATACTTCAGTGGAGAGTGCTGGCTGTTTCTAATGTAGTAACACACTCACAAATTATAGCATTAACAATAGCAGGACTACTGGCTTTAGATGCTTTCTGATACAATGCATGTTGATCCACAGTATTATTTGTCAGGTATTCTTACCAGAATGATTCTAATCAGGACTGATTTTAGGTCTAATTTCCAGTTTACAAAAAAGGGAGACAACAGAGAAATGGATTTAATATCACAGGACGACAAACTGGCAAATCCAAAAGGTGAGATATTCTACAGGACAGCTTGTCTTTTATCTTCCAACAGTGTATGCCGTGAAGAAAGTTGGTCTATTCTAGATTAAAATGCAGTTAAATGCTACAGCAACCAAACATAAGGCATAGCTCATGACTGATTACTGGTTTAAACTAATGAGCTATATTGGTTGGTGTTATTTTAGGATTTTTTTGTTGTTGTTAAGTAGGATAATAGTACTGCTAGTATAGAAGTAATTATACTTATTTTAGGGTGAAATGTCATAATAATTTCAGTTTACTTTTAAAAAACTTAGGTGAAAAAATAATTGAAGCAAATATGGCAACATATAAATAGTTGTCAAATTTATGTGTCTAAATCACAACTTATGATCAGTTAATCTTTAACAAAGCAGGAAGGGATATCCAACTGAAAAAAGACAGTCTCTTCAATAAATGATGTTGGAAAAACTGGACAGCAACATACAAAAGAATAAAATTGGACCATTCTCTTATGCCATACACAAAAATAAATTCAAAATCGATTAAAGACCTAAATGTGAGACAGGAAGCCATCAAAATTCTAGGAAAGACCATAGGCAATAACCTCTTTGACATTGATCAAAGTAACTTCTTACTAGATATGTCTCCTGAGGCAAGGGAGACAAAAGCAAAAATAAACTATTGGGGCTTCATCAAAATAAAAAGCTTCTACATAGTCAATCAGACAATCAAAACTTCAAAGGCAACCTACAGAAGAGGAGAAGATATTTGCAAATGACATATCAAGAAAGGGTTAGGATCCAAAATACATAAAGAACTTATAAAATTTAACACCTAGGGGTACCTGAGTGGTTCAGTGGGTTAAAGCCTCTGCCTTTCGCTCGGTTCATAGTCCTAGGGTCCTGGGATTGAGCACCGCATTAGGTTCTCTGCTCATCAGGGAGCCTGCTTCCCCCTCTCTCTCTGCCTGCCTCTTTGCCTACTTGTTATCACTGTCTGTCAAATAAATAAATAAAATCTTAAAAAAAAATAAAATTAACACCTAAAAAGTAAATAATCCAGTTTAAAACTGAGCAGAAGAAACGAACACACATTTTTCCAGAGAGAGTTGTAAGGCTAGCCTCTGTATAAGAAGGAGTTCTAAGGGAATCCAAAGTAAGCAGATGAGGGAAAAATAAAGGCATTAGAGGAATCTGAAGCCCCTGGAACCTATAGCTGCAGCAAACATTAAAGACCGCCCAACTCTCAACCAGATTAACATAACACTTCCTGCTAAAGATCTGTTAATCTCAATTCCTATTATTCAAGACATCATGTCTGAGTTCCAGCAAAATCACAGGGCATAACAAAAGCCAGTAAAATAAAACAAAAGGCAAAACAGTCATCAGAACCAGATATGGCAAAAGTGTTAGAATTATATCAGATGGGAATTTAAAATAAGTATGATTACTATATTTAGGGCTGTACTGAAAAAAGTAGATACATACAAGTTCAGATGGGTAATTTAAGTGGAGAGATAGATGTAAAGCCTAAAAATAAGTCAAAAGGAAAGGAAATGCTAGAAATAATGTATAAAAAGAAAACTAACAGAAATGAAGAGTGCTTTGATAGGTTTATAAGTAGACCGGTATGACCAAAGGAAGAGTGACTCTAAATAAATTTATCTGGTTAATACTCATACTCATTGCTCAGATCTAGATCAGTTATCATTTCCTCAAAAATGTATTTTCTCACCCATCTCTTTTTTGATGCCTTTATAACATATTGACTACTTGTCTACAAGGGAATCATACATTACCTTTCTAGACATGAACCTTCTCTAGTAGACTATGACCATGGTGTATGCACTATGGATCTCTTTGTTATCACTTTCTGTGAGTCAGGACTAACTCATCATAATGCCAAACAAATGCTGAAGAATTAAGTCAGTAAATTTTATTTCTTATTTTTCTAAAAACATTTATAGTCTATATTATAAAGGGCAAACATCTGAGATATCTAACTTATATTTTTAACCATCGTTTGGCATCCAGAGTTGAATAACTGGAAAATTTCTCAAAAACCATGCTAAGTTGTAGTGACTTGAGATATAGTTTTTAAAAAATGTGAAATTTTATTAGAATGATGTAAATATTGAATGTGCATCTAATTATTTTCCCCAAAGAAATCACCTCTTGAGAAGAATTACTTGATATGCAGAAATAGCTTAAAATTAGGACTTTTATTTCTTTTTCCTGGCTTTGACCTCAGTACATTTTGGGTGACAATTCTCTGTAAGTCTCTCATGTTTCTGTTTATCTTGTGATCTTGTGACACTATCACTGGTCTGGAGTATATTTTTAAAGATATTTGTATATTGAGTAACCTACTAAGATAGAGATAGTACCTTCTTCCAAGGAAAACTACATAGTTATTGCCCATGATAAAAGACTCAGGATCCTTACTTAACCGCATTGTTCCTCTCTTAGAATGTAATCCAGTGTGTGTATGTGTGTGTGTGTTACCTGGCCCTCTTTGCATTGGTGTGTGGGAATTGGGGCTCAGAAACTCAGAGAAATGCTGATAGTCTGGCTACTGTTCTTGCTGTGAATAGTAAAATGGCCTTTGTCGCTGGCCTGGGAGTCTCAGTTTTCTGCCAGCATTCATGATCCTGTAGCAGGCTAACTTGCTGGCTTGGAAGGAGGATAAAATCTTAGGTCCTTCACAGTTTTTAAAATATACTGTTAGAAAAAAAATGCCTTCAGTTAGACAGTGGAGACCTCTCTTTAAGCAACAATTATTTAATTAGGGCAAGATTGGTTCTTTTGAAACTATGAATAATGGCTCACCTCAGGAAGTAAGTGATCCCATAATAACTTAGTATTCCTTGTTGGGAATATAGAACCTACTATAAAACTACTTTAGCCTGTAACTCAGAGCCTTGGGGTTGGGGGGAAAAACTATACACGGTGATATATTTCCAAGATTCCTTACTACTATTTTAGTCAAGAAGCTAAACAGATGAATCCATTAAATGATTTAAAGTCATATATTCAGGTTGTAGTTAGTGACACACATGGATAAAACATGGGATAGACAGACTTGGCAAGGCTCTTCTACACAGGGTGAAAATGAACCTGAAAGTGAAGAGAAGGAAGCGAAAAAGGGGTAGGGATGGGGAAAGAGGGAGAAAGGGGCAGATAGAAGTGGTGGGGGTAGACAGAGTGAGAAAAGTGGGGGAGGGAGGAAATAGGGAGATAGAGCAATAGAAAGACAAAGGGTTGGAGGAGGGGGAAAGAATGAGTTGGAGATAGATAGGGAGAGAGATGGGGGAGAGAGTGAGAATTGGTAGTTAATAGCAAGCACATGAAAGAGAAAAACAAATCGACAAATATCCCCTGTTTAACTAACTGTCTAAATAGGCAAATTTATATTGTGAATGTGCTAAGAAAATGATGTTTTCACTTGTAATTTTCTCCCTGGTGCTGTTGATCTGATCTGAGAAGTTACCATGCCGGTAAATTTGACTGTGAAATTACATTTCAGGTACCTAAAATTCAAAACCATGGCTTAAAATGTTAGCTCTTCTTGCAGTGGATGAGCAGATATTCCTATTACAATCCAAATTGCGTTTTGCTACTCATTTCCACATACCCTGTGATAGAGTCAACCCTTAACAGTAATTGCATCTTCAGTCCACAAATCATGTGACTATATTGATTGAATTGTGTTGTGAAAGGATCCAGTAAGGCATAATGAAGAGAAAGAAAAAAATTAATATTATATACAGTTTTATTAAATAAGCCATCAAAACACATGATTGATTTACTGAATCTTTAAGAATGTCTCATGACAGAAGTTTTGACTAGTATTATCCTACCATAAATACGATTTAATCAGTAAGAAAATAAGGTACATCACATTAACAGTTTCCTTCAGTTTGCCATGTAAATTTCTAACTAAAAAGCATTAAAAAAATTTCAAAGCAGAGTTCCTGATGAGATTTTGACTATAAAGAAACTAATGACAGGTAAAAAGATATCAGTGTCCTTACTGGAAGCCTTGGCATATTTAAAATCTACGTTAAATTGGTTATGAATGTCAGTGATACACTAACCAAGGTTAACAAAGAGCTCTGAAGATATTAAATAACTGAAGTGGAAAGATAGAATGATTGATGTGGTAAAGGTATTAACAGACCAGCTGACAAAAGGCATGTTTCAGTGTTACTGGACTGGGTGTGGAATCCTTGAAACAAATGTGAACATCAGAGCTTCTGCTTTGCTTGAAACTGGATTTGAAGAGCTATGTAGGGGAGATAGAAAATGTATTATTCTAGGAAACGATAGTATTATTAACATTATTAATAGTTATGAATGGTACTGCTTGCATTTTAAGTTTAGAGCTTTGTGAGAAGTGTTTACTTTTTATCTAAAATTACCATGATATGCTGGAAGATAGTTATTAGTACCCATGTTTTATCAAATAGAAACCAAGACAAAGAGCCTCAAGGTAAGGTTGAACTAGTTAATGGTGTAGCAGAGATTCAAAGCAAATTCTACGGCTCTTTCCACTATAATAAAAGAAACATTCCTAGCCTTCGAATCAACTCCTTTCAGTGAGACAAAGGAAGATATCTTTGCATTTGTTTTCTCTTGCTGCCTTAACAAACTTACCACACTTAGCTAACTTTTATTTTTTAATTTTTTTCCTAATATTTATTTATTTATTTGACACACACACACAGAGAGGAGAGAGAGAGAGAGAGAGAGAGAGATCTCAAGTAGGCAGAGCAGCAGGCAGAGAGAAAAGAGGGTGGAGGAGGCTCCCTGCAGAGCAGAGAGCCTGATGTGGGGCTTGATTCCAGGACACTGAGATCATGACCTGAGCCGAAAGCAGAGGCTTAACCTACTGAGCCACCCAGGCGCCCCACAACTTTTAAATTTAGTCGCTAAACTTTAGTAGTTTATTTAAAAAAAAAAATTTTTTTTTAAACTTTAGTGGTTTAAACCATACCTGCTTTCCTGTGGCTTTAGATCGGAGGTCCCCATTTCTGGATCTGCTGTTAGCTGGGGACTGCCTTTGCTCTTAGAAGTCACCATCATGCCATCGTCTGTGGTTCCTCTATCTTCAAACCAGCAATGACAACTGAGTCCTCATGTTTTAGATCTCTCTTGTCTTACTTTCTCTTCGGCCACCAGCTAGAGAATGCACTCCGCTTTTACATGGCTAACATGAACATCAGCTGATTTGGGACTTGTTACATTTGCAAACTCCTTTCACAGCACTACATATTATTAGTATTTGAATAACCAGTGGAAGGCAATCTTGAAGGGAGGGAATCTTAAGAAGTTTCTCCACTATAATCCCTTGTAAATAACTGAATATTTGAAGTGTGGGGTCCAATTTTTTTTTTTTTTAAGTAACTAGGATTTACAGTTTTATGTTTTTATCCTTCATCCCTTTGATCTGCTCTGGGGGTGTCCCAAATATTTGCCAAGGTCTATTTGTCATTCTAAAAACTTAAATCAAATAATTACCATCCAATGTAATAGGATAATTCCTAACTTATCTCAAAATTATACCTACTCTGTTCTCACTATCTAAGGCCTATTTCAGTTTGAAAGCCTGAAGTCATGGGTGGTAGTAGGGGAAATAGAGTTTCCTTTGCAGGCCATAATCATCTCCTCCTAAGCTGACTGTTGTTTCTGACCCCTCCAGGGTCAGGCTAAGAGAGAAAGAATTAGGAAGAATGGGCGTGGCCTTGCATCATATGGCCATAGTATTTCCAGGCTTAAGAGATACTTAAAATTGCCCTTCCCTTTTGTAGAAAATTTTTGAGATTACTTAGAGATTCCTCGGGTTAATTCTATTTTCTATTCAGTTTTCTGTACCCATGGAGAAAATTTTAAAAAAAAATATTGAGTAAGCTTACTTTGGACATTCCTGACCATTGTTCTCACATGGACCATCAATGCTGCCCAATCATCATCCAGTATATGCTGAGCCTTTTTGCCTTCCCAGATGGTGTTTTCATGCTTTAGCCTCACTCTCAAATTTTCAACACATTTTCCTCCATTCTTGTTCAGGGGTAATGATCGTTGATTTTTATTTGCCAAAAGAGAGTGAGAGGGAAAAAAAAAGCCTTCAAAACAGAACATCCCCAGTTCCACATCAGCCTCCTTCTGTGCCCATATGTGCTAACCCCCTCTTGTTACTATGAAGGAATTTTCCATGCTTCTCTGAGGACATTTGCTCTGTGTGTGTTCTATATCCCAGTGCTCTCACCTCCTCAAAGAATTCCTAGCCCCTCTGTCTCTTTCCTGCCTTATCAGTATTTCATTCTTTACTATATACTGGTTGTTCCTCATTGGCATACCAAAGTTTATTTCTCTCCATTTTAGAAAAGAAGAAAAACAGAACCAAAACAAAAACCTTCCCTCTCAACCAGTGCTTATCTATCTGTCCCACTTTATAGGAAACATTCTTCAAGATTATCATGGATTATCACTTTCTGCAAATCAGTGTCCTTTTCTCACGGATCCCTTAATTCCCTCCATTAATTATTTTCTCTCCCTTCTCAATTTTTCCAGCATCCGCCCCTTCTCCCCACTTCCATGTACCATCATCCCAGTCCAATACTGTATCATCTCTAACTTTGGTTACTGACCGACTTTCTTCCTGTTACCACAGTCGTCCCAGTAACAATTTATTCTTAACACAAATGGTTCTAGTTCCTATCATGTCTTTTCACCTAAAAGCCTCCAGTGGTTCTGCCTTTTATTCGGAGTTAAAACTTAAGTGTGGCCCACAGACCCTGCAAGTTCTAGGCCTCTTGATCCCCTTGATTGCACTTTTGCTTATTTCCCTCTTGTTTTACCTGCCCTGACAACTGCCCCTTTTCTGGTCTTGAACAGCTGAAGCCATTCCTGCCTTAGGGCCTTTGCTGTTTACTCTCCTGGAAAGATTTTCCCCATATTTCCACATACCCCTTCCTCATTCCTGTAGGTTTTTCAGTGAAACCTTTCTTTTATTTTTTTAAAGATTTTATTATTTGACAGAGAGAGATCACAAGTAGGCAGAGAGGCAGGCAGAGAGAGAGAGAGAGAGAGGAGGAAGCAGGCTCCCTGCCGAGCAGAGAGCCTGATGTGGGACTCGATCCCAGGACCCTGAGATCATGACCTAAGCCAAAGGCAGAGGCTTAACCCACTGACCCATCCAGGCGCCCCAGTGAGACCTTTCTTGACACCTTATTGAAAGTTTAAAAGACAGTGGTGCTCTCCAGACCCTTATCTTTCCTTTCCTCTGTGTGTTTGTTTATTATTTGTTTTGGATTTATGATTTTCCAGCTTTGTTGACATATAATTAATATATAACATTGAGTACATTTAAGGTATAATGTCAGTTTGATACATTTATGTATCACAAAGTGATGATCACTATGGCCTTAGTGAACATTTCTATCTCATCACATAATTACCATTTCTTCCTTGTGGTGAGAACATTTAAGATCTAGTCTCTAAGCAACTTTCAAATATATAAAATACATTATGAACTATAATTGCCATGCTATACCTTAGATCCCAGAACTTATAACTGGTTATTTGTATGCTTTGACCAATATCTCCCCATTTCCCCTGTCTCTTAGCCCCTGATAATCACCATTCTACTCTCTGTGTCTATGAGTTTGGCTTTTTAAAATTCCAGATATAAGTGATAATCATTGAACATTTGTCTTCTTTGTCTGAGTTTTTTCACTTATCAGTAATGCCCTTAAAGTCCATCCATGTTGTCACAAATGGCAAGATTTCCTTCCTTCTCATGACTGAATAATATTCCATTGTATATATGTACAGCACATCTTCTTTATCCATTTTTGATTATAACATTTATTGCTTTCTAATCATACACATTTCTAGATTTTTTTCTTTTAGTCTGTATTCTTCAATAAGATCTAGGAGGGCAGGGAATTTTGTTTTTGATTTTATTTATTTTTTTTCTAGTACTCTTCATCTTTTTTTTTTTTTTTTAATTTCTTTTCAGCGTAACAGAATCCATTGTTTTTGTTCAACACCCAGTGCTCCATGCAATGCATGCCCTCCATAATACCTACCACCTGGCTCCCCCAACATCCCACCCCCGCCCCTTCAAAACCCTCAGGTTGTTTTTCAGAGTCCATAGTCTCTCATGGTTCATCTCCTCCTCCAATTTCCATCAACTCCCTTCTCCTCTCCATTTCCTCATGTCCTCCATGTTATTTGTTATGCTCCACAAATAAGTGAAAAGCCCAAATGGAGAAAGAAAAATGAATGATAGCTTGGAAGATATGTTCGATCGGACAACATCTCTCTCTGCTTGACTTATTTCACTCAGCATAATCTCTTCCAGTCCCGTCCATGTTGCTACAAAAGTTGGCTATTCATCCTTTCTGATGGAGGCATAATACTCCATCGTGTATATGGACCACATCTTCCTTATCCATTCGTCTGTTGAAGGGCATCTTGGTTCTTTCCACAGTTTGGCGACCGTGGCCATTGCTGCTATAAACATTGGGGTACAAATGGCCCTTCTTTTCACTACATCTGTATCTTTGGGGTTAAATACCCAGTAGTGCAATTGCAGGGTCATAGGAAGCTCTATTTTTAATTTCTTGAGGAATCTCCACACTGTTCTCCAAAGTGGCTGCACCAACTTGCATTCCCACCAACAGTGTAAGAGGGTTCCCCTTTCTCCACATCCTCTCCAACACACGTTGTTTCCTGTCTTGCTAATTTTGGCCATTCTAACAGGTGTAAGGTGGTATCTCAATGTGGTTTTAATTTGAATCTCCCTGATGGCTGGTGATAATGAGCATTTTTTCATGTGTCTGATAGCCATTTGTATGTCTTCATTGGAGAAGTGTCTGTTCATATCTTCTGCCCATTTATTGATATGATTCTCTGTTTTGTGTGTGTTGAGTTTGAGAAGTTCTTTATAGATCCTGGATATCAACCTTTTGTCTGTACTGTCATTTGCAAATATCTTCTCTCATTCTCTGGGTTGCCTCTTTGTTTTGTTGACTGTTTCCTTTGCTGTGCAGAAGCTTTTGATCTTAATGAAGTCCCAAAAGTTCATTTTTGCTTTTGTTTCCTTTGCCTTTGGAGACATATCTTGAAAGAAGTTGCTGTGGCTGATGTCAAAGAGATTACTGCCTATGTTCTCCTCTAGGATTCTGATGGATTCCTGTCTCATGTTGAGGTTTTTTATTATTATATTCCCAAAAAGGCATGGAAAAGCATAGGTGGTCATCTTTCTGTTTGTATGTGTATCTAGCTATCTAAATTTCTGTGTGTAAGCATCTGGAGCCATAAATTTTCTTTTGCACACCTGTGAGGCAGCATTTTCCCAATTTTGATAAGATATATTGTATTACCATTGAGTTAAAAATATTTAAAATTTTCTTTTGTCATTTTTTCTTTGATCTATAAATTATTTAGAACTTATTATTTTTTAATCCTTTGAGGTTTTCTTAGAGATCTTACAGTCTTTAATTATATATTTATTATGTTTTGGTCAGAGGATGTATTATATATTATTAACCTTTTTAAGTATGTCAAGACTTACTTGTTATGGGCTAGAATATAGTTATCTTGGACAGTGCTCTCTGTGCAGTCAAAAAGAATGTGTATCCTATATTGGATGTAGTGTCCTATAAATGTCTTTTAAGCAATGTTGGCTGATAATATTATTTTCTTATATCATTAACAATTTGGGGTTAATCTAACAACTCATAAAAAAGATGTGTTATTTCTCTCACCATGACCATGGGTTTGCCCATTTCTTCCATTAATTCTATCAAGTTTTGCTTCACATTCTCTAAAGTTTTGTCTTAAGTACATACTTTTATAATTGTAGAACTTTTTGTGGATTAGCCCTTTTGTTATTATAAAATATCAATCATTATTCTGATACTACTTCCAGAGCTGAAATTTATATCCTCTATTTTCAAATATATACACATACACACACCAGCCTTTTCATAAGTGTTTATTTTGCATTCTTTTTTTCTATTCTTCTACTTTCAAACAATCTGTGTCTTTATATTAGTGTATACTCTTTCAGCTATCTGTAGTTGGATTTTGTTTCTTTTTAATTCATTATGATAATATCTGACTTTTAATTGAATTCTTAAACATTTATATTTACTGTAATTATTGGCTTTGTTGGACTATTGTTAGGATTTATCTTGTTTTTTTCTTCTGTTGTTTTTCCCTTGGTACTCCTTACTTCTCTTATTTTGATTAAATAATACTGACTTCTCTTGGCTCTGAATCTAATCATCTTTGTGAGTTTGTGTGTGTATTTGTGTGTTGTGGTATTCAGATAAATCTCTAGGGATTGCATATATCTTTAACTCAACATTTTATAATATATTAATTATTTGATACATCTGATTATTTATACTTATTATTTATAATTATACTATAACTTACCAATGGTTTACTTTCATTTCACCCCTTCCCGTCCTAGGTGGTATGGTTTTCATTTATTTTATAAATGCATGTGCTATATGTCCCATAATACAGTGTGACTTTGCTTTAAAGTTCAAAGGTTTTTCAAGCACACTAGTGAAAATAATGAAATTGCTTTATATTTAACAAATATTTGTCATTTTTTTTTATTTATTTATTTGACAGCGAGAGAGAGAGATCACAAGTAGGCAGAGAGGCAGGCAGAGAGAGAGGGAAGCAGGCTCCCTGCCGAGCAGAGAACCTGATGTGGGACTCGATCCCAGGACCCTGAGATCATGACCTGAGCCGAAGACAGCGGCCTAACCCACTGAGCCACCCAGGCACCCCAATATTTGTCATTTTAAATGATCTTCAATTCTTGTTGTACATACATGTTTATTAACTGGTTTCATTTTTCTTTAAACTGAAGAACCAGTTGCCAAATTCCTTCAGCCTTTGTTTGTCTTAGTTTTATGTTCATTTTTGGAGGATTGTTTTTACTGGATAGATTATGTTAAATTGACAGTTCTTTTCCTTTAAAAATATATTCCATTGCCTTCTGGTTTGTGTTGCTACTGATGAAAAGTTAGCATTTATTCTCATGTTTATTCTCTTGGATTTTGTTGTCCTTTTTCCTCCAGCTGCTGTTAGAATTTTCTTATGTCTTGTATCTTTGGTGTTCTGTAGTTTTACCTTAATGTGCCTCATATGATTTTCTGTTGTTTTATCCTGTTTGGGATATGTTAAACTTCTTAGATTTATGCACTTATATCTTGTTATCGAGTATAGAAAGTGGTTCATGCTAAATGAGAAAAATGATTGATAGAGCCTATTTAAGAGGAAAAATCATGAGAAAGTAGATTTATAATCCTTACAATGCTTTATTTGAGGTGAACCTTGAGATAAGAGAAAGGGATAAGAGCCAATTTAAGCGATGCTTAAACATTTCAAATTTATCATGAGGAAAGATATCTTATAGATGAACATATAGAGATGATTGCTCTAAAATATTAAGCAAAAACTTGAATTATTCAGATTACATTTATAAGAACATGCATATGAAAGATATGTAATTACAGAATTTGGCATGCATAATCATGTAAATATAGAACCTCAAGTGAACTGAAAAAAGTTCCCCAACACTGAGCGGCTTATAGATTTTAAAATACATGATATTATCAAGCTTATTTAATTAACAGATGACATAAATGACACAGAGAGATGTGGTGATCTACCAAGGCATGCTAGGAAAGCATAGATAGAAGACAGCCTGGATTTGCAATCTTGGATGTTCTAATTATATCACTCTATGTTACTATATATCACCATATTACTGCTATTTTCCAAGGAGCACAGTTTAGGCCTTGAGTAGTATTTTATAAAGAAGACACTAGAATGAAATAGGAATTAGATTATGAGTCTATATTAATATTTTGCTATAGTTAGAATGACAGATATTCTCTAATTTTACAATAATTGGAATCAAGATGAAAATAGGAATAACAGCTGTATTTAAACCTTAAGTTTTAGTTTTTTAAAGCAAAGTGCTTATTGAAATAAATCTTTCAGAAAGACATTATAGGCAGATTTAAAAATTCTTCATTTAGATAGTGACTTAAAATTAGTTTGAGCTTATTATATGAAGAAAGTGTCTTGCTCCTTCATGAGGTATTTAATGAAAGAAGAAAAATTAAAGCACTAGATTATCCTAAGGTGGAATGCTGTTACTACTGGTATTTTAAAACATATCGTATGCTTCAGGCAAATATATTTAATTAAAGGATCCAAGTGTCTTCATAGATGAAGTTGCATTATTCATGCTTTTACAATGATCCTTTGAATCTAGAGGAAGTAAATGAATACTGACGGCATAACAACCAAGGGATAAAAGAACACAGATTTAGCTTGTGATGCCAAACTAATTTCTTTAAACAAATGGACAGTTCAGTGCAATTGCCAGTAAATTCAGTAAATAAAAGCAGTTGTTTCCCTCAACTGGTATTTTTAATTTTTGAAAACTGCGTGAGTCTGATTGTTTCTGGTAGGGGGAGAAATATCTCACTGCCATTTGAAAGAAAAAAAGAAGTTACGGGGACGCCTGGGTGGCTCAGTTGGTTAAGCGGCTGCCTTTGGCTCAGGTCATGATCCTAGTGTCCTGGGATCGAGTCCCATATCGGGCTCCTTGCTCAGCAGGGAGCCTGCTTCTCCCTCTGCCTCTGCCTACTTGTGATCTTTCTCTCTCTGACAAATAAATAAATAAAATCTTTAAAAAAAAAAAAAAAAAAAGAAGTTACGGACTTAATGCTGTAGCATAGTTAAAGATTCTTCTAATCCTTTATACAAAAGTCTCCAAAAGTCTCTTTGCCCTTTACCTAAGAATTCTTTTCTAAACATCAGTTTCTTCCTATGAGATAAAAGAAAAAAAAAGTTGCAGGGTCTAAAATCTTTCTCAATTTTAGTCTAGCATTTTCTTTTTTATTTTTGGAATTCTGTTGCATGCAGAGTACAACTGTTAATTTTGCCTCGATAAAATACAAATTCAGTATTCAGGTGGCTATAATACATGCATAGAAGCTTTAGCCAGGGTCGGTCTGAAATGAACATAAATATAACATTTTAGAGCTAGCAGAAAATGCAGATTCTGTAAGCCAAAAGCCAATTTTACGTGATGAAAACAAGGAGGTGAGTTTCCCAACTTCTGACCAGGGGCTCGTCCTACCATATTAAAATGCATTAATAACTGGCTGTGTTTTATGGAATATACAAAATTCCTGATGAAACCATAGTATTCTCTATTAATTAGCAAGCTTTCCATAGAGCTACATTTATTTCTGCCAGTTAGAACACTGGTGGCTAAAAGTGTGTTTTTACATCTATCTGGTTGGTGAACTTTTTCTGTAAATTGCTAGATAGTAAATATTTTAGGCTTTGTGGGCCAGATGGCCTGTCAAAACTACTCAACTCTGCAAAAGCAGCCATAGACAATACATAAACGAATGTACATGGCTGTGTTCCAATGAAATTTTATTTACAAAAACAGGCGAGGCAAGATCATTCTAGCCCACGGTCTGTAGTTAGATGACCTGAGGTTTAGAATAACAATAACTTCATATGTATTTTGTAAATATTTCTGTGTGTATTTATATTGTATGACTTTTGCCAGGCTTTATGGTATATGTGTGCCATTTCCCCCATCTACAGACAGAGAATAAAGTTCTTAAGGGTAGGAATTCTGCCTCATTTGTTTTTATATGGTCAGGAATATTGGCAGAGCAAATTTTATCTATCAAATATGACAGTTCTCACAACCAAATGGAAATAGCACAGTGATTGAGAACATTTACAAAAGCATATTCAGCTAGTTCCTGGTTTCAAGAACTGCTTATAAAAAACTAGTTTATTATCAAATAAGTTCGTAGAATACTGCATGATGTAAACTTCATTTGATAGTTATAAGATGTATTAACATTGTGAAAGCCATGATAAATGCTTGATATACAGAAATCAATTGTTTCTCAAACTTACTTAAAAAAAACTGTTTAAATTCACTGTTAGCATCTTGAGTAACACATTTCTTCTTTCTCTTGATTTTCATGTCTCCATTCACTATTATTTATAAATGTGAGTACTAGGCTGTCTGCTACCTCCTGGCATACCATCTTAAAACTTACTAAAGTGAAATGTCTTTTTAAAATAGAATTTGTTTCTTAGAGCAGTTTTTGGTTAACAACAAAAAATGAAACAGCAATATAGTCATGCCCCCCCCAACATAGGCTCCACTGCTAGCAACATACCACATTAGAGTGACACATTTGTTACAAATAATGAACCCACACTGACACATCATTATCAGACAAAGTCCATAGTTTGCATTAGGGTTCATTTAGGGTTTATAATCTATGGGTTTTGACAAAGGTATGATGACAGTTATCCATCATTATAATATCCTACAGAGTAGTTTATCTGCCCTCAAAATCCTCTGTGCTTTTTTTTTTTTTTTAACTGTCTCCCTAGTTTTGCTCTTTTCAAAATGTTACATAGTTGGATTACATAGTATGTAGTCTTTTCAGATTGGCTGTTTTCACTAAGTAAAATCCATTTAAGTTCCTCCATGTTTTTTCATGGCTTGATAGATCAGTTCTTTTTAGCACTGAATAATATTCCATTGTTTGCACATACCACAGTTTGTTTATTTACCTATGGAAGGACATCTTGGTTGCTTCCAAGTTTTGGCAGTTATAAGTAAAGCTCCTCTAAACATCCATGTGCAGATTTTTATGTGGATGTAAGTTTTCAGTTCTTTAGGTAGATGCCAAGGAGTGCAATTGTTTGATCATAAGAAACTAACATACTGCTTCCAAAGTGACTGTACCATTGGCATTCCTACCAGCAGTGAAGGAAAGTTCCTTTTGCTCCATAGCCTCATTAGCATTTGGTGTTGTCATGTAATGTCTTTTAGTCTTATTTCTTGAAAAAAGCTAAAAAGTCAGAAAATCCAATTCCTTTTTTTCATTTGTATTGTGTTTAAATAACACAATCATAGATGATTGCAAAAGACTGATTCTAGGTACTGGAATAGTATCTTTGAATAGACTAGCATTTCATGACCCTCTTCCTTCCTTTAATTGGAGATATCCACAGTCTAAGATGCTAGCATTTGGGGCCGATGCCCTGCTCATTATATGTCTTCTTCGTCTAGTAAGCAGCAAGGGTTTTGTGATATAAATACATTTGAGAGAGACACTCAAACATACCTTGCCAAGTACACAAATAATCCAGCCAATACAGAAGTAAAAAAAAAAAAAAAAGGAACAAAAATTCTGGTGATAAAAAATTAGTAAATGAGATAATATTCTTACAGTGTTCAAGTAAGAAGAAAAGTAAATTATTTCTTAATTATTTACCTTCGTTTATATTAATTTAGTTTTGGGGGCTGAAGATGAAAATGATTTGACTAAGTCAGGATTCTATGATTAGAATATTGGTGTTTTGACTTCTTACCAAATTTTATCCAGTACATCTCATCTGCATATTGTAAGGTATTCCTTAATGTCATTCTTGGTGTTATGATCATAGGTATCAGGGAAAATAATTACTAGTTACATAGAACCCACTCTTAATATTACATTAAAAAGTAAGCAACATGTGAAATGAATATAACAACTCTTTAAAATTACTGGGATTAAAGTATATCAGACATCTTTCTGTCTTTTGCCAAACATGATGGCATTAGAAATATTTTGCAACTTCCTGCATGAGTCTAGGGAAAGTTAGAAAAATTCTGAGTCTGTTTTTCTGAATTGTGTCCAGAAGATTGGTCAATTTGTAATGGTTTTGTTTACTTCCTATTTCATCTTACTGAATAATGTTGGAGGAATAGAGTAGAGCAGCATTAATACCAGCATTAAGGAGTTCTTATCACCTCTTAGTAAGTACAACACTGCGAGAGCATGGGATAAGTTTCAGGTTCCCATCCTCAGTTTCCCCAGATGTTTCCATACTTCTTTGGTTGTCAGACAGAGACTACTTTTAGTAATGATATCTACATTCAGACTGCAGGAAGGGTGGGGCTGGTGAATGCGGGAGAATGTTTAGAATGTGCAACTCTTGATCTAAAATTTGAGAAGTAGAACACACCCTCATGCACTGACTTTTTTTGATTTAACTACTTATGCATTATGGTTACTTCTGATTTTTAGACCAGGACTTTTGAAGTATAAGTAGTGTTACCTAGAAATTGCTCCAAAGAAAAAAGATGGATGAAAGAAATAGGGTCTAGAACTTGAAGAGGCGTATGGAAGATAATGAAACATAGGGTATTAAACTAATCTGTGTATAAACGCTTTTACAGATGGGGCATGTTAGGAAACGATGGCAGACACAGTATGAATTATGAAGGGTACTGGGAGTCATAAAAAGTTTGAATTTGATGAGAGAAAAACATGATTATAAAAATAAAGTAACAGGAAGAACATCTTAGGCAAATGTCATGGAAAAAACATAGCTTTTTGTTTTGATTATTATTTCAACCCACAAATCAATTTTCAAAATTTATTTTGGCTGACATTTAATTATTTAATTTTTAGTATTTGTTTTCAACTTAATGGTCAATTTTCTCATTTGAATATGACTTGTGTTTCTCCTTATGTGATGTAGAAATATAGTAATGTAATGAAAACTCAAAAATAAGAATGACTAGATAGAAAATACCTTTAAAATTAGACATTGAAAATTTTAAATTAAGAATAACATGTTTCACAGTTCAAAGTGAAAAGAAAACCATCCTAGAGGAAAATGAAAGATTCCACTTTGAAAAATCAAGTGCATTTTTGCATCTCTTTTTGTGTACCGAGAAGTTGCTAAATGTCTCAGAAATAAATGAGCGAACGCTAATGTCACACATTTAAGGTGTGGTGACACAAAAATTAGGAGGTATCAGCAGTACTAGTGCTGAGAGTGGAGAGCTGTGTGAAATGAAAAGTAAGAAATTATTTATTACTGGCCTAGTTAGGAGTTGTTTTACACGACTGTGTTCCAGGGAGTTATCCAGAGTGAGGTTGTGTGTATAGTAATGAAAATGTAAAGGTTTGGTAGCACACTTACAAAAGTAGCCCAATTTCATTATTTCCTACAACTTCCACAAAGGTTCTTCTGACAATTTTTTGATAATTACTGATTAAATGTGGAGTCCACTGATAGGATGGCAAGATAAAAAGAACAATTTCTTTGTAATGTTCATTTGCCCAGATAAATCTTACAGTAGAAATAGGAGGGTCAGATTAAAATTCAGCATCACTGCAGCTGACTTAAGGCCACTTAGTGATTCTGAGATTCCAACACTGTTAGGTTTCCTGTCTGATGTCTTTCTGCCTTCTGAAAAGCATGTACAAAAATTTAAAAAATCTCTTCTTCCCACATGAAGTTACTGGGGAATTGAACCGGTCCTCTTTTTTGCATAAACAGTTATACACAGGACACTGGCTTTCTTGTGGTTTCTCCTGTACCAGTGCCAGAATCTCATTTAGATCCTGGGCTTGTTTGTTAATATGAAAAAAGCCAGGGTGCTTGGGTGGCTCAGTTGGTAGGGTGACTGCCTTCAGCTCAGGTCATGATTCCAGAGTCCTGGAATCGAGTTCCGCATGGGGCTCCCAGCTCCGTGGGGAGTCTGCCTCTACCTCTGACCTTCTTTCCTCTCATGCTTTCTCTCACTCTATCTGTCTCAAATAAATAAATAAAATCTTTTTTTTTTTTAAAGAAAAAAGCCATTATTTTCTCTAGGCAAATGCACAGATAGGCAGATATAAAAAAAAAACAAACAAAACGATCCTATAGTTTCCAGAGGTATGATTGACTTGCAGACTCATCCGTGGAACCCAATTTGATATACAATCTTCTGCAAGATGTGTCAGAGTGAGACCCACACAGGGCAGTGTAGTGAACACTGCTGGTGCTTCATCCACATCCTCTCTCTCTATTTCTCTGTGCCCTTTCGTATCCAGTACTGGTGCTCTCGCTTGCTTGTTCTTGGAGAGCTGTCCTCAGGCACTCGAGTCACTTCACCTACTCTTGCAGAGAGCTGAAAGTACCCAGGAGTAATTTTTGCCAGTGAGTAGGATAGAGGATAATGATCACCAGCTTACCAGCCTCAGGCTGGGATGAATTCTGAGGTGTGACTTATACTCAGACATACCTTGAGGGAACAAGCTAAAGCCACCTTCACTGAGACTTTACATGAACTCATACCTCCCCTTCTTCCCTTTTCCTGTTTTGCTTTTCTTATTCCCTTACCAGTTTTCTCAGGGAGCTTTTCTTCTTTAATAAATCACTTGGCATGCAAAGCATTCTCTCTGGGTCTGCTTTTCACTCCAGACTAACCATAACTATAGAGTTTAATCATTCAAATCAGGAAGCATATCTGATTATGAATGGGATGCTCTTGTTAGTTATGCTGGACAGGGGTATGTAAACATCAGAGGTCTAGGACAGATTAGGACACGTTCATGCTAGAGCTACAATGGCTCTTTCAAAGACAACCTTTCAGAAATCATTTCATTCAAAGCTCTTTTAAGATATGGCGTATCACTGATTTATACTCATTCAACCCTGCTTAACATTTTGCTCTTTCTATTATGTCACCAGTATAAGTCATTATTAGCTCCTGGTTAGCAGTTTTTTCAAAACTGCCCCTCCTCAGCCCCTATTCCATGACTCCTCTCTTCTCCCTTCACCCTACTCAGTCTCCCACTGGGTTATAGCTTCAAGTCTGCTTTCCTGTTGGACACAATTTGCTTCAGTATCATCTGGGACTTACCAACAACCCCAGATTTCTCCTTACATTTCTTCCAGAGAGCTCAAAAGCACAGATGTAAATTCAGTTCTAGCAATAGCCAGGAGCATCCCGTATTTCCCAAAGGAATGTAGGCAAATTAACCTCTGTAAGTGGTGATTAGTTCCATGTGATTTTATGTCCGTTTTGCCTTAGTTTGAGTAAACTTTTAATTTGTAGACTAAATTTAAGGAACATATAATACTGAGATTCAACCCAGATTCTGATGTTTGTGATTTTAAAAATTATTTACAGAATTTATTTTGAGCTATTAAAATCCTGAGTAGATAGTATACATTCTGTTTGATTTTTGTTAAATTCTAGAAGTGTAATTTATGAGTTTTCTATATGATTGGTGAAACAGAAGACTTTTCATTAAAAATAATTCTGTATTGCAATTGTATTTTTTTAAAGATTTTATTTATTTATTTATTTATTTGACAGGTAGAGATCACAAGTAGGGAGAGAGGCAGGCAGAGAGAGAGAGAGGAGGAAGAAGGCTCCCTGCCAAGCAGAGAGCCCGATGCGGGTCTCGATCCCAGGACTCTGGGATCATGACCTGAGTGAAAGGCAGAGGCTTTAACTCACTGAGCCACCCAGGCGCCCCACAATTGTATTTTTTTAGATGAAAAGATTTTTGTGTCAAATTTTTCTTCTTTTGCAAATTCGTAATGATATTCTTGACACAATTTACATTATAAATGATGTGAACAATTAATGTTATCTTAGCTATACGTCCGAATGGACCCAATTCAGTTTTAGAATCATCCATTTGATTTCAATATGACAAAATGTACTTGAATTTGTTGTAAGTATGACGCTATTTAACCCAGGCAGTGTAAATCACTTCTAAAAGGTTTAGAAATTTATTCTAAATTATTCTAAATTTATTTAGAAATAAAGGTATTGAAATTTAGATCTCACTCACTTTAGAAATTTAGATCTCACTCACTCACTCGATCTCAGGACCCTGGGATCATGACCTGAGCTGAAGGCAGAAGCCTTAACCCACTGAGCCACCCAGTTGCCCCTAAAGAGTTGTTTCTTTAAGACTGATTTCATGTCACAGGATTAGCAGTAGAGAAAAAAGACAAGCAGAAATGAAAATATTATCAAACATTTTTCCTGTTTTTTCAAATATTAGTCAATAAATAAGAAAAACAGAATCATGTGTTTATAGCCAATCAACATTGTTTTTATATTTAAGGGAGATATGTAAAGAGTATTGACAGAACTATTGACGGGATGCATGTAAATTATATAGTTTGCTGGCTTTTAAAAGTTTGAAAGTTTAGCTTTGTTTTTTAGATATAGAGTTGGTCCTCATTTTAGACCAGCCTTGCCAATCATTTTGTTAAAATTTGCTCTTATTCATATCACAAAACCTCAATTAGCAAACTCTCTCCTGCCCATTTCGCCTTTTTTTCTGTTGTGGGTCAGCCGTAAATAATGACAGCTTTTTAAGAGCCAAACCTTTAAAGCATAAAATAATAGATTAAGAGAAGTCAAGCTTGTCTATCATTGTATCAACACTTTTGACACTTGCTTATTTGACTCCATCCCGTATTCATTTGCCCTTCCCGCACTTCTGTTGTATTTACTAGCTGTGGGAAGGAGTTAATCTGCTAATTTAAGGAGTTATGTAAGTTTTATTACTATAGCTTCCTATATTTCAAAAATTAAGTTTATTTATATCATTTTATGAAAATTGAGATCTCAACTGCATCATCGATGGCAAACTTGTCAGTCTGATTTGTATAGCACCACTTTAAAGTTGGTGTTATACACAGAGTCAAGTGTTCTTTATAATATCAGATCTGAAACCTACAACAGAGAAAATAAATCTCGATTCTTATTTACGTTTGACTGTTCAATTCTTTTTCTGTTGCATGACTCTTTTATCATTTTGATTAAGTAGGATAGAATTAACAATGAAACTCCATGCATGTATTTCAGGCTTACTGAAAAATACCAACAATAAATGCAGATGCCCTTTTGTGGACACAGCACCCAGTGATGAGTTCAGTCATTTTCTTTAAACGTAATTTAAAAATAGGAAATAAAGCTCTATTAATGGTGCTAAAGCATTCAAGTTTATGTGTAATTGTTTTTTGTGGTCAAGGCTTTTTCTCTTATAAAATGTTAATTAACTGAACTTATTAATGGATACAATTAAACACACCTCTATTTTAATGGTTAGCATGATAAATTTGAAATAATTTTTTTTCCATTTTATTTATTTTTTCAGCGTAACAGTATTCATTGTTTTTGCACAACACCCAGTGCTCCATGCAAAACGTGCCCTCCCCATTACCCCCCACCTATTCCCCCAACCTCCCACCCCTGACCCTTCAAAACCCTCAGGTTGTTTTTCAGAGTCCATAGTCTCTTCTGGTTCGCCTCCCCTTCCAAATTTTTTTTTTTAATAACCATAAATGACTCTTAATCTCACAAAACAAACTGGGGGTTGCTGGGGGGAGGTGGGATTGGGAGAGGGGGAGGGGGCTATGGACATTGGGGAGGGTATGTGCTATCGTGAGTGCTGTGAAGTGTGTAAACCTGGCGATTCACAGACCTGTACCCCTGGGGATAAAAATACATTATATGTTTATTGAAATAATTTATAGTAGATTGGAGTAGCTGTACATTGGGAGAATAGTGTTATTTGTCAGAAATTATAAATTGCCTTAATGAAATAGAAGGGTTCACTGAGACATTGCTTTAAACAACATAGGTACATAATAGTAGAAGGAACACTAGCTAAAACTTAAAAGAAATCTAATAGCAGTTTTGCATTTTGCTTTTCTTTTGCTTTGTTTAGAGGACAAGATAGAGTGCTCTGAGGCATATTTTCACTTCAAAAGCATTTGTCATCACATTTTAGAGCTAAATAAGCTCTCAGAGTTCATTTTATATGGCAAATTCTTAGTCATTCTTTAAAATTGATTGGTATGTTTACTATCTGTGCTTAGTCTTTCTCACCACCCAGGACCAAGATAAGTGCTCCCTTTTCTGCAGTTTCTTAGCATATCATATAAGCTTCATTGTTACTCTGTCATGTACCTATCTTTATGTATCTTATTTGTATTTATATCACCAATTTTAAGTACAGAAACTGTCATAAAGTAGTTGCTTAATGAATGTCTGATGAATACATACATGAATTAATGAAGAAATCTTGAATTGCTAACAATATAGTGGTGACTTTGATATAAGTTGTATGCTTGTGCAATTCAGCTTCTAATATCTTCCTGGGTTATCTTTTAAGATGTTATATGCTTTGGATGTAATCACCAAGATATACTTTATACAGATCATTCTGTTTAATTACAGAATATATTGTAATCACTTGGACCAAAATACCTAAATCCCATCCTGGATTTAATAGGAAATTTGTCTGTGTAGTTCCTCATGAATGAACCTATGAAAATAATTATTTTAAATTGCATGTTTTAATAAAATTTGTAATTATACTCATTAAAATCACAGCTATGATGAATTGTAATTTGTACTTTTAAGGAGTATAATATAAATTTAGCCTGAATTATTTTTTATTTTCTGTAATATGCTATTTTAATTTTATCTGGTGTTCATTAACTCTTAAGTAAAAATTGGTACAAAATCCACTTAGCAGTGATCTAATGTTGGTTTTAAACTAGGTATTGACTTCAGAAATTGGAGTGAGCTAAAAAAATGTAGGAGAAAGAAGCAGCACAATGTAAAGTCTCTTATATGTTTATGTCAAGAAGGACTTTTCTCAACAATGCTAATGACTCTATCCTTAATAACAACTTTTCTTTAATCCATATTCTTCTAGATTGAAAATACTAATTCCTTTCCATTTATAATATGATTATCTGGTTTTTATTTTTATTTTTTATTATGTTATGTTATTTACCATACCATACATCATTAGTTTTTGATGTAGTGTTCCATGATTCATTGTTTGCATATAATACCCAGTGCTCCATGCAGTATGTGCCTTCCTTGATACCCATCACCAGGCTAACCCATCCCCTCCTCCCCCTCCCCTCTAAAACCCTTAGTTTGCTTTCTGGAGTCCATAGTCTCTCACGGTTCATCTCCCCCTCCAATTCTCCCCTCTTCATTTTTCCCTTCCTTCTCTTAATGTCCTCCATGCTATTCCTTATGTTTCATAAATAAGTGAAACCATATGATAATTGACTTTCTCTGCTTGGCTTATTTCACTCAGCATAATCTCCTCGAGTCCCATCCATTTTGATTAAAAAATTGGGTGTTCATCCTTTCTGATGGCTGAGTAATAATCCATTGTGTATATGGACCACATCTTTATCCATTCGTCTGTTGAAGGGCATTTCAGCTCTTTCCACAGGTTTGTTATTGTGGACATTGCATTGAGGTGCATGTGGCCCTTCTTTTCACTACATTGTATCTTTGGGGTAAATACCCAGTAGTGTAATTGCTGTGTCATAGTGTAGCTGTATTTTTAACCTTTTGTGGAACCTCCACACTGTTTTCCAAAGTGGCTGCACCGACTTGCATTCCCACCAACAGTGTAAGAGGGTTCCCCTTTCTCTACAACCTCTCCAACACTTGTTGTTTCTTGCCTTGTCAATTTTGGCCATTCTGACAAATGTAAGGTGGTATCTCAATATGGCTTTGATTTGAATTTCCTTGATGGCCAATGATGATGAATCCTTTTTCATGTGTCTGTCAACCATTTGTATGTCTTCTTTGGAGAAGTGTCTGTTCATGTCTTTGCCTATTTTTTGACTTGATTATTTTTGTTTTGTTTTGTTTTGGGTGCTGAGTTTGAGAAATTCTTTTTTTTTTTAATATTTTATTTATTTGACAGAGAGAAATCACAACTAGGCAGAGAGGAAGGCAGAGAGAGAGGAGGAAGCAGGCTCCCTATGGAGCAGAGAGCCCGATGCGGGGCTCGATCCCAGGACCCTGGGATCATGACCTGAGCTGAAGGCAGAGGTTTTAACCCACTGAGCCACCCAGGCGCCCGAGAATTCTTTATAGATCTTGGATATCAGCCCTGTGTCTGTAGTGTCATTTGCAAGTATGTTCTCCCATTCCATGGGTT